>NW_027325378.1:15931679-16543346 GCF_036924035.1 Leuresthes tenuis
CCATAGTAAAAAGGAACTGGTCATGGAAATATGATAATTTCATTAGAATATTAAGCTGTTTTTATTAAGGTGTAGGGAAACTGTACTAAGAATAACGATAACATGAGAACCATCAGCTCAAATAACTGTGATCAGGCAATTCTGTAAAAATGTCACGCATTTATGAAGTTTTGGGAAGTTTGTGAATCCGTCAGAATTGTCTTTATTTTTGCATAAAAACTAAGAAAAACATCCAAAGAGTTTTCTGTCCTAAAAGTAGAGAAAAGAGTATCCAGTTAAACAAAAAAGTCTATTTTATATTTGAAAAATGTTCACACAAAATGACACTACTACCACCATGTTTCATAGGTAAATAATCTACTTATGGGTTTTATCTTCTACAGACATAACACTTATCATTGAAACTAAATAGTTTTATTTGGCCAGAAAACATTTCATTTAATATCTGTTGGGGCAGTCCACATGATTATCCAAAAAGACAAGCAGCAATGTTCTTTTTAGAGAGCAGTGGCTTTCAGCTCACAGCTATGACACGCACACCACTGTTGTTCAGTTTGATAATGCTGAAGTCAGACAGAACATTAGACAGAATAAGTAAGGCCTTTAGTTTCTAAGATGTTACACTGGGTTTCTTTGTGACCATACACACTTTTACACATGGAGTGATAGAAGTTTGGTGTTGAGATAGTATTTTGTAATACATTTAAGAAACTGCTTTAGCTAAAAACAACCTTATATTGAAGAAACCAGAATGTTAGTATTTGATTTGTTGACTTCTTTAGAATTTGCACTGCACCCAAGATAAAAAGGCTCACAATGAGAGAGCATTCTATTTGGACGGGACTGACAGAAACTCAGGCACTTACTGCAAACGAGATAAAAATCTAATTATCTTACATGTCTTCCAAATGTTCAGCCTGTATTTGAGCAGGCAATCGCTTTCTCATCAAAGCAAAGCATCAACAGCAAATCAGCTAAATATTCCTAAACCAGCTTTCAAAGATTTATCCAGTCTGGCTTTTTGCTGTCATATAACTGTGTTTGTGTGCACACACAATGATTAAATATGTACAAGCAGACCCATTCTTGTGGTAGAAGTTACACGCTTTTCATGTTAGTATTTTAATGTAAGTCCTCATATGGAAGCGTACAGAGCATCATGCACAGCACAAGCTCTCAAAATGCCAACCATTACAGCAATATCAACCATCAAAAAGGTCAGCAGACAATAAGTGAAATAGGAATGCAGTGTTCCAAAACCAATGACCTGAACAGAAAATGCCAAGCCCATTTACCCAGACCTTATACAGCACACAGGCTACCTCTCAATCATTGTTTGAATTTGTTTATAAGTCAAAGTCCAAAACATTAAAAAGTTACCTCCAAAAATGTCTGTTTATCTGTGGGTGTGCTGGCAGTGTGAACATTAAAGATTAGCATTAAAGCAGTAACTATTTATAAAAAAAAAAAAACCTTTGGACTCAAATTTATTGATTTACAAGACATTATATTTCTAATCTCTATCTGCAATAATAGAACATGTATTTTAGAAATTGCAAAATATGTAGTTGATTTAATCAATTATATCGTGAACTGTATAATCAATGCTTACATAACACTTACCTGTCTTTCTTTGAATAAACTTGCCAGTGTAAACTTAAATGAAACCTTATGGAGAGCTAAATGTCAGCAAATGGAATTGTTGCACTTCCACCACATATCTATTGGGCTGAGGCACTCAGAGTACATTCTCTCCTTTTCTTTTAGGAAAACATGAACTGTCAAGCAACAACTGTCACGCTCTATAACAGTTGTTCACCCATTCAATATTTCAACAAATTCTTAAAACCAAATGTGAATAAACCAACTCGGATGACATTCAGTCTGTGCATAGATCAGTTTGTTTAAGTTTAATTCTACTTTGCTCTGAGTCAGGTTAAAGGTGCACTTTGAAGTAGATTAAAATTATGTTACAGCTATCTGCAGCTACAGCTATCAGCTTAATTGGGAAAAGCAATACTAAATATGTCCTCAAAAAAAAAGAAAGCCTTAAAAAATGCAACTGACATACTGTATTTAACGGTGAAACTTTCCAGACAATTCTATGATACCATTTTGTGCCACTGGATGGGATGTGAGTCACTGTAGAGTCTATTCTGCCCTGTCGCCGACACAGGAAGAAGAGAAGGCACCGGTAGACACTGACAGTAACAAAGAAATTGCTAACGGAGCATAGAGATGAGTGTCAATAACTGAAAACAGTAATTACTACTAAAGTGGAAGCTCCTGGCATGTGAACATTACCTTAACCACTGCCCCCTCCCACAATGAGACTGCATTCAGCATAGATATGAAATGACATGAGTAGGTTACTGGAAACAGCTTTTGGACTGAGGACTGAAATCTGATGCAAAATGTGCAGCTCTTTTTCTGGACTGTTGATTAAAAAGCTTATGGTGTTAACATTGTGGATGTAGCTCATGTTAAAACAAATAACTTCTCAGTTTATTCCACAGTGTCAGGTTTCTGGATGTAAAAATGCAGGACTGAGCCTATTCTGTTAGGTATGTATTAAATACCAAATTTAAAAAAACTGGTGGATTATGCATTTTTTCTACTCATAAGTCAGAACTCATATGTGAAAGGGGCTACAGTGTTAGCATGTTTTCTATAGTATTTGTGTTAAACCAAGCTGCACTGCTTCTCCCTGTTACCCAGCAGGGTGGTAAAAATGGAAAAAAACATCAGTAAACTAGTAAGTGCATCTCAAACAGTAATAAAAACATATACCTTGTCTGGTAAAACCACCACCTTGTGGTGATCTTTTTGAATATCAAAGTTACAAAATCCTCCCTTAATAGCAGAAAATGGACTGAAACAATCACAGTTAAATCCATCAAAAGGTGTGATGCTCTCTAAAGAAGAGCACTGGGATGTGCATGCTGCATTAGGACTTGATGTATAACACAACACCAAAATGTCAGAATATATCCGCATTGCCTTTTCCAAATACAAACATACACAGATGCTTGAAAGTGCACTTACGTTCTCCGCTGTCAAGAATTCCTGATTCCTGAAGGGAGCGAATGCAGGAATCGACTAACTCCAAACCTGTGGTCAACTCATCTTCAATATCTTTTTGTCCATCTGCTGTGAATGAGAACACAGGATGAAGTTAAGTCAAATCTAAAGACAGACAGAGAAGGGAAATAGAGAATGAAGCAGAGCAGATTGATGTGCTGGACAAGCTAGTGCTGGGCAATATGACCCAAAACTCATATCCAGGTATTTCTAGGCTGAATGGCAATATTCAGTACAAAGCCTAGTGGTATTTCATATGCATTGGGCTAAATGTTCAGTTTTAAGACAGTGTCACATGTATGATCAAAAAAGCACTTAAATGATCAAATTAAACTTGTGTAAAAACTAATCAAAGCAAGACCTGACATTTTCTTGGTACTTTGCCATTAACATTTGCTTATGCTCACATTTCCACTCGTTGTTTTTGTATTAGAAATTATAGAATGCCTTCAATTTCACTATTTTAGCTTGTTGAAAATAAAAACATGTGAATGGTTTCCCAAAAACACTCGGGGGTCTACTATTTGCTTTAAATTGTGACTGATGGTCAACCATACGAAGTTTTAGTCCGGGGTGTTCCGAGTTGACAGAGAGCTGCAGCTCTGCTGGGTTGCCGTGATGAGAGACGCATGCGCATGCTCTCAGGGCTGTTCTGGTGCCACTTTTCCATGGAGTTTATCCACAGTTTGCAGTTTGTCCAAAGAGTAGCTACATGTAAGCAGGTTGCTTTTTGTAAAATAAATCTGTTAAGTTTGCAACAATGAGAATAAGATTTAAGCAAATTCACTCAGCATGTTGCTAGGAAACACAAAGGGAGAGGTGGGGGCGTGGGTGTGATGGCTGGAGAAACACACACAGGCAGCTTTACAGGGAACATAGACATTAGATTATATCAGTATAAATGGTATTGCATGATTTCATACCTCCATTAAAAAAGTGTCGGTATAAATGCAAAAAGTGAGAATATTCCCTAGCCTCAGGAAAAGCCACTGAAAAAACTGCCTTTAGATAAGCCTGACTGGAAAATAAGTTCTTGTTCCAAAAGTGTAGTGCAGCTACATTTTGTCTGTATAAAAGAAGCAGATGAGTGCCAAAATCATCCCAAGAATCAATGATTGTGGTTTAACACAAACAGATTAACAAAGACAGTGAGACAATATCCTCAGTCATCTTTTAATCAGATACACAGCTTGGTGTTTCTCCTTGAAAATGACTGGTTTGCAGGTATAAATTCCAAATGTCCAACAAAATACTATTCGTCTTGTAGGTTGATCAAGCACAACCACAGAAACAGGCCTTTAAGAAGCTGGTGAAATAAATCTCTTCATTCAACTTAAAATTTGTTAGAAATATGGCTGAAGCCAAGTGTTGACTCTGCCAAGGCATTCGTGTTTGACCTGAACACCTAATCATTTATTCTTGTCTGTCTGCTGCATCCTACTTTAGACAAGACTAAACAAAGAAAAGGCTGAAAAAAATGGGTTTAGTAAACACTTAGTACTGTAGTACCTGCGAGTGTGTGCCTGCGACAGGTGTGTGTGAGATGGTACAGTACAAACATTCATCTGGAGTTTTACCTTGAGAATTCCAGCGAAACTGCTCATCTGTGGAACTGCAAGAGAAGGATTTAATCATTAAAACATAAACTACACAGAGAACTATGCCAAAACACACAAATAACATTGCATAAACATTCTTTATCAAATAAAGCGAACATTATGATAATGCTCGCAAAGAACTTAAGAAAATATCAAGAGAAATTTAGGAAAATGGAAGTTAGGCTTATATTCACAGTTACAAAAAGTCAATTTGATCATTTGCACCATAACAAGCATCCTTTCAAAGAGCATTCATTCTGTTCAATGTTTCTACAACTATGTTTCCAAAATAACACTTTGTTACATGCAGATTAAAAAAAGAGAATGTGCAAAATTTAAAAACTGTCTTTTTTTTAATAAAAAAACGTGTGAAATGTTTTATATGGACAAATGTACCATTTTTTAAATAATTACATTCACATGCAAATCAAATCAAATCCCATGTTGTCATTAATATATGCTAATTTCAAATTCTCAAACGCACAGGATGTATAACTTTCACTTCACTAAAAAAATACAGAAAAAACCTGAATGCAGAAAGATATATTGAGGATTTGTTGTGTAAAGAAGAGGTTATTTAAAATGCCAGGGATGTGATATTTCTATAACATAAAACCATAGAGTCAGCCCAGTAATATTCTGAAGAACTGTATCCCATGTCAATCACATGACACTTCTTTTAGCTTCGAGCGGATGGTGCTGTAGACTCACACACTACATTTTACACGCACACGCACGCACACAAATGTAAAAATTCTCTTGGTGACTGTCAATTGATCAGTGATTGAAGGGGTGTTGAAGAGAGAAAAACAAAGCGAGACAGAAAAAAACGGACAGGCAGAAAGAGGAGTCCAGAGACGAGTATTGAGCCGCCTGTTGAGAAATCAATGCAGACATGGACAGACTAACTAATACATATAGATTATTTCATCTAACTTCATCTACACCATTACCTCATCTGAGATAGTTGGTGTGTGCAGTTGTCCCATTTAGACTGCTTGGTAGTCTACCTTGAAAAACTGTAAATTGCACCGGTTTTCATGTCACCCATATCATCAGATACCAGTGATTTTCAGGATATTTGTGCAATCTGGTCAGGAATTTCTTATGCAGTAGCTGTTCATACACGCTCTCTCCTTGCTGGAGATGCGAGGTGTGTGTGTGTGTGGAAGGGGGGGAGGACACACTCAAACAGTGGCAACAAATACTCATCTTACTGAACTGATGTTCTGGATATTTTACAAAGCGGCTTGGAGTACTGTGCAAATGTTGTAAACTTCTCTAGAACATTTAAGAACTGCAGTGTGTGTGTGAAAACAGCCCAAGAAATATAATGAGTGAATGTCTGATCAGTTGTCCTGCTGAATACAGTTTGTCAGGCTTTAATATGTGCAGCATTTTAGGAAGGGTGCTGCTCACAGGACACGTGTGGAGACCATTCCAAAGTTTCCTGGTGTGGAAACAATGATTGGACCCATCAGTACTGCTTACGGCCACTGCTCTCTCACTGCTGGTGTCAAATTTTCCAATTAGACTGCAGGTACCAGCACACACTAAACATGTCCAAAACAGGCCATGACCTTTGGTATGAAAGTTAATGTAATTATTTCATGAGTAAAAGCTGACAGCATTGCTAAAGTTACAGACTAACGTAGCACATTGTAAAAAACATGTTTTTATTTTTATTTCACCAGCACAGAGTAATAACTATGAATTGGCAAAGCTGTGAAATATGAAGCTGTGACAGAGGTGATAAGTGTGGTTGCCAAATGCCTTTTTCTTTCCATCTGCTAAAACCAACATCACACATCATTCAGGATCTAATTTTATGACTTCCCAACAGGAGTTATGACAGTGCACTCTTAGCCAATGGCTTTGTGCATTAGGCATTTTTAACTCAGTCTGCATGCCTCCAGCTAATCTTGCCTTCACAATCCAGCTTGCAGTGTATTTTTTCCCCAGTGGAAGGTGACTATAATGTAGCAGCTAATCACCGTAATGCCCTGGTGCAATATTAAAGAAGGGATGATCATGAATGCATAAAAAAATTCTAATTACTTGTAAAATACGTGAGTATGAATGTAAACACAGATTCAGTAACTTCCAAAGTATTTTGAATATTTTAGGGCTAATATCTTTAAACACAGTGACATTTATTCCAACAAAACTGTGCGTTACCCTTTATCCCAGTAATTCCATAAGTCATAAAGTTATAAAAGCTCAATGGACATTTCCAAATTTCTGATCTCACAGTGCAGTTAGTTTCTCTTGTAAATTATCAAATCAGTAATTAAATTCTGTTTAGTTATTCAGAAGAAAAAGAAGAAAACCCTTCAATGTCTGCCACTTACTATGCTGCTAATAAAACTCTTTTACTAAACTCGTCTTTACAGATGAAACAGCTGGAAAGACAGAGGCGTGGCTGTGTAATCAAAAGATCATCCGTTTAAATACTTGAACCTCCACTGCAAAGAAAATGAAAATGATGGGACTTATCCCTGAATGCTTCTGTCTGGCTGCACTTAGATTATTTTTTGTATATTTGATTAACTGTCTAAATGTGATTTAGGATTAAACAAAGAAAATTTCAGATTAAAAAGAAAAGATAATGCGAACTCAAGGAAGACTCGCACTCCCAAGTGTTGATAAGTGGTTGCTATAGTCAGGATGGACCAAAGACACAGTAACCATTTTGCCCAAAAAATCTTGAATACTAACGGACTGACCACAGTACAACTTTCCACTCTGTGAGGGTCAGTCCCAGATGGCTCCAAACCCAGAAACTGGATGCTTGCTCTGAACAAGGTTGGCATACGAGTTATCTTTTCCTCAATAAAGATTTGCAAATGTAACTGTATTGTGGTGTTTCACAAAGGTTTCCCACAGTAAACATTTCAATTATCTTCACACATATTTGTTTAAAACTGCTCCTCACCTGTTTCAATTTGCCCTTTTTTTTTACCTCCTAACTAGTCCTAAATTTCCCCTGTCTCACAATTTTTTACAATGTCTAGCATGCTGCTATGCCAGAACTGATCTATATTAACAAAAGAAACAAAGTTCATAAGGAAAAACATGAAATATTCTATAATTTAAATATTCTAGCTAACGTATCTACTGCAATAAAAGTCAAGGTAAATGCCGGAATCAATGCATTTTTTATAACATAATATTTTACATGCTAAATGCGGGCAAACTGATAGATGTCCAGTTGTGATAAAGAGAATCAAAAAGCCTGCTTCTTAACAAGTCCAAAGTGTGTAAACATGAAGCTGGTTTTTGAAACTCAACTATAGATTATTCATGGGTAACACAACTGTTCTGTAGGCAGAATACAACTCTGAATGATGCATAGAAAAAAATCTGTCTGGTTGACAGTGGGGGACATTGATATTACGAACACACCCCTTAAGGATAATGACACAATTCTGAAAAAAACGTAACACTATTTTCAAGTGACATTGGTTACAGAGAGAGAAAGGCAGGAGAGTGAAAGAAAACTTCCAAGAGTCATCCAGAGACCTGAGACTGTAGAGTGTCGCATTATTCCACAACATTGCACAACCCTGGCTGAACTGCCACAACAGTGCATCCCTCAAAGCAGTGCCTCACTTTGAACAGCAAGTTTATATTCATGAGACATTTCAAATTCCCAAAACAATTCTAAACCGCCATGTAGCTTGAATCAAACAGCGCCCTCTACCGTTTCCAGAGAAATTTGCTTGTGCACATACAAACACACTTTATGAAGCATTCATAAATATATTTAGTGTGAATGTAAAGCATACACAATTTCGGTAATAGTGTGCCTGTTAATGTCGAAAACTTTGAGGATGAATAATTAATTTAAAAATGTTTTGAATAATCCGCAAAGCTCAGAGTAGTCACAATGCCTCTGTAACACTTTTACTATGTTAATCTCCATATTCTAGATTATTTCAAATCCATAAAATAGAGTGAAAAAATATACTCATGCACATACTGGACACAGTTCCTCAAATTTCTCCATGGAAAAACTGTTGTTTTTTTTCAGAAAATGTGAGGCAAAATGAAAATAAAATGGAAAAAGTATTGCATCTATCCCAAAGAGAAATGAAAATGTTTTTTCTTAACGACCATTTCAGGCTTGCAATATGTATTGCTATTGCTGCTGGTAGGAATGAGCTTCTGTATCTCTCCATGTTACAGTGTAGAAGAAGAAGCCTCATACTGACCACACGCCCTTTTTTTTTTCTTAAGCACGATCTTATGTAGAGGGTGGTCAATGTTGTTCTTCATTTTCATTAACTGGTGCAGCATTCTTCTATTTATAATCTGGTCCAGGGGCTCCAGAACAGCTCCCAGCACAGAGTCATCTTTCTTTATTAGTTTAAGTCCCTGGTAAACATGCAAATGTGTTTACAATAAAACTACGAAAACCATCTAAACAAGAATCCCACCAGCCACATCCTTCACGATTCATTAGTCCTCAGCTTGCATAACTCAACAGCAACATGAGTTGGAACGGGTGCTCAACAAGGTTCTGCTCAAAAGCTGCCTCTCTTCATAGATAGCAGCACTGAAGAACACTTTCCTGTCGTGATAAGGCCATCAGTGTGGATAATGTTAATGTGCACGTATACTCAGCAAGCAAACACACACCCACGGTTTGCTTTCACATGAGAGTACACATAAAAGCTCTTGCTCCAGATCAAGCCAGAATTCACAAACAGAATGGCTTGAACTGGAGTTTTTTTTTTTTTTACATATACACTTATACAATAAAATAAATAATGAGCTAGATTTAAACTGCAGTCCTTTTCACAAAAAGTTACACTTAGCCTGCGATAGCTAGTCTAATTAAGTACAGCAGCACATGCAGCAGAGATAATAATAAAAGACAGGTCCCAGCTGAATAGGAGTCCTGTTTCAGTTTCACAAACCTCAAGAAACCTAGTCTAACTGCCCTACTGCAATCTTTATTTGAATTTATATGATCCATATGATCGAATTTTCAAAAAGAAAATTTCTTAGAATTTACAAGAAAGTAATTTAGAACTCAGACAGATGAGACGAGGAATGATCAAGTGTTAAAACGTGCTTCAGCACAGGTTTGAGTTTGGAGGGAATCAGCGTTACAGTCAACATCACGACAGATGTTTAACACGTCACTGCGTTTTCCAGCTTTTTGTTACACGATGAGTGTGTGTGTGTGTGTGTGTGTATGTGTCAAAGAGATCATTGGATGCTCTTAACCTTAACAATATAATTTTTAATGGCATGCAAAGTTTCAAACATGTTTAAATGGCATATAAAATGATCCAGAAATGGCAAGCTATTTGAGTGCAACACTATGAAAATGTGAACCTTGAAAGAAAAAACCTGAACATTAAAAAACCCAGGGGAACACGGACAAGTTGGTCTTCACATTATTTGTAGGTTCGTAGAATTTTAAATACGTCTTGGATTTATGGTGATTCCTGGATCATGAATTAAAGTCTTCATCTATAGGACAAGATGATTAATAGTGTGCAAGTATCTTGACTATATTTTTTAAATTCAGACTGTTCTATGATACTGAAACGGAAATGTTCTCAGGGACATTCAAATCAACGTCAGTGCTCTACTTGGGCTGAGGATTTACTCAACAAAATAGTTTGCCGGTTATGAAATTTGTACATCCTAGAAAAACAAACAAACAAAAAAAACATAAAAAATTTCTCAGTCATTTAATGATCATTTAATTATGAACTG
Source organism: Leuresthes tenuis (assembly GCF_036924035.1). Taxonomy (NCBI): domain Eukaryota; kingdom Metazoa; phylum Chordata; class Actinopteri; order Atheriniformes; family Atherinopsidae; genus Leuresthes; species Leuresthes tenuis. The sequence goes on from NW_027325378.1 coordinate 15,942,092, forward strand.
ACTGGACCGTATCAGCGCCGTCAGAGCTGCCTGCAGCTATGATTTTTTTTTTCCACACTCCACAGATGTGAAAAGAAAATTTCCCCTTATTATTTTTAGATTTTCTCATACCAAATATAGATATTTTATCATGTACTGATTGTAATAAATAATAATACAAATCATTTTTGATAAAGTTCAATGAACAGGTGGAATGTTGTAAAGTGGACTTCTACGAGCTATTGAATCAATGTATTTTTTTTCCTCACACACTGCTCCTACACTTGGCTTCATTTTTGGTGTAATGTTTCATGAGTTGTTCATCTAATGTTGTATTAACCTTAATTTTAAGACCTGGCGAAGACCAAATGTTAGAATATCCTGAAATGGGGTGAATCTACTCACATGACTGTATGTCTGAAGATAATTTATCTGATCAGATTCTCATGTTATTTGCATTTTATCTGAGGGCTCTTTCCTTCAAGGTTCAGCTAAATGTTCACCGGCAATGAATAAAAAAAATTGTGTTTGAACACTGACACTTTAGTTTCACTTCGTTCTCTTTGAAGAGCATGTACCTCCACCCACTGACTGCACTGTTTAAGCGTGTTACTTCAAATATACTGTAGAATGAAGAGTTCTTTCGTGATAAAATTCTTACTTTAAAGAAAGAACTATAAATTAGCATTACCGTATATAAAACTCTTTTTTTTGTAGCTGTTTCTTTTGAGGGAGGGAAAAATGTAGCTTTTGTTAAGCAAAATTCCATCTCCTCAATTTTACACATGGAATTTGCTGGGGAACCAATCTATCACTTTAGTACATCATCCTGTTGTATAGATGTGTATATAACAACTGGTAATTGTCACATTGTAAACACATTATTGCACTTCGTCTTTGTCAGCATGACTGTGTGACACTGCAACAGTTTTCGGTCAGTTAAGGCAAAGCAGAAGGCTTTTCTGCTCTGCACGGGAAGTAGGTGTGAGGAGTGTGTGCACATATACACATATATATACACATCTGCGAGAAAGCGAGAGAATGTGAGAGGGATGTAAGGATAATTGAAATGTCTTTGTGTTTAGAGTGGGTGAAATGACATTGGGAAATTAAACAAAATCACACTCACTCAGACTTTTATAAAATGTGACAAAACACTGAAGCTTGAAAGAAAAATCTGTTTTTGTTTCTAGTCTTTCACTATATGTGTATGTCTATATATGTGTGTCTGCGCATGTACAAACGTGTGTTCAAGCTCTCTGATACTCTATTCAAAAAGCAGTCTATTGTGCTCACAACAAGGCCGAGGACAAACTTTTGTGGACATGACAGCTGATTGACAGTTCAACAGTTGGGCTGGAAGACAGTTGTCTTTTCAAAGTGCTCTGAAATAACTTCTTATGCCTAAATACTGACAGCTGCAACAAAACCCCCATTTCTGCAAAAAAGATAACAATGCACCATAGAACTGCCAACTCATAGAGATACTTCAACTCTTAGCAACTTTTTCCCTCTCCCACTCAGACTTCTTCAAGCCCTACATACACTTATGCAGACGCTTGGCCTAAAAACATGCAAGCCTGAATCTCTATGAACTTTAAATGTGTTTATGTCAGTATTACTTGGTCATATGTTAGTATATGTTCTTTTGTATTTAAATGATTCCTCCTCAGTCCTTAACTGCAGACTTGTGTTCGGAAAAAGAACACCTGCAAAAGATCTAAGTTGTTATTACGCAGCCTTATTCTCATCTTACTATGCAAACATATGCACATGAATGACACAAGTACAAGTACATTAAAAAAGAACTGCAAACCAATAAACAGGAAGCACAGAAAATAAAGATGCAAATACACACCCCTATTGTATATAACTGGAAATGCACGTCTGTACAATTGATGGAGGCGTGCAGCATTTATAACCACTGTCAGAGAATTAGAAAAGTAAAATACAATCTTAAGTTTAATGTTTGCAATAGGTTGGACAGCAATTTGAAAAAGCACAGTACACACGCATTTGTCTCGCCCTCTGCAGCAGGTGTGTTTGCATGTGTTTGCATGTGCATGTGCACGTACACGAAATGTGGGTTGAACTAATTCAGCTCAGGAACATCTGCTGTGCAAGTCTAAATCATCAAGCTATTATAGTTATAATGATAGGTGGACTATCGCCGTTTTGCACAGACACAGATAATGACAGAAAACCTCCATGCATAATTCACCAGGAACGGGTGGCCTGACACCGGGTTATTGTGCTCCACACAGACAGGGGCTGTCTAATATTTATATTCATCTAACAAGGCTGACTGTAGCAAAACTGTTATGAAGTGATATACAACAAGAGAGCAGAAGTTCTTCTGCACATACCATGAAATACAAGTTTAAATTTTGGTAGAGTTTTTAGCAAAATAAGGACGATTTTCATGTCAACACATGATCAAGCTAAAGGCAATAATAATAATTGCATTTGTATCAACAGTCATCATAAATAAGGATGTTGTATCCATTTCCATTATCAAACTATTCTAACATTTGTATTACAATCAATCATACATTGAGACATATAAAGAAGCCTGATTGTGATGATTGTTTAAGCATCCTACTTTTTAATTCAGTTTGTACTATGCAGACACCCAGCAGACTTATGAAATTCTAACAGCAAAAATAGTGTGTAAATGTATTTATCAAATGGTAACACACTGACTAAAGTAGACCAATTTATTGTCAGTGCTCTGGAGACAACAATATATTCAGAACCGGCCCAGTAACTGCAACTACGACAACAAAGGGATGGCATTACACTCGATCTAACGTTGGACTACAGTTTCTGATATGGACGACTTTCTGAGATGAGACTAGTTTAATATTTTCAACTGCACCAGTGAGCGGTCTTGCAAACAAATAAAAAAACTATCCAGTCTCTTTTAAATCACAACTCATTGCTGTCAGTTTCAGAGTCTGAGACAATACTGTCAGTTAACATTTAGTTCTGTGAAGAAAAGTGAGCTGTTCCCTTTCTTGTAGCCCCAAGCGCAGCACCCTCATCGAAAATTAGTGCGTGCTCAATAGTAATGGAAAGCTGATAAATACCTGCCACTACAGCAGAGTTATTTAATAAAAGACTAATTGCCAATTAAACTTTTTCCATCGCACTCAAAACCTAGACGTTAGCAGGTGTTAATGTTATCTTAACCAGTGTAAAAGAGCTCTGAAAGACAAATGTGTATGATATCCATGTGCAAAGCACATATTAAGCTTTTTTTTCAAATGTTTCTATTTGTAGTATCTGAAAGGATGAACAATAGATCTCCTCATCCTGTCAACTTCAATAAGCATATTGACACAACAAGTACATCTGTTTCTCAAGCATATCCCGTGGGATGAACAAATTCCAAAAATAAAAAGTGAAAGCATCTGGCTGGAACCACTGTCATAATCTGTAAACTGTGTCACTGGCTCACATTCAAACACAGTTTGACATGTATTTGGACTCCCTGCTGTATATGTGACACTTGTACTGGTACCACAAAGGTCTGGATAGTTTTTTAATAGTAAGAAAGTGTCTAAAACAAGTTCTGCTTTTAGAAGGAGAATTATCTCTCTGGAATGAATTTATGGCTCAAAGTTGGTAGAAGGAAAAGTTCTTCCTATCATGTCACTTTTGTTTGACATCTCCAGAAGTCATAGAACACTTGCTATATATTCAGCCTCTTTCAGAAGATTTTAGATTATTACTGCTTCAATTTAACTGCTCTAATTCGCTCATTTACATCCACACAAATGTGTTTCTATAGTTGAATGTTCTTGCAGTGTATTCAGCCCCAAATGCGATTGCCTGAGCCATTTTTCATTCAGACGATAAGCACCATCCCTATGTTCACCTCTATCTTGTCTGCTAAATAAACTGTCATCTCTTGCAGACCATCACACACACGTACAAAATTACATAGACACACACACTCAGACATTCAAGGCCAGTCATGTGATGTCATGATAGGATACAACATCTCAGAGATTTGAGAAAAAGCTGCTTGTCTAAATAGCTCGTCTCCCCCAAAGGATAATCTAACCAATAATTCAGTGGGAGGTATTAGTCTATGTTATCTAGTCTATATTAGTCTATGTGTGTGTTTGTACAGTATGCCTGACAGTGTGTGGGGAGAGGTTATTTGAATTATCAGGGCTGAAGGTAAGTCCAGGAGAGTCATGTCCAATAACAACCTCCTCCTTTTACCACCTTGGAGATTGTATTGGTAAAACTGTGGCGTTGCTTTATCATTGTGTCATTGTCAGCAAACATGAGTCAGTTCTCCTGAGCCAGTGAGCTTCTTAACCTGCTCTTCAAAAGACTCTGAAAGATGAGAGCTTCTCTAACTAACAACATTAGTTGTTAGCTTTTAACTGTTGATTTCACAACTTTCCCTTGCAAACTGCAATACTATATAATTCATTTATCAACAAAAAATTTTAATTTGCAATGCTGCTCATCAAATCCATTATTTTGAAATGAACAAAAAAACAATTCTTGGCAGCTCTTAGTCCCATTAACTTGATAAACCTGCTGTCATTTAAGCCTATCATGTACATATCTGAAGCCTCTGAACTTTTTGATTCCTACAGCACTGCGTGTGTGATTTGTTTTTACTGAACTGCAACAACTTATGCGCACTTACATAGTTTATTCTGGAAGTGTAACCTACCTGTTCTCTCAGCAGTCACAGTTGTCATGACTAATTTCAGGGTCATGCAGGGGTGCTTTGGGTGCACATGGTTTAACTTTTCATTCATTTTTTTCGCTCCCATTTTCTTTTTCAAATGATATTTGAAGGAAATTCAGTGACTTGTGAAGGAAAATATTGCTTGCCAACAACCTGACAATGTAACATTCCATAGTTTTAGACCCATCGTTGTCTCTTTTTTTTCCTTGAGTGAGTTTTGAGGTCAATTTGTCCACTTGCTGGCAGAAGTACTAAAAAAAGAGTTATTATCTCTCCTCCAGGATCAGCCATCAGCTGTGGCTCTGAAGAAGAAGGAGGCTCCGGCAATGGCTCAGGTGAAGACACTGGGTTCAGGTGAAGAGGTGAAGAAAGGTCCCCTGGAGCATCACCTCCTATATGGCAGCTCTGTATCCATGCTTCAGGTGGTATCAGCCGATCACAAGTGTACAAACTCAAATGTGTACATGGCAAGCAGTTTAAGTGGTAAAATGACAGACATATTAATGCATGTATCCACAAAGCGTTATTAATCTTTATTTTTTCCCTGGCAGAAAAGCAAGGAGCACTGATGTTGACTTCTATGGTGATAAAAGCACAACCTCACCAGTAGCCTTCAGTGTCCAGGCAACCCGCTCCCACAAACAGATATTTTTATGTTTGCTGTGATCACTTCTGTCTGACAGGTCATTCAAGTTCAATGCAGGATAGATAACCAGAATCACTTCACCAGGGGAGAATATTTCTGCCCGTATTATTTGCTGTTTGAAAAGTAGCAGCAGTGATGATACCAGTGCCTTCCTGAAAAGTTCAGATATTTTTTTCTTAACATCAAATGCTCAGAGAGGTTACACAAAGAAGGTGAACTGTTTGGAAAAAAAATGCTGGATGTACTTTTTTTTTTTTCTCAGCCGCTACATAGGCTCTCTACTCTTTGGGACTGAGTGAGAAAAGACCCAGGCACTCAATAAAAAAAAAAAAATTAAAAAAAAACTGTGGACAAAACCCCTCTTTTTCCTAAAAGGGCAGCAGCCAAATATGCAAGCCACACTCCCAAAACTCTTGAGTGCCCATTCATGCATCGCTTCTTAAACTGTCCGTCTTTTTCTTTGAAACCCTCTTGAGAACAATTACCAAGACCAACACCACAGAAATGCATAGAGGCACACAAGCACATGCCTGCAAATCTTATTAATCTTAATCTTATTCTAGTCACTGTTTGACTCTGTGATTAACATAATGACTTAATGTGAGTTAAGTATGCGATAGGTATATCATACAAAACAAAAATCACACAGAGAAAGTTTTCAGTTACACTTTGAATTAAGTACAACATGCCATATTAAAGTAGGCCAGTGGAAATGTTAGCCAAGAAAGACTTTCCAAAAGATGTATAATGTGTGCATGTGTTTGATACAGAGCCATGCCTCTTCTTTAACTAACTGCTTTCTATACACAACTAATGTTCCACAGGAGAATGACATGACATAGCCTCTTTAAAGTGAAAATGAATAGGGTCCACCCTTCATTACACAAAGGACAAGGTGTAGGTGTGTGTTTAGGTCTGTGAGATGCTATGAACCTTCACATATCCCACATGAATCCATACATTCATTATGTGGGACAGGATGCATGCATGCATGTGATTGATTGATGAAAATGATGCAATGTGACACACAATGAGTCCCTGGGGTTGAGCTTTTAATTAACCAGTGGGAGAGGAGCTGGCTGGTCTTGCTATCACAATATATCACTATGTTTGGTTGGTAAATGACTCAACAGTGTCCATCTTAGACTTTGAGTATGTATATACACACACACACACACACACACTCTCTCTCTCTCTCACACACACAATGACATTGCAAAGACTTTGGAACAGACATTAATAACATTACAGAGACTGTGACAGTGCACACCTTCAATCTTGGACAAACATGGTAAACTCATTTTGGAAACCATTTCTCACATTTTAATGTAGATGAACATTTTAGACCCATCATCATACCCCTTTAAAATACCTCTCTAATTATAAGTATGACCTTTGTGCTGCCAAAATTATTTTTCAGAATAAAGAGAGAGCTCTGAGCAGATAGAGGGTGAAAAAGTGAATGATGGGTGATTGATCAAGTAAAGAAGATGTATAACTGTAACTATCATACTAATTTATCTTATGCCAGTAGCCCAAATGTTAAAGTCTGAATTAAGCAAATTGATATATGCATGGAAACACGCAGTTTATGTTGTACGTTAAGACAGTAGTTGTTTAAAACATGTTAAAAGGGAGAGGATTGGGTTTTACTGAAAACTGTTTTTCAATTATTTCCTACACTGGATTTTTAAAGCAGGTCATAAATCACAAATCCATGAAGCAGTGTGATTATTATGTGACATTATTTACTGTAGTCATTCCTAATTCATAGCCAATTAACTTTGGTCCACAAGAGTCTGTCCTGGCCCCTTTCTTGTACTTCTGTCAATCACTCATACACTCCAGAACAGAGCGGTTAAAAATCATGGACAAAACTTTAAAAAGAAAAAGGCACCGTAACGCAAAGGTGATGCAAAAAAAGTTAAAACATATACAAAGAAAGCACTCAAGGCAGGTGCATTTAAATGCCTTAAATATCCCAAACTTCTGCTGCTGCTTCTGTGGAGATTTGGTGGCAGAGCTGGTGGCAGTGATGGTGGTGACAGCAAGGATGAGGGCAACAGTCAAAGTAAAATAGAGCAGCTACTACAGTGCTCAAAGTTGGCAAGAGACCAGGGAGAGCACCTGTGGCGTGGTAAGGTTGATTATGAGAGGGCATATATGGCTTTTTGCTTTTTAGCGGTATCAACTGCAGTGGCACTAGCTAAAACACTCGCTAAAATGATAACCCCGTTTTTGATTTATTCTACTCAAGAGCACAGCTAATGTGACTACTTTTTGGGATTTTGGAACTGAACCAAAAAGTGAACCAAAGTTACAGGAATAACTATGGTCAGTGGAGGCTCTGCCGCTCAGTTTTGAGCAGAACTGCAGCTATTTTGAGTTTAAGATTACTGACAACAACTGCCACTTTTCACCTGGCACTTTTACTGGAGATAGAGTTTCACTACTATACCGATACACTGCTGTGACTGCCAGACTGAGTCTCTCACTCCCCTGCTGACGTTCTCACACTGTGTCGGCTGACTCCTCGGCAGGAAGGACAATTTAACAATGATGGTAACTTAGTCCACGGCTGGAAAGAGACGAAAATATTTAATGTCTACAGTGTGCGTTTGGGATTTCAAATCTAAGCATTTTGCTTCAGTGAAAATGAACTCCACTCTGTTTGCCCAGTGTGTTACATTTTAGCTGATCCGAAAACAAAGAACACCGCTCACTTTCCCGTGATTCTGAGACCTAGTTTCATTTACTTGACGATTATTTCGAAAATCTATGTTTGGCTGGGTGGTTGATGACACATTTGTCTATGATGTGACAAACTCAGAGCACTGATTTATTTCAGCTTTGTTTTGCGTCTCTTTAAGTAAAGCTACTGGGTAAAAGTTAAGTGATAGTTTATTCCCAGCCTTTGGATAGTGGATGTGTGTATGCCTGTTTGTGTGTATGTTTTTTTGTGTTTGGTGAACTTTGCTGTCATGTCAAAGGATCTAGTTCACATAAATTCAGCATGCCTCACACTCCCTCAAGCAGCTTTTTGCATAAGTATACAAACCTGAAGGGGGCAGGGAAACAAGAAAAATCTGAAATAAAGACATTTATGAGCTTTCCCAACACATTCTGTTTGCTCTGTTTAGCCCAGCTGAGTCCAACGTATTTTTGGTGTGTTGATGTTTCAGGTATTTGTTAATATACTTGAACGGAAATTTAAAAATAACAGTCATAGATTAAGGGATGTTGAGCTTTCTAACTTTTGAAGTACATCGCTTATTGAGATAACTGACATACTGTATTTGTGCAATTTATTGCAATCTGGATTATCTGGATTGTGTGAAATTACACACTTTCACAAAATCTTTATGTTGTTCTCACTCGCAAATGGTTTCGGTCTGTAGATTCATTTTGGAAGGGGGTGGGGGCAGCAGCAACTCTATTTTCTGGATGACGTGGCTCTTCACCCTGTCCCTAAGTGGCACCCATTAGAGGACGCTCATTTTGTTTTCTTGTATCCACAGTCTAATCTCTTTGGTCACTGCCCATAGCTTGTGACCATAGGTGAAGGTTTTAATGTAGATCTACTGGTAAATCAGTGACCTCAACTCTTTTCACCTCGACAGACCAGTACAGCATTTTGAGTTCATAAAATACATGTAGAATGTTATAAATAAAGAACGGGTCCAGTTTTCTAACCGACAAAAAGGAAAACCCACATTGTTCTACCTGAATCAGAATGGTTAGTGATGGGAGTTAAAATACAAGGTTAGAATAAGAACATTTAGATGTTACAAAACACAGAGTTGGGTTATGCAATGCTACACGGGCTCACACATTTTAATATTAATGAGTCAGGATCCCTATAATGCCATATAGATGCTGCCCTATACAAAATGAAAGCAGAAGGATATGTTATCAACTTACAATTTATAAAGATGGATTATAACACCACTACTTGAAGATATATATAAACCTAACTATTGTTTGTTTTCAGGTAAGTCTAGACTGTCTTCAAACTTGCATACCTGACCACCTAGAGTGGGCAATAAATTTGGAGAAGATTAGCTGTGCATCAGTTGTTGTCCGCCGGCTATAGCAAGTTTAAAGGATTGGCTATGTGCTTTGTACATGGTGTTATCCCACGCTGCACTTTTCATTTTGGCTTCCTTCATTTTGACCAGAACCTCCAACATCTATGTTAATACTATAGCTAACACTTGTAACACTGGCTAGATATAGAGCTAACAATTAACTTTCTTATGGTCTTGCACTTCAATATTCAGCTTCTTCTTCATCAGTGTCTCAGTGGCAGGCAGCAGCTAAATATAGAATAGAATTTCTGTCTCTGAATGAATTGGTGTTCTGGTAAAGAACTGCCAAAAAGTGAAGAAATACAAATTAGATAATTGAATTTGGAATAAGAAAGGGAAATCTTGAAAAAGATAAAGAGCTGGGTTCTGTGAACTTGACAGTGAACTTAAGCACACTTGTTATCCTGTAGACCTGAGTATGTACTATTCCAGTTGTGTGGGCATTTGTACTGGACAAATATTTGTTCTGTTACTGTTGTGGGTTTGTGTTGTACAAGCTTGGAGCAAATGCTGTGTTTGTTTCTGCATGTCTGTGTGTATTTTTGGCAGCTGCTCGAGCCTGCATGTCCTTAGCTGAGTTCCACTCGATAAAGCAATTCAGGCATCTCCATGGAGTCCTCCTCAGACCTGAGGACCCTAAAAATCGCCTAACTGTGGTGCAGAAACCCAAGGCAATACTGACTAACATCTGTTCGCTACACGCTGTGAACCATTGGCATGTGACATAGCAATTTATAGGGAGGAGGCACAAACTGGAAGATATCCACACACACGCAAACCCACAACAAACAGCAAGCTCAGTCTAATCTGTCATTTTTGTAACATTAGTGGTAAGCCAGGGGGAAGTTTTGGCTCATGCTGTCTTTTCTGCATGAAAAACTGTGCAGCTTAGACCTTCACTGCCCTCTTAAAGCTGCAATGTTGAATTTCTGGTTGATAGATGTATTTATTTATTCATTTACCATAACGGAGATACAAAGATAAACAGTGATACTGCATAAAATTATGTCAAGTTAAGAATGGGCAAGAGTGGCATTCATCTTTCTTGCAGTAAGGATCATCTAATCAATTAGTCATGTATGTACATGAAAATTATTTTAGTTAATTAGAATAGATAATCTCAGGATGTTGAGATGCATAAAATGATGCTGAGATGCATAGTGCATAAAACTCCCAACAAGCCTTTAAATGCCTGCATTGGCAATATACTTTGGTAACAGAAGTTCTGGATGGAAAGCCTTAGATCACAAACCCAAATAAAACTGTACAATGTCAAATAGAGATTTTAAACTGGTAGGCTCCAGCTTTACAAAGCCAGTGTATCATACATAATCGGTCATCCAGATTCTGAAACTTCTATCATTTATTTCACTACAACCTGCCACGTGATGAAATGTTGTTAAACTAACCAATTTATATTGGCATGTATTAACTCATATTGGTATTTCTCACCTCAATAAGCAAAAAGGCCAGTGTATTTCTTGACATATTCAGATCATTAAAAGTCTCCCAGACTCTGTCTGCTTTGTAGAGACAATGCAAGGCATTCTGGGAGACATTATTGATTCATTAAAGCGCTGTCCTCAATGGAGCTGGCCATCCAGCTAGTCATGACTTGGAGCTGCAATTTACAAAGGCCATGTACAACATGTCATGGAAGCTTGTGAACTTACTGGCAAAATTGAATTATTTCGCTGTCATATTCCACTGGCTACAAGCAAAAATAGTACAAGCCTGATGCCTTGTGGCCAGTGTTACGGAGTATTCATGTTTACATGATATGATACGTGATGAACTCTGGATATGGCAGCTATTTGGGATATTTAAGAACAAATAATGCAGACAGAAAAAGCGTGGCAGAATTTAAGTTTAGATATTGTAAAGCATCATCACTACATGAAAATTGAGCAGCATTCAAAGGTCTATAATAATTAGCCATTTATTCAAACGCAAAGACAGTCATAGAAGAATAATCCCAGTTGAGATGTGCAGCCCCTCAGTTGGTATGCAGATGAAAAAAGAAAGTTTTGCAAACAAATGATAGACAAATGTTTCATGGAAATTGTTTGAGATGTGGTGTCATTGTTGGTACTTATGGGAAAGTTGAGCAGAAAGATTAAGTAAGGGAGAGATGGAGGAAGGAGTTTTGCAAGGAGGGAGAAAAAATAAAGAGAAATGGCTAACAGATATAATCAATTACAGAGTTGTGGTAATAAAATGGGTTCATTGATTTATCATTTTTTATGTTTTCTCTATATCCATGTTTTTCTCGTTCTCATATTTATACTTTATTTCATATTCTACTTTCTCTTTTGCTACATTTTTATCTCTTAATTCACAATTTTTCATCTTTATATTTATTAAATATTATTGAAGTGAAATAATAATGACACATTTTGATAAGCTCTGTTGATCTTTCATTCCCTTTGGCTGTATCCTGTTGTCATATATTCATGAAGCTTATGAGTTAAACCATGTAGATAATGTCTATTTTGTGAGCAGACAGATACTTTCTGCATATGTATAAATATACTGCTGTTATGTATTTATGATGCTGTAATGTAGCCAATTCAAAATCCTGATAGGTTCAAGTACTTGGATTATTTCCATTTAGTAAGCAGACAGATCCTTGCTTCAGGTGTCACTCTGTGTTTCTGATGCTGTTGATAGCACTGATGGAATCAAAAGACAGAGAAAAATAGACATTATCACCAACAAAACCTGTAATATACTGTTGACATTTTGGAAAGAGAATATCATTGTACAAATATATGTCCAAAGCCACATTGTAAGGCCATTTTTCAGTACCAAAAGTACTGATTATATAAACACACAGCTCCACTCACAGCCTTTCTGAGCTATCAACTTCATGTCTTCATCAGGTCATCTGCTCTGTAGCTCAACTGACACCAAGTGGCAGTATCAGCAGAGATTTGATGTATCGTGAGAGTGAGAAGAACAACATGGAACAAAATAAAAGATGAGCCGTCCTTGAGCTTAAATACCTGAATAATAAACTGCTATCACATAGGTGTACACATAATACTGTACAATTGTTGCTTGTTCTATGCTTTTTACAAACTTTTATGTATTGTTGCCAAGCTTTCATATACATCTACCTCTTGATGTAATGCAAAGGGATACAGATAGAGAGATGTGTGGTGTGTGTGTGTGTGTGCGTGCATAGGGAGGAGGGTGAGGTGTAAGGTTTATGTCCTAGGGCAGTAACAGCTTTCCGATTGTGTTGTTCTGTGAACACATCTGCCCAAAGACCCATCGGGTAGGTCAGAGAAAGGTGAAGTCAAACTGTCCAAGAGGATGCGTGAACATGGGTGTGACTGGCAAAAAGAATAGAGTGAAATTGAACAAAAGCTCTGAGTCACCACACAAACACACATACATGCTGGCCCTACTGCATATTAGTGTCCAGTCCCAGAGCACGTATAGGACTATTTATTCAAACCAAGCTGTGACATTTAGTTCAACACCAACAGGGACCGGCTCCACTATACGCACACATTTCCTTACTCTCTGGCCAAAAGTTTTCTCAGGGGCAGGCAACCATTCTAGACTGTGAGATTTTCATATTCTCAGGAGCAGATATTTACACAGTTTGGGATTAGTCTTCACATAGTTTAGAGTTCATCACAGTCCCTAATAGGTTATGGGCACATTGGCTGTTGGCAGTACCAGAAACACTTTGGGATAAACTTGTCTGTAATTTAATTACCGGCACTCTTGTTTGTTCATTTTTTTGGTCTTTTTTCCTTCCTGTTTTTCTTCTTTGTTTACATTCTACAATAAAATTCCTAATTCTGTGAGAAATTGTGGAAAGTTTCCGTCCATCTCAGATGTATTACATAAAGAAAGTGTTCCTGATAATCCTGTGCCACCTCTGGAACATTCCTTAAAAGGGATCCAGGGTGAACTTTAAACTACTGGGACAAAGGGTATTTCAATACCCTGTGTCAGGAATGGTGGTGAGGTAGGACCCAGATGCAGTTCTTTAAGTTCAAAGGTTTATTTCCAAAAACACAAAAACAGGGAGCAAGGCAAAACAGAGGGCGCAGCAGAGCCGGATTCAAAGAATGCTTAAGCTGTGAATTAAATAGCAAACAAGATTATGAAAAACGAGACAAGACTATGAATAACTATGACCAAAAAAAAGGAACAAGACTATGAATAAATATTGTGACTATGAGGCAGGAAACCAGACTTATCTTTCAGTGATGGTGGCATGAAGGGTTAGTGAGGATTCTGCAATGAGTGAAAGGAAACCAGGAGACTAAATACTGTGGAGGGAGTGATTAGTGAATGACGTGCAGCTGTGAACAATGAAGCAGGTGACGTGACTGAAACTAGGTGGCAGGGGAAAAACATGACAAGAACATAACCTGAAAACCTGAGAAACTGAAAACGAGACTATTGAAACCTAAACTGTGACCTGAAAAACATAAACTGTGACATAAAAAACCTAAACTGTGACACCCCATAAGAAATCTTCAAGGACGAGTCATAACCATCACAACATCCTTATTAGGGTAACCTGCAGCTACATTTACATTTGACTGATAGAATGGGGGACTTCAGGTGGGAGTTTAAAAACAAAGATTTTCAATCTGAGATGAGAATTAAGATAATTAATCATGATCTCTTATTCTTTAGCTTGGAGCACATTGGAGCATCCACTGTACCACTTGAGGTTTTTATGAGTATGCAAGATTTTAACATCCAACCAGCAAATTAATTAATACATTTAAAAAAAATCATATATTAACATGCTAGTATAAGATTTAGAAAAAGCTTTAAACATTAAACAGCATATCTTAGAATTATGGCACTGTGAGCTTTGTCTGTATTTGCACACAATGAAAGGTGGATTCAAGAGGCTGGAGTGGAACGTACAAGTGATGAATACATTTGATAGAAATTTAACACCAAAGTAATTAGATTTTATTTCATTCAGGAACCCTTTGGAAATCTGAGATATTTAATTAAAACTGAATAAATGATCATATTTGTAGTTTTCTTTGCTGTTAACTTGTGCACAGTATGTCATTAAATTGCTATAGACATTGAAAAATGAAAGATTTTCAGTGTTTGTTCTATGGTGAGCATTGCCCCAGAAATTGTTTTAATGTACATACGTGTAGTATGTCATACTTCATAGTATGACATGTATATACACGAGTTACCCTGTATGACCTCATTATAGTTTGGTCATTTCTGCACTTCATTATATCACCTCTGAAGTTTTTTTCTTTTAGAGAAACATGTTGGATTGTATTTATTGGTCAAGCCCCATCATATGTGAACAGCTTTTAGGCTTAACTGTGTACTTAATATTTTACAACTTTTTTCCCCAGCTCCATCACTGAGCACCCTCCTGTTTTTGCCACGACTAAAATACTATCCAATTACACTCCTTTATCTCACTATACCTCACTCTCTTCTCCTGTGTTGGGTGATAATAGAGGGATCCATCACACCATTAGCTGCAGGCGGTTTTATAAGCTCAGCAAAATGCTGCATTGAGAGAACTCAAATTATGGGCTGTTGCATTACACCTTAAAATATACCTTGTGTTAGGGCACATGTGTGTCTGTGTGAGTGATGATGATACTGCAAGTCGCACACCCCCCTAATGACTGATGATGCATTTTCAAGAGGAGAGGAGAAAAATGATGGCAGGTGTAACATCTCTCACAGCCCTGTCGCCCTCACTGTCCATCTTTCTTCCTACCTCTCCCTGTGTTGTTCTAACTCTTCCGCCATCTATTTGTCTTTCACACTTAAATTGTGTCTTGGCATTTTTCTTTTCCCTGTAGATGCAAAAAGGCCCGCCTCTGGGTTTCTGTTCTCCCCAAAAAATCTTGCATTGCTAGTAGCCAGGGTGGTTACTATTTAACTCAACATTATTCAGTTGAGAACATTGAGATTTAATGAAATAGGAAAACTGATGTTTTATTGAAGGTGCTGACTAAAAATGGCACTTTTATCTCTGCAAAGTTATCAAGATAGATAGAGGTCACAGTGAGCTGAGCAATCACACTCACAGATTTTGTTTGCAGAATTTATAATATCACTTAATTTATAGAGAATTTCCCCAAATTCAGAGACTTTCCAGCACCACTGTATGTAATAATCAAATAAAATCCAATGTTTTCTGTCAATATGGCATATCATTTCCTTCTTGTTTCGTAATGATGTGGTTTTATCATTGGTGTTCCATTTGTTATAAATATTTGTTCCTGAAGGTGTCGACAGCTGGTGACTCCATGTCAGCAGAAAGGAGACAGAGGCCTTCAGGGCCAACAGCCAGCAGTTTGTCTGGGTGTGCACCGTGCCTATGTGTGCCTCCTCAAGCTGAGGGGAATTTGGGGTGTTTGGTTCATTAAACATGCAAATGCAAGCTTATCTTCCCCCAACACCAGATAGTGGTGAGAATAGATAAGAACCAACCAAACACTGCCAGAGAGGCAGACAGTAAGAAAAACAGAATGTGTTGTGGCAAAAAAAGAAATACACTGAGACAAAACACAGAGCCATAGTAGAAAGGAGAAAGAACAGTATGAGGGGGACAAGAAAAAGAGTAAACCTAGCTTATGAACAAATTATGTGGAAGGTAATGTCTGTCCAGAGATCATCTAAGAGTTATTTGAACATGGTTTCTTCATATGTTTTTGCCATCACTAGCTGTGACAGTCCCTTACATCCCAGGTTAGCTGTGATTGTCGTCTTTGTGTTTTTCACTCGTCACTTATTCACCAGGCTGCTCATATCACATTGTGATATAAGGTGTAAATGTGACCCCTCTCTGCTACTTTTGTTACTTTTTTTTTTATTAGAATTATTGTCAGGGGGAGCACTGTAACTACAGGTCAAAACAAGGTTTTCATGAATGATGAACTTGTCATTTTTCACTGTGGAGGATCTCACATCATTCTCATTTGCTTGTGTGTTTGCTGTTGCCGGTAAAAGAACGGGGTTGTTTTCTTGCTTGTCCAATTCCTTAGCGCTGTTGCGTGATCAGTGCTTAAGGGGTTTCAGTCTGTACCAAAGTTATCCAGAACTCATTACACAAAAGTTTCACTATGTGTGCATCATTTGATTTCTCTTCCCCCTTTGGCTTTAGTGTTTATTGTTCTGAGGGATGGTGTGTGTTACTGAAAGAACTTTCATGCATTTATATGTAGGCTGTGGTCTCATGAAGCCTCAACTTTGCTCCCAGTTCAACAAGAACAGCTGTAAAAAAAAAACGCCGCATGTCTTTTGAATTTCAATGTGAATGTATTCTGCACTATTGTAATCAACAACCCAAAGCTAGGAAGCAGACATAGAGAAGCAGTGAATAAAAACAGATTAATTTGTGTTGTTGGATGGAACTGGGAGTGATTGGTAACAACAAAAAAAATGTCAAGTGAAGGCAGAGAAGATGAGTGCAGGGGGCTGAGCAGAGCAGAAGGAGCAGTGGGTAAGCTGGAGGATAATGAGGCAGGTTATGGTGGAATGAGCACGTTTGGTGATGACAGTGCGGCTGGTAAACTGGTGGTTTGCAAAGTAGGTAAGCAGGATTAGGAGCTGGTGCACCACTGGCAGTTAATAGCTGTCAGCTCAATCAGCCTGGACAAATGATGCACTGCTGGAGGTTCAAGTCATGCACAAAGTGACACACACACACGGATATCACAGCCACACACTTAAAGAAAACGTGCATCTCTGTGCAGCTGCATGTAAGATGAATGTAGGCGATACGATGGAAACATTCAATCATTGTTAATTGGACCCTTAGAAATGCCTTGCTAAACATGAGCAATTTGGTCACTTTACAGCAACAGCTACAGCTTCTAACAGCACAGAGTCAACCGCAAAGCCCTTCCAACTTTCATCTTGCGGTGTCATCTTGGTGAAAAAGGGACATGCTGTGGTTCATTTTCAGTTTCATTTTATTTTTGCAAATAACCACTGGTCAACAAGCAGCACTACTTTTTCAAGCTGAGATGTTCTGTATGATGTAGTTTTGGACTAATGTTAAAATAAACTGTTTTATCATGAACATATATTCATTTCAACTTAGGATGAGATGTAAAAAATGTGTTTTCTGTCAGTTACAGTCCTTGAAAATAATGATAATTAAATGGTAAAAATAGGCATAAGCAGATGAAACTTTTAGAAATCAGACAGGCAAATTGCACTTGGTCCAAATCCAGACAGTGGTGATCCCGAGTTACAATCAGAACAGTAAAAGATCAAACACTTAGTCTTGTAAAGAATGCTGAGGACCTCCAACTTCCATACAGACTGACTGGATGATTCTGTGAGCAGCGGATGGGACAGATAGGTTAAAATGCTGGGTCACTAAGTAAATAGGAGACAGGTGTGTAGGCTGATAAACAATAATGACACTAGGGAGATGAGAGGAGTGACATACCCATAACAAAAGCACATACAACAGAGGGTAAGACAAGCAGGTAACATTGTGGAATGGAAAACACGCAGGATAAACAGAAAAAGGGATATCTCACACTCAAAAAAAAAACATTTTTAAAAATACTCCATTACTTTAAAATTAAACATTACTTTGGTATTTCTGTAGGCTGAATTGTTTGCTCATTACCAACATTTATCACTATATTCACTTAAACTCTTTAAATTAATAAATTGAGTCAGCAAACCACAATTTTCTTTACCCTATTTTTACTTGCCTGACCTTTTCATATCGTAAGAAGGATTGTCATTGCTTCCCGATTCGACACTCTGTTTCTTTATTGTTAATTTGGCACAGTCATATCACAGATCCGAAGGATCTCGTTCATTTGGAAGAAAGAACAAAGCGAGGGCAAGAGTCAGCTGCTTACTGAACAGATAGGTACATGATGGAGAAGCCTGAGGCTCGCAACCCAAACAGTTTTTCTCTCCTCTAACTGCGTGGTTATGATGACAGTGAGACAGACCGTTACACACACAAGACATATGCATGTGCGCGCACACACTCACGTATTCTTGCTTCTCCCCCCCGGTGTGTCATTGGATACACAAGAGAAAGTGTTCGCAAAATGCGACTAAGTGGCCACAGTCTGGCTTTTCCTACAACTGTAAAAACAACATTTTTAAGATGGCAACAGCGACAAGCTCTGTAGTTTGAACTCAACAGTGCTCTGCTGCTAGGGAGGGGAAAGGTGGAGCTGTGTGACTGCCTGTCTGCAGTGGGGCTGTAGATGTCTGTCAGCTGGAGAAGATGTAGAAGATGCTGTAGAAGACAGCGCTTTTACCATTGATACTGCTACAAATGTGTATCTGATTACTGCAGATTAATGTATGCAGGGTTTCGTCAATATTGTACTGCTGTTTGGATCAACAAAGTAATACCTCATTTTCAGACATAACAAAATAAAGGCAAGAGATCTCAAGCTTTGATGCATTTTCTGAGGATTTCTATAAATATAAAGGTAACTCACTGGCTGTCTTCTGAATTTATGCAACAGGTAATTGTGATGAAAAAATGTGAGCAAATAAAAATACATCCCTGAGGTGAGGTATAAGCCTTTTGGAAACAAACATATGGTACACTTTAATGCCAGAAGTATTCATCTGCCTTTACACGTATATGAATTTAAATGACATTCTATTTTTAATCCATAGGTTTTAATATGACGCCGCTCCCCCCTATGCAGCTATAACAGCTTCAACTCTTCTGGGCGAGCTTTCCACATAGTTTAGGAGTGCATTTATGGGAATTTTTGACCATTCTTCCAGAAGCGCATTTGTGCTTCAGACAGGTACCGTTCTCCTGGCAACCGCCAAATCCAGACTCGTCCATCAGATTGCCAGGTGGAGAAGCGTGATTCCTCACTCCAGAGAACATGTCTCCACTGCTCTAGAGTCCAGTGGTAGCATGCTTTACACCACTGCATCTGACGCTTTGCATTGCACTTGGTGATGTATGGCTTGGATGCAGCTGCTCGGCCCTGGAAAACCATTCCATGAAGCTCTCTATGCACTGTTCTTGAGCTAATCTGAGGTCCACATGAAGTTTGGAGGTCTGAAACGATGTGCCTCAGCATCCGCTGACCCCGCTCTGTCATTTTATGCGGCCTACCACTTCGTGGCTGAGTTGCTGTCATTCACAATCGTTTCCACTTTGTTATAATACCGCTGACAGTTGACTGTGGAATATTTAGTAACGACTGGACTTGTTGCACAGGTGGCATGTTATCACGGTACCACGCTGGAATTCACTGAGCTCCTGAGAGCGACCACAAACATTTCACAAATGTTTGTAGAAGCAGTCTACATGCCTAAGTGCTTGAATGTATACGCCTGTGGCAATGGGAGTATTTAGAACACCTGAATTCAATTATTTGAATGGGTGAGTGAA
Source organism: Leuresthes tenuis (assembly GCF_036924035.1). NCBI lineage: Eukaryota > Metazoa > Chordata > Actinopteri > Atheriniformes > Atherinopsidae > Leuresthes > Leuresthes tenuis. Next base: position 15,961,900 of record NW_027325378.1, read on the forward strand.
TACTTTTGACAATATGGTGTCTGTGTGAGGAGGGAGGTAGGGAGAATGGGGTAAGAAATGAGAAATGTCATATGTTTTAAGAATCTTTAGGAAAAATAGATCAAATGAAAGGTAATAAAGATATTGGTCAGAGTGATAGTGCACATGACTATTAACAAGCAGGTTATAGAAAGTGTTTGAAGTGGTTTCTGTTCTTAGCTTTGTCCTTAAATGAATCAATGCCTAAGAAAGCTCAGAGTCGCATGAACTGTATGTACCTGTATGTTAAAGACAAGAAAACTAAGATACTCAAAGGCAAGCAAGAGAGAAAGGCAAGAAAGAGAAAAGTTAAGTTTTTTGAGTTACCATACCCTGAGGCCAAAGAAATAAATGCCTGGAGTAGATTTTATACTTGAGGAGCAGGGACTATGTGCACAGTTGATGTATATGCTTATTTACTATCCATGCTGGGGACAGGCTGTTGTGCTGCCTCTTTACAAACATATGTGTTTTGCTGCTTCTTATAAATTACAAACTAAACTAAACTTTGTATCAATTTAAGAGGACATAAATTGACAAAAAAGACTGCTGTTTAGACTCCAAACCTTTATTTTGTACCGTTACTGCTGCTGCCTACATGAATACCAAAACCTTTAGGAGCTGACGGCAAACAAAATCAGAGGACAAGTGATTGATAGAATTCATTCATTGAAGCATAAACTGGTGCAAAAACAGAACTGCGCTGCGCCTCACAAAGCATCATATTCCCACAACAACTTCATAGAGGATTTAGATTAACACAATAAAGCTAGCAGTTTGATTTCCTTTAGGCCGGAGGTTGGATCTGGAACAGAGTTTTCCCAAGAGCTATAACTGAATGCCATGATAACACTTTTCATTGCGACTTTTATCACCTCTTCTAGATGCTCCCAGATTGATTTTTGTTTGGGTTGTAACCCAATGACTCAGATAATGTCCCAGGTGGTGAGAGTCATTGATGCCACAGAACTGTCATAATCTTGAGTGATTCTTGACGAGACGCATTGTTCTTGGCTTTTAGCTTGTATGTGGGCAATAAAAGGGGTGGAAAGCAGCAGGTTCAAATTAAAGTACATGCAAATTGCATATGTTTTGTCCTTGCGTGGACATTGGCCGCGTTTCCCAGATTCGCTAAGAGCTTCTTAGTGAATCTGGGAAACGCAGCCATTATCTTTTCACATCAGATTTGTACGAGGACTCTTAGTTTGCATTTTGTCATGTTAACTGATAAATTTTTTCTTTACTTCATTTGAGACTTGATGAAAGGTTTTATGAACTCAGACATCATTGCATGAACAGACATGTCACAACATTGAAAAGTAGACAGCAACAATAAGAATTCAGCTAATCACATCAACCAAAGCAGTCTATAAGCTAATCTAAATTGCTCTGTTCTGGTCTTTAAGAAACAAATGGGCCTGTGTGTGTGTTGCTAAGCAACATGTGACAAGAGGGTCCTATCAACCTTTCAAAATAAATGGAACTTATTTGGAATGAAGGCATTTGTAGTATGTATAGTTGGCATGTTTAATTAAACGGACCAAAGAGATGTTTCAGTTTTAGTCTGTAGCTCTTGTTTATGTACAACTACACTCCTTAAAGATTAGTAATTCTGATTGTTGTCAGGTATGACTATCATCACAGAGTTCTTTATTAATTTCTCATTCTCTTAATTTAAGCAATTTCCTATATAAAAAAAGAACTACTATGTAAGGTAAGGCTGGTAAGATAAGGTATGTAGGCAGTTATATTAAAGTGTGGGACGCAAATAGAACAAGAAAGTAAAATATGGACTGATAAGAAATGTGAATTCTCGATAACAACCAACAGTTTGACAGTTTCTTAAATCTAGAAATTATCATACAGTTATACAAAGCTGTAAGTCTGTGATTTACCTGCAGTTGTTATCACCGCATTCATAATGTTTTCATATCATCATTTTAGGAATTGGATTGGGTTCTTGTCTGGATTCCTGATTGTGGATCAAATGTAAAATCAATGAAAGCCAGATGGTGTGTGTGAGCGTGAGACTGTGTGTTTGAGTGTGTAGTTATGCAAGATTGCACGCAAAAAGTTTGCATACATATATATGCTAAATTGAACACGTGTTGCCATCAGTGTGGAACTTCTGCATGGATGTGTTTGAGTGTTGGATTTTCCCTCACACCTCACATTTGGGCCAATCCATTCAGCTGATAAATGCATCCCATACTGTCATGGGAGGGACACTCATTTTATAGTAAAATCACTCCATGAAGAGGAGAGGGGAAACCCGGTAGATTGGTGTGCAAGAGTGTGCATACTTGAGTTAAGAGTAGGTATATAATGCTGCAGTCATCATTATTTGTCATAGGAGACATAAGAAACCCTTCCCTCATGACAAAGGTTTACACATGCAGTTGTAAAAAGAAACTCAAAGATTTTCTATAAAATGTATACTTGTTTATATATTTGCACAACCAAATATGATCATCAAACACATACAATTTACCTGACAGTGTTTAGCTACAGACACACACAACCTAATCTTTTCCAGCCACACAAAGACCCACCATCTCACACAAAAAGTGAGGACGGTATGTCACCTGTGGTCAGGTGACATACCACATACAGGGAATTTCCATGTTACCTGATGCTGCTCATGCTGCCTGCTTCTGATCCCAGCTTGCATCTCTCCAGCTGTGTGGCAACAATCTGACGCTCAGCTTCAAGTTCTCTAGTCAGACGTTCAAACTGAAGCTCCTGGAGAGAGAAAAAGGAAAGCATGCGTTTCACTAAACAATTTTAGATTTTCAGGACCTGCAACTCCAGAGTGATGGAAGAGGAAGGGTGTGGGTTCACCAAATCTACAAAGGCGGGAGGAGTAAACTGAAGTTGTCGCTCAAAAGACCTATTGTCTTTTATAAATTCTAATAACTACATATGTATGAGTCAGTATCAGTTAGAGCTTATCCTACCCATCAAAGACAACAAAAGTTATTAAAAAGCAAAAAAAAAAACAAAAAAAAACACCAGCACCAAAGACAACTTGTCATTGTGTCTCATGCAAACTGATACTTTTTTACATGTAATATTCATCCTCATATCATGTTGATAAAACTCTGCGGTGGCAAATGAAGACTCAGTGACTTCAGAAGAAATGTTTACTAAACCATAGAAATAAAACAGTCAGTTGCAAAAACAACATGAGTGAAGTGTGGGATTTAGCTTTCATCATCATGTACAGTAAATAATATAAATGCTCATAAGAAAACAATGTCGTGATGTGATCCACTTGAATTACATCAATATTTACAATCAACTATTTATAGATGTTCATTCGTTCAATGCTCATTCTTCATGTTGTGGGCTTTAGAGAGAGAACCGAATGTCTGCTGGGGAAATGTGTGCATAATGTATTTTGAACTGACAATCAAGGGCTTAACTTTCATTCAAGATAAAAGGAAAAAAGTTCTTACTAAGATGTCTGGCCTTTAAAGACATTGGTCTTTGATATCAAAGACAGTAAAGCCGTTCATCTTTTTTTTTAACATACCATACTATGAGCAGTTTTCACACAAATATCCTGAAATATTCTAGAGGTTCTATTGGAGTGGCGTGTGCTCATGCAAATGTCATCAGCACTTCATCCGGATGTCTTGTGGAGATTTTCCATGCAGCCTTCTAGTTAAAGCATTTTACTACCAGTCGGGATGAGAAATGAGAACCAGTTTCACTTGAAAATTGCCTCAAAATTTTTCCAAAGCATCTGAACTATATGGATTCTGCAGAAAATATCTGGACCAAACTGTTTGCACAGTGTTCGGATAACTTACTGGTCCCCAAGTGTGAAAATGGCAACCTGCTAAACACAAAAAGTATTCTCACAGTATTTCAGTGTAATAATAATGTGTGGCGGAACTGCAGCAAAATGCCAGAGGAGAGAAACATTGTCAGCTGAAGGTCATGGAAACAGCTCAGGCCTAAAATACAGCTATGGAAACTGTTATAATTAAGAGTTCTTAAAATTGCAAACCACAGTTCTTTCACATGAAGATATCTGTGCAATTCCTCGGTGGAATGACTTTATTAAAACCTAATAACCTTTCTTCCCGAGTGATTGGAGTACTGTGAATCTTCATCTAATATATATATATATAAATTAAAAAAAAAAGACAATTAAAATGCAAATAAACAAAAACTTTAAAAAGTTAAACTTTTTTTTAGTTGGTAACAGAAACCATTCACTAACAAACTATGTCGTCTGCTTTAAGTTATGATCTCACACCTAATGTGGCCTTGGTTATGCATCCACATGGATATGTTGATACACAAACTGTTGAAGTGTCTTTCTGGCAGCTTTGATTCCATCAACCACCAAGCTATGAGCCTGATGAATTAGATTTTTAAGTAAGAATAACAATGTGCAAATATGTGCGCGTCTGCGTGTGATTGTGTGTGCATATTGAAACTGATCAATAGTGCAGTGCATTCCACCCTACAAAAGATATTTTGGTTGATGAATGAGTGAAAGTGTGTGCAAAAATGAGAAAAAGGGTGTGTGAGCAAGACGAATAGAGAGTCTGTGCTGGTTTGATTGGTTTTCTCAAAGCCATTTGAAGCCATGAATGAGTTGATCCCCAGTTGCTTTCTCAAGCCTCAAACCTCAATCCAAACCTCCTCCCAAACACAAACCAGCACAATGCAATTCATCTCCCCCTCTCTCTTCCTCCCTGTTCCATGCATGCTTCCAGGAAAAGCTTACGCATAAAAAGTGCTCTCTCTTTCACTGTCTTCCTCCGATGCACATAGCTATGTTATGGGCAAAAATAAGCCTCAGACAGTACCAGTAGAAGTAATTCAGTGACTCATGGCAATTCCTTTCTCTACGAACAATTACCCTGAATAGAATGGTATGTTAATATCATCAATACACTACTTATATTCTGTAAGTTCATGCAGAACCCATTAATAATATCTTGAGCCATGAGTCCACTAGCCAGTCACCTTCTTTTCAATCCTATTTCTCCCTCAATACTCCTTACTTTCCATCATTCAGTCCTTCAGCCTCCTTCAGACTTTGCATCTAACTGCAACCAGATAAATCTCATGCATGTGAACAACAAAGTAGTAGGTTCAGTCACCCCTCCGACTTGTAAAGCAAGGTAACAAGGTCTATTAAACCATTTCAACCTGTAATTTTAAATTACAGCTTTGTTTTACAGCAAGCTGCCTAGCTTCAAAGCTCTGTTGTGCCACACATAACAGACTGTCACCTTGTTTGCCACAGCTGCAAAAGGTTTGAATCCTCAAAGTGTAAAAAATGCAAATCCAAGCAGCTAAAGTATCATTAAGCTAATTGATGATTCATCACGCCTCAATGGCAAAATATCTTCTAAAGTAGCATGGTTATGCCTGAAAGCTAAAGCAGATGGCAAACCTGTGAGGAATGTTCTGTATTAGGGGGATAATTGTTCATTTACGAATTACCCTTTGTTACAGGTCTTATTTGTTAAAACTCCTTGGCTTGAGGAACTGCTTTGTTGCCGATATGTTATAAATATCAGGGATAAATTGCTACTGGCCAAGATTTTTTACAACTGAACTGGCCAAGAAATAGTGCCATTAAGAACTATCTTTGCCTTAGTAAAGACTCAAAATAACTAATCAAAAGAGAAGAAAAAAATACATGTCTTATAATGAACCACACACTGGTTTACTTTACAGGAAATGCTACAAACTTTAAAGTTAGACCATGTACACCTGTCAAAAGAACTAGAACCATTTGTGTATTTAAGTGCCAAATTAAAACCTCAGCATTTCAGACTAGAATGGGGTCTCGAAGGGGTCATGTCAGGCATGTTCTTGTGCTGCCATGATTAGTGCCCCTGTGCTGTCTAACAAACCAGCATTTTCTCTCCACTGATCAGACTTCTCATTATCAGTTGCACCCCCAATCTGTCAGTGGTGTGTACTGTGCAGAGGTTTATCCTTTATCCTCTTCCTCCCCTTTACTAGGTTTCAGATGCCTCACTCAGTAGTTCATTGCCAGGGACCATTTTGCTGATGCATTCCTAGATCTTAATTTTTTCCTTCTGGATAGTGGCACTCAAAAGCCCCCAGACTTTCTCCTTCACTCCATCCTCCTTCTCCTTCAACCCTCCATGCCTTGTGGATTGTTTTCTTGTCTTGATATAAATGGCTTTAGTCTACTCCTTTGGTCAGGTTATTATAACAGCTGGGTATCTGATAACTGGCAGGGCTCATGTGTTGATGACTCGGACTTAGTGCCTTACTCTTTGTAGGTATTTTTGTAGCATCTGTAGCCATCCTGAACAATAGCTATGGGGCCTTCTGGTGGTTCATCTCTTTCAGCTATGTTCATCTCGCCTGTCTTTGATAACATTTGGCCACATTTATCGAATTGGACTGACATTCTGATGTCCTTGCTGTATATCCTAGTGAGTCGACGCAGTGAGTCAATGTCTTATTCAGTCCCGTCGTAAAGCTTGATATTAACCGTGTAGAGGAGATGGCGGGTGATTGCTCAATTTCGGAACCAGTATAAATAGAAACTCTTTGTGAATAATTGGCTGAGGGGGTTTAGGCATATGCAAAACAGCAGCTCCTTAGCTATGCTGGAAACCAAAAGATCACATGAAAACTTAAATCTTCAATTTAATCCAAAGGCTTAGACTGCTGGGGTCCATCAGACAATGCACTGATCACCTTTTCTCACTCTGCTCTCACATGACATCATTTTTATCAATCACTTGGGTGTCTCTTTCTGAGCAGGTATCCCTGGTGTGGTTACGGTGCTCGTTGACCCCTCCTTCCTGCTCTTTGAACCCCCCCTGCTGATCGAGGGAGAAAGGTTCTGCTTGAGGTTTCTTCCTGTTAAAAGGAAGTTTCCCTCTCCACTGTTGCCTCCAACATGCTCAGGATGATGAACTGAATCAAGGAGAAGTTTTGATGTGATCGTTTGGTTTCCTTAGCGAGGCAACATTTAATTCAATTTAAAATTTTCATTTGGCATTACATGAATTTGACTCATTGGGATTTTTTATGTTCACTGAATTATATTTAAATGACAAAGAACTGGATTACAATTGTCTTGAATTGGACAGTATCATTTGTTGTAATCTGACACTAAAAATAAGACTAAATTTAATTTTGTACTTATTATTTTGCTTACTTTTTATTATCAGCTTTACAAATTGAATATTCAAAATTAATTATTTCCTATTTACTAACGTGTTCTAGAAATAATCTGCTCAATAATTTCATTTAAGCTTTTAAAATAAGAGCTTAAACATCTAGGCATCTTTATCAAGTCATCCATTCCTTCACTATGACAACAGAAATGTAATAACTTAACTGTTGTTAAGTTATTAAAATGTTTATTTCTGACATATGAAAGGTAAAGCTGCTTAAGCATATCCCTCTTTTTGACTGTGAGAGTTCAAACAGTCCAAGTCAACATACTATCGAAGTAACTATATATTTTCCAGTACAGCCTCAAAGTAAGTCTCCATACCACGGAGTACAGCGTCAGGTAGACTATGTCTACTGAAACTCATAACCTATTAGCGGGCTGTAAAATCATACAAGCTAATGCTTTGTTTTACGTCACATTTAAAAAAAATCTTTAAAATAATCAGCAACTTGTAAGTTGAAATATTTTGTATATATTTAAAACGCACAAAAACAGAACAGCATCTCTTACCACACAACAACTAGAGGTCTTAGAATTTGTATGATGTATTTTAAATGACAAAGTATTTGGAGGTGATCACTATTATTTTCAGGCTATACATCACAGGATGCCAGAGCCGCTTGGCTTAAAAATGATCATCTTTTGGGCACTTTAAAATGACTGATTATCATGTGCGTATAATGAAACAATGTTGACGCAGGATGATTAGATATACTGCTATAAAATTGATCAACCTAATTATAAAAGGTGTCATCAAATTTCAAAAACAGATTTGTCATAAAACCCATTTCATTGTTCTACATGTTCGTTTAAAACCCTGTTGCAGATAGAGCACTGGTCAACCTAATTATCAATACTTTGTTTTGTATGGATGATACAGTATGTTACACTGATACAGAGCAGGTGCTTCCCTCTTTATCTTGAAGAATCTCTCCAAGACTCACGTCTTCAGACGATAACTCTTCTCCTAGCACCCCCACACCCTAACACACCTAACCTGACACTCATCTGTCATTTCCATAGATTTATACCGATTTAGCACTGAGTGTAGAGACCAGGTTTCTTACTGCAATGAAGCTTGAATTTTTCTTATTCGATAAAAGCATCTGCGAAATGAATAGGTCACTTTGAAAGATCCAAAACTCACAATTAAAAAGAGTTCAGTTTGCTTCATCCAATTCTTTCTGTCAAAGCATACAGACTAGATGTAGAATTTCTCTGTGTTACTCATGTGTTTTGTTTTTGTGTGTGTCACCGCCTCTGGAACAAACAGGAGACGGAAGGCAGCAGTCAGTGAGCCACAAAGGTCTCTATGGCAACTGAAAAACCACGTCCTCCCCCAACCTTTGTAAATTGTGTCCTGACTCCTCCCACACAGCCCCGACCCTTCCACATACCTGAACAGCTCTCAGGATTTATCCACCCACAGAGTGAGGGGCCAAGGGCCAGTCATAGGTCTGTGGCATGAAATAATCTATGTTGTACCAGAATATTGTAATTTCAAGGTGGATTTTATTAATGATTATGACAGAATGACAGCAGCAGTGTGACCATTGAGTAACATAAAAAAACATTCAGCAGCAGATTTGTCCTCTTACATAAATACATGTACAAAGTGCTTTTTGATGAGGTTTTATTAAAACTTATTGAATAAACAGCAGCAGCGCTAGCAGCACAGTAGACCTCTGAACCTTTTCTCACAAGTTACTGGAAGGTCAAAATACTTTCATCTCTGTTTGGAACATGATAAGCCTAGTTTTTTCAAAAGCTTCGTTTGACAATGTTTGGCAGTGCCCATTGGGAGCCAAGATAAACTCCAAAGGAAGAAATATAATGTTATATGACGACTATACTACTAATACTGCTATGCTACTACTGTTATATTACTATGTTAGTAGAACATACTATATCATTATGTATATTACTGAAAAACATTAGGGTTTAATTTAATTATTTTCATTCTTAAGAACACTTATGGGCATTTGATGTTCATTAGTTCTATAATTGTATGGCAATAAAAACAATGTTGTGCTGTTTTTCTTTTCAAAACTACCAACATTAAGGCACACGTGGCTCATAAAAATGGTGGGAAACATGAAAGAAATAAGATAAGAATAAACGTGTTGGCCAGCGAAAGTTCCAGTCCCACTTTGACATAGATATACATGTTAAATAGTTGTTGTTTTTGTTTTTTTAAATGCAACTAACATTTGCATCTGTAATGTGTTGATTAATCTGGTACCTTTTACTTTCAGCACACACACAAAGGAAATTATTTTCAGGGTTTTCACTGACCAGCTCAACTGTATGTAGAAAGTGAACGAATCTAGAATTTGATGCCATAAAAACGCTCAAAAAAACACCTCAATGTGTAAAGGTAACAGGCAGAAACCACTGTTGAATCTGTGTGACCTGTGTGACTGTGATCAAAACAGACACATAGGAGAACCTTAAAAGATCAATGTGACTCCACACAGGCCATGAATGCATCCGGAAATGTAACCTGAAACGACACAACAAGGAAGCCATATGTCCACTCTGTACAGAAACACCACCAAGCTCTCTATGCATGAGCTCATCTCAAATGAACAGAGACAGTGGAGACAGTGAAAGGTACAAAAACCAGCACCTGCAATGGTACGGGGCTGCATAAGTATCTGTAGCAAGAGGGACTTAATGAAGTGTGAATATAACATTGATGCAAAGGCCTTTGTCAGAATTGTAGGGGGATAGATGCAACCATCAAGTGGACATCTTTTCAGGCATTCTACATGACTTCCAACAGCATAGCTTCAGAGACGAAAGAGCGTGTGCTTGACCGTACTGCCTTTCTTCTGTTGAAAATGTATGAGGCAGCGTGAAGAGGATAAAACTTTCCAACGTTTCTGTTAAGAGTGGGAAATCTAAAAACTTACTCACTAAAGAGAACAAACGAGTAAAAACTAAACAAGACTATTCAAATAGTTGGGACTGGATAGTGTAGTGGTATGATTGCCACCTTTCATGTGGGAGACCTGGGTTCAAATCCCCTGCATTAAAGGTATTACCTCCAGTAGGGGTCCTAAGGCCACACCCCCTTACCCTATCTGCCTATCTGTAAGTCGCTTTGGATAAAAGCATCTGCTAAATGCTTAAACACAACAAAGAACAAAACCCCAAAAGTTCTAATTTAATTGTATCATCAAAGGTTCTTTCTAGAATAAGGTCTTTAACATCTGTAAACAGCTTAGAGATTATATTTCTAATGTGAAGCTGGATAAAACTGAATCTTTTGTAAATTCTCATTAGATTATGTTTAAACTATCAAACTTCCCCGTTAGAGTAGGAGTAGCAGTATATTTTTGTCTCAGTTTCATATTTTTTCCCCATCTCTAAACCTTACAGCTGTGGTTCATGTAGCTATATCACGTTTCAAATTTAGCCCAGATTCATTTCTTCCTCTGTTGCACCTTTCTTTGCCTGTCTTGTCTGTCACTTTAATGAGTGTAAAAAACCTATACTCAAGAGAAGAGCTCTGCCACTGGCAGAAGAAGGAGAGAGAGAGTAGATGGAGATAGACAAAGACGACTGCTGACGAACACCACATGAGGCGATGCCCAAAGGAAGCATTCCTGATCCAGTCCCAAATATGTACAAGCGTGTGCAAAAGAGAGAAGCCAGTCAGTCTTTCCACAGACGTTTACTATTCCCCGCTGTTGGCAAGTATACACTTCCTCTACTTCTATCTTTGTAACAATAAACACCAGGTTGTAGGTTCTAGATTGAAGAGTTTAGGGGAAGTGATGCAAACATGTGACCATGTATCTATTTATATTAAAAGCATATCCAAGTGTTTTTTTATCCTGAACAATATCATTTCATTATCATAATCTAAATCTAAACGTGTGTTTTATGCTAACCCTAACCAACCAATAGTTTTGGACTTATTGAAAGTCAATAGATCCAAAACTATTGGACAACACTGGGTCAGATGGAACTCAAAATTGATTGTATTGCGTAACAGTCCATAATGTCAAGCTGCTATCAACCACCTCGTACCTCCTTATAAGTGGATCTGAGAATGTAATAATTGAGCCACTGTAATTCACATTTGTGACAGTTTTATGAAACAGCAAAACATAAGTATGTTATGATTTTGAAAGGGGGAAAGAGGCATATAATGATTTTATAGCCCCCATAGGGAAGTCATTTTACAGTTTATGAACCAACATAGCCATAATACATGCTGTTACTCTTTGTTGCTCAGAACAGATTCCGCTCTAAGAAAGACTCCAACTCAATAGAACATGGATTGTATTTTGTAGCTTTATACATCGACAAGTACATTTTGCGTCTGTGTGTGTATGTGCTTCACTTTTCATGTATACACACATCTGCATGTAGGCGTGTACACAGGTGTTCTAGCCTTCAAGCTGGAATATTAATACTAGCCAAAAAAGGGAAATGATAATCCACAGCTCAGTGTTGCCTCATCCTAAATCACCTTGGCCATTATCACCTATTCTTTTCCATAACACATGACTCATCATTGTTGCACACCAGGAACATAACTCCTATCACATTGATGACTGGTCTTTACTTCGGCCTGCCTGCAAAATTCAGTTGACAATAAATACAAATACACAAGACAACAATGTGAAGGAGGCAAAGAAGAAAAAAAGAGGATGACAAAAAAAATTAAGGAAAATAGAAGAATTCTGTTAGCTTGGTAAAAATAATAACCACACAAAATAAGAAATTGAAAAATCTGTGAATGTGGCTTAGAATATGGGTTTTCAAACTTTGTGAGTGTGTAGACCACTATTTGTAATCCAGAATATTTGCGGACCACTTCATAATACACATGATAAACTATATCTACACACAGTCCTACCTCAATTACCCGCACCTCTTAATAGGCCTACTAGCTGGGGTGAAAGTGGTTTTAAATTATTGCCTGTACATTAAATCAAACGCACCAATCCCCATAGCAACTGCTGTGTTTCGGAAGTAGACGCATGCGCACTCACGTACCACTGAGTGAAATCTCCGGTCGTTAGCTCATAAGCTTCCACTAGCTTTGACTTAAATTCCACATGCTTGTTTTCCAGATGCCGGCGAAGAGTTGAAGGTTTCATGCTCTCGTTAGCCAGTGCCTCGTAGCAACAAACGTAAATGGGCAACGGCTCGTCTTCGGGGCCAGTGTAGCTGGATCCCAATGCTAAGTAGCTTTCATAGTATTTTCTTTTCACCCTCCTTTTCTTTTTCTTTTTATGAGGATTCATGAGGAGTTTTTTATGGCTCGTAGAAGCCCTCCACTCACTGTCAATCGCTTCATTATTGGTAACTTCTGCCTCTTTTCTCTTCAGAGAACCTGTTGCCATCCACCGATACATCTTGTGGTTCTGAAGGCACTGGACATCAACTTTCCCACCAAGAGCCACTAGCCCAAAGATTTAGCCTATTTTAAAATCACACAATAACTTCAATTAAACTTAAATTTAAATTTTATATCTATATACATATTTTTAATTTTCATGGGAATTTCCTGGTAAAAATTATTTTAGATTTTATTTTGCTTTTCCACAGACCACATTCAGTACCATCACGGACCACTGATGGTCTGCGGACCACACTTTGGGAATGACTGCCTTAGGATATAGTAAAATATTAATGGATTTTGTTGCTTTTGTAATTATGTATATATAAATATATAGGTACATTTAAATAAGTATGCTGACACACATTGACAGCATAATCAAATCAGAATAATATTCCTAATTAATCTTTTTTTTGTATTTGATATATATTCTTTCATCTTATATAAATGTTTTTTTTTTTGGTTTATTCCAATTCACATTTCAAAATCTCATTTATCAATTGACAATTTCTAACTCTTCATCAAAGTGGTGGAGAAAACATGACGACCTCATAGCATATGTTCCGTTCTTTAGCCCGAATATTCTTAGTTCTACTCTGACTTTCATTGCAAGTCCTTGAAATGACTCGATGTTGTTTGATAAATAGAAGCAAAGAGGAAATAGGAAAACAGCTTCATAGACAGAGCAGTCAAAGAGCTACAAATATTCACCAGGCTAGCCCAGGCGGCCGGTTTTGTCACTGGAGAAAAATATCATTTAAACCCTTTTTAATGTACAGCTCAAGTACACAAGTGATGTCCAGTAGAAGCAGCCACGTTAGTCTTTAAAAAAAAGAAAAAAAAGAGCAGCACAGACATATGACTGCAAACAGCTGGCCCATAACAGTTTTATATGCATTATAAATATTCAGCACATAAACACAGCAATACTTTGACAGATCTTTCCCTCGTTAAATTATTTAAAGGCTGAAGGGGGGAAATAAAATCAACTCTCTTAGAACCCAATTTCTTTCAGTATCTCTTGTTAAAGTATGTCTGTCTTATTTTACTCTGTGTCTGAACAAAGATGTGCATTTGTAAGTTTGGCCATAAGTGTATCAATTCAGAGCAGCTAGATCTTAAACTCTAAACAATGTATTCCGAATGCCAGTCTGATTAACATATACATGCAGACCCACTCAAAAATTCAACACAGTTCCCTCTGTTCTAATTAAGGCCATATATTAGCATTGCTTTGGTCTGTCAAACTTACGTAAGACTGCAACAGCATTAAAATTGAGAAGAAAAAGAAGATAAAACAGAGATGGAAGTGTAAGCGTACTGTATTGTTTAATGTTGTATGTTCTATATCTAAAGCCAGTTAAGGATATACCAGCTTCGTTTTTAAATCCCCACAGATTGAGATCAAAGACACGTATAGAAATATATATATTTTTTTTTCCATATGTACAAGGTCAAAAGACAAATAGGAGTCCACAGATTAGCATTTTCTTCATTCTCCTCTTATAGAAATACAAAGTTTTGTTTTGTGAACTCTTACTTCGGTGAACATATCAATGTTTTAGCCATGTTTATTGACAGCTACACACCTTGAATTTGCCATGACATGAAGATCTGTTAAGAGAGCTGTTTGTCTGCTTGAGTGGCACAGGTCAACATAAACAGTGTTTTAAACAAACTGAGTTACCCAAAGTTGTTGAGGGCACCACATATAGATGTGAAAAGAGAACATCTTTCCTCTGCAGTTCTAAAATTCTAAAACTCGTACAGACTAATTCACTGGCAGCTATGTGATTGAACCGTTTGTCTGCTACTTGTGTCAAACTGTTCTAAAAAGCTGCATGATAAATGACCTGTCACACTTCAAGTGGAAAGAAACTCCTATAATTGGTAGTTTTGCCCTGATCTAAAGAGTGCAAACCCTTCCTATCACAGTCGGGCATCACTACTGTCAGTGGATCAACAACAATCAGAAAGTTCAAATCCTGGATACAACTGAACATGTGCCCATCCTCATCCAGAGAACCAAAAACACAGGCTTTCCCCTGCTTGTTTACTAAAATTTCAACGCTGTACTGTGGATTTTTATATTGATTCACTTTGGCATCAGATGGTTGTTTTCCTGGGAACTATATTTTCTCAAACTAAGAACGGCAGTGTGCCAGTGCTAGTATGCAGCCACTTGTCAGTGCTTGCTTATACAATGGCTGCACACTAATAGTAAAAACCTAAATTCCTTAGTGTAGAAAATACTGAGCTAAAGAGATCCACCTTCTGATGTAAAAGTGAATCACTTTCATACATAATAGCGCAGTAGCTCTATTCTGACATTGGCAACATTTCAATAGCAACAATAAGCACAGTTTATTTATTACTGTTGTTCATTTTCAACTCCATGCACTAATGGAACTCAAAGCATAGCGGTTATCAATTTAATGTTAAAAATACTGTAAGTGAATGGTTGCACTTCCCTCTACTGACCGCCTTTGATAAATATGTTTAAGACATTTTTTCTTGATATAAGGTTTAAATCGTTAATGGCATTCCAGATTTCTTTGAATTTTTTTAACACATTTGGGAAATTTAGATGAAATATTTAACAGTGAGCAGTTTTTCATTGTTAGATTTTAGATACAAACAAAATGCTCCAGAAGCACAAGCCTGATGAAGTTGTAGCAAAAGCAAATTTTTGTTAATTTGTTAGAGAATTTCAATTGCTAAAATAATTTACTGGGAACATGAGATTATTCATAGTTTACTTGTTTTGTATTATTGTTTTTTTTTTTTTGCACCAATGGCATTAATGCTGCAACAGCATTAATTTAATGCAGAATGGCATGTGAAATTTGTCGTTCAAGAAGCATGTCTTATTCAGAGAGGACAGGTCTACTTTGTCTACATAAATGAGAGAGAGAGTGTGAGAGAGAGAGAGAGAAGGAGGGGCAGGGAGACTGAATCGAACAAACTGCAAGTAGTTCTACAGTACATTGGATTTCACTACTTAGGATTGTAAAAAAATCTAAATTATGTGCAGTTGACAAATGTATCTGAGCGATCATCAATATAGTTAAGCAGCCTGCCCAACTAATGACTCTGTAGGGGAAAACTTGATTTTTATCTCTCATAAAACACTTTAATGTTTACATGTAAGAATTGCATGAAGACAAATAAATGGTCAGTGACATTTCAAATTGGGTGGATGTGATCATTCCAGCTTAGAGGCAAGGAAATAAGACCTACGGCTCTAAAGGTTGTCAGTTTTTAATCTTTAGACTGGTTAGAGAGTTTATTAAAGTCAACCACCTGCATGTACACATATGTGCAATGCCACAGAGTGTTAGCTAGAGGCTCAAAATGCAGAAGACAGCGTGACTGGGTTCATGCTTAGTGAGTGTGGGTTTAGCCACAGACAAAATGCCATTTGGAAAATGTCACTGCCTAAATGCCAATGCAGCTCCCTTTGCTCTCTTGCCTCTGTGTGTGTGTGTGAGTGTTTGTGTGTGCATAAGAATTGATGCATGTTCACATATACCCCGTAGATACATGGAGTTGCTTAATTGGCAGCAGAACCTTGTCTGGGGGATGCAGCGATGCACTAATAGAAGTGTTTTTCAAAGTCAGTGACGAACCTCCGCTGCTGTGTATAGTGGATGAGAAAAAGTCTGGCTTTGACTGACAACTTTTTGAGTGATGTGCTGCATATCTAAGTATGCAATTTAAAGATACAATCAGAAAGATGTGGTACTTTTCTGTCCATCTTTCTGAGGGCTTTTATTTGAAATTCCTGAAGTAGCTCACACCCTTTGGAAAGCTAACTTAAGAAATAGGATAGTCACTTTAAGTGTATAATTATGAAAAATATATCAGAGAAAGGACTGAAAGTGTTTAGGTATTTTAAATGAATATGTTACAATTAATATTCAGCAGACACAATTTATTCATTTAGCCAGAGGTGATGGTGGAAGTCTAAAGACTTAGAAATGGCTTCTGACCAGAAGTCTGTAAATTTGAATTTCTCACACGAGCTGGGAATTTCTGAGCAAATAAAGTGAATGTGTAAGCAGTCCTCTTAACATTTAGTGGCACTGTTCCCTTAAGCAGGGCACTCACTTTCTTTTAGCTCCAGTTGAGCAGCTCATTGATGTAAAATATAGCTGTGTATAATGGCTGCCAGGTGAGACTGGAAGCAAGTGCATAAATACATGGGATTCTAAAACAAAGTAAGCATTCTCAGCAGAAGTCCTCCATGTGCACTGGGTTTAAAAAAAGAAAAAACAGCAAGAGTCTTTCTAAGTTCTTTGTCAGCTTTTTTCCATGTGTGCCCTCTATCTCCACTACATGATGTGACAGGAGACTCCAGAGCTGCCCCAAAGGTCATCCATCCACTGGAAATCACAAACACTTGTTTTGATAAATTAGCCCGTGGAAGCACAATGAAAACATTTGCAATCCCTTATTTTCTCGCACAGTCCTGTCCAGACAAAAATAGGCAGACACCTCGTGTCCAAAGTTGACTTTTTGATTCACTGGCCAGCAGGACTGGTAAATGAAATACCCACTGGCTTACTGGAGAATATTTAACTAACACTGAAATAGGAGATCACAATGGCTTCAAGGGTAAATGTATGTCAGGTACATTTAAGCTTAAGTTCCTGAGTGTAAATGACAGATACAGTATGTATGTCTTAAAGATAAACTGAAGCGACAAGCATGAAAATGATACAATCACAGTCAGACCCTTCGGCTTAGTTTTAAGATGGATGAAGGGTTTAACAAGCTCTCTGCCAGCTCCTTTGTTTGCAATCCCTTCACACTGTTAAAATCAAGCATTCACAACTCCAACAAAACAGAAGTGTGTAGCCCAGTTAACGTTGAGTGACACAATGTCACTTGCAAACAGAGACTCAAAAAAGGTATACTAGAATTTGTGTGTGATTGAGAGGACTACATTAAGCGCTTACAATAAACAGTCCTGGTTTGGTAAAATGTCCCTTCGTTTTTACTTCTTCCTCCTTACCTCCTTGGTCCATGTCTATAGAACATATAGAATCATAGTAAAAGTGTTTTCATTCAGAGGCAGCTGTCAGGTTTCGAGTATTTGTTTCAGTCAATAAAAATATCACTTATATTGAGCTTTAATCCTCCTGACGCTGCTTTTGAGCAGTCATGTTTTCTAGTTTGTGCTGCATCCTCATTTCAGTTAAACTTCATTCAGATCAGGTCTAAAATATGTGATTATCAGTTTATAATTCAGTTTATATCAAATGGTAAATCAACTCCATTTATATAGCACTAAAAGTGCTTTTAGACTCCAAGCAACATTTACCCATTGACACACATTCATTAATACAGTTATTTAGGCCCTGCTGTGCATCTTCTCTATCACAGACATGTCTTAAGGTATTGGAATTTTAAAAATGGACATTTTTGCACCAATACTGCATTACAAACGCGAGATGGGTCAATTGGAGAAATGCATTTTCTTTAAACCTCACTGGTTTAAACCTCCATTCCATCTCTGGTAGAGTGTCAACACCAGCACTACCATTTCATTTTGGGCTGAATCAAAAAAAGAAATTTAAGAGTGATGATTCTTTGTCACGAAGAGATATAACAGGACAACACTAAACAGATTTGTCACCACCACAAGATCCACAGGTTCTTATAAAGCTGCAACTTGCTACGGCTGCCCTAATGCATATTTATATTAAACAAAATATAGCAAATATTTTTGTTGTGGCTTTCAATCAAACTCAGAGGAGTTTAATAACAGGAGTGATAGGTGCGTTTAAGTACTGTTGATTAGACGTGGGCAAGGATTTTTTACTTTTCTAATCATTTAACCATAAGAAATCGAATAGTTTGTGCGAGTATTGTCTTGATATGAAGCTATTTTGTTTTAATTGGCAGCTGGTAATAATGTGTTACTACCACCACAAGGTGGTCTGTGTGGAACTCCTTCAAAAAACCAGAACACAAACTCTTTCAGGTAAAGTTAGCGAACTATAAGTTTACAATGAGTAAACATTATCATGTAAAAGTGAAGCACCCAAAGCGTGCACCTCCCCCTACGTGCACCCCTCCTCTTATGACACTGTATGGCAGATTTTTGCATTATAAAACGAAGGAAAGTGATATGTAATATATGTGCAATAAAGGTCAATAAAAGAAAAATTAATTTAGGGTTAATGTTAGACATTCAGTTGTGATGATGAGGGTTACGATGGAAAGCACATTAGGTCGTGACTAACATCCATACACAGATAGAGTACATATGATGTGTGTGAGTCTGGTGTGTATTGAAGGTTGTTAACTGTCAAATTTTCCCTCCTCTTGGCAATGCATCATTAGGTAGAAACATGGCTCCCAGGCCCCCTTAGAGAAAAATGAAAGCTAGAGGGGAGTGACAGGTGGAGGGATGGAAGATGACAGAGAGAATGATTAAAAAAGAGGAGAATGAAGGGGAGGAAAAACTGTGGTGAATGACAGCAGGAGGGTTATGTACACAAGAGGGGAAGTATGATAAAAAGAAGTATGATATAGACCGAGAGCGAAAAAGAAGGACGGAGAAATGTAGCACAAAGGGGAAGAAAGAAACATGACTTTTTCATGCCATTCATTTATGATTTAAATCTCTTAATTGTCGCAACAGCTCCTGTTTTTTCTTTTACAACAAAAAAGTTTGCTTAATTTGACAGCTTTACATTTTAGCAGAAAGTGAAATAAAATGACAAAAAGTAAATGTTTTGTTTGTTTTTTTCACTAAAAAACAGCCTTGATTGTAGCGTGTCCCTTTTATTCAGATTGCTATTCTGATCACAAACTCTTTTTTTGTCTGCAGGCATGTGAGTGTGTGTACAAATGTGTATCTGTGAGTGCAGAACGCTTTTGTGATGCTGTCGCCAACTGAGAAAGCTGTTCGTGGTGGAGGCAACAACAGCGCAGTGCTCTGTCAGTGATCACTGGGGGGTTGATGACTCACTGTCAGCCCTTTGATGCACAGCTTCACATTACTTTCTTTATATCTTTTCTGTGAAGAAGCAATGGATGGATACACTGGGACAGAAGAGAAAAAAAAACAGCAGAGTACTTTTAAAAGTCCTGCCCATTTCACTATGTATAATCAATTATGGTGACGAGAGGATTTGAGACGCAAAGAGGAGAGAAGATGGAGAAAGATGGAGGACGGGCCTGGGGGTGAAGGACAGACTGTAAAAAATGTCTGCTTTAGATGCAGTTTGTCCCTTAGATTTGTCATCTGACACCATCCCTCATACTCAGCACATTTAGAACAGAGAGAATGCTGAGTGCTTCCATCCAAGCAGAGCGGGGAAAGCACATACACAACCATCCACGCAAGCACAGGCACACAAACATACAAACACAGAGGAAGCATCTTTGCAGTCTTCAACAAAAGTTTCAATTCTAGCAATACAAAACTGCTTCTAATATCTATTTAGGGCCCGTTAATAAAAATGGTTTATTGAACTGCATCATGTGCTAGTCTTTCATTCAGTTGATCCCTTTCTCTCATTTCTATGGCATGGCAGACACACACAAAAACTGTGCCTTGAAGTAATCATTTATGTTTTCTGCTCTGTTGGCTGAGCTTCTCTTGTTTAACTTTGCACACTACACTGAATTATTTTTAGTTTTTTGGTTGACTTGGTTAATTGCTATTTACACATCCACAGTCCACAAAGGGAAACAAGTACAGTGTAGGCACATACTTTATAAACATGAAGCCATACCTTTTTTATATTATCTTTTAAACTAA
This sequence comes from Leuresthes tenuis, assembly GCF_036924035.1. Taxonomy (NCBI): domain Eukaryota; kingdom Metazoa; phylum Chordata; class Actinopteri; order Atheriniformes; family Atherinopsidae; genus Leuresthes; species Leuresthes tenuis. Next base: position 15,982,249 of record NW_027325378.1, read on the forward strand.
TGTCTGCAGTATGTACATGGTGATAGATCCTATTAATCACAACAGCAAATGTACCACACAACAACTTCTGTAGTCACAATGATGTACCAGAATCAAAGATGTTATCAACATGACAACCAGGCAGGCGTGTCACTACAGTCCATTACCTGAGCCCAACATTAAATACACAAAGCACATAATGATTTAATTTTGTCAGTGATACTCTTGTGACAACATTTCAGATTGTACATCCTGCACTGATCAATAACAAATCTAAACAAATTCTATTCTCTGTGTTTCTAACACACAGAATTACGACAAACAGACTTAACTGAGTGTTATTTATCTGATACCTTCCTCTTCTTCACCTCTCCAGCTGTTTCCCTCATGTCCTCTGCTCTCTTCTCAGATTTGATCATATCTGATCACACCTACAGATGTGGCTTGTAATTGGTTCTGTTTATAATGACTTCAGCTCTGTTTATACTTAGTAAACTGAGCTTGTTAGCCCCTGTGTTACTATTTAGTTATTTTTGTTAACATTTCTGTTCTTCTACTGGATCACATACCGTATATTTTCCTAATCAGACCATTTTTAATCTGACTTTCATAAGTAGCATAATAACTGCTGAGCTACATCACTGAGCTATTTATTTATTTATTTTAATCAACCTGAACTGAACACGAAGGAGCAGCTCTCTGTTGTCTCATCTGCTGCTACAGATTGTAAGAGTCATCTCAGAGTTGAGCTACAACTTGACGGCAACTACAATGACCAAAGATATGAGCATGCCAAAGAAAAGTATCCTGCTAGTATAGAACATAGAGACTTACTCATGTCTAACCATGCCTTTAAATTAATTGCAGCCAAATCTGTTTGTACAAAGGCTATGTTATCGAGAGTTCGTAGCTTTGTAAAGAGAGGGACAGCATGCAGCACTGCTTCTATCGGCTAATTTACAATAAGCTTTATTGAATTATATATCTGTCAGTGTGTGCAGGAATTTTTCATGCATCATAGATTCTACATTTGCGATATTTTGCGAAATTATGACTGACACCTGCAATTGCTCTTTGAATTTCAGGCCTTGAAAATGAATGTGACAAAACTTATCACTTACTTTAGACTTACATCTTTAATATTCCTTTTGGTGATCCAGATAGCAGAGAGGAAGAGTATGACAACATTTCAACTGCTCACTTTGTTTTCTTAACATTCACAAATGGACTGGGTTTTAGTAGTTCTAACGTTGTTAATCAAAGCTGTCGAACACAAGCGCTTCTTGAAGGTAAACTGGAAAACCATTTCATATGCTCTGTTTCTTTCGCAGCTCTTAGCAATCTACTTTGTTCAAACAGTTCAGCCTGAGAGGAGAAAGGATATTACTTCATAAATCCTTTCGAAATTAAAACTTGAAGGAGTGGATAATGACAAAAACGAGTTAATCCTGCTGTGAATAGGGACAGGTGTTGGCTGTGGAAAGTACATAAAATATCTCAGAATTAACGTGCAGTCCATTGTACACAAAATAGGCTAAGAGCTTCTGTGTATACAATCACACGGAAAAACAAACACCTACGAAGACACCGATTAATACACAGCGAAAGCATATAAAATATGCACATGCTGGACAAGCCAAACCTCATGAAAACACACTGGTGAAATATAAAAGTTGGATACAATTTAACATAGAGCATGTAAACTGTAAACCTAATATAAGGACTGTTTGTTGTTGTTTTTTCCATTTCCCTACCTTCATTCCTTCCTTCCTTCCTTCTTTTTAAAATGTCATTTCCTAAAGCTCTATAAAAACAGTGTAACATTCATGGGCCAATAAATGACCTTCAAGTATACTGCAGCTCAAGAAAATAACAGACAAAAGGCACTGCAATAAATCTGTTTGATTGCGAGTGGATGGTTAACTTCAGTGCTGTGCCAGGTTATTACTTTGCAATGCCATGCAACTGATATATGGAATGGATGGAGATAGTTGGAGTGAGGTCGTTGATAGATTTGTAGAAATGTCACTGTGAGTTATACTTATGTGGACACTCAAGCCTGAAGAGGCCTGTAAGATGAATCAGCTTCAATGTGCACTTGCAAGTACTATATACCCATTTTGGGTAAATGTCAGACATAGACGAAGCCAAATTTGCTCAGAATACATAACAAGTTTTAGAATGCAAGTTGACAGTAATTGATCATGATCGAAAGCATAATGTGAAAACATAACTTGGTCTGTGTCTGTGTTTCTGGTTTTAGAACATTGTTTAGGCTGTCCAAAAGTGGGAAATCTCTTGTCGCCCTAATCTTTATATCACAGCCCATCCAGTTGCCATCAGGTAAGAGGCAGAGTATACCCTGGACAGGTCACCAGTCTGTTGGAGGAAGATGTTGCAACTAATTATGCTGATTGGCAATAAGTCAGTAACATGACTGAGTATAAAGAGAGCACCTTAGAGAGCCTGAGTCTCTTGTAAATTAATACAAACCAAATCCAGCAATCTGCAGAAAACAAATTGTAGAGAATTTTCAGAATACTCCTCAACGTAAATTTATGACAACTTTAAATATTATATCATCTAATATCATTAAACGACCTTGAAAAAATCTTGTTCGTGTTGAAGGGACACTGAAAATGATTCCTTCTTTGGACCTCTGGTGACACTGCATTAAAAACTGACACAATTCTGTTAAGGAAATCCCTGCATTGGCTCAGGGACACTTCCAGAAATCATTGTCTATGAACACAGTTCATAGACAGTGCCACCTACATCCACAGGTTAACCCTCAAAGAAAAAGCCATATGTGAATGTGATAATGAAGCGCAGGCAATTATCCGGGTAAAGTGGAATCAAACAAATTAAAACTTGAAATTCTTTTATGAAAAATGGACTCCATATCCTCAGAACTAAAAAGGATAGGAACCATCCAGCTTGTTATCAGAGGTCAGTTCAAAAACCTGCATCTCTGATGGTGTGGGGGTGCAATAGTGCCTGTGGAACTCGTAAACCTGCACATTGTGAAGGCACTATCAAGACTGAAAGCAGGTTTTAAAACAACATATTCTCTCAACGCTTGTTCAAGGAAGGCCTTGCATATTTCATCACGACAAGGCTAAACTGGATACTGCATCAATTATAATAGCATGGTTTCATAGAAGAGTCCAGGTGCAGGACTGGCCTGCCTGCAGTTTAGACAATTCATCAACTGAAAACATTTGGTCCGTCGTCAAATGCAAAATGTGACAAAGAAGACCCAAGACTCTTGATCAGTTCAAGACCTATAACAGATACGATTGGGGCAACGTTCCTATCCCAAACTACCATAAACCGGTCTCCTCAGTTCCCAGATGTTTTCAGACTGTTCTTAAAAGAAGAGGAGAAGTTACACAGTGGTAAACATGGCCCTGTCCCACATTTTTTAGACATTCAAGATAAGCTAATATTTTTCATTAAAAAGTCAAATATCTCACTACCAATATTTGACATATCTTTTATGTTTTATTGTGAATAAAACAATAGTTTAGTAGATTTGCCAATCAATGCATTGTTTTCATTTACATTTTACGCAGTGTCCCAATTTTTTTAGAATCAGGTTGTAGTTTGTTATTCTAAAAGTGTTCAAATGTGCTTGAATAAGGAGGTGATGTCGCCTCTTTACATGAGTACCTGTTTCTTAATAAGTAGATAACTACTCTGTCATCTACTTATTACTCTAAAAAGACAACACCAGTTTATATCACACCAGACCATCGTGCAGATGAATTTGTACTTCTTGGTCATTATTCTTTATAAGTAGTATGAAAACTAAAAGGACAAAGTCACAATTTCCAGATAGATACAGACACCTGTTGAAGAACAAAACCTAATTTCAGATTCACTGATGTGATTTTCACAATTATACCCCCATTCTTTCCTGCTATGCTCTTATCTTCACGTTAAGCGGTGTGAGGTGCAATGAACAACCTGTTATGGTTCCTGTTATCTAATTCAGAAAAGAGGAAAAGAAACACTTTAGCTTTCAGAATTTGTTTCACAACGGAAGCGGATGGAAGAGAAGATAATAAGGGCTGGAGATGTATGTGAGTGTGAGTACACACATATATAATACAGTATAGGATGTAATACAGTATAGCATGCAGATAATACAATCACAGTCAGACAAAATTTAGTTTACACTGATCTGTATTTTCCTCAGTGATTATCTTTTTTTTCCTATTATTTGCACTCACAATTTACACCTACTCATCCCTTATTCCTTCACATTTAACTCATTTTTACAAACATATCTATGTATTTCTATCGAGTCCCGTGACGCTCCCTGCTGCTTTTCCTTCGACCAACCTTATTTCTTCCCATCCGCTGTCTTAATTTTTTTTCCACTTTTCAGGCTCACACGTTCAACTCTACTCCAAACTTGTTTCTTTTGCTCGTGCTTTTCCCACAGGCATAATGGGAAATCCCTTAAGACATTTTCCCCATTTGTTTCTTCAAACAATAAGCTGCTGTTGTGTTCTGAGGCCAATTATACTGTGATAAAATATGCCTGAGTCCAGATGCTGCTCTCCTGCAGTAGATGAGCTATGGTCCTTGGAATATTTTTCTCCCGCAGCTTGTGTCGAAGATTATCCATATGTAAACAGCAGGATCAAGCTTTCTAGACAAGGGGAGAAATTAGTGCATAGGTTTGTGTGAGTGTGCACGTGAGAGAGATGGACAGAAATGGCTGTAAGAAGAGTTTATGTGCTAAAAAGATTTTTTTTATTATACAGTAACAGTGAGGGAAAGGAAGAAAGATGATAAACACACAGATGTTACAATAAAAATACAGAGACACAACATTACACAACAAATCCAACACTAAGGATTAAAAAGAAAGAAATGTCCACCATGTCTTCAGGGTGATATTGACGTATTTATACAAGGTATTGTGAGTATCTAACAGCAGCTTTACACTGGTGCCTAACAGACACAGGGCATGTCCAACAGAAAGAAAAACAAAAGCTACTTGGGTTGGAGCTCTAATCCCTCCAAAAATAACTTGCTATATGTTGTTGACGAAATGCAGAGTGACAGTGTGCTGTCTGCTGGCGAAGCTTCAGCTAGCCTGTCCTACAAGGCAAACACCAAGTCTGCACCTAAATTCCATCTTTCTGTCTCAGCTTCTGAGTCAGCTCTGTCATTCCATTCCATTTTTCTGTTCTTCGGATCCTTAAGTTCATCTTCTTCATCCCTTCACCCTGCCCTTTGCATCTGTCCATATACAGAGCTTTCACAACATATCTATACACACACATTGTCATTTCCTTGTTGTATTCACTCTATTTGAGTTGTTTTCCTTTTCTTCCATTCAAATAAAGACTTTTGATTTTGCCTCTTATCATTCACTAAGAATTTTGCATTTATGCAATGATCTAGCTTTAATGACAATACTTTATGACCTCATTTGTATTCAGAACACATAGCATGTCATTCGAGTCGCATGCATGACAGGCAAAGAAACAATCAAAACTGCAGAGGAACAGCAGAAGGAGGAGATGAGGGACAGCAGACTAGAGGCAAGTGTGGCAACACATGTGAAGAAAAATAAAGGGATGAGATCCGAGGAAGTGAGGAAAAGGCAAATAAGAGTTGACACCAAACTAAGGTGTTACAGTGTTGCTTTCACATACCCATAAAAAAAAAAGAGCTGAGCAAATTTTAGAGTCGCTGTCAAGTCATGTTGGTAACAATTCTGCATTCTAATGTACATCTGAAAATCTCTAAATGTATTTTTGCATGTGTATGCATTAAAAATATTGTCACTGATTGATCTACAGTTTAAAAGTGTCATGATTGGCTCTTTCAATATACATGTCTTGATTCTGCACAATATGCAAAGCAGTAGGTAAGATTGTTCTGGAGATTGATAAAGTATTGATGGGTGGAAGAAAAGATGAAGAAATTAAAACGTACGCTAACAAATTTGCACAGATGTGGGAGTTCACTTGTTGAAATCTCCTAACTAGATGATTCTTTAGAAGGAAAAATGACTTCTTTTAATTTAATTTAACATCCAGAAATGTGTATCTTAAGCACCAACAATAACAAATCTTAATAGAAATGAACACAGTGCCAAAATGTGCCCTCTAGGTACAGATATACTTTACTATAGCATAATAATAACTTATGTAGCATTACATTAAGTCTTTATAGTGTCAAAGCTTTACATCAATTTGCTCCACTCTTTCTCATTGTGCTGGCATTAACTGAATCTTAATTCGGATTATTTCAAAGCTTTTGAAAATGTTCCCTGTGCACCTGAAGTATATCTGTTGCTTTTGAAATTCAAGAGGGTCCTTTACATCCCTTACAGCTTTGTCATGTCCCTTCCAAATGGTATTAACAGATGTGGGGACTGTGCACAGTTTGTATGTTCTGGCAACTGTATGTATAAATAGCGCTTTGGGCTGGTCCCCATTTCAGATGTTAAACACACAGCACTTTTGTCTTTGTGTTGATGTGTTTATTCTCATAAAGCAAACCCATTTTGTACATTGGGGACATATTTAGAGCATCAAAGGTTAAATTTGCTCTATGAAAATCTGCCAAAGCTGATTTTTAATACAACATAAATTCCAATTAATTAACCTTGTTTAGAAAAAGCTTGTAAATCGATTGCTTTAATGAAAAACTAACTAAAGTGAAATAGAAATTGTAAGTTGTACTAACCACTGCAATTAACTATAACTTATTAAAAGCAAGAGAGTAGTAGATCAATCAACTAAATTATGAAAGTCAGGACAGCTACTGGAATTTACAGTGCTTTGAATTGGAATCTAGTATCCTGAAGAGACAATTGAAGAACTGTCGATATGTCCATGTCGACAGATAAAAATCAATCAATTCCTTTTTCTGTATTTTCCAAAATACAGATGCAGAGGGAGAACGAAAGATGGGGTTGCATGGAGTAAGTCGAAGACAGTAGAAATATATGGACACAAAGGGTACTAACTCGTTCTGTCTCTCATTTAAAGAAAATTTTAATGTAAACATTGATAGACAATTCAGCCCTAGTTCTACCCTGGTGGTCCTGATCCTGGGGGGGGGGGGGGGGGGGGGGGTTGTCTATGTTACACACACTTTCCTTTGCTACACAGTGTTATGTTTCACCGTCACAGAGAAAATGACAGGAAGAGATTTCTCCCTAATTTGCGAGTCATCAGTGTCCACTGACAGTTTGTCTCTTTACCCGATTCTTATTCTTGCTTTCCCATGTCTATTTCCCAGTGTGGTCTACTTACCCAAGACAGCTAGCTCTGTCACTATGCTTTGAGTTACTGACACAGTTTTAAATGTTTAATGCTACGTTGACGGACCCAGTCCCCATCTCGTCCCCAGGAGGACCAAAGCAGGCTGGCATGAGGTGTACAGAAGCATACAGACAATGATCAGGAGACCCAAAAGGTAAGAGAATAAATCTCTTTCACAATAAGGTTGTGTTAGCATTAACACCCCATATTCAAATGGAGGTGAAGGGGGAAAAGTTGGGCTGAGTCATGCCACCCGTGGAAGGAGGTGCAAAGCCACAGGAGAGAGTAAAATGACAGAAAAACACTATGGTAGGCAGAGATAGGAAAGGAAAAAGACATTAAAAAAAAGGAAAGACATTAAAATGGTAACAAAGGAAACAAAAAAGTGATGGCAGACTGAGATAGAGGAAAGGGAAATGGAAAGGAGGAGAAAGCAGCGGAGGATGGTTAGAAAAGTAGAATCTGATCATGTCAGCAGAAGAAATTCCACAGAGGCAAAATCAACTAAGTAAAGCAGAGGAAAAAGAAATTGGATAATGTTAAAAGATTTAACAAAAATAATAAATACATTTTTTTTTAAAAAGTCACCAAAAGTGGCTGATGACAATTCATCTATCCGAATCCCCTGCAAGCACAGTTATACTAAGACATAATAGAGAGCAACGGATAAAAGTTCTTAAGTTAAAGAAGAAGCTGGTGGTAGGTAGATACAAAAGGGGGAAATAAAGTAAGAGGAATGAGAGATAGAGATGGAAACAGTAATGGTACAGAAAATCTAGGGATTAATAGAGGGTGGTTAGGCTCAGGTAATTGACAGACGAGGGTAATAAAAATTTAAAAAAATATTTTTAAAAAAACGAGGAAAAGATGGAAGATGAGAAATGCAAAATAATCATGAAGGGAGAAAAATGTAAAAAGACAGAAATAGAGGGAGAGAGAGAACGAAAAGTGCTTTTTTAGAACATCTCTAGTGACAGCTACATTTAGGCCATTTGGGTAGGGCTGCTACCATGGGCATATCCCATATTTCCAACATTTCCACCCCATATTGGTAGGAAGAAGTGGAAAATATAGCAAATTATATTTCAACCCCTTCTGCCCCTAAAAGAATCCAGTCCTGAATTGAAAAATCATTCATAAAAGAGAGATCAAGGGAAACAAACTCCACCTATGGAAAATGCCCACCTCATTGTAAATCTACTGCAATAAGAGAATCTAATGAAAAAAAAAAAGAATTGTATCAAGTATGTAACAAAAACAAGAGAGACATCCAACACCAGTTTATATCACATCTTACTGATCAAATTTTCTTTGCATGCTTACCTGTGAGCCACTGACAAGTTTGGATTTGAGCACATAGTAATGATGAGCGCATTTCAGCTGCAAGACATTCTATAGAAAACACAAATTACTTCACCATCAACAACTATAAAAGCTACAAACACAAGCAAGCTCGTTAGAGATGGGTAGATGCACATCTCCAATTGCTGCAAAGCACTATGGGTATGTGTCTGTGTAAGTGTGAAGGGGTATGATGCATTCGCACCACCAAAATCTAATCTATTCCTTACAAACACAATGCAATGAGAGAATGCAATACAGTAATGAATGATAGATGGAAGAGCACTGGAGCAGTTAGGAAGTACAGGAAGTAAGAGTTAGAAAACAACAAGATTGAGAAAATGCGAGAAAGGATGTGACTTATTTCCAAGACGATTTCAGTGACGGAGTCATTCCTCATTAACCAGTGTCTTTACAGTATATATGTCAACCCTAGCGGCCAAGCAACTGCAGAGGAGTGTGATCATAATTTATCTGTTGGGAATGCTGAGAGGAGAAGGCTACGTTGCCTGCAAGGCTGTCATTTGGCTTTCCCGCTGGGCTGTGCAGTACAGTGTGGTGACATGTCATACTGAGTGTGACTGAGGGGGTAACTGAATTCGCAAATTCCCAGAACAGCATATGGGGATGTAATATTGTATAATGTATGCACAAAGCCATACACCATGTAGCAGAGAAATTATGCTATATTACATGCCAAAAGTGTCAACAAAAGGATGTGTAAAAACACAAGACGAAAAACTCCTGCCAATGCCAGTGTGCTTTCTTATTTTTTCTTCCTCAACAGCACTCGTAATTAAGGCTGTCAAAATGCAATACTCAATACATCACTATAAATCACTAACATTTTTACGCAAAGGCAAAAAAAAAAAAGACAAATTAAGAGGTATTGAATGTTTTTAATAAACTTGGTTCCATACTACCTTTATGGGTAAAGTTGTAAACTTTATATTTAAAAAGTCCTAAAAGAGGCACCAGCACAAAAAGGAGAAGACCGGCATACAACTTTAATGCAAAACGTTCATATCATTTCATGTGAACTGCATTACTGTTTAATAAATGGTTAAATTTGGTCATAAAAAGAATAAATATGTACCAATATTCCAAATTTCTGTTTATTTACAGGGAAAACATCCAAATAAAATATTTTACATTAAGGAAAAAAAAAAAATCAAAGAGTGAAACTGTTCAACCAAAAAGGCCAAATCAATAAAGAAAGAAATGCCTTCACATTTATATCATCCTTTGAAATTAATCTTCAGTTTGGTATATCTGTAAACTAAACTGTTTGTTTATTGCTAAAACATTTATGTTGGGATGGAATTAATTTTCATGTGCCGAGTTTCTCATTGACTTGAATTTCCATGCTGGTGATATAATTAAGAATTAAAATAAAAATTATTAATCTAGTTCTTTCATTTTCCTAATTATAATCATACTTATTTTGATTCCTATCCAATATCATGCAGTTGACATATTCTAGCATGGTGTGCATCATTGATTAAATAGACTAAACAGAGGCAGTACCATCTGATGTGGTATTGAGGTGAATTATACAGTAGGGGTGCAGGATTAAGTTAAAAGTGCTAGTTAATAAAATAGGACTACAGATGCCCTGGCAGGATCAAGCGTTTCCTCAAGTATTCATTTTAAGTAAAGGCAGTTGGTTTAAAAACACCACAGCAGTCAGAAAATGGTTGATAAAAACAAGTCTGACATTTCAATCTTCCTCAACAATAATCAGTTTACGGCAGTCCCAGGTGTGACTATGTGTCCCCGTTCAGACAATGGATTCAACTCAAGGACATGGTCCATTAACAGAGTCTTTCACAGGATCCAAAAACCAGATGGGACTGGTGCTGCTTTTACTGATAAGATGATCTACACTAAAAAGATGTCCAAAATGTGTGTTAAGAATCTTACCTTCCTAACAAGCAAAATATATCAGACTTTATTAGTGTCCCTAATCATATCACTGTTTACAATGCGAGTACAAATATTTCATTTAGACTACTCATGGGAGATATATACATTTCAAGGTCAATGGTACACGTATCCATGTATCTAATTTTTCTTTGTACGGCCCTTTCATGAACAATGACTCCCATGAACAACATTTTGCCTCCAAATGCCTTCTAAATATGACACAGTATTCTCTGAGTTGGAAATGTACTGCTTTACAGTGGACTATATGATATATTCAACTGCGACAAATCTACCAGGGCTGCCTTCCAAATTCAGGGGAAAGAAGGCTCCATCTCTTAGGCCTAGTCAGTTTGTTATGACATATTTGGGACGTAAAACTGCATAATTCAATCGCTGAATTGCACATTAAAGCAGAGTACTGTTCAAAAAAGCCTCAACAATAAGCAAACATTCCCTAGATAAATAAGCCAGTGAATTGACAAATACTTTTGCCTTCCTCACTCTTTAATGGCTTTATCCATCACATAGTAATCTCTCCATTTTCACACTTTCAGATCGATATAGACTCAAGGAGAATGAAAGGTCCATTTCCTCTCAAATAGGTATAAAGCTTAACACATAGGCTCTTTCTAATGTTTTCTTATAATCTCAGCGACACTACAGGACCAAATGATGTGGCACTAAGAGTAAACTACATGTAAATCTCTTTACAGTAGAACTAAAATGAAAAGAAAAAACGATTTCAATGTGCCGAAAAAAAAAACAAAAAACGATAATTTATGGGATATAAATAACAATGGAACAGTAGCACAGTGCAACTTTAAAGGCAGAGTGTGAGAGAGAAAGAGACACAACGGGGGAGGCAGGCTCATAAAAACAATGGAGCTTGCTAAATAAAAGCAGTGTGGAAAGGCACCTTTTAGAAATCCATTCAACAGCATTTGCTTTACATGTGGTGATTTTGAGCAACTGACAAAGAGGACAATGAAGCAATTGGAAGTCTTAAGAACACTGTTTATCTACCTCTATCCCATAGGATTTACTTCCCCTTTAATTAGATGGTCCTGACAGATACATTCAATTAATCAATGCTTATCCAACAAATCACTGTGCAGTCTCTTAAAACTCAACCATAGTCTCAGAGTAGTGATAGCTCACCCATGAATTGCATAACTGTACTGATTTATGGGGTTTTCACATATGTTGTGGTGCGTGCTGTGCTCATCATGGGGGTAGGGCGCAGAGCAGATGAATGTACACACGTAAAATGCATCCAAGTTGGGTTCCAATTATGGGGCAACCAAAAAGATATCCAGGAATTATATCCTATAGAAGGTAAAGCAGGCACAAGGGCTAGGTGATTGACATCCTTACAGCTGAGCCATGATCCCATGCTTTATAATCCCATTCAGCAGCATAAACACACAGCTCTGTTTATGTGGCATGCAGGTGTAGGCATATGGATCAGTTTAATTTAATTATGATAAAAGTAATCACAGATGCCCAAACACAGCACACATATATCTTGGGGGTTTTGGCAGCCACCAGCATGTTTATGAGTGGATATTCCAAGGTCCCAGTGATTAAAACAGCTTCAAAGCACTCCTGACACTCCATTACCCAGCATGCCCTGGGTGAGGGAGAATCGTATATATTGATTTCACGCCTCATTAGACTTCCTGTCTAACAATGTCATAGTTCTTCCTGGTACTGTTCAGAAATGGCTGCAATAAAACTCTGGGAGGGCAAGGTGGACGCATAACAAGTAAACGCATTAAGATCTAGTTTGGACTTGTTGGGGCATCACTGTGCAAAACCTGGCAGGTTGTAAACCTAGTAAAGCTGCCGCAGAAAACTACAACTGCCAAGACAGAAAATGTCAGTACTAAGAAAGTTCTTTGACTCCATTCATCTATCCATTTTCTAAACCCACTTAATCCAGTTCAGGGTAGCGGGGGGTGGAGCCTATCCCTTGCTGTGCTGGGCAAGAGGCGGGGTACACCCTGGACAGGTCGCCAGTTCATCACAGGGCCACACAGAGACAAGTGAGAAACAACCAACCAAGGGTCAATTAAGAATGTAGGCTCAAGTAACCTAACATGTATGTTTTTGGACGGTGTGAGGAAGCCGGAATACCTGGACAGAACCCATGCATACACGAGAAGAACATACAAACTCCACACAGCAGGGCCCCAGCTGGGATTCGAACCAGGAACCCAGTATAAGTCCATCATACCACAGTACAATGGTAATAATTGAAAAGAGGGCGTATATCAGTAACAGGAGACAGATTTTTCCCCACCATCTTGGTTTTAACACTATAACACTAATTGCTAGGGCTGCACAAATCCTAATATTTTCTTTTGATGTAATAAAATATGAAAAAAATTTTTTAAAAATGCTCACAAGATTGTTTGAACAAGTTTATCAGAATTGCTCTAGAACAGTTGGTTGATTTCTAGACCAGTTTTGTAGAGGAGTGCAGTTGCATAGGAAAGATTCAAAACTAAGTAGTTTAAAGGCACAAAGCACCAGAGAAGAAGCCCATCTATAGCTGTGACTGAACACATGCAATTACAAATTCTTCCCTGAAGAGTGGCACCATTTTCTCATCTCACATTTGTGTCTTAGTGGTATTGGGAAGTGCATAGTTAGAGCGCACTTCAGAGGCACACCAACTTTAGCACACGTCAGCACTTTCTCAGCATCCTGTTTAGTCAGTGAAGTAGAAGCCTGTAGAGATACTCCCACTGGTACAGGGAGAGACTGTGGGTCCTACCAGGCAGACGCTTTCTCTTTGCAGCAAGGGTAGGAAAGGTAGATCTGCCAAATTGTACTGTGAGGAATCAGACAGGCAGTCATTACCTCTTTGTCGCAAAGAAATGCCTGATTTTATGGTATGAGCTCCGATATCAAATAATGAATGAATTGACATCTTCGTTTCTTTTTGCAATCAAATATTTCTTTCACTGTTTTTCCTTATTCCACATTTATTTTGCCATGCACATACAGAGGCTGCCCATGTGCGTGTCTGTCATTTAGTGATTAGGCAGAGGCCAAGTATCATTTTACTTGCATACCGTGCAGTCATGCAGAGCTGAACAGGTAATGGCCCGCTTCAGTTTGAGACAGTTGACCGTAAAAATTGAGTTCAATGGTAAATTGGTTGTGCTTTACAACAACAGCCACAATGAAACTGATGCAGATACCAGCAAAAAGTAAGGCTCAATCAGATCACATAAGTGTACATAAAATTCTCCAAGAGCACTCCTAACTAAAGTTGACTGATTGTGGGTCAAACAGACAAGTCCATTTGGGTTTTGTAGTTTCACGGTAATGGTAACTGTATGACTGAGACCCAGTTCTCAGCAATCATTTCATCATAGTTAAAGATTCTTGAATACATTAATAGTGATGTGTTTGGGTTTTTTTTACTTCATTGACCAAACTTTGCTGAGTGATGAGCAGCATCTGGGTGTGTACAGTGAACTGGGTAAAGAACAGAAGAAAGGAAAAATTGGTCACAAAAAAAGGAAGAAATAGAGCCGTTTTGGGTCATTTAACTTAAGATCATTATGAAATACCAGGTATGTGTTTGTGTGCGTGTGTGTCTCATGTCAAAGACACTGGAGAATTAACACATCCATGTCATAACCATAACGTAGGTGACAAGTCACAAGCACAATGATACACGGAATCAGTTACACACATCTAAACTGTGTCCGGACAGTGAGGAACCTATGGCTCTTTTACACCACAATGATGCCATGAACAAGCAGCAATGATGGAACCCCATGCCGTGTTTTCTCACATTGGTAGTGTCGGGAAAAACAATTGCTCTTTAACACACCGCAAAGAAAACCGCCAATTGCCGACTCCGACATGAAATGTATGCTTGTGCAAGAGGACAGCAGAAATCTATAAACTAATGTGGAAGGTAAATAAACAAACAGAACGTTTGCATAAAGTCAGGTTATTATTGGCTCAGTATTTATTATCCAGCATGGATCTAGCACAGATATAGGCTGCCTGTGCCTCAATTTAAACTAACACTCAATATGAATGGTTTTGTAAATGTATGTTTTTTTATTACAGTTATGATTTATACACAGAAAAACAGCCGTTAAAGTCGAATTAACTCAGTATAGAGTAAATTCATTACATTGAACAGCTTTTCAGAGTGTTCACTGCTCGACTCAACAGCAATTTAACAAGCCGAATCAGCTAAAAAATAAAAAATAGATGGAGCCGACGGTGCTTTTCACACTGAAGAGACGAGAGAAAAAGATGGTTACAGATAAGACGCTCCAGACATTCCTGATGGTTGATTGTCTGCTTGGTGTACAAGAGACTTTCCAGTCAACCTCTCTTCCCTCAGTTCTGTTTGAACAGTCAAGTCATGAAAAATAGGAGTGCTGTGGTCAATTGATGTGGTGATCCTAGATTTTGTGTCGATGCTCCTAAAAAGGAGCACCAGTGCTACAAGTGAGAAAAGTAACTTAAGAAAATAGAGCCCAGGGAGCAAACCGCTACTGGATTTCTGAGGCTTTACACAAACACGCACACACACACGCACACACACACACCCTAACAGTGCCAAATAGCAAAACAGCCTTTCGTCCGACTAATAACTCTTCCCCAGCTGCAGCGCTTCAGAACCAGGGTGCAGTAACCAAATATAACCCTTTTTATTTTTACCCCAGTCTCCCACATATCACAGCTCTCTCAGTGAGTAAATAGAGAGGGAATACTGCTACAGTGATTCACCTCCAACTTCAAACTTATATAAAAATCATTACCAAGTCACCATGGCAGCATTTACCTTTATCTGTAAGCCACAAGTCATAATCAAGAAAAGGTCTCCAGCATTAAAAATGCATCTGGCATTTGTGGGTGATGTGTGTGCTGCAGGATACAGAAACACACTGAAAAGGCTGAATATTACACACAGCACTGTGTGAATGACTGAGTAGGTAACTACTGGATAACAACTTTACTGTAGGCCAGATAGGTTTGTCTTCAGATTTCTGTTACTGTATATATATATATTAGTGTGTATATCCTATTCTTGCCTGCTGAGTGTGTTTTCTTGTGGAACAGATTACATTTTTTCTCTACTTGAAAAAAAAAAACCTTATCTCTTAGATTACAGCACGTTTATATGCATGATTTAGCAAATTTACACAAAAACAGACAAAGGAAGTCAAATAGTGCCATACGCATCCATACTGAATCAAAAAATGAGTCTGAATGATACATACAATAAAAACCTGCAGTTACTCAGTCACACATTCAGTATACACCTACTGAATGCAAGCCCACTACCTAAATGATTTGTTCCCACACTGGCACAGTGAACATGCTGAAGGACACGAAGGACACAGTAAGTGGCAGAGGCCCCAAAACCAGTTTTTGGACTGAAACAACCGGCCGTATGGCTGGTGGACTATTTAAAAGCACAGAGTGGACAGAGAATGTGACTCTGCAGGTCAAGTACAGAGATCATTTCATATTTTTACATATTTCCACATGTGTTAAGTTTCATAAAGTAAAGTACTATTTTTTTCATTTTGTGACAATGTAATAATATTGGGAAAATAATTTTTTTAATCAACAGATCTATTTAGGAGGGGATTTTATTTATTTTTTTAAATCCATCAGTTCCAAAAAAGGCTTCACTTGCAATCTACCTCCATCGAATGTCACCCATGATAACCCACCCAAGTGCTTTACAGATGTTTTCAGCACAGATTTAACTGACTCAATGCTAAGTGAATAAAGTACATGTCAATAACATGAAGGAAGAACAACCATTTTTTTTAAAGATTTTTTTTTCTCTCGAGATTTGAATAAGAAGTAAATGCCAAATAAAACAATTATGACAATGATGGCCACATTTACATTGTCATAATTACATTATTACATTATTAAAACTAATGTATAAACAAATATTTATACTGAATTACATACAAATATTTTTGCTCTTGCTCAACAGAAACCTAAAAACCAATTGAAGATAGAAAAATTCAAGTAAGATTACTACATTCCAAACTGATCTCCTTTTAACATAATTTTTATTTGATGTAATTGACTTATGTTATAATACTGCCATTACTCAGCATTTGATTACACTTTCCGTTCTTTCACTATATGCCCGACAAGAATGCCCGACATATAGTGTGAAATTAATAAAACAATGCATACATTCATTATCTGATGTAATACAGATTGCATATCTGATACATATAGACACATTCAAATATGCTCACATGAATTATTACTGCTCAGTGTCTATCCTTTCGAAACAATGAAAGTACAAAGACAGAATCCAAAATATGTGGCCTTTGTTACTGCACCGTCTTGTTCTTTTGGCTAAAAACAGTTGATAAAAGAAAAGAAAAGAAAAAAAACTATGAATAAAAAAAATAAATAATGTAAATTGCAACCAATAACTTGGCAAAACTCTAAAGTGTAGTGGTTACAAATATAAAGCATGACTGTCATATCGAAAAGCCAGAGTACTTTTTCCTCTGGAAAGATTAACTGGCTACTGGGAGTTTAGAACAACAAATAGCATCAAACTAATTATGTGGACGATGATAAACTGAGAATCAATCGGGGATAAAGCAAAACATGAGAAAACATTTAGATAATAATTTAGCAAGAAACAAGGTTAAATTTCCAGGGCTTATTCCTGGAGCAAAGCAGGACATTAACTCCAACTAAATTAAAATATGCATAAAACTGATAGATTGGAGAGCAAAACAGCACTGGTTAAATTGGTCTCTGTGGAGCTCCCCTAAGGCGAGTTGAGACATGATGCAACACAGTGCAAAACTTGTGGTGAAACTCAAAAGGCTCCACTTGTAGCACTATGGGAGTTGTTGAATTTGAAAGAGAGATGATAACCAATTGAAATTCATCAGTGAATGTGGAGAAACTGTTTCCTGACGTGTTTATACTCTGCTATGGAGATTAATTCTGAGAAACATGACAATAATAAAAGGACACATCAGTGCATGTGGATAATGAATTTTTTCAAAATACAATAAAACATGTCCACAGGAATAATGTTAACGTCTTCATCTACTTCATATGCTTTGGGCTCTGTGACCAGAATGAAAGCAGGATGGAAGGCATCAATCTGGCGCGTGGCCACATGTTGCTGGCTAACTAATCTCTAAGTCTTTTCGCACACACACACACAAAAACAAAGACAAAACTAACATATGTAGAGTAGAGATGTGGTTCCAAGACCTGCTGCACCACACTGGTGTGCCAAGTAGCAAATCCATGAGTGCCAAGGGATTTTGTGACAACTATACATCAATACACACTGTAACAACTATACATCAACTATATCATCGCAGCATACAACTCTACAAATATTCTTTTTTTTTACATGTATGACCTTTTATTTACTGCACCAATATTTTGCACACACTTTGCTCCCAAAACAAAGGTAAATTCTTTAACCTAAAATGCTTCCCGAACACACCATTTAAAGAAACCCGTCGTCCTTCACATTCTTTCAAAAAAAGGGGAGATTTTTAGAGAGTGACACAGCAAAGGTTCTGCCTGACAAAATCTGTGAGGGAGAATCGATAAGGTTTTCACCAACCCCTAATTAACTACCAGTGCAAATGATCTCCAACCTAAGGAAAGGAAGGAAACTTTTTTTTTTGACATTTTTATGAAAATTATTCATGTGGCTTCAGCTGGACAGTATAAATCAAAAGCCCTTAGTAGAAGTTGGCTAATGTTCACTGCTGCTAAACAAGCTGCAAGCTGGAAATCTTCCATCCACATTCAAAAAAAGTCAGTCTTTACCAGATGTTCATCTTAACTTGATCTTAAACTTGACAACAGGAAGCAAGCCCCTTTGTTGAATTGTGTGCAAAGTATAGCGCTAGATGCAGATGCTGCAAATGTGGCACTGAGGTGTAAATCATAGCAAAAGAGAAAAGGCAACACCTCGTAAAACAAAGCATTTTACCAAGTGCAACAAAATAACATTGCACGAAAAGCAACATTTTATTTTAAAAGGAAAATGTAGGGACAACATTTTGTTGCGACAGACGTGGGTTTTCTCCAATCGCATCAAGTCATTTCTGATTTCTGGTTTGTCCCACTCACATCGGTCCCCTGAAGCTATAAGCACTTTCAGCTTCCCTTAAGCCGCCATTGTCACAGCCCACGACATACTATGAAATGGCTCTACCTCTTGTGGTAATACCTTGTTTTGTTTTCAATTCAGTTCTTTTTCTGTCAAGCAGAAGTTCACAGAGAAGAAGTGGCAGAGTCCATGTAATATTCAAGAGTAGCAACATAATTTTACCACCTGTGCCAAAAATCCCAAATCTCTTGTGTTTCACAGATTGACATGGATTATCAAAAACAGCAGGATGAACTGACAATAACAGCATTATGGTTCAAGATATCACTCTTATCTATTGTCAGAATTACATCCCTCTTTCTTATGCTGTCTCATTACTGAGATCATTTAACAGCTCCAGGGCCAACAGTGGTTTGCTCACCAACATGGATATAGAATACTTTATTTTTCCCTCAACTGTCAGCAACACAAATACACACACAGACACACACAGGCAGACAGATGGTTTCTACTAAATGAATTCTAAGTCATGCATGTGTTGCCAACACATGTGAATCCTCAGAGGACACCACATTGAGAGGTGTGTGAGGCATGATTATGTGCCGCCGTGGGAGCTGGATTGCTGGGTTACTGGAGCAAGCAGGCATACATACATACCTGGACAGAGAATGCATAGAATATGTACTCTATAATTAGAGTTAACATTTGAGCAACTATTATTTACATCATGCATCAGTTATACCCTTGAAAATGCAAAGATATACACATAATGTTCAAAGAGGCAATAACTCTTGGACTGGGTAGATAATATATTTAGAATGTCTTTACATAAAGACAATAAAACAAAATAAGGTACTAATGTATTAATGTGCACTGCGTGGTATTATTTTACCTATGAAATATGATGTTGCTGTGAAAAAGGACGAGGTGGAAGCAAGGATATTATCCATACACATTACCATATCGATAAACAATTCCATTACAACCAGACCAGTACAACACAGAGACAAAGTGTGAAAAAAGCAGCATTGGAGTGGCAGTCCAAATGACAGCTAAAGGTTAATACAAATTCATATCCAACATCAAGGTGAGCAATTCCACAACTAAAGCTGGTACCAAATGTGCACCATGTCCAACTGTCACAGACAATTGACTTCACTGTGCATATCATAGGTTATGTCCAGCTGCTTGCACTTACCATCCAAAGTGAAAACTTTAAAAGAAATGGTCATATTTAGCAAATCAATTTTCAGTCAAGACACGGGGCAATGCTCTAAACACAGATTCAACTAAAAGTTAAACATTTCACACAAATCTTTAACAAATGTGCACAAGGGCTATCCAGTCTTTACAATGTCAAGGGGGGATATGTACAAAATAGGAAATATAATCACAAACTCCACTCTGTCCCTAAGTTACATTAAATAATGGACAAAATACTATTTTTTGCTGCACGTGTCAAATTTTTTTATCTTTGACCTCTAAAATATAACTTTTTACTTCCCGGTTTCATCATACATGAGATCACAGTGAAATGGATGTATGTACAAAGGTCAGTCAGAAGAACCAATCATATTTCTTAAAACACATGCGTAGGAGGAGTGAGCAACAGAAGGGAGCACTTAGTCTTAACCCCTTTAGAAATGTCATTATATTTTGCATTACAGACGCTTAATGTCGAGGTCCATTCATACATTTGTGAGTAAACCATTCAAATGAGAAATTGATCTGATCAGCACAAACAATATCACAAGCACCAGTCTAGACATCAAGCAGTGCTGATAATAGACAACACTTTTGGATTTTTGTTGCCTGTGAAGTGTTTATTGTCTGTGCAAATAAAAGCTTTTATTGTCATTTATATTTTACATTTTTTATTCAATAAGAAATCTATTCTCGTCGTGCTCTAAGCTGTTTTCAACAATCAAGCTTTGGTTTACTTTGTGTTCCAATGAGAGTGAGATGAATATGATGCATGTTTGCTCTGCCAATAAATAGTTATCAATTGATGATATTTTCTTTTCTTGTCAATTCAATTAAAAAAAAATCCCTCATGAGAATTAATTTCTAGAGATGTCAAAAAGCAGAGGAAAACAAGACTTTAACAATGGCTGCATTTCTTTGATGTATTCCTATTTCGGTAACTTGTACTACATTTGCTCTCCCAAGGGGAGGGACGAGATGTACATTCAAATCTGTTTTTTTTGCAAGGATAAATATAACATGCTTCAGTGACTTCAGTAATGTATAACCACTGGGTGGCTTCTCTGTTTGGGGGAAGAAAAAAAAAGGCACTGTAAATAGGAAAAAAATTAACTGCATTGAGCACTTGCCCTTGACTTGGTTAGGGTAAATAGACTATTTTGTGATATTTAGTTGTGATATCTTAGGAACTCTTTAAACTCCTCAGTAAACTGTCAAATATACAAATTGATGGGTCTATTGATTCAGTTGTACAAGCTTACACAACATATATACACAAACTCTATGGCAAACAAAGTGTAAAGCCACTATCCCATACACACAGCCACAACACAGTAGTTCAGCAATGTTCATACAATGCTCACGCCATGCAGCTGGTGTGAAGTCTGCATAATACATTCTATTTAGTCAGAGTAAATAAGACATCATTCTCCTGCAGAGGTGTAAATCTATTTTTTTTTTCAATATGTTTCTGTTACAATACGATTACTGATTTGATGCATAGTGCCACTGCCAGTGTTTGAGTGACAAACCTCAAAGTCAGGGAGAAAATAATGGTTTTACACGTGTGTCTTCATCAGGATGCATTTTCAGTTAAATAAGTAAAACCAAAGTCTCCAAAGGTGCCTTGCACCTTTAAACCTTATTAATGTGCTTTTTTCAAATCACTTTGCCAAGTTTTTCCTCTGCCACAAAGGACTACCAATTCCATTGCGTTCTGTCATTGCATCAATGTTGATTCATCCACATCTGCATCCCGATGCATCGTAGAAGAGAGAGATGACCACTACCGTTTTCCACCCATCTCGATTCTCCCTCAGACCAAATTAACTCCATGTGACCTACATCTGCACATTTGCTTCTTATTATATCCAATTCATTAACCTCTCCTATTATTCCCATAATCCAGAAACTGGGCAACAACATGGCTTCACCTCTTCCATAACTAAAGTAACCTTTTAGCACTCCCTTTTGACATTCTAAAATGCTTTTATTGAAATACCTTTTTCAATCATGTCTACAATGAATACAGTTCTTGCCCCATAATCTACAGGATGTTCTTCAATTACACTTGTATTCCCTTGGCACCAATCAATCTCAGGTTTCCCTTTATCACTTTAAAGCATCAGACTGCCTTTTTCTCTGAATAACAGTGACAAGCTCCTGGCCTGCTGCACAGAAAGCTGATCATTGGCTTTGAGGCAAGAGTAGAAGAGCAAGTGCAGTTAAAATCACAAGCAAAATTTGTTGCTTCTCCAAGTTGAACATGGAACACGTTTTGCTCTTTTTTACCACATACCCAAACAGTACATAGAGTGTACTTTACCTGTTCTTTCACAGAGGCAAGGATGGAGGATGTCGTCTCCGTCTCAGGTCTGTCTCCATTGGAGGATGGCATCACAGGAGGAACCATGGCCCCTTTCTCCTGCTCTGCTGGCTGATCTGGCACCGGCATTGCTAATATTAACAACACACACACACACACACAACTGTTAAACTCAGTTAGGGAGTGAGCTGTCACTGATTATCCAATCAATTCCACTTTGATTTGAAGAAACAAAGAATGTGTACTGCAGCAGAGATGTAGAACTTGTGACTACCTCAGTGATTGCCTCTTTGCAAAGAATTACTCAGTTAGAATTTGGAATCACTTCAGGTTGAATGCAAGTCATATGCAGCTTAATGATTGCACAGTCCCAGAAAAGTACCTGATCCGATGAGCAGTTTACATCAATTCATAATATTTTATATTCATTCCAACTGCAATAAAGTTTCAATAAAGTTGTGTTGTGTTACTTTTTTTCCCCAAAGTCAGACCGAAACTACGTCATTCTTTACATTACAGCAAAATTCCAGGATCTTAAACAAAGTT
This sequence comes from Leuresthes tenuis, assembly GCF_036924035.1. Taxonomy (NCBI): domain Eukaryota; kingdom Metazoa; phylum Chordata; class Actinopteri; order Atheriniformes; family Atherinopsidae; genus Leuresthes; species Leuresthes tenuis. Next base: position 16,004,981 of record NW_027325378.1, read on the forward strand.
GAGTTCGACTGAAAAGAGAGTGAGTTGCAAATGCTAGTGATTAATATGTGAAACCAATCCTTTAAACATGTCAATAATTCAGTTATTGTGCTCCACAGCCTTGAGGCTACAGTACTATGGTCACAGTGAGTAGTTGTGGCATGTGAATAAGCACCAAGAAAATAGAGTTTTTGCAAACACAAATAAGCTACATTAGAATTTTAAACGCACAAACAACGAGGCTTGTGAAGTCCTCATAGACTCGTTAAAATGTAATGCTCCACAAATCACAATTTTAATTACTTTTTTCAAAATATAGTCAAGAGATACATTTCTCTAATTGACAGTTCATTTCAAAGAGATGGCTCTCTCTGTCATGGTTACTGACTTGAAGTAACAAAAAAAAAAAAAATGATAAGTTGGTCTTTGTCAAACACCAACTTGCCAGCTCTAATAAAATAACATCAGTACTGCATGAACTCGTCTATCTTTTCCTTTTAAAGAACTGTATGAGAAGTTCTGGACACACTGTGAATGATAGATGCATCATTTTACACTTATGCCACAATAAGGTTTACCTCAGGAAGAAATATTGAAGGTCAATGTGATGCTACTGGAGTCACAATTTCTACTCCAAGCCCAGATAATCATTCCTTTTATGTTCCCAGTTCAGAGGAATAAAAAACCACAAACGTTGCTGTTATACAAGAAGTCTCAACGAATATCTGCTTCTTTCTACCAATGTTTAATCAATTAAATTAGTCATTCTGTGAAATTAATGTCCCATGAACTGATGTTTTCTTGTGCCTTAATTGACTGCATTAGGCCTGGTCCAAGATTAAAAATAAAGATAACAGGAAAAAAGGTATTCAGACAAAAATACACCATACTGCAGGTCAGTGGACACGTAGAAGTCTGCCAGCCATTAGTCACATTTAAAAACTGAAAACTATTTTCATCAGATTAGACAGATTCAGCAATACCTGAAGACAAGTCATACAAGTCTGCTCATAAAAACAACCCAATTTCTAATTATCTCAGATTGGTTTTAATCACTATTTAAACATATGTACCTCTTTCCTGTCTCAGCACAATGAGGTGGAAAGACAAAGGAAGATAAAAGGGTCAGGGAAACGAAAAAAATTGACTTGCAAGTTTTAGAGTAAACAGCCTACAGGGACAAGATTTTGTCGATGCAGAAGCCTGACTTCAGTGGTAGACTAAATAATGAACTGCCTGAGTGTGGCATTTGATCGTCGAGTCTCCCACTTTATAGTTTGCCATTAGTCTCAATCCTTAATTTTAAATTTGATGCTCTAAATCTATGCATATAGCTTGGTTTACATTCTGCTTGTGCACGTATATCTCTCTGATGAAGACTATGTGAAAGATTTAAAAAACTTTTTTACTTTTAACACGTTTTTTTATTTTTTTAGAGCCTATGTCTTTAGCACTGTGGTGAAGGAATATACACAAGATAAATAAACAAATGCAAAAAGGTATGTACAAGATGTAAAAGTCATCCAGACAGTGAGAGTGAGCCCTTAACATTGAGCGAGCAAGTCACATCTCATAGATTGTAAGTCATAGAGCATCTAGTGAAGTCTGCAAATTAAACATCCAGTTAAGTCTAACAGCGAGCTCGCTGGCAGACAGCAGGCTAGACAGGGTGGTGTGGGTAAATAAAAGATGCTAGTGAGATGGCCTGCAGATGGTAATTTTCACTCTTACTGACAAACACCACTTCTGTGTCTGGCATCTCCCCTCCTGAGTAAAGATGAGTCACCAGAGTTTGGCTCCTAACTAACCAGAAACCCTAAAAAAGACCATATTAGACATGCTGGCTGACTGCTGCATTTCTTTTGAATGAGACTGCCAAATGTGCAAGTCAGTGGGTAGAGGATAAATTCAATTGACCATTTTGAGAATTTCTGTACTTTGTCCTCTAGAGTAAACACCTCTGGAAACTTACCTCCGCCCTGTGGTGCCAAAACAGAATAAGCTGACGTGAACATGTACTCTATCAGTAATTTAATACGTGGCATTTTGGTTTTCTATTCTGCTGCAGTTTGGTTTTTGTTTCACAACATTTCCAGTAAAATCTGACAACAATTATATTTTGATATAAGCTAATAGTCCTCCTATAATGGCAGGAAAATCACAGGTGTAAAAATAATAAGTATGCCTTCATTCCATTTAGCTGTGCCAGTGAGCCATGGCAGAGCACCAGCCTTTATAACACCTGAGCTCTGGCACTAAACAAATAAAAATCTACAGCCATTATTAGTTAAAATTGTTTTGACAAGTAATAATGTATTTTCACTTTGGATGTGTGATAAATTGTAATTTTAGTCAAATTTACAAATCTACACAGTTCAAGTCTGAATAAATGTGGAAGTAGAATCAATTCATTCTTTTTGCATTTACTGACAGACTGAGAGTGCCTTAGGGCATTAGTTCATATGGAAATCCTCCTTATTCCAATGATAATTCAAACAATATTCAGGCAAATTTCATTTCGTTAAGCAAGCAGAAACAGGTCTGTATGGCTCTGAGAGGAGTTATCTTTGAAGACAAATTAACCTGAACCACTGAAGGGAGAAAAAAGTAAAAGCCTGAAATACTATTTTGGAGACACGGCATGTCACAAAACACATTTATTGGCTGAGGAAGTTAGTGATCATGTGTAGAGCAGGCCGACCATCTTTGTCATTAGCGTCCAGCAGGTGCTGTATTCAGTCAATTGCAAAGTTGGCTCACTGTTTTACAGGCTAATAAGAGATCATTCCAGTGCCAGAATATTTGCCATCAAATGTCCCAATATTCCACCCCAATATTCTTCCAAGGCTATTTACAGCAGGCAGAGTTGAGCTGCTGTTGAATAGCTGTGTTACATCCTGCAGGGTATGATGAAACAGGAACCTCAGCTTACATAGAGATTTGGTAGCTCTTGGGACATATTTAATTGCAGCGCATTCTAGCTGATTCAAGTTGTTTGCAGCTTCCCATTGAACTGAGGGGGAATGATGGTCTAACAATTCATTTGGCTCAGTAATTGATAAAACATGCCTGCCATCTCTGCCCACACGGTGGAAAACCCGATCTTTAATTGCTGGAAGAACAAAGTGGAAACAATCAAGAGGAAATCCCCATATATAACTCAAAGTATATTTGCAAACTGCAATATACTTTATTTTTGAGGCATGCAACTGCAACATAAATTCTTACCATGGATAAGCTCTGATCTACATGGCACTTGTAGCAGTAATACTTAGTATAGAGCATATAACAGAATTCCTGATGTATATATAACTGCATGTGAAGGAGCATGTAAACTTCTGCAACCATTTTTCAAGACGTCATAGCATATACATGTTTAGTTTTTTTAATCAAATATCAAAAGAGGGAGATCACAAACACAGTATCAAGTTTTGAGAAAGGCTGATCTTTTGCATTGCATTTGGACGTTTGATATAATAGAGGAAAAACCCGCTTCATATGATAAAGTATGCATGAAGTACAATGGGACACAGAGGTCACTCACACCCTGAGTCAGGAGATTTTGTAGGATGGTCACCTCTGACACATGCTCACAGCTGCTCCCTTCCAGAAGAACACACCTTACATGAACATGTGCACAAACCTCCACACACACAGATTTATACATTCATTACATGCACAAACCTTCCCCTTAGGTTCTGCATAGTGTCCTTCCCCTTTCACCTAAGACCCGTCAGCTGTCCGATTCATTATTTTCATGACTTGTTTGGTTTTGGCTGCACTGCTGAACCCTCTGACCTTTTTAGTCTCCATTAATTCAATTTCTCAAGCTCTTTTCTCTTTAAACTTTCTTCCTCTAAAATGCAATTAGTGTGGTTGACAAAACAGGTTAATGATTTGGGAAATAAACACTCATCGCTGTTCGGAAAATACAGTGACCTGTTTTGACAATCTACAGCTACATAGCAGAAATAAATATCAATTAAAAACTAAATGTATCTTTTTCTGTTCTTGTTTTTTACCTTCAGTTCAGTCTCTTCTTCCATCCCTCAGTTATGTCTCAAGTATTGCCTGATAAGGAAGCCAGTATCCTAACCAAAAAGAACAAAAGTCTATTGGGCCAAGAAACTATGTTGGGGTTCTTTACCATCTAAACAGTCACCTCCACCTGAAAGCACTTACTGCTAATTACAGCAGCAATTCACAAGTTAATTAAAGCAGGAAACCAATAAACCTTTACCAGCATAAAAACTCCAATGACAAGAGCATATTCGTTATGCCGCTGAGAAATAGCCGCTTAGAAACTCTGCCATTAATCAACAGTGATAACAGCACTGTTTTTTCTTAGAAACACAAAACCACAGAAGTATTTCTGACATGCAACCGGTTAGCTAAAGCAATTTACTATTAAGTGCGCCACATTGACACACAGCAGCCAAACACCATTTGCATTCCTTTTTCAGAGCTCACAAATTTTAAACTACCTGTGGAGTGATGACCATGTCCAGCTGTTGGTGTCTAGAGTCAAATGAGATCATTTATTGAGCCGCTGTGCTTTTAAATTATTCCATCAAAGTGCGATAGTGACTTCTGCTAACAACCAGTGGGCGTGGTCATCGTGACATCACCAAAGCGGTCCATAACAATTCCCTTCCATTTCAACGAGTTTTCTTATTGACTCAATTTTCCCTGGTTTAATGTGTGAAAACCATTCTATAATGCTGATAACAAGGCTTAAAGAGGAGTATGTTTGAGGGCATAACCAGCTCAACTGACATGCCTCCTGTGGAGTGACTGTCTAACAGTTTTGCTCTACCAGATGTATGAAATCTGTCATTTTTCAGCCAGTTATTATGTGACAAAGTCTTCAGGATATTTCCCGCCCCTCCCGCTATACAATGTACTACATCCTCATAGCTGGTTAGTTCACATCTTGAACATTGATTTCAGTGTGCTTTAAGTAGTAGCCTTAACTGTCATATAAGCACTATACAGCCTATTCTGAATGTGCAAAGCAGCTGAATGCAGCAGTTTGAATTTATGACTCAGACATCAATAAGTGAACCACAATAAAACACTTTCCAATTTAAAACTGGCTCTTGTGCCCATCCCTTAATGGTAATGGCTTTATTAAGGTACAATCTAGAAAAAATGTATAATAAAAAATGCAATCAGTCTGCTACCCTAAAAGGAGTAAATGTGACACATTTCTAAGGCAAATTCTTGTGAAATGGCTCACTTCAGCATTGCTATTTGTGCATTTTAGGCCACATTTCTGATGACCTAAAGCGACTCTTTGAAAATAATATTTTCTTAAGGGGGGTCTCTGGACTCCTTAAGTATTTGAGGATTCAAAGAAAAACACACATTTGAGTTTATATGCACATTCACAGGCAAACAACTGTTAATGACATTTTTGACTGGGTCTATGTCCTGTCTGCTGTTATGAATTATGTATGCATTTTAAAACTGCCTTTTGCCACCTTGATGATCTAATTAGAATTGTTCATACAACTTGATAGCTATATCAGACAGTGGTGCCATGGGAAATGGTAACTCGTATCTTCTGCTTTTTCAAAATTCAGAATGAGGAACACGTCGTTTAAACCTGATAGAAATGCTAGACTTTGGGAAGTTTTAATAAGTTGTAACTGATCAGCTGTGTGCACCTTTTCATCATCCTCAAGAGCTTAAATAATAATCATTCCTAACATATGGTTAATAATGCTAATGTCATCAGAACGAAGGAAAGCTTGGAAAATGAAGAAATGGTAATTAGAATTTCCACACCCAATTTCCCCAGCCAATCACTCCTGACATCCAAGGGCTGCTGTGCTGTTCAAGAATTATTCACAAAGTCTAGCAAATATGAATGTCTTGTATGATTGATAGCTCTAATTTACCTTCACATAACTTCTATATTAAACTCTGAATGATGCATAATTCAGTTAGCAGAGCTGAGACATGAAAAAGGTGCATGCAAAACGAGAAATGCACATACAAACACAGCACTGTACACCTAAAAGAGGAGCAGTGATCCTCTGTGAATAATTTTACAAACTGACCTTAAGCACATCAAAACAACCAGGTAGAATATGTGGGCAATGCCACCTTTATCGTTCTTAATCATGTAAGCTCGAGTTTTTTTAACTTGACGATTGGTGGTCACATGAGGCTGCAGTGGACAGGTGCAATCTATGACAGTCAAGATAGCTTTTTTACCATTGCTAAAGAACCTCAGTTGTGACATTATTGGTATTCATACGTCTGGCTATGAATTTCTGATCTCCAACCAAGAAAATGTCACAAGAGGTCAGATTTCCCAGTGATTACCTTGAATGTAGTTTGTCAATGCTAAGCTTTGTATTAAAGTCATTACCAAAAGTACAGCTTACACAGAAAACCCTAAATCTCTCTTGATCCAATGTTTGTTGTTAATATAAAAGCAACAAAGTAAGAAAAGAGGTCTTAGAGTTCTGACTTTCCGCTTCTGTGATACATCCAATTTACAATTGTGTCATTAACAGAACTATGCACTATGCAAACTGTGGTTTGGTCACCTGTAGCAATGTTTGTTGTGCTTTTATTGACCAGGACCACACACTTTTCTGTGGTGATCAAAGTGTCTCATTTGAGAAGTCAACACTGCTCAACTTGGGACACAGTCGTGATTGTTCTCTTTTACAAGTCACAAGCAGAAGGAAAGCAGAAATGGAGAAAATGTGCTGCATTTGAAGTACCTGAGAACAGATAAGTAAGGACACAAAATCATGTCATTTTCGACCTTGGCATTCTCAGTGCACAAATATTACTGCCTCCAGGTTTGCTTTGTTGCTTGGCTATTCACAACATGTCAGCAGTTATGTAAAAGAGACCAGCTAAAAGTGTTCTAGGAGTATGCTACTTTCTTTATCATTTCATCAAGAATATAAAGACTAACAGAATATAAATATAAAGAATATAAAGATTTTTTGATTTAGGCTGCCTATTCGGTGGATTATAAAAGTATGGAAGGTGAGGTTAAGAAACCTCATGGGTCATCCCTTTGACTATACAGAGAGCTCTTAAGAATCATAAAAGACCAAGGTTTAATAGAACAGGTCACAAAAGTTCATTGCAACATGTTTGGATTCTGCCTCATTTTTCACATCTCAAATAGAAATTCTCCTTTCTGACAGTTTCCTCTATAAAACCTAAACTAATGGCAGATTTTTTAAATGCTTCTGACAAGGCTTTTATAGTACGACACATACAGATGGTATTTTTAAGGCTATTTTTCTATTTTCTATTTTCGCAATAATTCTGAAATGTTGCAAAAATTGCTTATATTTGACTTATTTGGATGTCATGACAAGGATCTTGTTGAAATGAAAACAAATATGTAACCCTCTTGCTGTGAGGTGCTAACCACCACACCACAGTGCAGCCCGAAATAATTCCAACTAATACATTAACTGATTTAATGTGCTGATTTACAAATTGCTTCAAAACTGATGTAGATATTTGGTTTGATATTCACTCCTTTGCCGAGGAAATCCAGTGCTTATAAATGTGCTGGAAAGAATGAACCTCAATTTGCATATTTCTTAAATGTGTAATGGCGGCTTGTAAAAGTTTTATTCTCAAAAAAGAACATTGAAAAATCTCAGAAAACCATAAAAGAGGCAATATCAGACCTTAGAGTGAGACAGAGGTGGGAATGGCTCATGACTCTAGCAGCCTCAGTGATTGAGGAAGTTGGTCACAGACAACTGGGATCTGAAGCCTGAAGCCATATTATGCCTCCTTTGAAAACCCCCAAAGCAAACAGCGAACAGAGACAGCAACATTGATTATTTCAATCAATACCCCAAGCTATTGCTACTTTCGCATTTCTATGATATACATTACTGTATTTCCAAAAGCACACTGATTATCCAGAAGTCTTATATACAAACAGATAAATATCAACTGAACTTATCTTAAAGGAGAGGAAATATATGCATAACATTTAAACTTTTGTTGTTGTTTTAGCCTGGAGTGGTGTACATGTACACACGTATGCACACAGTTCAGTCAGGCAGCTTGGAAGCCATGAGATGGCTGACCTAGATTGGATGCTAGGTTTGAAGGCAGGAGAAACCATCTGCATACAAAGTCAGAGATCTCTGAACCAACAGAGGGTGAAACAGGGAAAAAAATAGAAATAATTTCTTTTTTCCTCGTACTGAATATGTTCTATATAGTTAGTTATTTTACTATTATAAAATAACAAGACCAGGACAAGAAAACTGGATACAGAAATCCAAGCAGAGGCAGAAAGGCATACCTTGTGGTGTTATTTGACACCATAGCAGAAAACACTCCATTGTCTTTACAGACAGGAGTGCATTATATGAGTTACTTAATGGACATGCAGACCAGTGGAGAAAACAGCTCAACTTGCAAGGTGAATGTGTTCTAAAGTACCTAGAACAGATCGCTATAAAGCATGCTGTTCATCACGATTGTAGCCAGATCTTATGGGCTAATATTAAAATGCATTGTCTCCCGCAAGCCTCATCACACTTGAACAAGCACAATCCAAGACATTAAATTAGCCTTCTACATGTCAATCGAAAATGAGGGCAGTTATATTAGTCTGTTGGCAGTGTTTCCTGTGATTTTAAAATTATTTACATCCAATGGTGACTGGTATGCATATCAGTAAAACAAGAAGACACTGAAACAAAAACATAGTAGTAAGCAAAGGAAATGGTAATACAGATGTTGGTGTCAGCTGATGCAATTGTGTCTGGAAATAATGAAGGCTCAAAAGTAAGTTTCATCCCACTGACTGGCAGACTGTTATATTCAGTGGATCATTAACACATCTGAAATAATACTGTCAACTCTCAAAGCTGGAGCTGTCATTAGGAAGACTGCCATCACCTCTGAAACCCAGGATGTGACACCAACAGGGAGTCATGCAAATTCAAGCCTCACAGCACACAAAAAAAGATGAGGAAGACCCCTCAATATGCATAAATGAATGTATGGGCTTGAAAGCCCTATAATGTACATGCAACCTATTCAGGGTGAATTCTGTCTCTCAAATCAATGTCAGCTGAGAAAGACTCTAGCCCTCCCTGGGCCTCTCCAAGGTAACATGGGTGTAGTTAATGGCTGAATGGGAAGAAGAGGCCAAATGCTCAAGAGGATAAGAACTATATTTAAGCAGGATTTAGACAAGAGTACAGGAGATGAGAGGGTGGCAGGAACACAACGAAGAAACTAAAAGAGAAGTTGGGATGAAGGATCAGGTTTTTCATTTGTGTGACTTGATATGTAAGCATGCTGCAAATACAGTGCAGTGTACTTTTTCAACCATTCATACTTAAGAGGTCCATAAGACTTTATTCAGTGATCGTGCACAGTTTTTCTAAATATCAGTAAGTCACTCAGCCAGCCTGGTAATAACCTATTCCATCCTCCTTTTTATGTTCCCTCTCTGAAACATGCATCCACATACACACTTAGATATAGACATAGTCACTTCTGTATTCACATCCATAAACACTGTTTCATTACCCTCACAACTGTGAAAAGAAACTACCAATTATGATATCCTGGATTTCCAGTCCACTCATTCTTTGTATGTGTATGTGTCTTAAGTATATGTAAGATGAAAGTTTTATAGTATATACATTAATGTAGTAGATTCTTGCCATTCTCTTTTGTTATATAAACCTAAAGAGAGTGTATGGAATGCACATTTGCAGTGACATAGCATAAGCAAGAAGCTATTTTATATGGTGGGAATAGCTTGTGTATTCCCTGCAGCTTGCAAGCGTATGCATGCAATGATGTATGATACCCTTAAACTCACAAGTAGAAATAAAGATATAATGTAACCTGTCTTGTTAGAAAGACAGGGATACATTTTAACAGATAACAGCTGCCTGAGAGGAGAGGCTACTCATGGCTCCCACAATTTCTTTGCAATCACTAAAAGCTTCTTTCTTGTCTCAGAAGCATTGTCCTTGACTTATAGTCCAGAAAAGCAGTGAAAAGTGATTTACATATAATGTTTGCAAACCTTTAAACAATTTCAAGAGTACTGGATCTGCTGTTGCTGCATTTAATGGATTAACTTTGAGAAATTTGTAAGAAAAGAGAATATTGTGATGCTTTCATCTTTTCCCTGCGGTGGAACAGCTTTGGGTTTTCTACAATTAATTCTATAAAAACTGATGTGTTCCTGTACCATAATGATGAGAGTATAATCTAACAAGCTCTGATGCTATGCACTATTTTTATCTACATGTCCTGTAAAGGATGCTAATAGGCTATAGAGAACACAGCCATCACAACCCTGTTGGATTTGAACAGTTTTTCAAGAACTTAACTTTCCAATAAACAATCTATTCTATATAATCTATACAATACTCACTGTGTCAGATTTTTTTTTTTTAAAAAAGATAAGATAAATAGATAATAACGCCATTATCCTTCTGCCAAAAACAGAACTGAATGTTTTTATTTGAATTTTTTCCTTCTGGCAGAGGACACCTCGACGAGTTCAAAAACATTAATTAATGTAATTGATAGGAGAGTCTGACTTTATTGCAAAGGGAAACTAGCTTTAAAAACTCACTTGAATAATTTTGTTCTTTGTAACAAAGACATGAAGACAAGGATATGAAGCTGGACATGAAAGCTCCAAACGTAACTGCAGTCACAATCTATTTGCTGCTTCAATGCATCCTGGAGCTGTCCATGGTGCTGAACATCACAATTCCCTCAGTGTTTCTCTCTTTGTGCTCAAAGATCATGATAATTATTGTGTGTAACAATCAAATGGAGCTTCAGCCTTTCATATGGTCAGTATGTAGGCTACATAAACAAAATTTCCGATTTCCATTTTGTTATTAATCTAATTTAATACAACATTCCATTTGTATTATATAACCTTCTAGTTATACATTGTGTGAGCCCATTACTCACTGAAGTGCTTGGGATTCAGGAAAAAATGTCAGCATGCATAACTCTTCAGTCATTACAAACCCATGTCTGCACAATTATCATTTGAGCTGGCGGCTTTCGAGAACTAATCCGCTAACAAAGATGGCATGCGTTCAAAGTAACTCTGACAGGTGGATGGATGGTGTGACAAAACTAAGAGAGATTATTCTAAACCTGGCACAACCACATTCTGTCTTAAACAGGTGAAGACACAAAGGGGAAGAGGGAAAAAGCGTGTGAAAGAGGGAAAGTCATTACACAGACAGAGACCAAGGAGAGTATGGTGGGTTAATTTGATAACCTTGACCATGGCTGTCATCATATGCTGTCCTGTATGTGCAGATATGATTGGCATTCAATGAGGATAAGAACCAACATTTACCTGGGCGTTATCTCTGAGACAGCAGACTTGAGTCAGCCTGTGATCTAATGATTCCTCTGTGACATGTCCAAAAGAAACACCATGATTTGGGTGGTCATTTCATATCTGGCTGGGTTTTTTTTCTATCTATTAATATTATTTTTACTGTTATAAACGTGATGTTGTGAATGAACGTAAGAACTGTGGCACACAAACAAAATTTAGATACCCTACTCTCTTTTTTGACTAACAACTTGATAAGTGGAAAATCAAAGGTTACTTAATTGTATTGTAAAAGAAAAAAAAGTGAAAATATGGTTATTAGCTTTAAATGAAAAAATAATAAATAGATAATAAGGAGCAAGACAGTAAAAGTCAGACATAGAAAAAGAAATGAGAGAAAAATAGTTGAGAAAGAAACAATAAGCAAAGGAGACCATGCTTAACATGATAATAGTAGGACTATCTGTGTTTTAAACATAATCTGTTTTTCCATACTAACAAAGAAAACCCTTGATGTATTAAAATTGGTTACATAACAAGGTGTTTTCCATACCAAACCATATTTGCCACATTTAACATGTGTTAAGAAAAAAAACTTTGATGGTTTTATCCGTCAAACAGCTCATACAATCCAGGTGGGAAAGTTAACACCACTTTTATTTCCACTTGATCGGAGGGGATGACCCGTACATGTGCCTAATAATAAACAGGATGTTTCTTGAACATGTTCCATGTCACACTAAGAAGCACATGAATGCATAATTGATTTTTTACAGTGCATGATGAGTGGCATTTCAGTAAAGACTGATTGATTTTGAAATAAAAATAAATAAATAACACTCTCATAGGTGTCTCATAGGCTCTTATACAAACAATATCGTGAAGACACAGCTGCTTCAACTGTGACTCAGAAACTAGGCATTATGGTGCTAGACTTCATCCACTGTAGCACTTTTCCATTTAGAAATTGTTACCCTTCCTATCTCTAGCGGAAGCCTCTGTTGGGCTGTAGGCCTATCACACTGTGAGACCTATTGTATAAAGCTACAGTGTAGGGGCTGTGCTTTGGCATGACAGGAAGAGTATCCCCCTGAGAGTTTGATAAGCAAGACAGGGAGCATTGACATCGACTCATCCTATCTCTCAGTCTTCCTGTTTAATATACATTTTATCCAACCATAGAAATACATTTTTGTACCCTCCACTGATGCAAACCATTCCTTATCCTCTCACTTTACCTTAACCATAATCATGAGAAAATAATTCCCTACCTCTAACCTAAGTGCATAAATAAGTCCTTGCTTCCAAAAGCACCCTAATTATGACTACTGTTGATCAAAGTTTTAATCAGTTATTTCCCTGTGCACATAACAACTATAAATCATTACAACTCTTATTGCAGAATGTTTAATCATTTAAACATGTGCCCTCATTGGCCTCATCCAACAAGTAACACACTGTAATATTGTTTATAAAAGACCAAGAAGCGGGTTTATCAAATGTTTCTCCTTCAAGATGTGTTAATTAATTTCCTTAGATTCATTAAGTCAAATATGATTTATAAAACTGCATATCTCTCGGATACAATTAAAATAAAAGTAAACATCATAGTTAGGCATGTTGTAAAAGGAATTCAAATAAAACTGGTACCATCTGATGTATGATGTGTGCATGTGAAGAGGTGATACACAAGAAGGGCTTGGAAGTTATTTTCATGCTCTTCCAGCTGCTAAGGGCTGAAAGTCTGCCTGCTGCTTGTGTTTGATCCCACTGAGATGCCGTACATCTGTCAGAGGCAGGGAGATCCCACTGGGACCCCACTGCTTCAGTCCTATCAGAATGATGTCATCCTACTGCTCACTCACCTCACACTCTACTTCCCCTTTTCTCAGTTACTCCCACAATATTTCCCTCTATTTACCAGCATCTCTTTTTTGCATACCCCCTTTCTCTCTTTCATGGTATCCTCCACGCGCTGCTGCATATTGTTCCCCAGGAAATGATCATCAGTACATAGAGTTTTGCTTCTTTTTGTCATCAATAATGTCAAATCAATATCATAATTTGTTTTGTGTGTCTGTGACACACCCCTTGTGCAAAGTCCGTCCCATGCCAGATAGTCATGATCGTGACATTTCAGGAGTTGATTAAAATGTCAAAAATGTATTTACAATTAACAAATCAACTGTCTTTTTTGTCGATTATATAACCCCTTTTAGATATAGATTTGTGGTTTTCATGCCTTTGACCACAAATCGCCTCCTCCAAGTTATTAGGCCATATTCTTTCATTTGGCTTCGACAAAAATGTGCCCACAGTGATGCAGAGCTTGGCTTTACAACTGAATCTGCTATGTTAATGTCAATACATGCTTGTGGAAATGCAGTCTGTCGAAGATTAGGCGCCTTGAGATAAACAGTGCCATTTAAGCAACATAGAGGAAGAAAGTTTGGGGGAAAAAACTAAGAATTAGTTACAAGAACATTACATTTCTGATGCTTTTATTAATGATCATGGTCAGCTCTAACTATTGTGACAGGCATAAGCAGAAAAACAATGACTGACAGACAAATGAGTGACACAAATGTGTTGATGTACATACAGCATTTGTATGCATTGTTACAATATGTGAAGCAGCTGTGTGTGAATGGAAAAAAAATGCTGCTGAGCTGGCATTTTTGTACAAATGTTGTTGTCCTATTACACACCTTATCAGGCACAAAACACATTCCTCTAAACCTATGCAGGAGCAGAGTGTGTGTGTGTATGCAATGTTCAGTCATAATTGTGACTGTTTGTCTGGCAATGCCTGAATAAATGCACAACATCTTGTGCAGTATGAATTTGTGTGTGTCAGAAAGACGAAAAATAGAGGGAGATATGACAGGAGAGAAAGGAAAAAGGGAGAAAGATAAAGGCATTCAGTGCAGCTCTCTCTGGGTCCAAAGCCACTGGGTGGCACAGCAGAGTTTCACTGTGCAAATCTCTGTGTAATAACTGAGTCACAGAGAAAACAATAGAACTCTCTGCCCCTTTTCACAAGCCAAAAAGCCTTCGGGGCTGCTGGTTAGTCTGTCTAACCGTGTGTGAACAGAAATGAATGACTGTATGTGTTATCCTGAAATGAAAGCCAGTCATGAAGTGTATTGTCTGATTTGAATAAAGTGATGTGTATTTTATATGTGTTATCTGTGCTGAGGTATACTTTTGTACTGCCTGGACCTGGACAAGGCGTATCTAATAACTGGAGCCCACTGACACCCACACTTGGTTTCCTTTTGTTATAATTACTAGGGCTAGGGATGTTACCTTGTGTAGTTGCATTGTGGTTGGTAGCACAACCCTTTATTTATCTCTTTTTTCTTAGATTAGAACTGTTGACTGTGTTGTTATCTATTTTGTTTTTCTAATTTTATTAATTTGTTAATACCCACTGGCTCTGATTTCAGTTATTGTACTTTCATTTTTGTCACTAAATAGAAAAATTGCCTTTCCTTAACCAGTTTCACCTAGTTCTAATGTTACTTCCTATTTCCTTGGCTCAACTAAACCATAACAGACCAATAAAATTTATTCAGAAGCTAGTCAGGAGTTGAAGTAAACAGAAATTAATGAGTATTACTGAGAAATACCTAATTAAATAAGATAGCTGACAGAAAAAAAAAATAATAATTCTAAGTGATAATTAGCCAATCGACATATGAAATAGGAAAATATTTTAGTGTTAATTTTAGCTATTGCTGCCTTTTTTATAACTGCTGTCTTGCTGGGTAAAGGGTTACACCAGTGCCAAAATGAAATGGATGAATATATTTTGATGGTGTGACACCAAACTGTTAACTAAACCCTATGAAAAAAAACATGAAATGCTGTTGATAAAGAATATAATCTGTAGCTTTTTGTACTGCAAATTTGTCCGGATTTGTGCACCTTACAGATGGATGATGCCAAACACTTTTTTTAGCCATGTATAAGCAGCAGTGATTTAGCCTGTTACATGAAGTAAAAAGAAATTGGTGAACTTGAACTACTTGAAATGCTTTGAGGTTAATGAGAGACGTAAAATGAACTGATCCATTTTGCCTCCCATCTGCTTTTCAGCCCTTTTTCTCTAGTCAACATTTAAAAGAGAAAAAAACAAGGAACTGGTGTGTGTAAAAATGCAGTCTGTAAATCTTCAGAAGTTCAAACTCATTTCTCCTCGATGGTTGCATTCAGAACAGTGCACTTTACCAAAAAAACTTCTCGTCACCGAAGAAAAAAACATCAGATAACGGAATGATTGCAACAATCATTTCCAAAAATCAATAGCATGATCAATGTGACACACATGTTCATTTAATTCTAACATCACAAACTCCACCACATAAACTTGATGTTTAATTGATGTCTTGATAAATATCTTAACACTTATTTTGGCCTTGATTGACAATTATTGGCTGCAGGGGGCTCATTAAACTTGTTCAACATCAAGTTCAACTGGAAACTGAATGCACTGAATTAATGCATTTGCTAGACTAACACTGAGATGCAGATGGATTTTTTTGTCATCCAATACAGCATACAAGCAGCACATAAATATCAATGCACCTCAGAGATAAATTCATCTGATTAACTTTCTTTACACTGGTAGCCTGCCATTTAATGACATTATTGATTTTACCTTAACCACAGACTTGCCTCAGAGATTTAAAGCAATCACAGGTTACTCAGTAATGTGCTCAGGCTGCTCTCCTTCAACAGCATGTTCTGTTGCATCTTCTCTGAAGCCTGTTCACCACATCTGTGTCGCCACAGCATATAGCTTCTGAGCTGATTAGAAGCTTCTATTAGTCTGTTATTGATCAAACAGAAGCAATTCTTCTTGTATTTATGATGTACACCTCACAAGGTCTAATCCTGTCCATCTACTGGGCCATTACGGTACATTATTTCATTGTGATATATAGTAACCAAAGCTACTGATCCAACAGTTACCATAGTCTCTGGACCTTGATGTCTTTATAAACTCTTGCTGGTAACCTCCTGATCCTCAGTTTACCCTGTAGTGTATGTGACAAAGGCTGTGGGTGTATGTTTCTCAGCTTAGTGCACTGGAATACAGTCAATCTTTTGATACATGTGTATTTCTCGGTGTGTACCGTACGTATACTAACAACGTGTGTGTGAGCCAGATATAGCATGGAGCCTTCTCTGCTTGGCTCACACCATTCAGAGAGCAGGGAGGTCTCTGCTGGAGAAGCTGGTGGAAACCTCTGTGCTGACTCTGGACTCCTGCTGTCAAGGAGAAAGTGCCTTAATGGGAGAAAAAGTCACTATGTCTGACTTCCCATGAGAAAATGGAAATTCAATTTGGTGCACAGCATGATGGCAGAACATCCCACACTGGAAAAAAAAGCATGGGTTTTTGCTTGTTTGGGCTATATCCGTGCAGTCATGATGACGTGCGAGAATACTGTAGGTACTGCCTGTGTCTCCTTCACAGCCTTTACTACACTGACCCATCAAAACCACACGATGTGAAGGAAAATTGATCGATTCCTCATAAAGCAGGGTTTGTTGCAGTACTCTCCTATCGGTAGGCAGGGTAGTGATGTAACCCTTTGAAACACTTGACAAGATCTAAAAACTTTCACTCCGGGCACCCCCCCACGTCATAACAGTTTAAGATTAGGAACCTCCAAAAGATCAAAGTTATATGCCTAACTGGGACATTGGTTTCATTCGACCTTGTGATCTTTAATGCAACATTTCAAAACATATGCCAAACATCTGTGAATAAGAGGTTGAGATTAGTGTTTCTTATTTGTCATCATTGTCCATTCATAACAGAATGTAGTTTAACATATCTAATATTTATTGTTTGGAAATACTACAGTTTGTGTCTATATTTTTGGTTGACTGTAAAAGGAAAAGGGCTATAGATAAAAGAGAAGACAATATGTGAATGGAAAACAAAATTTGGTGTAGTTAAGACAACAAATTCCTCCCATTTCAAACAACACTGTTTTTTGGCAATGTCTGACAGTACTGTGGAATGCTGGTGAGAAAAAAATGTATCATTCAGAGCTCACATTGACCCAGCAACCAAACACACAATAAAAATGACTTTCACTTAATGTGATCTTTTCTGGAAACACTAATACTGTTCTTCCACAGAGAGTAACAGCACAGATTAGGTAGCCTACCGGCAATAAATGTAATCCCCAGCTTTGGCTGCTGTGTCCGTGAGATCAATATCATTTTTTCGACTAATGGAGAGGAAAAAATAGTCCACTCAGAATGAAATAAAACTCTCTGAACCTTACCTCCCACTGAGGAAACATCCTCCATCATCCAAAGTCTACAGTGCAGGTCAAATAATTAAAATTAATATCACATAAGCAAAACAGCAGGAGTGAATAACTAACTTAGCTCTCCCACCTCCACACTTTTCCGGCTTCGTCTTTCCTGCACTCTGTATGTCTGTGAATGCATCTATGTGAGTGTGTGTTCACAGTGCCTTGGCTGCAAAGTGGCTTTTTGTTGCTATTATGATCAATTGTTTGTCTCTTGGTTTTGGAAAGTGTATCAGTTCATTTGTCTGCAGTGGGAAGGCAGGGGGAGAAAAAGAGACACGAGAGTGACAGAAATGGTGCACGTGTGTGTCTGTGTGAGTTTTGCCATTTCTCTGCATCTTTTAAGGCAACGGCGAACCCTTTCAAAAGCCTCTCTTTGACACATAGAGACTTTTATTCCAAATTGCTGGCACAAACCCGAACCCAGCAGATTTGGAGCTTAATTGGCCTAAACAACAGTGAGGGGTATCTTATCCTTGCAAATCTCTGTAGTTTTTCAGAGGGAATGGTGGGATTTTTTTGGTTTGGTAAAGCATTCAAAAAATAAAAGATGACTCACAAAACTAGCAAACTTACACACGCATACATGAAATGAATTGTAATTACAAATTACTTTCACCATTACAAGTATTTTCAGTTGGTCTCAGTGCTGAGTTGGTTAAAATGATCAAACCTTTCTCACATTTCTGTGTTTCTTTGAATTAGAGAAGCTTCTGTCAAACAGTACTAGTAAGACAAAGACACACCCTTGCAGTCCTTTTCTATTCTTGGAGTCTGCTACAAAGATACCCAACAAATCTCAAAACACATCAACCGATCACACACATCAAGCCTTAATTGGTATACTCGACAGTGCTTGTTAGTTCTGCTTTCAAAAAATTTCACAAAAAAAGCCCAAGGGCCACTTTTTTTATTTTTTAAACCCATTTGGAGACTGAAAACATTCCAAAACACAAGCTACTTTTCACGTCATTTCTCACAAGCAAGAGATGTGGGAGCTGATGCAGGGCTGTAAAACTGTGGGCATACGTCATTAGAAATTCATGAGCCACACAATATCTGAGTTAATTTATATGCAGATAATATCAACACAGAGTTTCTTGATGAATTATACATCGCAGATGCAACCCACGGAAGACAGATGAGTGAAATTAAGGTGCACTTGCAGATCTAAAGTCTGGCCATAGTTGAAATCCGCACAGCACCCCCATGCAAGAGATAACACAGAGAACAAAGAAGTACCATCAAGTGTTTTTACAAGGCAGTTTGATGCCAAATGATTCACCAAGACAGTCCTTTTGCTACGGCAATTGATAGGAGAGTTCTTTACACTTCTTCTAAATGCTATACATTTTGAAGAAAAAGCTTTCAGATTGAATTTGTGAGCAGCCTAGTTGGGAGAATTTAGAACACTGAGATGGTTACCTCAAGAATAAAATTGAGGGTGTCACAACACAGCTATTTTCACTTAATTTAGTGATACATACTCTCATTTTACTCAATTCTAGCTTCTTAACAATGCTGTTAATTAGTTCTTGTCCCCTACTACTTGAAATCACAAGTTTTATTCTAATCGTAAATTGAGTCAGATAGATCTGCTCTACAGCATTTTATGCCAAAACTTGTGTTGCTTTTGGTACATCGCAGACAAAGCCTAATGCTAATTGTATGCAAGATAAATGGGGCAAATTAGAACATCTGATCATATTATATTATCTCAAAAATGTAAAATATCTTAACTGGGATGGCAGAATAATCATACAGTTCATGAGTAATTTGAAGGAATGGTGTGTAATTTGTAAACATATTTTCCGCAATGACACTTCATAGGTGACGGATTGACGGTATAGGAAAATGGATGGATGGATGGACACTTCATAGGTTTTATAGAAAATTATGAAAGTAAAACTAGGGAATTTAGCTTCTGGTTTCTTATCAAATCGCCAAGCACCTCAAGTATCCTCGTGTTTACTTAGGAAGCTCAATGTGAAGCGTTCCTTTTTCAGAGATCCATTATTTATAATTCATGGACCACCACCAGTGGCACAACAAAACATGCCCCTTTCATTGCCATGACTTATTATTCTTGAATAACTCCATATTTATATGGCTCTGCAGTCCATGTGAGACTTGCATGCATTTTAATCTGAATATCATCCAAAAGAATAAAACCTGTTCTCATACTGCTGAGTAAAAAGACAGCATTTTGTTGACAGGTGAGCGACTGTATATAACAAAGAGTGTCCCAGGAGGCGCTGGGAATAAATATAAATGCTGAATACCGGGATATACTATTCAGCTTACACTGACGTGAGCTTTACTTGGTGCAAGCACCTTGTGTAGCTAAACAGAAAACCTGCCTTTGTTAGCTCAGGGACTGCAGAATAAAATCTAATAATGTGGACAGCAAGAGCTGAGGCTCGACTGCAAGTGCAGTTCTCCACTGTCAACACATATCAATAAACAACCTAATGAAACACCCCATGGTCAAAACCCATCCATTTTCTATACCTGCTTATTCTGTTGGTCAGGTTGTGGGGGGGCTAGAGCCTATCCCAGCAGTGGGGTACACCCTGGACAGGTTGCCAGTCCATCACAGGGCCACACCAGACAAACAACCACACACACTCACTCCTAAGGACAATTTTAGAGACACCAATTAAGCTAACACCCATGTTTTTGGACAGTGGGAGTAACCAGAGAGAACCCACGCATATGCAGGGAGAACATGCAAACTCCACACAGAAGGGCCCAGCCAGGTGTTGAACCTAGAACCCTCTTGCTGTGAGGCAATGTTGCTTACCACCACATCACCGTTCCTTTTGTTCTTTTAGACATGCTGAATGCTAAATCCTCATTCATTCTCCTCGTATGCTCTGGGTTCCACAGGTGGTTGTTGTGACAGATGTCACCCACATTTTCTTTTACCAAAAAGAGCTTCCTTCGCTCTCTGTTTTAGCTTTCTCTCATGTTGACCACTTCCTTTTGTTGCCTCTGATCTCTGATGACCCTCTTTTCTATATTCTTTTCTACATTGATCCAAACACTCATAGGTCCACACCCACATAAACTCATCACTGCAGGGCGATAAACTAAGTTGGCTCAATCCATAAACAGGCCGTATTGGTCTGATCCCTATCTCTTTCCCTCTCTGTAATTCCCATCATTTCCATCAAATCTGGAGATGTGAGAAAGAGTTTGATTGACAGATGGAAGTGGCCACAGCATTGCCCAGCTGATAATAATCAGTGTGTGCTGCTGATGGGCTGAAGGCTGAATCGAGCACAGGCATCTAATAGGGCATTTGTACCACTTTGTGTGTGTGCATCAGAGAGTAAGAGAGAAAGATGGCAGAAGATCAGGGATAAAAAAATTTGTGAATGACAAAGTTAGAAAAAAATACTTTTATTTGATACAACTGCCCATTCACATGAAAAACAGTTTTGATAAAGTAGGTAAAAGTCACGGCATATGGCATATTCGGTGCCACACTGGGTGACCCTTGAAGCTCAGAAAAAAAAAAATCTGGTTTTGACAAGTACAAACCAGAAACCATTGTTCAGATTTGAATCAACTAAATCGCTAAAATGGTTTTAGTCACTGAAAATCAGTTTGATAAATGGCAATCAGCGATGAGTGGGGCAAGCAGTTCAGCCGGGCTCAGTTACCATAACAACACTATCTGACTGTTAAAATGACACCTGTAAGCAGTGACAGGGAAAAAAAACTTTCTTCTTATAGCAGCACCACACAGTGGTCAAATAATTCAAATGTTTTTGACAAACCTCAGGAAAGGATGCCAACTCCACCTACAAGGTTTGGTGTCAGAACATAAAAACATTTGAGAAGGTACAATATGTCTTTTACTTTTTACCATTTCGGATGCCGGGTGACAGCTTAGCTTTGCTACCCTGTCCCTAATAAATCCATCCATCCATCCATCCCGCCCTCCATTCATCCAAATCCATCCATGCATTTTCAATTCAGGGTCCTGTTGGAGCAAGAGACTATCCCATAACCATTGGGTGAGAGGCAGGGTACACCCTGGACAGATTGATTATATGAAGTTAAAAAAAAAGACATGCATTATTGGATAACCATTGGGTAACCATTGGATTTTTGGATGTTGCTTTGTCACTGTTTGCAAAGACAATTGGTTATTTATCATGCTGCTTCACTATCAGGTAGCAGAAAGACTTACAAGACAGCTTTGCATGACTATATAGAATTATACACACACACACACACATATAGTATATATAGTTGCATATATCTCACACATACTGTAGCATGATCACACTCACCAACTCACCAACTGTCGTTCAGCGGTTTTATATCAGCACAAAGAAGGGAAAAAACTGTTCTGTACTCAATAACAAACAATATAAACTTATAGTAGTTTCTACGAGAGCTTGGACTCAATTTGTTAGCACTTCTTTTTGTATTTATGCACCAGCAATGTAAAATAATGTAGGTATTTTATAAGGTACATCTGTAACTAACAGTTGCTGAGGTTATTGAGAGATGAACTTTAAATCTGTGTAATTCAATTGCCTTTTGCTGCCACGTGACTCCAAAGGAGAAATCATCATTTGAAAATAATGAATGAATCTTCTCTGGGCAATGCTCCAGCTTTGTGTTTTCAGCCAGCAGTGTCACATCATTGTTTAATGGTGTTGTGTTTCAGACCACAGGTCTGAGTGCTGGACGTCTCTCAAAAATTGGATGATTTTGGCTGGACTTCATTTCAATTCTGTTCTTAGTTTCGACAAAGAAAGCAATGAAATGGACTTTTATGGAACAGACAAGAAACAAACACACGCATCCTTGCTCACACACCTGCATATTTTGAGACACAGGTGCTCATATTTCGTCGAACATATCATTATCCACTTGACCAGTTAGAGAGATAAATACTATGTTGAGGTTGCTGAGACTATTGATGAAGCCAACAAAAGTATACCACCATGCTTCCTACCATGTAACGTGTCATTACGCCAGTCCTTTCTTTTTTTTCTCTTAGCTCTTCCATTTTCGACATTTAAGCAACACATATGGGCCTTACAGCTGCAGAACCTGCTGCTATCATCTGCGAAAATTAAACCACCTAGCCATACTGAGGAAGTTGTCTTTAATTACATTCTGACAAAAAGATTCCACGAAAGGGTCAGGATGTAAGTTGCAGGATGAAGAGCAATGTCAACCTTTGAGCAATCACCCAGCAGAAATGAACAGACAGGCTGCATGGAAGTAACGAGGACAATGCCACTTGGAGAATGTCAAGGAGCTAGATGCGAAAAACAACACTGTACATTGCAGCCACTCACATGCATATCTACACATACAGCAACATTCTTGCACATATTCTCAAACCCTGGGCCACATTTGAAACGACTGACTGCCAACCTCTACTTATGTTAAAAAGGTTGCAATCATGCATATACACACCAACAGCAATAAATACACTTCCACACCAGTCAAAAATACACAAAGCAACTACAGGCAACATATTTGCACAGGGACATCAAAGCGATCTGTGCTCCAGCTTCTGCTTTCCTTTGATGGTCAATTAACTCTGGAAGACGAGGCTAGCTAAGCCCCTTATTTATTTGCTTTTGCAAGTACAGTGTGACAG
Source organism: Leuresthes tenuis (assembly GCF_036924035.1). Lineage (NCBI taxonomy): Eukaryota > Metazoa > Chordata > Actinopteri > Atheriniformes > Atherinopsidae > Leuresthes > Leuresthes tenuis. Next base: position 16,028,280 of record NW_027325378.1, read on the forward strand.
GTATGGCTAAACAACCACTGACATAAAGCTCCATACCATATCATTAGCGTTAATCACGCTGTATTTTCCTTCTTAGATGCTGGTAAATACAGCATGTAGCTGTTCTGTAGTTTTCTGTAGTTTTCTTTTCTGTCACTATTTGATTCCTGGTTCCTCACTCAACCACTCTGCTACTTTCGATTCTAACCGTTTATGTGTAGCTTTCACTCCTAAGCCCTACTTCATCTTTACACTCCACCTCCTCCGTCTTTTAACAGTTTACCACTTCCTCCCCTCACTCACCTTCATCTTTCACCCACAAGCCCCTCCCCCTCCCCCACACATTATGTTCACCTGTTCCTTTTTATCTCCATTTTTCTCTTCTATTTCTTTGGTTCATCTCTTTGCTTGTCTTTTGTTTTATAACACTAAAAAGCAGAAGGGTTGAGGATGGAGGGTGGATAATGGCGTGGAGGGAGAAGGCGGAGGGAAGTGTGCTGACAGAGGGAGTCCCATCTGCAGCGAGCTCATTAGATGATGGGAGGAGAGTCGGAGGCAGACACAGACTAATAGGCATCCACACAACCCCCTCTCTGTGTCTGTCTCTTTCTCACAGCCACATATTTCTGCTTTGCTGGACTCATTCCGACACATCACTACCTCCTCCATCTCTCTCTGTCTTCTTCCTGCTGCGCTCCTCAAAGTCCCACTCTCGTTAATCACCTCGAAATGCAATACAGAGTAACTGAATGGTTTTACCTTTTACCACCTACCAGTACTATAAGGCTATATTTTCTTACAACATGTAGCATCAGTGAAAATCGAGACATAAATCCAAAGCATTGTTAACACTGCACAACTCATCTTCACTTTCTTCTACAGTAAAAAAGTATGACACATTGCTGTGGAAAGATTAAATGCTAAACAAAAGCTGTGTGGGCTTCAAGTCTGAGCTCAGCTCACTCAGCTTTTGTGAAGATAACTAACAGATGACTGAAGGAGCATTTTGTTTTAACACTCGCTTCACAAGTTGTGAGAGCACTGAACCCTAGGGCAGAAAAATGGGCACTTCTCAAAACTATACCACAACGTTCACCTCAACTCATCTCAGCTTATTTATTTGGTGCTTTTCAAGCATTTGAAGTACGACCCAAAATGCTTCGTGGAACAAAAAAACACAATTGTGGAGAAATAAAAGGCCAACATATCTTATTGTGAAGAATTATGGGGGACCAATCATTAAAACAACAATTAATTCAATAGTTTTATTAAAATAATGTATTAATTGATTATAAATAAAGCTGGTTACCAAGACCACACTAATCCAGTGTTCTTAAAGTCTCATGAAATTCAATTATTGTTCATTATAAAACAATTAAATCCATCTTCAGAGCAAAATAAAAGTCACTTCCAAGGAGTGAAACTATTTTTTGTCTTCTTTCTTCTACAGGAGAGTAAATGTAATTTCAAGAATATGTAAAGTTGCTGTAAAACAAACTAAAAAAGTAAGCATTTAAAGCAGCACTGGAAAAGTGAAAGAACCTTAAAACTATGTGCTTCCGGCAAGTTTTGTAGGACACTAACCTTTGTTATGAACATTCTATAACCTGAAACTGCCCTGGGGGATGAGATACCACTTTGGTTTCTACACAGATATCCTTTATGTTATCATGTTGTGCATCAACAACTAGATAACAATACTCTTTTGCCATGATAAGTTTAAAAAAAAAAAAACATTCCACCACAACAAAGTGGTGGAAAAAACACAACACAATGGCAGACGCACCGAAGAGAGTCACACTGGTTTCACATGTTTTCCATGTTCAAATGGTTAAATGATAAAAAGCAAATCATATAAGAGATAAACTGTAACAGGAAAACATGCAGTCTTATTCTTGTTAGGTCCTGCAACATTACCCAACATTGTCACTTGATGTTTTTGATGGCTTCTGGAAATGTCTTTGCCAACCTCTTCAGCGTAGCAACACTTTAACATGTATGGCTGTGCATGAGCAGGGCCCAGATCGATATTTGTTTTTATATCAGTAATGTTAAATCCCACATCAATGAGGGTAGCCAAAAAAGCTAAGAAATTGACAGATTCTCTGGTGTTACTTAACGGAATCACTAAAATAAATGTACTTGTTAACTATTTTCTCAAAAAAGACAGATTGGAATAAATGACAAACTCAACATTGCAGAATCACTGGCAGAAGTCAGTAAAGCCCTGATTGAGTAGGGCACTAATGTGTTGCATAACTCTGAGTAATAATAGTAAAGAAAAGATAATTAGGTCACTTCATAACTGACCCGGAGGGACAAACTTAAACACAAAGAGTAATATATGGAACATGTTAAGTGCACTATGGACGAAATTACATGTTTAATAGAGTGGAACATGTCCATGATCTTGTAACAATTCCACTGCAATGACAACGCTATAAAACTGTCCATTAGCAGAGCTCATAAGCATTTCGTCACCAACACGAGCATCAAGTTATCAGATTGATGAGCACATTGTGGCTGCCAATTAGCACCTAGCCTACTCCCATGAATATGCAATCAATGAAGTCTGCAAGTGTCGCTCAACTGTCAGCCAACTGCCCGAGGGCCAAAGACATCACACAAAATGAACAATTGGAGGAAAAGAAGTAGAACATATAACGGATAAGAGATTGTGTGTGTATCAAAATGATATGGATTCATTATTTTGTCTGTTTTTAAGCTTTTATCTTGTATGGTAGTTTTAATCTCTCTGCTCATTTTCATTACTTTTTTTTGTAATTACAGGTGTTGGGTCATACCTGAATAAGAAACCATATTTACTCTTTGGCTTTATGCTTTATATTTCATGTCAATATTTACATAAAACTTTCAGGAATATTTGTAAAATTAAGGACTGGGTGCACCCTGGACAGGTTCCCAGTCCACCACAGGTCTCAACACAGAGACAACGAGACAAACAACCATACATGCTCACTCTTAGGATCAATTTAGAATCACCAGTTAACTCAAAATGCATGTTTTTGGACAAGGAATCCAGAACACCCGGTGAGAACCCGTGCATATACACAGGGTGAACATGCAAACTCCACACTCCTCTGCAGGGATTTGAACCAGGAGTCCTCTTGCTGTGAGGCAATGGTGCTAACCACCAGGCAGCCCCACAGTGTTTTTCCCTTGTCAGTTTTAATATGTAGGTCAGGCTTTAGTGAGGAACAGAACTTCTGAGCAGAGAATCGCTGTCTTTCTTGCTGGAAAGCCTCTGAGTACTGTTAGCACAAGACAGTCTTGGAGCTCTCTATGTAATCTCACTGCCCATAATGTCACATGAATTATGAAACGTTCTAAAAAATGAAAAGATGGAAAGCCTCATTCCAAATGAAGATCAGGTGTGAGATACGATTAAATTGTAAGATAGCTCAAAATTTAAGAAAGGCAAAGTCATGGGCAACTACCCAAACATTCAGAAACAGTCCCTATTACCTCTCTCTAACTCAGTCTCAACTTATTTCATGCGTTAAAAATTGACCTTAAGTATCCGATGCGGCCCATGTGCTGTAACTCGTATTTGACTGACCAAGTCTGTGAGTCACAATACAATATTTAATCTGTTACACCATCAATGCACTGTGCCAAACCCCAACTTTTGTTTTCTGATGATTAAAAATATGACAGCATTTTTTTTTCATTTTCAAATCCTCTCTGACCCTGCTCTGCCACAAGGAGAACAACAATAATTCAAGCTCGACCCTCACATCAGCATTACTGTGTGTATAAGGCAGGGCCAGCTCATCGCGGTAGCTTGTTGGACTGTCGTCAGCACTCCATCCTGTGGACGCCTGCCAGCATCCCCTCTGTCCGATCAATAGGCACTGGCGGCTAGCTTTCCCGCTTTCCTTTCTCCCTCTCTTGGCTACCACAGTATAAAGACTGTTCTGTTCTGCCAGCGCAGCATAGTGATTAGGCATTAGGCCTGTGCTGCTGTGTGAATTAGCTTAATCGGTGTCCGTGATGAAGGACGAGGCTTTTCATGCCCACTGGAGACATTCACTGGACATAAAAGAAATTAATCTTTAGGAAATTCAGAGAGAGGATGGAGCGTGTGTGTGTGTGTGTGTGCATGTGTGTGTGTGAGTAAAGTAGGGAAATTGCAGAAGAATTGTTGAAACAGTTCCCACAGGGATAGGTCCTTTGTAATGCTCTTTGTCCTTAAACCATACGAATAGAAAAAAACCTACAGAGGTTCTTGAAGATGTGTGGCTCAGGGGTAAGAAGAGTGCTACACTGTCATCTCCTGAAGTACTGGAAAAGTGGATAATATGCTAGTTGAGGCTGATTGAGCAGCTGTTGTATATGGGAGAAAAAAATCGACGTCCTCATTTTCCTCCACCAGAGGTCAGTTTGAGGGGAATTACATGTGATTGCACAGCTGCTTACCTGGCACAGAGGAAGCTGCATTATCTGCATACCAGCTCAAAGTTTTCTAGTTTCAATGCAGCACAGGCCAAAAGGGCCTGGTGTGATATACAGTAGAGCATCTACTCCAGCAACACATTTTACACCTTGTACTTCTATGCCCTCAGCTGTCCATCATGCACCTGCCCAAGTGCTGACATGCAGCCGGCTGAACATGTACCCACAGCATGCCTAACAACAGCCAAGCCCTCCTCTTCAACTCCACATCATCTTCTGGATATATTGTGCGCCCTTGACAAATTGCCAGCATTCAACCCCCCTCTTGGAGGTGTCTATTGATCAAAGCACAAGTAAGCCTGTGGCAAAGGTAGAAAGTAACTGTACTTTTATCCACCTCATGATACAAAGACACACAGAAAAATGGCATTCCAGTGAAACTTTATGGGTAGTAAATGACAATTACATCAGATTACTACACTGTAATTTTGTTCCGATAAATCCTGTCTTATCCCATGACAGAATATATTTAAAAAGAATGTATCACTAATAAGTGTAACTTATAATAGGGAATAAGGATGTCAAACAAATGTAGTTGTCCAGTAAGGAAGCATAACCATAGACTACTCTTTTTATTGACAAAGTGCATTTTGCACCTTTGGAGCACTTTTATGCACATCCAATAACATATTTAGGTCAGTCATGTGTAACCAAGTATCTTGTATATTGAAGGATCTGGAGACATTCAACCACATGGCTCTGACAAAAGCTTTGAAACAAGCTTGTTACCAAAAAGAGTGCATCGGACTCAAACCAGCAGCTTCCCAAAACCGTCCCTCATGACTGATCCAGGAGTCTTGATCACATTTGCTGCACATCTCCAAATTGAAATCAGATTAAACAAGAAGCTGAAAACTGGTATTTGTAGAGCTGACACCTCTTCTCCCCTTGTCCGATCACATTAAGTGTACAACTAGGAGAACAACGCGATGGCTTACCGAAATGAGATCCTGGCCACTGTCAGGTTTCTCCCCGTTTCCCTACTGTCCCCAGTCCGCTTCTCTTTCAAGTCAATCCGCAGTGTACTCAAATCAGATCAAAACGAAGCGGTGCGCCTTCTTGCTGCGTCCAGAGTTGCCGTGGATGGAACGATCATTTGCCGGGATGCTGTGGCTGGGGGGTAGGGGGTGCAAGGCTGAGGCATCCGCAGGCAGGAGGAAAAGAATGTGGAGGACACAAGTGAGAAAGAGGCAAGGCGCGTGCAGCGAGAGCAAGAAAATAAGAAAGAAAGACAGAGGATAGCAGCAAAGCACCGCAGCGACACGGAGGCACCGGAGAGGAGGCAGACAGCAGCTCTCCGTCTCGCCCTCGCTCACGCACATGCGCGCGCACGTGAAGAATGTATTTCATAGGAGGACAAGGAGCGACATCTTCAGGTGAGAAGTCCTTGGACGAGGTTGGGAGGCGCCTCAAATATATAATAAAATACCCTTTATATATCCAATCAGTGCATTGTGATTGTATTGCTTTTTTGCGTCATAGGAGACAATACAAAGAGAAACAGAGAAATGTTGCTGATTCCAACATATTCCAACATTTCTCTGCAAGAGCTGTGTTTCACTGCTGTTTGCCGAATATGTGTGCATATAATTTAAGCACCTTATGGTGAGTCATCTAATACATCCGTTATTTCCATGAGACCCTCTCCAACCACTTACCTAGTCCCAACTCTTACTTTAAACCAACTGTCAGCCAAAATCGTCACTTGATCCTGCAGAATAATCAAAGGAGACGGACCCACTGTCCCCCACCCACCCTCTCACCCACCCTCCAAAAAAAAATTTGACTTGAGAGGAATCAGTTTCATCACCAACTCCACCCCCACATGTGTTATTGTACACCCCCATCCCCCAACTCACTCCATGGCAACCAGATCCCTTTAGGGGTTATGATAATAATATCACCTGACCTGCACTGCATCATCTCTCTGGCCCAATCTATTTCTGTATGACTTTATTTCTCTGCATGTCACATACACCTGGCTTCTCAAGGCCCAGAATTGCTGAGTGTTTCAGATGTTTGTGGCTATACCATGTCACTGCTGACTCAGATAAGTTGAGGTTGAAGTCTTTCTTTCTTTCTTTGAGCTCTGTCAGGTGTTACTTATTTTACTTATTTCTGAGAAGCTTACAACCTTGAATTCAATTAAGCTGGTGTAGAAAATGGATGGATGTACATATGAATTATTTTGAAAGAAATTCAAATGTTCATTGATATAAACGTGCTCATTTCTCAGTCATGCACCCATGAGCTGTGTTTATCTTGATGTCTGCTCCATGATGTCTTATGGAAAATAAGTGCTACAGATGAACTGATTGTTAAACTTCAAAGGTTGGAAAGAATATCAGAAGATCAATGACCTCATACTTTAAACAAATCCACCAAACTCAGAGGAAAATACAGTTGCAACACTGATCAGAAAGTATGGAACCAGCCATACCACTAATCACAGCCATAGTGACCATCTCCTGATGTGAAGCTCATGTGTTAATTCAGTAGGAAAGATTTGTTCCCTCTCACCTGCCCTTATTATCAAGTGTTTGGATTTTTCATTCTGTTACGCTTTTTCACTTCCATTTTCCCACATTGTCCAACTAATTTTACTCTCAATCTGTCTCACCTCTTTCTGTTGCCAGAGGAGCCTCATCAGAAGTGCTTGTCTCCTATCTCTGATCATCCATCACCAGCACCTTGACTCTGTGGGGTCCTCTCATCTCTCCTTCTTTTGTTTATGAAATCACTACCCTGAGATGACGTTTAAGTTTATGTATTTAGCAGACGCTTTTATCTGAAGCGAATTACAAATGAAGATATAACAAGCTATATAAAAAGCTAACAATAAACTACATAGAAGGAACCCACTAGTCTGACTCTGTCAGAGGTGACAGAGTAGAGATAGGGTGCAGGCATAGAAAGAAGTGCAGAAAGATAAAGTGCAAAGATAGAGGGGGTAGGTAAGTACAAGGTAAGTGCTAGGATAGGAGGAGATGAAACATCAGTCTGATTGCCAAACAAAATTTGTTTCAAATTCAACTCTTGGACATCAATACATTTGGTTACATCTTTTCAATAGATCTCTCTTTATTGACATGATGCCATGGAAAGTTAACCTCTTGCAAAGTCTAGCTCAGAAGAACAGACAGGCAGATGCCTCAGACTTGGCACAGGGGTTATCACTGGAAATTTGTGACAGTTTCTGTGACAGCTCAGCGAGCGTGAAGGACACTGCATAATGTCAAAAATTCCCCGCTCGCTCCTTAGCACTAAACTGTAACTTCAAGTTTTTCTGTATAACATCAAAATAAAGCTCGCGTAATGCTGGCAGCCTGCTGTTTAGTCAGATGACACCAACATGAATTTGTTTATCTGACACAATGTCCAACGTCTCTGGCACTAACCTGACTGGGACAAACATAGTGTATGTGCAGTCCTGCCAGGAAAGCACAGAGGTAGGAGACAAAGCACTCAAATGGAGTGACAAATGGAGTGCAACAAAAGGTGTTTGGATGATTATATTTATTGACCATGAATACCATGAATTAAACACGGCCTGACAGGATTACTCTCAGACTCTAGAGGGTTGACGGAAGAGGAATATTCCAGCTTCACATTGCCAACATCACTCAATATATACAGCTATGCCAAAAATACAAACTGTGAGTGACAAATAATGACAAATAATAGCCGAGGTGCTGGACTGGACTGAAAATGCAACACTCTTTACTGTCTATATAACATACTGGCACAAAACAGTGTTTTTAGTTAGAGGATTCCTCGGTGTGTTGAGAGACAATGGCTTTTCAAGGTTCTCCCGAGTCCGTGTGGCTGTTTTGATCATGATGGCATGAGAGTTTCTCATGCGGTGCCACCTGGGGGATTGAAGGTCACACGCATCAAACAGCAATTCCCAGCCTTGGCTTTTATGTGCCGTGATTTCCACAGCCTTTAGAATTGCGTCTACTGAGAAATTTAGATATGCTTTGTGCTGACTGGTGTTTTAACATACTGTTATATATTTGAACCCGCTGTCTTGCTGTGCAACGATGAAGGCTTATTGCTGTAACCAATAAGTGGCAACTCTTGCCCCTTATAAACTGGTCAATTGTCAGAGAATGCTGGTATTTTGTACATCTTTTCACAGCTTTTCTCAATGAAGACCAAAATTATTTTAAATTTTGCTGTGATGGTTGTGTGGTTAGGGTCTACCCAAATAGACTTTTATGCTGAGGAACCTTCCTACCTGGGTGAAATTACCCTGAAGAATCTAAGTGGCAGCCATAATAAGAGATGTTTTAATTCTCTTCATTCTAAGGAAAGGTGGTGCTTTATCTCTTTTAGCATAGAAAACGCTGGACCATCCTTTAAGAGAGAAAGTGGATAATTCCATCCAACTCATTTCTGCTGCAGCTTTCAAAGCAACTCTTGATTATTTTCAACCAGCCTTACTGTGATTCATGTGGATAAATTGAACTACTGGAGGGTGATTGTAAGATCGTCAGATCCGACAGCCTGATGGAAAGTAAACACAATTATTAAATGATATCTAACTAAATGTAAATGCACACATATCCTAACAACCTTAATTTTCAATTATACAACAAAGTCATCCATTTCTATCATGGCAGCACAAAGGCAAGACAAGGCAAGTTTATTTGTAGCGCACAATTCATACACATGGCCATTCAAAGTGCTTTACAGCTACATCAAATCACAAGAAGGCAAATAAAATCATTCCATAAAACATCAAAATAATCCACATTAGTGCAGATAAAATACATTCAGTTGTCATATGCACAGCGAAATAGAACTGTTTTCAGCCTGGATCTGATCGTTTTCAGAGTTGAGGCCCGTCTCACATCTTCTGGAGGACTGTTCCAGATTTTAGGAGCATAAAACTGAAACGCAGCCTCACCTTGTTTAGTCCTGACTCTGGGCACCAGCAGAGACCCCTCGCTGAGGTTCTCAGAGTCCGAGTTGGTTCATGTGGCTCTAACATGTCAGAGATGTACTTTGATGTGCTAGACCATGAAGAGACTTGTACACAAGCAGAACTGTTTTAAAGTCTATTCTCTGAGCGACAGGAAGCCAGTGCAGGGACCTGAGCACTGGACTATTATGGTTGTATTTCCTGGTTCTAGTCAAGACTCGAGCAGCAAAAGAATCACCCACCTTCATTACCTGTTTCAAAATCACCAGTTGATGACGTTCAACACGCTTGTTCCGTGGTTTGAAGTTGATAGCGAACAGTTTTTCAACAACAATTATTAAAAGACACAATCAGATCATATCAGAATCTTTATTGTCATTATACAAAAAGTACAGCAAAATTGTATGCAGTCCCATTCAGTGCAAAGAGAGCAAAAAAAAAAAAACGTTTTATTCCTATGTACAAATATCAAAAAAGATAATTATTAATAAATAGACCAGTATAAAAGAAAGTTAAAAGTTAAAAGAAATAAAATACCAAGCTGTTACCCTCAGTTTGAGAAATTCTTGGAAATTTTCTTACTTTAGTTTATTATTCTATTAAACCTGGAATAAATTGCTGTGTTTGTGTTGCATGTAAGTATAAATGAGCAAAGTATTAGTGTTCTCTTTTACATCTAGATAGATAAAGATTTATAAAATGATTAGGAAGTATCAGTAATGTTGCTCCTTTAAGCGTTAACAATCATGTCTCATGACTTCATAGCTTCGAGGCTGTACTGTCTAATCTCTACTAGCATCACGCTGGTGACTCTACGGCCACAGAAGAATGTCCAGAAATCAAGTAAGATTAAGTTGTTCAAACTAATTATCATCAGTGATATAAAATGATCTTACTTCGGTTTAATTACTGAGTTGGATTTTGCATACCACCGTCACTGCGTGTTAACAATATTTCCCATTTATTTCCAGTAGGTCACGTTGAATTGCTTGTGGTTTGCACATTTAAACAAAACGGATGTAATTTCACTTAAAGGTCCATCATCCAATTCTGTAAGAAAATCGAAAAGATTAAATTCCATATTTTTCATACGAAGGCAGTGATTTAAATGCATTCTTTTGCATATCTCTACATGCTGTTGGAACCGTGCTTGTTGGAAGCTAATTTTGTACAGGTGTGAATAAAGCTGAAACAAAAAAATATATAACATGATAAATAGATAAATACAAGATCATGCATGTGGTCAATTTAACTTTGATTTGCTTTCTGTAAATCACTTTTGCCTATCATAGCAGAGCCCTAACTACATTTTACTTTGACCGTCTACAGTGATGTGAATGGAACTTTGTACATGTTTGAAGATTTGCCACTAGATGGTGCCAGGATATTCCACTACAATCCATATTTTCCCCCAGTGTGTCATCATGGAAGTTGAAAAATGTCACCACAATACAACCTGCTTGCATGATACTCAATAAACTTAAATCCAAAGTGTTGAATGTCAGTGTAGTGCATGCACAGCAAGTGTCTGTGCAGTTAAGGTCTGAAAGTCATGCCATGTGAGTTGTTTAAGATATCTTAACAAATATCTATTCTATGCAATAACAAAGCTGTTTCCCATGAGGTATTGTATTTACAGTATTGCATTCTTATTCTTTTGTTTTTTTTTGTTCACTTTACTATACAGCTATGAGTTTTGCATGTCAGTGATGATTTTCCTAATGTTTGTTCACACCAGCTTGTTATAGAAAGTCATTGGTGTCATTGATGGATGTTTTCCTGTATTTATGGAACATATTTCACCCAGAAATTTTGGAAAAATACTTATTCCCCACTGTGATTTGAACACACTCACTCACAAAAGATGAAACTGTTATCCTGTCCAGCTAAATTACTGATGTTTTCCATAAGACCAACATCTGGTGAGAACAGAAACCAAAAAAAAAGGGATGCTCCCGATGCAGCTGGTTTTATTTATGCATGAACAGTTCACTAACTCCCACTGCACGATCAAGTGCACTGCTATATATAACAAGATGTAGTTGTACGCCACTCAAATGGTACAGTGTGCCCTCTTGCAGCAAACCTAGAGAGAAAATTAAAAACATTGATAGTCTGGATTTGTTATGGGTTCAATGGGCCAGTTAGTCGTGTCTAGAAAGATGTGCACAAATCATTCATTTAATGTAGATGCTGGTGACATGGAGGGAGTGAAAGTGTTTTGTAACAAGTCAGTAATGCAAAATAGTACAGAAGCATAAGCAGCATTAGTAGACTGATCGGCAGATGAAATATTTAGGCCTGTAAGTGCAAAGAGATTCCTCAAGTGGGAAGTATGCAGGTTTCAGCAAAAAATTGTAATACAAAGTTACAAATCTAGTGCTTCAGCCATTCCATAAAGCATAAAGCATTCCACAGGTGTTGCTTTGTTTTATGACCATAAAGCTCCAATCCACAGCAGACGCATGTGGATACTTTTTAGAAGGAGGGGTCAGGATAAGCTGAAATATGAGCTCAACATTTACCTTTTACAGTTTCATTTTTTTAAATTCACCTATCAAGATATGTTGAATGAATCTCAGACAACAGCTGATGAACAGCTACTCAGTGACAATATCATAGATACCACCTTTGGCAACAATAGCTTGAAGTGTTTGAATTTTGACCCACTTGTCTTTATGACTCATTTCTAGTTTATTTAGATTTGCGGCCATTAATAATAGACAGTTGTCATCAAGGTCTGACTACAGCATTTTATGCTTGTGTTCCATATACTGTTGCATGACCCGGTTTTGGCCAAGATTGAGCTGTCAGACAGATGGCCTCATATTTGGCCCAATCTCTGCTGCAATGCTCTATAAAAATAACAAGGAAGCACTTAAGAGACATAGAGAACATAACAACCCTCCCAAACAGGCCAAAACTTGTTCAGTCCTATTCTAATTGTACTGTCATGAACTTGACCATTTAACATACTAACTTAGGCTTGTGGAGTCTCGGAGGCTTTTTTAAAAAACAATTTCACTGAGCATCACACAATCTGTCCTTGCGATGAACATGCTGGGATTTCCACTTCTCGGAAAATAAGACAAATATCTTGAACGCTTTCCACTTGCGAATGATCTCTCTCATTGTACAATGATGGACTTGAAATAGTTTGGACATTGCATTTTAACCCCACCCATATTGATGTTCAGCAACAATTACTCTCATTGATGATGTCTTTCCTCCCTGGCATTGTGGTAACACACACCTGAATGCTCCTGACCAGCAAACTGGTAAAACTTCTGTTTTTACACAGGTGCTTCTTACCTTCTTAATTTCTATAGAAGCAGTATGAGTGTACTTAGTCTTTTCTCAAACTAGTTTTGCATTTTGGTGACAATATGCAGACATAATTTCTAAAATGTTGTGTTTTTATTCCCAGCACATATCCAATTGTCCATGCAGTCATGTACTGACTACATAACTTTATGGACATCATTAGATCAAGGAAATGTTCATGCAACATTTTGTTTTCTTGAATTTTCCGTGAAAAGGGATCATTTACAATATTTAACATACTTGTTGCCATGTGTTGCCAGAGTTAGCTTTAAGCTCATTCACAAGTACAGTCCCTTGGCAGGTTTCAATTTAAAAATCACAGCCATAAAATATCACAACAATACATTTGTCTGCACACATATTTGCAGACACCTACGCATATACACACCCATGTAATTCAAATGAAAACAGACATAAACAGTTCTGAGAGTCTTCCATTTATTTTCATTTTTGTTCTTATAGCTGCTGATAGAATTACAGCTTTCATTTTATCTGGTGGGGCTTTGCGCAGAGTTAACGCTTTCACAGAGAAAGCTGTCTGGCCAAAAGTAGCGTGAGGGAAGCGTATGGAGCAGTCTCTCGTAGATGTCCTTGGGATTTTTTGCATTCCTCTAGGCAAAAGTTAATAAAGTGGCACAGCAGAGGAGGGGCTAAGCTATTTAGGATTTTAAACATAAGCAACATATTTGAAAAAAGTTTAAAATTGAAACTGTGGAGATGATGCTTCTCCAGAATCTTACAGTGGTGATATTGCATAGATTTTTTTGTCTGGAATCTGTTTTCCAGATTGCCTACAAAAAGACTCAAGAGGTTTGAGGCAGTTTCCCCAACCTGTCCCCAATATGTTACACAACATGACATCTGTGGAAAGACTCATAGAATGCTATCAGGGCTTAGCAGCATCCATGGAGAGACAGTTTTATTCGTCTTTCCTCAATGTGTGGCTTGAAAGATGAGATTTGAGATGGGCATCACGCCAAAATATTCAAACTCACAGTCTATTTAAATCTTGTTATCATTAGTGAAAATGTCTGCCCTGGGTGACTAGTTTTGGAGAAAATATACCTTTCAATTTGCTTAGTTCAGACTGTTTGAGTCACTCTGTAATTTTTCCATAGCAATATGCAAGTTCAACGGTTTTTGCATGTGGAAGTACCACAGGTTTACAAGGACCACATTAAAGAGCTCCTATTGCTCATTGCATTTACACAAGAATTTTTTTAGTTGTTTTTGTGCATGCTTCAAAGAACTAGACTCTGTTCCAGAATATAACTGCAAGACAAAAGAAAAGATTCTCACTTTAGAGTTATTTTGCAATAACTTCCCCAAACGTTTGTCAAAGCATTGCGATTCATAAAATTAATTTCAACACAGCTTGTGGGAAATGATAACAGCCATTTAGTTTTCATTTTAGGATATTAGGCAATAATGCATTCCCGGAAAAGTCCCACCCTTAAGGCTCTCACATGAGTGTGTCAAAACCTGCATACACAAAAAAATCTGGGCACCCACACAAATCTAACCATTAAAATAAAGTCTCAGGCTTTGATTACATAAGAGCTGCATACAGTTTATGTGTGTGTACACCCGAAATGTCACAGTCATTTTCATCATTGCTTTTTAGAATTTGTAAAGGGATTTTTTTTTCTCACTTCTATTCAATATTGGTTGGTTTTCAGAGTGGCTTTCTGTGCTTCAGTTTGAATTCAAATTGTTAGAAATGTTTAGACTACATTTTCAATTTACTCCAGCTTGTTCTGTGCACAAAGTACAGAATAGTGTTTGTTTCCTTTCAGTTAAATGAAAGTTCCTACCTAGGTTGAGCTTTGCTTGGTAAACTATAATAATTTGTGTATTAACAAATCAATTTCTGACCGCAAGAGCAGAGTTAAAAAAAAAAAGACTTAATATGATGCTTTCTACTTGTAGTGGTCCCACATAGTCAGACTGTTGTGTGCACTGCTAATCTTATCTACAATTCATAACTGCAACATTTCTTCAGAAACTTCAGTTGGAATAGACAAACAGCACATATGCAGCACAGAAAGAAATGTCATCAAGTCAAATAATTATTACAGGCCAGCTAATATTGTGGCAGTTTCAATTTCCTGTAATAATCAAATATGCAACAGCAAATGAAGTCGAGTTAGAATGGAGCCTTGTTACATTTCAAATCATTTTAAAGCTCCAAAAAGACAAGAAAAGAAGAGGCATAATTCAAAACTAGCAATGAAATTCTTAAAAGAAAAAATAACAGTAAGATCAAATTTGAGTGCAACCTAAAATTAAAATGAAGTAAGGTTATATCATTACATCAGTGTGATGTACATCTTCATTCAAGTTCAAGTGACATTTCAGCTGATAGAGAAAGATTGAATTTGATTGACTTTTTATCATTTTATTTGAATGCCTAGGGGGAAGGTGTCAGTAAAGTACATACTGAACTGACTATGTAAACATTCTTGACAACATTCCTCTCAGCATGGAAAACCTGCACGCATCTGAAACACCACAGTGGCCACAACAAACGTCAGGGATAATTTAGTAAGATTAGTTCAGTGCTTCTCACAATAAATCTTTATGAAACCAGAACAATGCAGAACAATGCCGGCAACAAGTGAAACAGGGCTTTGAATCAGGACTTAACAACAAAGTGAAAGACAAAAACTTTACAACCTATGACAAAATACATCTCACACATATTTCATGAGTGAATCACAAACACACCAGGAAACAAGACAAATCTTGCTGTGTCTGTGTGTTTGACTGCTGTTGTCTTGGTTACACCGGTCACGTTTCGTTTCCCATGAGGCACAACTTCCTTGCAACACTGTCATAATCTGATGGATGTCTTTAATTAATGCAGACTTCAATAATGTAACACACACACACACACACACACGCAAACAGACACATTAGTCAAATCCAGCTGAATATAATTAAAAGTTGATGAAAGGAGATCTGCTAAGAAGCAACTCCTTCAACAAAATTCTGCAACAGTTGGAAAGAACGAACACGGAGTAATATGTCACAAGATTTGTAGCCTTTTTAGGACTTGCATCCACCAATCTAAATGCAAACATCCAAAAAGGCCTTGGCTTCCTGCTATCATGTACAACGAACTAATTAGAGCAAAGCCAACAAAAGCAGTGGGAATAGACTGCACTTCTTGTGATTTCAAAATGGTCAGATTACAGGGATCTGTCTGCATTTGTGAAAATGAAAATGTTAAAATTTGATCTCATGTATCTCATTACAAACCAAATGAGTGACAGGAAACGTTTTACTTTTTTTCTTTGTAAGTTTACTGCTTAAAAAAAAAGAAAGAAAGAAAGTCTGTTTAAGGAGACCAACGCATATCTAATAATATATGAAAAATTAATCTAAATCATATGCTTCTGTGGATAGGATAAACCAGATCCAGATGTGCATGCAAACCTAATATCATCAAGTGTTTTTTAACCTGCCATGTTCAGTTAATGTCCCTGGTTTGCAGATGTAATGCTTTGATCCCCCATCTCAAAAGATTTTCAGTCTAAACAATATATTTTTGCATGTGAATGCCTTCTGTAATCACTGCTCATCTGCATTTATATGATACTTCCATGCTATGTAGGTTCAAGGTTAGGAAAAGTAATTGACAGTCAGGAAGCTCTATAGTTTATTTGACATGCCAGATCTAAAAAATTTCTCCTGAATTTTGACAAATCAGTCAATTGGAGGCTGATATTACAAGTTCGTCAAATTGTTTCAAGACTTATTTGCTGGCCCACTGGTCGCTGACTTTAGTCCTAATGGCTTTCAACATTTAAAAAATAAAACAAAATCTTGCACTCAAATAATAACAATGTGAACTACATGTAAGTCCTTTCCTAAAACCATTAATAGAACTTTTTCCCTCTGGATGGATTTCTGAAATGGTAAGAACAGATACTGCACTTGAATTTGGTCAAACAAGACCAACTGGATCAATGATCATTATATTTCTGCTTTACTGTTGCACTTACAGCAATATCTTCATTTTGCCCGTAGCCTACATGCATAGTACAACAGTCATTTATCATCGGATTGTATTGCACAGATTTTCAGAGCTATCATCTTCTTATGTGCACAGGTGTTGTCCATTATTGTCATATGATGTTCCAAAGGACAAGCTGAGGACTACAAGTGAACAGACTAAAGGTAAAAAAACAAACATACCTCAGGAAAGGTTTAATAAAAGATTTCCAATTATAATTTTGTGTCTTTGTATATGTCATTGTTCATTATGATTAATATAATGACTGTATAATCAGAACTTTAGAAAAACAAAACTGGTGAAACATGCTGATTTTTGAAGAAGGGCTGGTGGGTTTCTCTGAAAACTCTTTTTTGTTTTCAAGAAGGCTGTGAGCTCTCCTGCTGAGCAGACCCTGTCAAACAAAAACGGAATCCTGTCCTTTCACTGCATGTCTGACTTTAAATTCATATTGATGTGGCAAATAAAAATCCTTGACGATTCCATTTAAATGCAGCACATTGAAAAGCAGTGGGTTTATTGACTAAGGTTGTGACCGACTCTTCTTAAAATGCCATATTGCAAGAAACAAAAATGCCCCTTAGAAAAACAAAAAATGTGACAAGTCAGAGGTGCAGCAGGTACACGTGCCTCTGTAAATAAGCGTTGTGCTCCGGCAAAAATTCCCTTATACATCCTTCAGACTACGACTGATGTGCCAAGGAAGAAAAACATTTTTCACACGATTTTCACACGAAGAAACACGATTTTCCCAATTTCAACCATGTAACCTACTTTAGCCAATGCTGGAGAGAGGTAAGAGATTTATTGTGTCTGTTGTGTCGACACTCATGCCTGGACAGGTCGCCAGTCCATCACAGGGCCACTCAGAGACAAACGAGACAAACAACCACACACTCGCAATCCTAGGGACAATTTTAAAGACACCAATTAACCTAACATGCATGTTTTTGGACAGTGGGAGGAAGCCGGAGTACCTGGAGAGAACCCACGCATACACGGGGAGAACATGCAAACTCCACACAGAAAGGCCCCAGTCGAGAATTGAACCACGCCAAATACACAACGTTTGCATTTAGGCTTGAACAGTGTTTGGTTCCATGGCATATGAAAAACGTGAGACAATATCCTTTTCGGCCTATTATAGTATAGGCATTAGGAAATCGAAACAGGAAAACGTCCTTGTGATATTTTTAAAGACTGAAAAGGTTATACAAGCTGGAATGCATGTGGGTTTTTTTTAGTGATATTGCCTTACTTACTGCCTTGCTTACTTGATTATATTTGATGCGATACAGAAGGAGGAATTGATAAGCTAAATGGCTGAACTCAAGTGTTTTTATTTGCTTAGATAGCCTACAGCTCCGTTAAACCTGTTGAGGTTCATGCAAAATTGAATAAATTGTCTTATACATCCAGTACAGTCATGTTCTGCATACATTAAGGCAGTGTTGGTGGTGGTGTTCTGGCTGGGGGCCTGTGCCCCTGTACAGCTGTATACCTAGCATGTATGCAGGTGATGGATGTTCAAATTTGTTTCTCTTTTTGCTTTTTTATATATGTTTAATGTACTTTGCCTCTCACCTCAGTTTCCTCAGAATGTTTGGCCTTTTATGAGGCCGTCATTGTAAATAAGAATTTCTCCTCTTTGGCTTGTCTGAATAAGTTAAAGGTTCAATTGAAACAAGAACAAAGGGGTATTTCGAAATGAGGTCATTAAGCTACTTTTATTTAAAGAATTCCAACA
Organism: Leuresthes tenuis; assembly: GCF_036924035.1. Taxonomy (NCBI): domain Eukaryota; kingdom Metazoa; phylum Chordata; class Actinopteri; order Atheriniformes; family Atherinopsidae; genus Leuresthes; species Leuresthes tenuis. The sequence continues at coordinate 16,046,751 of NW_027325378.1, forward strand.
GTAAAGAAAAATTGGAATAATAATGATCACCTTTTAAGTGATGCCTTTTACAAACCGGTCAGTGACTTTCTGTGAAAACAATCTTGACATGCATCACAGTCTTCTGAGCTGTCACACACACTTTGAGGGTAGCGCTGCAGTCAGTCTACAGAACACTGGGGTCACTACATCTACCTAAGACCAACTATGCCTACAATCACACGATGAATGAATGAATGAATGAATGAATGAATGAATGAATGAATGAATGAATGAATGAATGAATGAATGAATGAGTGTGAATGTGTGTGACCAGAATCTTCAAGATCAGGCGTGAACTCTGGATGAAGAAGGACCATTACCTGTTTAAAGCAGCTTTTAATGCAAACAGAAATCATCTATGTGTGATCTATCAAACATTTATTTCATCAGCAAAGCTGCTGCAGTGGCATGAAAGTAAAATGAAAATCTACCCATCATGTGACAAGCTAAAACACACGTAAGCGTTCAAAGACAGTTTGTCTCCATCAGTCACTACCAACCCTGATCTCAGCAAAGATACGCGGAGGATGAACCTTGTTCTTGTGGCATTGCAGTCAGCTACTGGCGAGGACGGAAGTCGAGTCACATGCGCACTGAGAGACTGGAGAGCTGCGTAATGGAGATCGTGGGAAACGACTATAATCGCTGAACTGTGTATGGAAATAATAACAGGACTGAGATGGATTTCCACTTGTAAGGTCATACAAATTTGAAGATGAGCTGCAATGACGATGCACTTAGCAGTGTCCATTTCCAGCTTTAGCACGCAGTGACTATGAATGAAGAATGACCAATGGTAAGTAAAACGCGTTGCGTGGTTTCACTCAAGATGTCTAAAGCACTTTAGTAGTGACGCACTGAAGAAAATGTTCTAGAAATCGGTGCGGAAGTAGTCTTAAAATAAGCTTAGTGTTAGTATGGAGATTAAAAGACACTCGCTCAAAGTCAGAATCATGAAAGCAGCGCAGTGTGGCAGATTCGAAACTTACCGGGAGTTTGTAAGCGCGCATCCGTCTCCTTGCCTTCTCCCCCGACCGACAAGCGCAAGTGCCGTAGGTTGGAGACTTATAAGGTTTTCCAGACCGGGGAATTCCGTATGAATAACTCCGTATCTACCAGTCAAAAAGAAACTGAAGTAGGTCAGTCATTTACAGGAATTCATATTTTGCTTACAGGCAATTTGCTTTCCAGTTAGGGTTTACGTCCATGAATACGTCCTCTTCAGATTCATATAAGATAACACGATTAGATTAATGTTTTCAAAAGAAAAGCACTTCTTATTCTTGAATTCCAAACTAATTAGAACAAAGCTGTGGAAGAAAGTTAAACCCATTTCAGTATGTGGATTTGAGTCAATTTATGGGCTGATGGTGGAGCTGCTAAATGCATGTAATTACCCCATTGATTAATGCACTACAAGATAGTTTAACCTATGATCAGATGTTGTAGCTATTATATACCATTGATAAGCTCAGTAGGCCATATGTGAGCTTTAAAGTTGCTTAACTCATCCCATTGTATTCATGTAGTTGAGTAAAAGATTGTACACTGTATCTCGAGTTTATACTGAAGTATTGTTTGCCTTGTTGTCACTGTGTGTGCTATAAATCTATTTAAGATATTATGTGCAGACCTTCCAATTTGCTTTATAAATAGGTTCTGAACTTGAAAAATAGTGCATTTCATAGGAGAGGAAAGTAGAGTGTGTGTCCTTAACCTACATTTCAATTTTGATTTGTCTTAGGTGGCTTATCTTTCTTTCTCATTCTCTCCTCATGTTCCTGACACTGTGACTGTAAACTCTCAGCCTCTTCTCTGCACCAGTCTCCTTGCTTTTCTGGTCCTACCTCTGTGTCTGTCCTGTGACACCAAAAGGTCCCAGAGAGAAGTAAAAGACAATTTCAGGGCGATTGTGAAAATACACCTGGATAACACAGTAAGACATCAGTTGCACTCCTCTATACATTTTTATCACATCGCACACGAGGGAGAGAAGTATGCATGGCACTATAAAATGTAAACAACAACTGAAGGCAATGATTTGTAAACCATTTGATCAAACAGTGTGTGTTCAGTCAGAGGCTTCTTGGTTCTACTGCAATAAAGAGGGAGGTCATTTCTGCCAGCGAATAGCTATAGCCCTTTGAAATGACTGTTTCAAATGAATTACTCACAGCTAACGACCAATTTTATTTAATTTATACTGCAACAATATAATTTGCCTTTTGGAACTGGTATGGTGTCATTCAATCCCAGTAAATCTGAACAAAAACTGAAAACAAGCTAACACATTTTGAAACTGAGATTTGGTTTTTTTTTTTTTGGTCAAATGTAAACTCAGAAAAGGTGGAACGGATGCTGTGTTGCTTCACTTCTTCCTTTACTGTCATTCTGAAACAGTTTGGGAACTGGGGAGATCAATTGCTGTTGTTTTAAAGGCAAATTTGGTTTCCCATTCTAAACTTAAGCAGGATTTCAGTTTCCAGACAGTTCAGGCCCTATTTGGCATATTTTTAATCTCACAGTGCTCCAGACGCTTTCACTTGGTCATAGGGTTTGTTTGCGCTGCACTGGACTCTACGGCACAGCAGATTGTGGCTCAGGTATTACTTCATAAAATAGGCATGGCAGCAGATATAGTTCAGCATGTGGAAGTTACTCGTGGCATGTGCACTAATGCACCTCCATGCTATGACTTGATAAAGTCAGGCCCAGAAAAAGCAATGATATTTCATTGGCACAACAGAGTTATGTACACCATATCTGGTTAACTGGGGGCTCAAGATTAGTTATAGGTTCAGGTGTGAGCATACACAGTTGCCCTCCGTTATGTTTGCACGATTAAAACAAGGTTTAAAGGATTTTGGGAAAAATATTCTCTACATCTTATACAGTATCAATTGTTTTTTTGTTTTTTTTTTCCAAAATGGGGCTGTAAATGCACTTTCTCAGGTATGATACTGCTTGGCTGAATTCTAGTGAAATCTGTAGTTACTGAATGGTTTGTCTCATGAAATCTGACCACCAGGAAGTAGATAGAAATACTGTAAATGAGAGTGGACAAGTTTGAGCAAATGTGCTGACACAGTCCTTCCAAAGCAGCTGTAACCTAATAGAGGGAATTTTTCAGGTTCTACTCTTTCTTTATTTTCTCAGCATTTTGATACCCCATTATTGTACATCATCAATCATATAGTCTGGATACTTGCTCACAAGCTTTTGATATAACCTGAAAGGACACCAATAAAATAGCCTGAGGAGGACATTACATGTTTTTAAATGTTTAATTAAAGAAAGTTTGTGTTATGATTATTTGTTCCACGAGCCCTTGAAATGTCTTTCTATAAAAGTTTGTTTTTTGTATTGGTAATGTTGACCCATGCCATGTTCTCATTCATTCATTTTAGAGAGAAATTGTCAAAACCTTGCTGGAAAACTCATCCTGCCCTGAACTGAGGCACAAGCAACATAACTGCATGGCTGATAGAGCAGTGAGTGGTAATTATTCTCTAGGGATAGTGATACATTTATATATCTTGTTGTTGAAATTGATCATTCGTTCTGTGTATAATTAAGTATTGCTTTAGTGCTTGAATGTTATCAGAAATATGCACTGTGGCCACAAAACCAGAGACTGAGATCCTGTTCATTCGTATATACTGTGATACTCTGCAACTCTGAAAGCAAAGCTAATGAGCAAATGCAAAGGGACACTTTTGTAATGGAATTATTGAACTCTGCCCATCAACCTTGAGCCAACTTTCCAAAGCACTGCCTTCCATCCAGTCAGTTGTTCCATCATCATCATGATTTTCCAGTATAACTGAACATGGTCTCTCAGTTTCTGTGGTCACTGAGGCCATACACATAACTGAAATACTGAGTCCTCACATACCTTTACTCTGCAGGATATTGTGAACACCTTGCTGATACAAACCTGCAGAATGCAGAATTTAGGACTATCCCACACAGAAGGACTGATCAGCATTGTCCAGCAGTCAATAGATTGCCCTTGTCCTGACAAATCGGTAAGTTTTAGCACATGCAGATGTACAGTAGATTGATCTTGAAGGCAGGGGTGCTGTTCTTACCAGATGAACACTGAGAAACTTAAGAGTTATTATTTCAGCTCCTCCGCAGTAGATGTGACAAGTATGATTGACAAAGACAGAGGAATGTTGTCAGGCTGTAGCATTTCTTTCTGTCAGATTGTAGCTGACTCACCGAGAGGTTCCTTTGCCACTCAGCTGTGTCAGTGTGTCCAAACATGAACCAATTTGTTTCTCAGACTTGGTGCCAGGCAGCGCTACAATCCAGCAAACAAAGAAAATGAGCACAGGTTTTGACAGAGAATCAGCGACATGACATGAGTTCAGTTATTTGTCTACCTTTTTAGTTCCTTGACTTAAGGTTTAAGTAGGACTCTTGCGTTTCTGTGCACCTTAAATAAAGATACAGGAATAAAAGCTCTTTTTTTAAAAATGTCACAGAAAACCGCACCCTTGTTATCCCTACTTGACTTTACCTACATGTACACTTGTCTAGCAGCCTCGGTTAAGATAGAAATTGGATGATTAGTGCTCACATTGTAAAAGTCTGAGTCACACATAAGAACAAAAGCAAATTCTTTCTCAAACAAGTGCAGCTTTATGATAGTGACTCACACTGTCACATAGTTGCTTTCAGACCTTGATCACAGAAACGTAATGTGGTTTGGTCAATCTTCATTAAATATGAAACGGTCCTCTTTGACTAGAGTCGAGGTTCTGAGAAACCAGATGTTGATTCGCTCTGTGACAATGGTAGAAGACGAGAATGTGTCAATAAGCTGCAAGTTGCTAAAAGGGCACTGCATAGTTGACCTTTTTACTGGTGTTAATGATATTGTTCTGATGTTGGTCTGACTCAACACTAACTAGCTCACATCGATGTCTATTCTCTAGACTAAAGAGTCAAACGGGAGGTCGAAGGACACGAGGACAGCGACAAGACAAAGGATGACTGAGCAGAGAAAAAGCAGGAGGGAGATTAAAAGACTTTGCAAAGCAAAGGCAATCCTGTCTTCTATGACCGTGTGCTACGAAGTGCTGAGTACCCTGTTAATGGATAACTGAAACTGAACTCCAGCAACGCATGAACTCTCTACCCCCCCCCCCCAAAAAAAAAACAGACCTTCCAAGAAATATGCAAGAAGAAGCTTCCACTTGACTTACGCTTTCCTGTAAAGTACCTGTATATCTCTGCTGCAGCTGTTTTGGGTGTCGTGTGACTACTGCCTCTTCGGATAAGTTTCCAAGCTATACTGAACCAAGCTATCAAGCCTAAAGAAATGTAAAACTTCTAAGTCTGTCCAATGTACTGAACTTCTGAACTCTGTGCAGCACAAACCCCCTTTTGGACAACATATAGGGTTCATGATAGATGAAGATTTTTTTTTTTAAAGAAAAAAAAAAAGACTATTTCAGAATATGTACAGCTAAAAATTCAATTTCTGAAAAATGACATGGTAAAGACTTTACTTGCACTGAGCAATGACTGCTAAAGCATGTCCAGGAAATATTAAGGTGCTAAAATACAGTTTTGCTTTCACTTCGTGTAAGATTGACTTGACAAGCCCCTGGCTTCTTTTTGTTATCTCAGTTAATCTGAAGTCAGTTATTTCAGGCTACGTGTCAAGTCGTTGGTGTTCTCTTCGGTGACATTGTGCTGATTAATCATCCAGTGTGACTGATATATTAAAAACACATTCTGCCATTGATGGCTGAGTTCAGCTCGCATGTCTGGGAAACAATTGTTTCCCAACATGTTCAGCCAGTGCTGTGATTAGTGGTTCTTTTACTGAAACAGCAGCAACACTGTCCTGCAGCGTGGAAGAAACAACTCCCAACTGCCACATCTTGTCTGTGCATAAGAAATGCAAAAAACTGTACACTTTGCTCCTCATATCAGTCGCTACTTTTCGTGCTGCACTTATTCTCTCTTCCTGTCAGGTAACCTGTTATCCAGCTTATTTGTGTCTATAAAATCTACATGTTGTCAACCAGATAAAGCATGTAGCATTGTGTAAACATGCATAGCTATATTTATATCTAAAACAAATTAAAGTTTTTTGGGTTCCTTTGTACTTTTTACTCTAAATGACCTACAATTGAAGAGAACTACGCTGCCTGTATGTCTTCAACAAACACACAAAAGGATCAGTTGTCCCCACAGAAGTTTATTGATGGTGCATATATATGTCATTAAGTGCACAACCATATCCAGATTAACAACTCACACCTTTTCAGTCTAGTTAAATATTTATTGACATGTCACATAACAGTTTATTTCATTCTTAAAAGATGATGATAAACAATGATAAAATGACTTAAAGTACCCATGTACCTCAGGGGAGGACAGTCCATCGTAGTGTCCCACATCAGGCAGGGATCAAGCATGGCTATACAGATGTGTAGTGCTGCTGTGCTTTTGATCCCGCAAACGTTAACGCATTGAATACTGACTCCGTAGAAACACTGGCAAGAAAAGCCGATTGCCGCACATCCGTATCCGGTTTGGTGTCGTAACAATCATCATAAAAGTCATAATAAAAACACAGCAGAGCGTTAAAGAAAAGGTGCCATCCTTGTTTATTCAGTAAAAATGAAACGGAGTTAGAAAATAAATAACTAATTTAACTGTATAAAACAAGAGAGAAAGAAAGGGACTGAGACAATGGTCTAGAATGGTGTTATCACGAGAAATGTTGCCTGCATAGGAGCACAAACCTTCAACAAGCCAATTCATTGAGGGATCAGTCCCTTTCAAGGTGGTCACATGAAAACTCCATCTATTTTCCTTAGAAAACCACATTGCTTTCTTCAGTAGTCAATTATATTGCACTTCGATGGCTCTGTAGGAACAGGATGCAAATAGGATCAGGGGAGGCTTTTCCAATTAAGCTTGACAGGGATGGAAATACGAGGGCAATCACATCCATCTCTCACGAGTAACACTTTCTCTCCTTTCTTCACATCATACAGCACACTTCTTAGTACGTATCCGTACATACTTGTCTGTCCTCTACCCTCTTTTAAAGTTGCACCGGTGGTTTTTAAATGCTGATGGTGAGAGTCTTCTCTAAGTGGAACTTATTATTGACACTTCATCAGCGTCCATGCCCCCGCTCTCAAGTGATCCCGCTTAAAATGTACTTTTGTTTTCTTCTCTTACGAACTCTTAATTCCTCTTTGGCCTCCAGTTTCATGGCAGTAATCTTTGTTTGGATAGGCCACTAATGTTAGGAGCATCAATGTTGTGAACACATCCAGCGCTGAGGAACAATAGAATGATTTGCATGGGTTGCTCCTGTATCAGCCACTACGTCCCAAACAAAACAAACCGACACTGTTGAACATAAAGCCTGCTCAGTTCACCACTGAGCTTCATAAGCAGGGAAATCCGAATCCTTTACTGGGAGTTATGGCTATTATGTCAGTGTTATGAAGGGACTGAGTTTGCTGCGCACAATATTAAAGGATTGTGTGCTAATTACTCACTGCCAGGAAACTAGATCCATGAATGACAATAAAGAGGGAAATTGTGCCCCCCCGCCCCTTTAATCCTTGTCAGCTTTGGTGAAACTCTTTGACGCTAACTTAAGTAACAGTGCATCCCTACTTTCCTCCACTTGATCTTCCGACTTCCATTAGATGCACATCCTCCTGACCCCACATTCGCAGCAGAATTTTGCAGATTCTACGGGGTACTTGGTCCCACAGGCGTGACAGAACTTGCTCTTCATTCCACCATTGCCAACCTCGTTCTGGCCATCCACATCATTCCTGTGAATTCAACAAAGCAGGAAGTTAAGAAATCATGTCCATTGTGTTGCTTTTTGATTGGAATTCAACACACTCAAAGCATTCACTGTTATGAAAGGTGTCAACAAAGCAGTTGGCGCTGATAAATTACACAAAAACTATGTAGCTTTAAATCTTAACGGTTAATACAATAGGATCAATGTTTTGCTCTAAGTCTGAGAGAAAAAGAAAGTCTGAGAAAGAAAACCAAGACACAAACTGATTGAGGTAAAACTAGATTTGTACGTCAACATAGGTGCGAATGTTGAAGACAAAAGAAAAAGCTTGTGTGTTGGGGAGTTAATTCACCGAGATATATAGCTGTCAGCCTTCTTTGTGTTGAGTCCTATTCCAGACTGAGTGCTCCTAACCGAGCCATAGCCAGAACTCGAGGCTCGCGTCTTAGTTCCCACGCTGAGAGGAAATCAGAGAAAAACATGAGAGAAGAGTTCCAAACAAGCATTTGACCTCACACTGACCCGGAGCAATCATATTTATACTGACCTAGCAAGCTCATCGGGCCATCAGTACAGTGTTGTCAGCAGAGAGCATTAAGGCTACTAATTAAATAGACATTTTTAAAGTAGGATGAGATTAGTTGCATCTGTATGCTCCAAATATCAAGCTACAGTTATTTCTTTAGATATTTCTGGGAAAAAAAAAAAGATAATGCAGAAATGCAGCACAACAAGGCAAAAACAGAGTTTATACAAAACTGATGAGGTTAGAAGGTCTGAAACACATCTAAACCCTTTTAGAAAGCTTGCTGTGAGTCGAGGAATAGTGGAGGAATGGTTCTTCAGACTTCTTGAAGGAGCCAAAGCTCTGACATTTGTTGCTCTCTGTGGCTCAATAATGTGGAGGTCTGGGCTCTGGGGAGGATTCACTCTTTAGGAATCACCATGTTGGTGCAAAACAAACAAACAAAAACAACAACAACTATGTGATGCCTTCAAAACTGTGATGTCTTTTCATCAAGCTGAAAAGAACAAAGTGCATTAGGATACAATTTACTCAGTTGTCTGTTATGTGTTGATACCACACTGGTTCTTTCCTTCATTCAATGAATGAATGAACACGTACTATTGCACTGTTAGTTCAGAGCTGGGGTGTTGTTGTTATCGGGGGCTTTCTACTCACTACTGGGATGAAAAAGTATGATGAAATAAATACAGATAATGCTTTATTCAGAGGCTGTATTGTCAATGCCCTCTTCTCTCCTGTTATATGGATATACGCAGATTTCGAGCGATCGAAATAGCGTCCGACTTTCACCAAGCTGTTATCGGTGAGTAGATGAATGTATTTTATGCCAGAAATAAGGTCCAGGTTGAAGGATTCATAGGTCAATGTCAAGTGACCTAACAAACTCTCAAAATGTGTGAAAAAGCAGCCAGTGTCCACTGAAAAACACTGAAAGGCCTCCATAAAGCAAGGAGAACGATCCACTTTGAAATTCTGGGTCCTTGGAAGCAAAACAAAACCATGAAAGATGAATTGTACAGTCGTTTGCTCACTTTACTTTAAGCTCCAAAACAATTATCTTCGATTCCAAACTCCTTCTGAGCATCAAAATGAGAGACAGAACCAAAGGAGTTTGGGCAACGAGTTCACGTAAAAGCAATTACAAATTCAACAGATGACTACAAGCGCAGTCAAAAGCCAAATGGGAACAATAACGCTGCATCAGTATCCAAGGAGAAGTCCCCTGTTAGCTCGCTGAAGAGGGAACACGTTTGTGCGTGCACTCACCCTGAAGGTGGGCTTGTGAGCCCGGATGGATTACCCCTAACTGAACCTGCTGAGGAAACCTTACTCGAGGGGATGCCTTTGGTGAGAGACCAGGTGAGAGAAAAAAAACAACAATGAGAAATGCAGGTTAATATGCAAATTACTGTAAACTAAACTTAGGCTTGTCTTTACTCTTAAAACATCTGTTACTAAAATACATAATTGATCAAAGTGTTGACTGATGGATACAGCTGTGCTGCCTCACCGGTGGACAGTGCAGGGCCTGATCTCTGGGGTAAACGAGAGGAGGCTGAGGGGATGGCGGACACAGCAGGAGAGCTGGCCTTTTTCACAGGAGCAGAAGCCTTGACCTGTGGACCGCGACAAAAAAGCGAGAAGAGAGCACAAAACATTTGCTACAGATGTTAGAGATGTGTAGTCTTCACATTCGTCAGATAAAGAAATATTTGGTTACCAAAAAATACTTGAGTTCCGGCGAGCAAATGGGCCTAAAGTCCGGACTTTAGGAACTATTCACATTCAAAGGGAGAACACTGAAAACAGTTCAACCAATTAACATAACCATAAACACAGTATTCATGATGAATACTTCAAAAATCTGTTGCAAACTATGACTTTCTCAAGTCTGGAACCCACACACGTCATAGAATGGGTTTCAACCTTAATGACAGTTTGCCGGGCCTTCAGTTTCTCTTCCACCAGTGAATGCAGCTTGATCAGATGAGATCAGGTGACTGAAATAGCCACTACAGAGTAATCCACTTCGCTTTCTTCCAAAACACCTGCTATCAGAATATCTAGTTACAGAATTCATCAGGCTGCATCGGCCTCTGTCACCCATGTTCCGTGCAATCTTTGTACTTTTGTCTTTCTGTACCCGTCCAGATTCTGGACCGTTGGACTAATATGTGACACCAGTAAATTGTATGATATTGTAATCTTCTAATTGCACTGTATCGACCTCCACCAACGTTTGACAGCAGCTGTAGCTACACTATAATCCTTGCTAGACTAGGGTCAAAAATCTATTTTGCAAGAGCACCCCCGGCCAGGGCAGCAGCAGAGTTACGACACACTGCATTTACAAAAGCATGCAAACTTTTTAAAAGATTTAAACGTTTCTGGGACACTACCATCATTCCATAAAACTAACAGCTCACAGTCTGCTTCACCCTATACAACTGTGGCTGGAATGCTTTTGCAAACCGTTTTAACAGTGCCCCCCATTGGCCAGTTTTCCCGAATGACTCGAAGCCCTCCAGGTTACAATGATGACTATTCTGACAGTGTCCCTAGCAGCCAGTGATGGCTGTCACGAGCAACACCATTCCCTCAGGTTGGCATGATCAGTTTTAAGTCTTAATTTCCTACTATTTACCATTATTGACTCAGGTTAGTATTGCCACTGTTGAGTACTAACCCTCATGGCACGGACAATCCAGTGCCATGAGGGCTGAAAATCTTTGCTGTTTCCTGCATGCATGAATTTCGTCAAAAATTCCCAAGCAGCAACCATCAAAGGGATCTTTTTTTATTTATTTTTTATAAATGTACTCCCGTATGAGCCCCAGATATCTTACATGCAGAATTTACTGGTTGTACACGTGCTCGAGTGTTAATCCGTGACACCTTAAAACTGTGAAACTCTGCACACAGGTATCAACATGCGTTTTAAACTGTGCTCAGAGAGAGAGAGAAAAAAAAAAAACCTTTCAGGTTCATAACCAATTTCAAAGCATGGCACCGTGGGAAATCTTCGCTACATAATGAGTAGTGGCGCAGGTTGTCTCATTACGCTGGAAAAGCAGACCGAAATGGTTGAGACCCTGTTGTTTTTAAGTCGGAAATCAAATCAACTGTGCAGTCATTGGTGAATAGTTATTCTGCGATTGCTGAAAGTGGAAATCTCAGCATGGTTATAAAGGACAGGGAATTGTAAATGATTTACAATCTCATTTCCGAATAATAGGTCATGCTATAGAACTGAGATTTAACAGGCCAAGTATCTTGCCTAGATACTGCATGCTGTGGCTGCTTAGCTGGTACTAAGTGATCAAAAGTAAGTCACAGCAAACTTGAATTACCCCTCAAACAAAACCTCACAAACATACCCCTGTCATATCAGTCCCACAAGTCTATGTTGATTCTACAAAGAAGAATGTTGCTAAACTTGATGGACATAGTGAGAGTGCTCACCCTCCAAACAACACAGTGATGAATCAACAAAGTGTTCAGTCAGAGGCTTCTGCAGCTCTGCTGCGACACAGAATGGAGGCCAATCCTGCCAGCAGCAATAACCGTACGCAATGACAGCTTATGGGACATATTGGAACATCATAATGGCTCTTTGTTTGTTTGTTTTCCACTTTAATTTCATGCTAACGTTTCTTTTTCACATCTTGGTGAACCTCCAAGTGTGTGCTGTATCACGTCTTCTTACATCACACCACTAGATTTGGCACTGCTGGTTTTAATCTGTCAGTTTAAAAGATACTGAAAATCAGATTCTCATGCATGCTGCTTTTCACAAAAACAGACAAATTGCTCAAATGTACGTCAGCGGTGTGCATGTGTGTACCTGTGGGCGACCTGGAGGCTTCTTGGCATCTCCTAACTTGCTTTTGTTGGGCATGCGGGCAGCCTGCTCCTGGCAGAACTTAATGTGTCTGTCAGCTGCACTCTCGTTGAACCTCCTCTGACAGTAAGGGCACTGGATATAATCTACAAAACAGGTGGCGGGGAAATGGTACCCGACTTTTTAGTAAATCAGCCATTGTGACATAGACCTTCAAAACAAACGGCTGTCCTGCCGCCTGAGGATTTGATTCAGCTTCTGCGGCTGTATTTTCAGGGTAGGTAACCCTAACCCAGGTTTAAAATTGAGGAATTCATCTTTTTCTCTTCCACCTAATATAAGGGCTTTATACCTGGGTCATACGTAGGAGGAGGAGGTGGAGGTAATGGTCCCCCATCTTTCATGACCTGAGTGATGGACTTGGCGGCCCGTATGGTGGCGATGAAGTCCTCATGTTTCTTGCGCCAGTTGGATGGCTTCTTCGGGGGTTCTGCCTGGCAGGACAACATCACCAAACAGACACCTGGTGAGCATTTGTTTTTCATAGTCAACATTCCTACAGTTCCATCTGCAACAATCTGTAAACATCAGTGACACAAAAGCTCGATTTATCTTGAAATTAATCGCATTAAGGATAAGACTCTCTTATCTCAACCTGGAAATTCCTATTTTTGAAGTTGTTGTTGTTTTTTTTAATCAACACAGAGCACATGCTTCCTGGAAAGAATAATAATAACTTCAAAACAAATCCCTCCTGACAGCCTGAGTCTTATCCGAAGCGAACAAAAACTAGCTCAGAAGAAATAGTTCACCCAGCGCTATCTGAGCTGCAACTGTGGCAACATGATAGCGTCTTCCTACTTCCTCCTGCAGTTACAGTCTACCAGTTTATTTCATAAGTTTGTCTGGCAAACACAGCTTATTCTGGGAAAACAACAACCATTTCCCTTTTTCTTTATATAGTCCCGGCAGGTTTTAGAAAGTATTCATTTCTTAAGGCTTTCCAAACTGCCTGTGATGTAATCATGTAACAACTTGAGGTTTGTCCTATTCATGCCACAAAATGGTGAATAATGCTATTCCAGTGGGATGGCAGAGTGAGTTTGCTGCTGTAGGCTGAGGGTAAGACAGCAGAGAGAACATATAGATGATTTCTTTTAGGCTGGCATCAGATCAACTGCCAAGCAACAGTCTCTGTCTCTCAAGAGTGATCCTGTGACCTCATTACAGACTGCAGGAAGCGACAGTTAAGCCATTAACTCATCTGTGCATGGCGCTTTCAAGGCGAGTTATCGGAAAGCAATCTCTTTCTAGGACAGATTCCCAGGAGCGGCAGTAGTGCAGTCAGAAAGGAGTATTGTCAATACAGGCACGGTTGAAAGGAAGAAGAAAATAAAAAGAGATAATTCTCAATTTGAGAACAGAAGCAAGACAAGAAAAAGTCTCTTTTTTTTTCCAATTATATGAATAAGACAAGTATGAGTCGACACACGTCCAAATATTCAAGCAAATGATTCAATACATGGAAAAAAAGTATTTACAAGGCCACGAACAGCGAGCAAAAGCCCTCTGGGCCTCAACAGATTATTTGAGCTGCTAAAAGTCATGTACAAGAATAAGACGGAGAGATGAATGAAAAAGACAAATCCACTTACTTTCAAAGAGGCAGCGGAACTTTGTGACTGAAATACAATTGAAAGTGGTTTACATTTGAAAATAAACGGTCATACAAAGTTACACTGCATGTCCTGCGTAGGGAGGCAAAGGGTTGCACGTGAGCCCTTTGCCACAGAAAGGATCAGAAACAGCGGATTCTCTTCCAGTGATCTTAAAGAAACTGTAATAAAATTTCACATTGCCCAGGGTAAGTGAGCCTATAAACGCTAACATTTACGACTCAGACACTTCAACGGTATAAATGTGTTGACAGGAATCTAATTACAACAAAGTCAGAGGGGGAAAAAAAAAAAGCACACAAGGCTTTCTCCGGTCTAAAATCTCTTGTATTTATTTGTTAAACTAAACAATCCTGGATGTTTTCGTGTTTCGATGTCCACTCTTCCACCCTGCTGAGGCCTTACCTTGGGTTTGATAGGCTTGAGTGTGGAGATATCTGTTCCTTCAGCTCTCTGTCTGCTCGAGTCAAACACTTTCCTCCTTTTAGTTGCCGTCTTTTGGCAAATCTTTGCATGCTTCTCCTGTTGGAGGAGGAAAATACCATCAGAAAACAAGAGTGAAACAAAAGAGAAAGTCGTTTCTGCAACATGACGCTGGATCTAACTGCTTAATGCCTTTAAATGTCTTCCAAATGTGCAGGAGATGGAAGCCTATATCGCCACAGGAACAACAAGCACTGATGCCCCCTTTATCCGCTAATGAGGCTGTGTGCTGATTCGTAGATTTGCATTACAAAGTAAAGTATGCTCCGATAAAACACTGTGGTCATTGTAGCTTTGATGCATCAGTCCACATGCGCATAGCTGCTATATTGTCGGTCGTACGATCAGTTTCCTAACTAAGTCAAAGTGAAGGCATAAAGAAGTGTTGTGAGTTGAAAGGCCCCCTCAAAAAATCCACTGCACAACAAATGGCATTACTGACATGGCAGCCAACATTTGCCATCACATTTAAACGTGAAAACAACACGGTGTAGAGCCACAGCAGCTCTATATGGGCTTAAATTTGTCTCAAAAATAACTGCAAAAGCATAGAGGGTGATCTACTAATGTGCCTTGAGTTGCACAAGTGTTTTGTGCCTTTTGTGTTTTGTTATCCTCTCAGTCAGAGAGCTCTTCACCAGACATCTGCTGTTGGCTGTTTGGATCCAAACAGCAGCTGATACCCTGTCAGCTGAGCTGTTCCTACTGGCAACCTGAGCACTTCTTAGCACATGATGGAAACCATCTTTTGTTTTTTGTTTTTCCCTCCCAAAGCCAAAAAAAGGTTTGTCACAAAGCTGAACTGAACCAAACCCTTGCTGTCTCCAACATTTGCTTGCCGTTTCAGATCAGTCTTATATTGACAGTTATAAATGACAGAGGAGAGGATTTTTGTTTTTGTTTTTATGTTACCAGGACTTTAGGGAAGAACCATCTTTTACAGGCGTTACACTGTGACAGGTCATCAACGGGAGGCGCTTCACCATCTGCACAAATAACAATGTTCTGTTAGTAGTGGAGTCAAACAGAAATGCACAAAATATCACCTTTAAATCAATGATTAAATGACCTTGTGTAAGAAAGACGCCTGCTTTCTTATGACCCAGAAAATATTTACGTCCATAATATCTATACATACTACAATATCTATAAATATTGGGAGTTCTGGGATTGTTGCTTGCAACCACTCTGAATTATTGCTGCTTTGACTGATTCTAACAATCGTTCCTGAATGTTGCAAATGGAAACAGCAGCATATGACTCAAGCTAATGGTAACGGACAAATGCAAGACGTTGGAAGTACAAAGATAGTTGGCAAAAGGCAATTTATCTCCGACAAACCCCTGCGATAAGTGATTTAATTCATTCATTTCAAGGTTCAAGGCTTAGCACTAATGCTAACACGGGATAACTGCTGGGGCTAAGAATCACACCCATCTAAGACAGTCGGCAGCTAGCTTCATCTCTAACCCTTCCGTTACCTAGCATTACTTAGGCTAAATCCCAAACAAAAAAAAAGAGGTCGCAATGAAAAACTGGTGAGCTTAAGCAGCAACGAAACCCTGAATGTTAGGTTTAGTGGATATAAAAATGGAGTGGCTACAAGCCCGACTTTGCAACAACATAGCTATGAAAACAACAACGAGTGGGCCGCAATTTCGGTTACCTTCGAATTCTTCCATCATTAGGTTATCCCTCGTCTGATGCTGCTTCTGTTGTTACAGGCTGCCAAACGAAACCGGGAGAAACGAGAGCGTTCACCTCTCCACACTTCCGGCTTCGCGAGGACGAACGGAGCCGTCTCAAATATGTGTTTTTACCAATCTGTTCAACCAGAAAGCACTGTGAAATATCGAATAAACGACTAACTAGAATTCGTATGCACTCGTGTTCGCATTCTAAAAAGCACGAATGTTGCCGAGACTTTTTTCTTTTTACTTTTGTTTTACTCCTTTATTGTCGAACCACGGCGTTTGATCCCTGGACAGTCTGGATTGATTACGTAGTGAAGCAGCTCGACGTGACTGGTGATATTTGGCGTGCCCGATGCCGCTTGGCGTGTGTGTGTTTTATATCAATAGCTGTGACTGCAAAGTTTGGGTTAATGCAGCGTGTACTTTGGACAGCAGGTGGTGAGGGATTTCTCCAAAAATGGCATCAACTATCACACCTATTTTTCTTTAAGGTGGATGTTAGCTGGTTGCAACAAAAAAATAAATATGTATCCAATTAGGCTGCCACGGAAATCAGACAAATGTAGGCTATCACAAGGCTGCGGTTTAAAAAGATGTGTTTTTACTCCACAATTCCACTTCTGTAAAGTTCCATTCTTTCGAATAAAGTGCATGTAACCTGTGGCTGTTTTAATATTGAAACTGTCTGTGATGCACCCTTTTCCCCCCAACAAATATAAGTGGGTCCATCCATAATTAACAAAAATAAAAACTCTCCCACCTTGTGTGGTGACATACCTGGTTTATAAATGGCTCTCATTACACTGTAACTCCCAAACAACGATATAAAACCTCCCTGCTCCCTTGCTGACTTTGCTCTCACACTTGCCAGAAGCAAACACTCGGAAGCGGACAATTTGCCAGACTAAGAACACATGTCATCTGAATGGGGCGACTCACAGACGGCTGCTGTGAGTGAACACACTGTCGGGTGGCTGTATCCCAACAATGTGAGCTCTGTTCTCACACTGACTCTCTTCCCTGTGGTCACTCCTCGTCTCTCTCAGACGGCACTCAGAATATATATTCACAATTTGCTTAGAAACAAGGTGAATGTTTTAGGTATAATTATCATTAGTGATAAATAAATAAACGAATCAGAAAAAAAAGGGGGAGAGTTCAAATTGAAAAAAAGTGCTTTCGTCACTTTCATACCCTTGATTGCCTTACATCATAAAAGTCCATGCCTCACATGGACTCCACGTACAGTGGACTTGTTTTGAAACGCGCATCCGGAACAAGTATCACTCTTGGTTTTTGCTTGACGTCGTTAATCATCTTGGATGAGCCCCTAAGACAGAAGTGGTAGGATACAGCTGGTGTGACTGACCCCGGCGAATATCGGACAGTCACTGAGCCCAAACAGGTACTTCTCCGACCATGATTACAAGGTGAAGAGCGTGCGCAATTCGGAGCTGCACGCGCAACGTTTGTGTCGCGCGGGGCTTTGTTTTCTGGCACTGACCCTGCTCTGTGGGGGTCTTTGTAATCAGAGAGATCGCATATGCTGTTAATTTATCTGCGAGATCAGTTTGAGCGCGTCTATTCTCTCGCACCGTTAATCGCGTCTATATGGTTCATTTAAGCGTGTAAAGCGACAAAAAGGTGTAATGTGTGATCCCTAAATAATGCGTTCAAAGGTAACAAATAGGCTTTAGATATATGTTTGTAGTCATTTAAGAGGGGATTGCCGATAAAGGCTTTCAGTGGACGACAAAAACAACACTCGGTATTACACAATTTGGTCCGATTATAAAGCTATCAAGACACTGTTAAAACGGTTATGGTTCACTTTTCTTTATTGCAGGTTTGCAGAGTGCACGAATGTACTGGGTATGAGTTCCAAGCCTCTGTGGTTCTATTCCTGTTTACTCCTAATCTCTGCTGCACTCACCCCTAGTTCTGTTTGCCAGAACAACTAGTACTCAAATGGGTTCAAAGACAGAGCAGCCAATGTAGTTCACGTCAGAGAGGGCTGCAGAGCCAACAAGCCTGCTGTATTTTACACTGATTTGATCATATGTTTGGAGTCTCTGCTAGATATCATGTACTGGTGTCCAGGCCAGCTGATCCCTGCTCCCACATGGGAGTGAAGTCATTAGAGCAGCATGAGAACCTCATTCAGCTGAACTGCTGAGGTTCTGCTGCAGGGATGAGACTAAAGTCTGCAAACAGTCAATTGATATTTCATCAAATATGAGTAAAACAAACACACGGCAAGAATGGTCGGTCGCTTTCAGCTACAAATAAGAACACGGTCAGTTTAAAACAACTGCATCAAATGTAATTAATTCGTAATGATAATTCATAAAACTGAGGTTTATTCATGCCGAGTAGTCTAGATATGTACAAGATTCATATGATTTTAAGCTTTACGCTCCACTTAAAAGATGTGGACAAGACTTTTATCACTCATAAAAGTGAGAACATAAATTCAAAAGCTTAATAGATGCAATTAAACTGAAATAGCTGTTCACACTATACACTTTTATGCTTTATAATTCTTGTGTTTCATTTAGATTTTTGGTTTAGAATTGTAAGTTATCTACTTATTTTTAAATCAGCAAAGAAAAGAAAGAGAGAGCTTTAAAATCCACACACAAAGGTTTGCTCATTTGATGTCTTTATCATCAAACCATCAGTGCATTCTCATTATTGACTGAAGTGTTGGAGTGACGCAGCTTTATTCTCTACACTATGTTCCTGGCAGTCTGTCGCTTAAACATGTACAGCATCTGTTGGGTCTTGCCCATCTTGACACCATTTTGAGAATGACAGCTGAGAGGGACTGTGCTCAGTTGATGACAGAGGAGGCGTCCAAAAATAGCCATGGTCAATCACAGACTTCCAGTGTTTCTGGAAACAACCACAGACGAATTGGGACCTGAGGTCCTTTTTTAAAAAAAAATGTTTCTACATGCTAAAATCCCAGCCTTTTCTCTTTTCATTTGATTTTTTTGAGACTGGTGGCAATCTCCTCAAAGCAGTTCTGAGTTGTAGATGTGCTTAAATGCAGGTATGTAAAAAGAACAAAAAAAACAACAACAACCTTAGATTGATCGTTTTTAATTAGTGGAAATGGGGCGACAAATTCTGAACCTGCTCATTGCTGAAGGACAGCCTCACCCGGGCAGACTGGTACAGAGCGTTGTGATGTCAACAGAGGGGTTTAACCCAAGTCTCAGAGCAATACAGCTTCAAATCTACTCCTTGCTCTCCGCCTCTGTACCATAATTACCCGTTTGAGTGTGCATTTCCATTTGTTCAAGAGCGCTCTCCTTCACGTTTACACTACGCTCCTCAGTATTCCCTCCGCATAATTTATCCGCCTTGTGTCTCCAGAGTTGCTCGTACCCCAGGCTGAGATTAGAATAGATTAATCAGGGATTAGGTCATAGAATAAGAGGAGGGAGAGATAGATTGAGCAAGTGGATGGATAACCCACTGAGTCACATTCTTCCTCTGAACACAAACACAGCCAAGAAAGAAAGATGGCATGAGCTCTCATTTCAGTAATGCAGCGCACATTTATCTATCTTTATGTGTGTGCCCATGTGTGTCTGAGCTCTTAGTAAGTGGACATTGCTGGTTGTGAAAGGCAGTGCTATGGTGAGGCGTGTCAGCGATGACAGATGTGGAGGCGACCTATGAGGACTTTATTGCTTCTCGACGATCCGGCCGCAGGAATGCCATCCATGAAGTCTCAGCTGCTCCGGGAGCGCAGGGACCCACCGACTTATCACAAAGTCTGGCACAGCTCAACATCAACAAGTCTGGTGAGAGACTCAAGATAAACTATTATATTTGGACTGGTATCAAAACTACAGCCAGGGAATGCAAAAGATAGTGAAATTATATTCTCTCTGGTCTCTTCAACTGAGAAGAAAGAGACTGTGTGAAACTTATTGTCCATTGTCAACTTAATGCTCAGCTTCTTTATGCTGAGCACACGCCTGAGGGTAAGATGTGTACTTGCAAGCAAAAAAATGCATTACACACATTACACATAAGACTACGTTTGAAATGGAAGAATATGCAGTCTGCCTACCGCATGCATTTCTTTACAACAGGCCCAACCTGATACAGTAAAGAGGAAATGTAAAATAAGACGAGACACATTTATCGTAAAGATATATAGCAGTTTCAGAAAGCTTGAATTCCTTCATTTTTCAAATTTTTTTTTTTCTGTTTGCACTCACACAGACACACACTAATAGAATTTACCCTGCACAAACTACAATGTAAATCAATGGGTTTGTAAGGACTTCTTGTGATTTATGTATTTCATTTCTTAATTGTGCTTCTATAAATAGCTACAGCAGTTTGCAGTGGTCATGCATGAGGAAGGCTGCCCTGGCGTTCTTTTAGAATCTTATACGTGTTTGTGGTCCAACGATTTCCCTTTTACCTCTGCCAGAATCCGCTGCCTTAAGCTTGAACCAATTTTTTCAGTTCAGTCGTGGTCTGACAGTGACCACAGAACTGAGACCATCCAGAAAGAAGTCACACTTCCTTTTCTCTACTTCTCTGATGAGTGACTTAACATTGTAAAATTTTTTTTTTGCATAACATCCATTATGTAGATATTTATATATAGAGAGAGTAGTTTGTATATACATATATAAGTGTATATACAAAAAATGATAAAAATTGGTGAAGTGAAATGGAAAATCAATGAAAGATTCTAAAAAAAAACACAAAAAACCCCCAAAAAAAGTGGTGCATGCATATGCATTCACCTTCTCAAGTCATTACTTTGTAGAGCCTCCCTCTGCAGCAATTACTGCTGCAAGTCTCAAGTTTCTATCAGCTTGGCACATCTAGCCACTGGGAGTTTGGCTCATTCTTTAAAGTACAACTGCTCCAGCTCTTTCAAGTTGGATGACTTCCACTGGTTTACAACTGGTTTACAGTAATCTTTAAGTCATGACAAGGCTCTGCCTTTGCAATTCCTGCTATTTAAAATGTTCTTAAATCTCTGGAAGACTGAAACTGATTTCCCCAAGAAGTCCCCTATATTTAGCACCATCCATCCTTCCCTCAGTTCTGTTTCCCAGTCCCTGCCGATGAAAAAAATCCCCACAGCATTATTCTGCAACTCCCATGCATCACTGTGGGAATGATATTCTTGGGGTAATGAGAGGTGCTGGGTTTGCTTCTGTCATAGCATTTTCTTTTATGGCCAAAAAGCTCAATTTTAGTCTCATCTGGCCAGAGAACCTTGTTTCCTATGTTTCGTGAGTCTCCCGTCAAAATTTCTCGGAGCAATAGTTTTCTCTGGCCACATCTCTGTGAAGCCCAGTTGAGTGTACAGCTTATAGTGGTCCTTTCAACAGATACAACAGTCTCCTCTATGGGGCTTTCCAGTTTCTTCAGGGTTACCCTCTCTTGGGTGGTATATTGTGGTGCCGTACACTTTCCATTGCGTAATGATAAATTTAAAGGTGCCCCATGGGATTTTGAAAGTTAAAGTCTCAACCTGTTTGGGTAGCTCTTTGATCTCCATGGTGTCAGTTGCTTGGTGGTGCCTGTTGATTAGTGATGCAGCAGACAGACCATCTGTATTTATACTGAGATCATGTGACATCATGTGAGATTGCTGACAGGCGATTTGTTGCATCAGATCCTATGTAGGGTCTTGAAATCAGAAGCACCGCTTTTTGTTTTTTAGAATATTTTATATATCTATTTCACTTCAGAAAATTGGACTACTTTTTTGTCAACTTGTTTTACAAAACATCCCCACAAAAAAATGCAGAAATAGGGAAAAATGACCAAGGAGGGTGACTTATGCATGTGTTTGATGCACCTGGCCTCACACCTTGTTTTGAAGTCAGCTGTGGTTCACTGTGGAACTTCCACAGGTGTTATATCCAAACTAACGTCCTGTTGGTGGATTTTTCGCTGAAGTTGGCTACATCTTGTCTGGAGTATTCAAAAGTTTTATAAGGAGCCATTTCTGTATCTTCACAGATTCTGAATCCTGTCTGTTGTCCGAATCCAGCGGCTGTGCTGCGCATTTACCAACATTTTGAGTTTTTTTAATATTAGAGTGACAGGTGTTACTAAAAGACTCAAATTGTTATTCCAAAAACTGTTTTAGTAAAGAAATAGGAAGTGGCACAGGATTTGTCTGAATGTTATGAGATCTTTTTCAATTTTGTCTACCATGAAGCCAAATATCACATTTCCAGTGCTGCATCTGTGGCTTTTTCTCCCAAAACAGTATATGAGTGAGAGGTCCATATTTTACCTCTGCACACCACACAAGATCAAATAAGTTGACGGACAGAAGAGAAACTTGTGAAATAAAAGAGGAATGACTGAGTATTAAAATGATCATGATTCCTGCTGATTTAACCAACCTCATTTTGCCAACTTCACAGGCACTAACTTATTCATGAAAACTGACTGTTGCTCTGTCCCCCTTCCTGTTTGTCAGGTGATGAGGATGAAGACGGTGAAAAAAAACAGGACTCTGCAGCTAAAGAAGAGCCGGCTCAAGCTGAGGGCAGCTAAGTGTCAAGGAGCATCATGTAAAGACTCAGATGGCCTCATGTGATCCCTTAATACCACACGAGTAACCAGTGACATCTAGTGACTGTTAACGGAACCAGTAAACTCCTCTTTGCCTTTGTCCCACCATGAAGAAGTCAATCGCTATGGCAACCACAGTGTAGCCTTCCTCGTGCACTTGAGCATTTTTCCAGTATCCTTAAAAGTTTTGTTTCCTTGCCGCTGATAATGGATTGGAATGTGATGCGAGGTGAATGCAGCAAGGCGTCAACAACCAAAACCAGCCTTGTTTGACTGTTAAGGGTGTTGAGTAGAAAAGAGAGGAGGTAAAAGACAAGAGAAGACCATTCAACACTTAGTGGAAGTGTTGTCACTGAATTAAAACTTGTCTCCCCTTTCTGCCCCCGTGGCAGTGACTCAATCAGCACTGCTCTGACACACTTCCAGGAAAGTGAACTCAGTAACTGGACACTTCCTTATTCCCTGCTTTTACTATGTCTGCACATGTCCTCACGCCCTGCAATCTGTTGACTGTTTTCAGACAGTTTTAGGGATTTTTTGCATGCGTGTTTACTTTGGAGCAAAGACCCAGTTCAGTTTCCTTTTTGACTTATGGTGTATCACAACTGCTCTCAGATGTTTTCAGAGTCTCACTGAATGAAGCCAGTGAAATATTGTATTTTGTGGTGGTTTGTTTTTCCATGGCGTGTGTGTTATTTTAGACACTACTGATTGGAGTTTAAAGAAATGGGGTAAATAATATTCCATCTCCTTGCACATTTTAAATAATCCTTTCGAATGGTCAGATATCAGGTTCTACATTTATTGATGCTGTTTAATGTTGTAGTGAGGGCAAAAAGCTAGTCATAACAGTAACACTAACTATGTGTATGTGCACAGTAATATTCCAACTTCTGATCTTTATCTAAATAAGAATAATCCATATTCCCGTTTACATATTACTGTTTACATGTTCAAGAGCAAATAACTCCCGTCCACGTTGCATCGTGGGCCCAACCAAAGTCTTCACTGTATACATATCTTTCTAGAAATTTGAACATACTGGGGTTTCTCCTCATCTCAAAATGTGTATCTTACTTGTAACTTGTGTTGTTTTAATTCAACTACATGTTTTTTATTGCTTTACTGTCCTTTATTGCGCCCACCACACTGGATCTCAGATTCAGCTGGTGTGAAAGACTGTAAGACCGTGCACTTTTACATCACCGAATACAGATCTGTAAATCTAATTTGCTGCCAAATTGATCTAGTCTGATTTCATTGTCTGAAGCTGTAACATTTTCATCGACATATTTAGTGCTCAGAAAGTTATTTCATCATGGTGTATGCAGGATTTGGAAATGCAGCTTACCCAAGTGTGATTTAAAGACTGAACATTTTGCTTGCACATGCCATTAACTTCAAATATTCATTTTCGATATGGGTTTTTATTTCTGCAGTTATTGGATTCACATGGCTGCTAACACTTTTTTCGAAAGTAGGATTTTACCCCTACTATACAAATGATGTATTCATCAGGACTATGTTATTATCTTTTTTTCTCACCAAGTCCAGTTAATCATGCCTCTCGCAGGATGGGACCGGTCTTCCCAGTCTTGTAGCAATGGCAGTGGATGCAGGAGTTCTCCTCTCAAATCAATATTAAACCGTTTTCTGGTTAGCCTACAGTAGATCAAAGCACTGCCATGTCTTGTATACACATGAGTGTGTATCTGTATGTTTGCTTAAACTGATTTGTACTACAGTGGAAATTGAGACGTAAAAAAAGTGACAATTATTTGCTACTGGAGATTAAAAAGCTGCACTCAAGCATACTTGTGTGTGAATTGTAATTTCTAGTTGTTCATGAGGTGCACATTGTATGTTTGTATTGCTGTAGCTAGGATGCATTCTATATATGTATGTATATGTGTATATATACATACATATAGTACTTTTTGTTTAATCCATGCTGAATGACATTAACATTCTGATGTTTTTTTCCTTTAAACTAGTGATGTTACAGTTGTGTTTCAACCTGTTATAAAAAGCTAGAGGCATTTTTACAGGGAATCCACCCATGAAAAAAAACCATGCTCACGTTCTATTTTCAACGTTGTTATTTTAAGCATTTCACTCCATTCATACAGGGATCATGTCTCCGTGATGTCAGAGGCTTTGTCGTTAGACGTTGGCAGGTTTTACTCTGCCAGTTTCTTTAGTTTTAATAGCTTATATTTCACCGGTGAAAAGAAAATTGGCTGGATTAAGCGTCAAGACAAGTTGAGATGCGTTGTCACTTCGGTGGCGGAGAGAGCAGAGTAAGTATGGTAATTGCTTCCCTCTGGTGGACAACAGAAGACATGAAATCCAGCAACAGAAAAGATGTTCGTTCATGGAATAGATCATGTCCACGTATTACTGCATGTACGTGTGTGTTTTTAGATATTGGGGTAGATACCTCAGTTGCTAAACCAGGTGATGGAACAGATACTCAAGAATAGTCCTACAAATTGCAAAAGATTTTGAAAATGCCTTCGCAGTTCAGAGGTAGAGATTAAATACTGTGATTGTTGACCAGCTCCACGCAGTCATGGTGAGAAATAAGTTAAACTTCTGTCACTCTTCTTCAACTTGAATATGTTTCCACTAAAACATCAGTGAAGAAAAGGATGTCAGTATGAGAGCACATGAGTTATATGTTCTCTAAATCATTGCTTTTCTTACAGATTGACATCATTTTCAGGTGTATGAGGTGTATATTAAAACACTGAGTGTAACCAGTGTTAGAATTCTGTTTCCTATCAGCTGGAAACACTCAGTTGAATGAACTTTGCTCATGTGTCATCTGATTAGTCTACAGTCTGGTGACATAAGGTGATTCAGCATCTACTTGTCAGGAGGCTTTGACGATAAGTGATAAAATGCTTTAGCGAAAAGTTCTTTTGTACCATGCTTTCCTGAGAAGAGGCTTACTGTTTTGGACTTTTAAAACTCCTTCATGAAAGCATACGTCACTGTATGAAAAATCCAAGCCATCACCACAGCGGCTCACTATGTCTCCTCTTCAGTCTGAGCATTTCTTGCATTTACTCTCATGATTCCGTAGAATTAATGATTAAGAACACATGTCATAACTTTACAGGTTTGGTCTTTAATGAAACTACAAGCCTAAAGTCTAACTACAGTACTATATACATACATGCACTTAAAAGTTACATTTTTGATCTGCATGGAACAATAATCGACACAGCTGCAGTTCAGCTTCACAACGCAAAATAAACCATTCAAGCAAATATGATAAAAGAAAAAAAAATGCTCAGAAGTAATGCGACAAAGCATGCAGACAGTCTGTCTTATTTGGATATGTGGAGTATAAATACTGAACAAGCTAATTGGCACAATGTAAACACGTGAGGGGAAGTCAGTGGGAAAACAGGTCAGGCGGGACCCACTGCATGACAGCAGATCATGGGAACACTTACACTTTGCAATACATTTGGGTCCATCCCTTGGGTGGTGCTAGAAGTGGAGTTCAGAGGCATTTGTTGAGCACACAAACTGATTAATTCACTTGTGGGATAAAAAGTCCGTGCATATCCTTTTGGAGGTCAGTGTTCACGTAAGCACGACCTACTTCCTTGAATGTTCTGCCATCAAGTATCAGGATGAAACCAGACTGGCCTGGGTTGGAGTTGATGACTGATGTTAAGACCACTCCTACAAATTGAAAGCAGTTGTCATGTGAGAGCTCTAAATTAAAAAAAAAAATCAATCTATGCAACCATAACTGGATTCTGCCTCTTTTTAGCTAGAACATTTATGACAATATGTCACAACCAAGTCTTGCGAATACAGATTCTAGACACACATATCGGCATTCACACAGTAGTCTCACCATCATCCTCTGACTCTCCATTTGGTCGGGGGACAAAGACTGGTTCTGACGGTAAGCAGTTGTCTTCACTCCAGCAGACAATTTTCTTAGTCTCTGTGTCGAACTTTGCAACCTAAAGTAAATTACAACAAATGATTAAAAACGTACTTTTTGCTGTGCCTGTGCAAACTTTATCTGAGAAGCTGCAGTCTGTAATTGTTCAAAGATTTCCAGATAAATGTATTGTAGATCCAAACGAGTTTATCTGTGACTGCGCAGTACTTTGTTCCTACAGTAGAAGATCTGCTGGGGGCCAATGAGTTCACGTTGGCCTGGTTTAAAGTCCATCATTTCATTTTACACAACACGCACAGTTCCTCTAAATTCCCCCAAATAGACAGTTGTTTATTTCAGATCACATGATATAACGAATGCTCAGAGAAAAAAACGGAAGCCCTTTGCGCAAGGTGGACTTTTGTTGACTCTGATCTTTTTTTATGGCGTTGAAATACCAAGAAATCAGAGCTATCTATCTCAGTCCAATACAAGAGGCAAGCAATTACATTTGGCTGTATAACAGTTAGATTCAGTTTTTGTAAACACTGCGCCAGAGGTCACCTCGTTCATCTTTTAGCTGTATCAACACTTTTAACTCTTACTTAACAAAGTAGCATCTTCTGAGAACTCATTAACATTTCAATTTATTTACAGCCACATTTTGAAGTGTTCCGTTCAATTCATAAACTTCTGTTTAAACAAGTTTTTATGCCAGCTGATATTTTTTCTAGATAAAGGCAGCAGTAATGTTGCATATCCAATGTTATTCCTGCACCCACCACCACCTCCGATGATTCAGTGGGAAGAAAAACTTTGTTGGTGTAGCACTCAGTCGTCATCATAACATTTACTCAATATTGTTTTTTCGTCCTGTTTTTTGATCATTTGCTCCACAGAATTGGAAAAACCTCAATGGAATACCATTCAAATTCAAGGGGAAGCCAGAGCCATTTCTCTGTCCTCAGAATCTTAAATCTAGAGGGGATTAACACAATGTGCAGCTGCCTAAACTCAGATATCTCATGTTGTCTCTTTCCTCTTTGCCTATGGTTGTTGGCAGAGCTTTGTAGTCCTGTACTTTGATGTGTAATTTTCATTGTTCCCGAAGCCTGGAGTCACAAACAACTTAGCCAGTGTTGGGACAATAGGTCATTAAGACTTCAAAAGTTTTAACTACACCAACTGCTAATTCTCAGTAAAGCATTTTGCTTCCTACATCTGTGGAAAAGTGGGAAAATCTGTTTCCCAAAATCCCAGCATTGAATAGCTCTGTTCTAAAGAAAATGCGAGTTTCCGGACTGTCCTGACACTCATTTTGCTCTAAGCAATTAAAAAGAGGGATGCTCCAACCTATTCTGTAATAACAGGGCAAGTCACCTCTTTTGACAGCACAGATTCCTCCACAATGCTTCCATAGACAAACTGGTGCTTCTTGCCGTTGAAGTCGTAATTGATTCTGGGTAACTCAATGCCTGATGGAAAGAAAATCACAGTGTTTGTTATAATATTAGTAAAACAAAAAAAAAAGAAAAAGGAATAGCTTCTTTTAACTGGCATTGGTTTTACCTGTCAGGAGCGTCTCTGCCTGGCACGTGAGCTTGCCTTCTTTCTCCTTAACAGCACTGGCTGTTGTGTACTTGAGTTTCACCAGGTCCTCCCCAACTGCAATGCTCTGCAAAGCCCGGTAACAGAAGTCAAAGTGAACAACAGTGTCTTCTTTAAATGAGGCTTGAATATATTTTTATAATGAATCCCACCTTGTCGCAGCGGATAGGAAGAGCAAATCTTCTGTATCTTGGTTTGGAGTAGCTGTCGTCATGGAAGCCAGCACCTTCCTTCAGCTTGCTCAGGTAGAACATGTCGTAAAGGCTGTTGTCGCTGTAGGCAATGACATCAAAGACCACGTGACCGTCGTCCTCAAAAGCATTCACGTGATGATAGATGACCATTGCTTCAGTGTAGTACTTTATCTCAGCCTCTTTGCCGGTCTTTCTGTCTATCAGGTGGATCAGAGTCTAATGAATGCAGAACATTCAGAGAGACAGTACACCGTTATTTAGATATAGAGTCAGTTGAATCCCACCAGGTTCTCTACTGTCTTTAACACAGTCAGATAAAAACAAATGTCTTACAACAAACTAAACAGACTCCTTACGTTTTCATCAGGGTAGAACTTCATGCAGCTTGCCCAGTTCACTCCCCTCATGTAGGCAGTGGCCATCTTAAGGATGTCCAGCTTGAAAGGCTGCTCGATGAAGATGAAATAGTTGTCCGTCATGCTGAAGCTGTGGTAGTAGCTGGGAGTGAGCAGGGATCTGCAGGGAACCGTGCAGATCACCTCCACCTTCTTCAGTGCAGGCGCATTCTTTTGTTTGTCTGAGAGGAGACGGTAAAATGCCCACTTTAAGTTGTTGGGAATCAAGGAGACGTATGATTTCAGTAGCTCAACAGCTTGGGACCTCCATTGTTGTATTTTTTTGGATCATAATGAGCTACATGTTTATAAAGGGTGACAGATTTGGACCACACCCACCCACATATGATCATGGATTTAGACTTCTGAAATGAGCTGAGAGGGTGGCTCCATATAGATTAAAATGCTACTTAACAGAGGTAAAAAAAGATCAGTTCAAGTTAAAGAGTTAAAGATTAATTGACCTTTATGTTGACTATAGACACTTGCAGCTCACCCAGAACTCTGCTGATGCGGCCATTACTGATACTGTAAAAGGGTCACATCAGTGATCAGTGCATTTGTCCGTGAGGTACGCAGCATCCAGAATCTCGAGCAGGTTTATTCAAATGTTCCTGTGACCAAAACTAAGCAGCTTTTGGCTTTCATGTTCACCATCTTGGTTTTGGGAACAAGCTTTCTAAATACATGTACATTTATTCAATAATAGTAAATAAACACCACTGAGAAGAGTGGGCTGCAGTGCATTCAAACTCAAAGGAGCTACCAATAACTGCACATTCTTGCCATGGCTGTTGGTTTGTTTGTTTGTTGTCCTGAAATGCCTTTCATTATCTTCTACAAAAGCGCCAAGAGAGGAAACGAGGACACTGAGGTGTCAGCTGAGTAGACCACGAAGATTACATAACTTACCTTTCTCTGAAACAGCAGGGACTTTGAACAGCATGTATTTCGTCTTGCCCTTCTCTGCTATTGAAGTTCCAATGTTGTAGGCATTGCCCTCCTTGTCATAGTGTGGATGGGATGAAGCTAAGTTTACAGGCAGATACTTCATGTAGTCCACCTGCGTGATACAGGGCAGGGGAAAAAAGGATCAGCCCTGAAACAAATGCTTCCATAGGTTTGGTGCAAACAGTGACCGAGGCCAGCTCAGGTTGTTACCTTGTCTTCAGCTTCCAGGGTAACGGGGTTAATCTTGCGGATGTAGTTGGTCTCAGAGGCGGCATAGTAGTCGTTTCCATATTTAACGATATTGCTTGCACCGTTGTCAGTAAAATCCGGTACAGTGTGGTTCAGAAAAGTAATTGCCCTGAAAAGTAAGAGGATTTCGAAAAAGAAATAAGTTTGTTAAAAGGCACTTATCGTTTGTGGGTTACTGGCATTTCAACTCACTTCAAGAAGCTGGACAGAAAACAACACAGAGGGAGGGAGAAAGCTCCAACACAAAAGACTCATATTACTGATTCCAAAGGAAGCTCTCATTATATTAAACTATAACATGGCATTTCTTCAAGTAGATTTGTACAAATGCAGATACACACAAAATATCCAAATTAATACTGAAATTACAAAAAAAAAAATAATAATAAATGAAGACCACACCAGATATTCTATGACACGTGAATGAATGAATAAGTAAAAACAGATCATACTCACTTGACAATGAAGTTCTTGCTTGGGTCTGGATAGGCCATTGTCCCCATTTCAGACACAACTATTCTGTTTGCAGCCATGTTAGAGTTGTATGTGTCACTTCTGAGGAATCTGCTTCGGTGGGTCACTTCACCTGCAGGAAAAAAGCGAAGAGGCTTTTATTTTTCTCCATGAATAAAGCCCAGATTAATACGCAGCAAGCACATTGCCATTATAAGATATTCGGCAAAGAAAGTGCGGGACAAACCATCTTTGAAAGCGAAGCTTTTAATGATTGACAAGCCGTCAGACCAATGGTCATAGCTTGTGTCCCCCACAGAGAAGATCCCCGGACCGTTGCGCAGCAGCGTGCCCTGCAGCCATCCGGGAATGCTGCCTATTCAAAGCAAAAGCACACAACTTTTAGCGATTAGGGTTATGCATTAAGGCAATGCATTCGCTAACAACAGGTAGTATGAACAGAAATTAAAAAAAAAGAAGAGAAATTAAAACAAACTCAACGCACCTTTGACTTCTGCCTTGGTTGGCTCCGGGCTCTCCTTTGCGTTCTTAGAGAAGTCTACAGACATGTCGGCTGAACTGAGAGCAGGCAAGCCACAGGAAGTGTTGGAGAGAATACAGCTGGCAGTGCGAAGCACTCCCTTTAAAGCACCGGTCTTGCGCGGGGGCTTGGCAAAAGATGCATTATCTTATCTGTCAGTGATGCGATCACTGAACTTCTTCCGAAGAGATTTCGAAGAAATTCTGCACCTCATTTCTACAAATTGCCTTCGTGGCCTTGATTTGAATATGTGGCTTCAGTTCAATGTTTACTTCTTATTGCACCCTAGGTCACTGTGACCACATTGCAACATGTGCCATTTTTACTGTCTACCACAACATTCACTTTTGTCTCTCATATCATCAGCTGAATTGTCAGGTTCAGACAAGGGGTGACAGCAATATTGTAATGAATATAGACCCCCCCCCCCCCCCCCCCCCCCCAACTAAAACGGAACAACAATTTGCACCAATATCTTGCATAGCATCCTAACCTACATTTAATATAATTTCAAATCTTAAGTAACTTCGCTTATCTACTTCGGTGACAAAGGTCCTAGCAGTGCTTTATGGTCTTATAATTGCTGGAAGTGTGCCTTGAATGTGGGCTCTTTTCTGTGAAGGGATTCTTCTTGGAATGATGTGAAGTAACCTCCAGACAAAGACAGAACCTTGCTCTAACGATCAGGTAATAACCAGATATTATATGTCTTTCATGCATCATATTTTAGGTTGGAGGCTCCTGTTGAAGTTGATGGTTTTGGCTTAAAATAAGAGCAAGTTAAGAATCCAGGTTTAGGGAGAGTCTCTGAAATGAGAAACTGCAAGGCTCTCTGAAGGGATGGAGTCACCACTGTGTGTGTTGGGAGAGTACCCTGCTTGTAAAAGACCGAGTTTATCTTGTTTTATAACATTGTCAATACCGGATTAGAGCATTAATAGATGGTAAACCACATCTGAGTTCTGCGGTATGTACCCTGTGATGGCGAGATTTTTCCAAGAAGCTAGTTAAGAGTATGGGAATGAGAATAACTTGTATGAGTTAGCATTTTACCTGTGATATATCTCAGTTTAAAAGCACCACTTCTGTGATTTCTGTTTTTTTTTTAGTCAGTGTGATGGACTATTGATACAGTATGCTTGTGCTGCTAATATCCAAATAATAATAATAATAATACATTTATTTATTTATTTATTTATTTATAATGTATTCTTCATTAGGAATCTCAGAGTGTTACAAGGTAAAAGCAACAAGGTAAAAAAAAGAATAATCATAAAAAACACTGATCATAGTCATATCAGCAGTTAAAGGCCTTTTTGAATAAAAAGAGCAGCTTTAAAAGAGTCCAGACTCTGTGCAGCCCTCAGCTGGACAGGGAGAAGGCTCGGTCTCCCATGGTGGAGAGCTTGGTGCTGGGAGCTCAGAGGAGGAGGAGGCTGCCTGCAGATCTGAGGGTGCAGGTGGCTTAAATCTCATGAGCATTCCAAATCCCATTCAATTACTCTTCAAATCCAGACAATAAGCGTCACAGGCGTAGGACTTGAGCAAAATGGAAACAAAGGGGAGGAAGTTCATCGTTTCTTTTCTCAAATATCATGGGGAATCTAAGGTTGCTGGCAGCGCTTACTAATAACAAATTATGATATCCTGCACAAGTTACCGAGAAGTCACCAGCTTAGCTGTTGCCAGGCTACAAACACAACAGCCCAATCAGGAATCTTCAGCCACACTTCACAACACTTTACACCTTCACACAGATTGTAAAATTATTTTTATTTAGATTTAATGTATTACCTTTTTACTATTCCTCACTCATATTTAATGTCAAAAATATTATTTCCCTCTGGGGATGAATAAAGCATGATTTTATTCAGTTTAATTCAGTATTGTATTGTATAGTGCTGCCATAAAAGTAACTTTAAAAGTGCCTGTGTTAGAGTTCTGCCAGTAACAGTTTTGTATTTTAAAATACCCTCTAATCTCTAGATTGTAAGACGTTGCATTTTCCCAATGCTATGCATGAAATTTTGAGTCGTTTTTCCACCTATGGAGTGACTCAATTCATCGATCACTTTCAACCCTTTTTGTTTTGAACATCAACCAAGGAATTTATCGACATGATGGAAATCTGAAAGCGCTGAAAGTCACGGCTCCGTCTACTTCATGAATCTGAAAAACTAAATGTCGTTCTTGTGCCTAAGGTAATGGGCTCAAAGTCACCCACAACTTTACATGCAAAATAATACACATGCAGACAGACACAAAAACATAGAAACTGAACAGCAACACTTTCTAAAAGTATGACCTGTTTTTTATTACTTCGTGTGTAATTGTGCACAAGAAAATAAGTGATCCTTACGCACAAAAATGGCATAAGACACATATCAGTGTCTCAAGCCCTGCCAGAATCAGACATCTTCTTTGATAGTGATTTTGCACTTTAACCTCTTTATAATGCTCAGTGGGTGTTTTTCTCCTAAAGGAAAATATACCGTCTCTCGGAAAGGTATTTAAAACTGAGCAGTCACCGAATCCAAAGTCCCCTGATACTATGGAAGTGGAGTAGACTATCAGCGATAATCTTTTTCATAGAATTGCATATGTAATTATTCCAAGATGACGGATTAGGGTCAGATAGCGTGACACACCCGACATTATTGTTGCTTTTGATCTTATTAATCATTGTGCCAGACGGCTTTATAAGAAATCTGAGAAGGCAAACAAAACTAGTCTGAGAAACTCAAAACAGGGTGCAATTTTTTGCAAACAATTCCAAAACCCATGTTAAATGAGACGAATATTACAATCCAAATTCCAACAAAGGTTGGGATTCTGTGGGAAATATGCATGTGAGGGCCCGGTCCTGCATGGTAGACACTGGCCTCTGTTGTTGTTGTGCTACCATCAATTCTGTCTTCCAGACCAACCTAAAATCTGCAATTTAACAAAAAAAAAAGGAGCAGTGATTAAAGGGGGGATATGATGTGCTCAGCTTTAGTGGTGTTACCAAGGGCTTAGTCAGCAGTGGTCTGGATGAGCTTTAAATGTCTATAATCAACAAAAAGGTCAAAAGGTGACATCTTTCACTCAATAACTCACTCCTGCGTAATTTTATCTTTTCACCTTTTAAATTGCGTTTCTAATCTACTTCTGAAGAAAACACAAACAAGAAATGCCACCTGAGTTTTCCATGTGTTCATTTACTTATACTGGTCATCTAAAAACTCAATTTCAGTGCATTTCAAATGACTGATGTCATGATGACATGATGTCTTACACACTGCTTTTGCACTTTTCTTTTTAGACAGATTTCTGTCATGTGCAAACTAACGAAACATTTATAATCTGAGACGCTGCCTTTGGGCCCAAGGGCATCTCAAATGAATTTCAGTGAGGCTGAAAGCTTTCCTGTAGTCAGAAAAGATTAAACAATTTGTTTTTTGAAAACAAAAAAATAACCTTACCTCAACCATTACCAGTTGATGCCCATTCCTGACCTCTGAGCTCTCCACAATGGAAGTCATTTCAGCCAGATCTGGCTTCATTGACTGAAAAGTAATCTTTTTTCAAAAGACAACTCAACTTTGCAGATATCAAGTTCTCCATCCTCGATATGGGAACCCTTTATTGACTTCAGTGAACATAAACTTTACATAAAAATGTAAATTAAAATGTCTTATAACGGACTTAAACTCGTGTAAACTTTCCAGTGGTTTGACTTATCAAAACCTGAAATTTATTTAGGAAATTGTGGACACGGCCCGCTCCAGGCTTGAGGAGAAGGGCAATAAGACTCAACAGAAAAGTCTGTATTTAATGGTAGTGTTAGGGTGAAGTGGCTAATCTATATACCATACGCATTACAAAATAATTACTCCATAATAAAAGAATCAAGATGTTAAACTGGCATACCTGCAGTCCTGAGATATTGCCCATAAAATATATTTTGGGCATCCTGACCTGAAAAATACATCCAAGAAGGCCCCAAGCTAAATCCTGCATCAAACTATGGGACTGAATACAGGACAACACTGCCCTCTAGTGCCTCATATGAAACAATTATCTGTTGAGACTGAAGCACCTTGTGGACAGAGTCAGCTGGTTCTTACCACGACAAAATCTTATTCTTTACCAGAATGTAAGCCAGCTTTTGCCTCTATGTGAGCCTCTATGCCAGCAAATGTCCTCTTTGACTCAAATAAAATAAGATCATTGTTGCTTTGCTTTTTCCTGTCATACCAGCAGGGGGCAGAAACGACACCGTTTAATCAGAAATGTATCATTCTTTGCCAAGTAGTTTTGTCAACCAACCTTTTGTAACTAAATAAGACACTTCACACCGGTGAATTTGGTATTTATTGTCAAGAATAATTGAAAATGTAAATGCCAAATATTTGCTCACGTTCAGTACATTCATAGAATGTCAGTAGCACATACTCATAGTTCCTTCCAACAGCATTAAAACAGAAACACCAGCAACAGTTGGTGAAGCTCTTAGCAGCACTGGGCTCTCTGTTATCCTGACACCTGCTTTGCCTCTATGTAAGTTTCTGTTGGATTAATAAATCAAAGACAATGGAATACATATTATGCAAAATGCTTGTAAGCTTAATGTTTATTTGCACTGCCCAGACTGTTAAAACTGTGCTGATTAGTATTCAAGTATTCCCTTACCGAATATTTCTGTGCTGGATATTATACTATATATCTGCTTCATCAAGATAATCACATCATTATTATCTTCACCTGTACATTACATTATGTGGCACAGTACAAGAATAACGTTTAAGTAAACATTATGTACATGTACTAAAGAAAAGAGACATGGAACAAAATTGGTCTTGCAAATACGCTATTTTGTTTACAGTGCAGTCCTCATGCAATACCACATGCAGTTATAGAAGGTGCATGAAGAAGACCATATCAACCATGCATGAGCTTGTACAGAGACTTCCTTGATTCCATCAGGAGTCTACTGCCCAGAAACCATTGCATGATTTCCGTTTAATCCCAGTGAAATATTGACAGAAAGAACATTGTTTCTTTTCAAACACGTGAGTCAGTGATATTTACCTGAAAATGACGCTAGAATCCATCATCCCAACACTTTTCCCTCATAATCAGTAGTGTCGTTCTCACTGTCGAAAGGTGCTAAACTAAACTGAGAAAATGTATTAGGACTAAAAAAAAAAAAATAAAAAAAAAAACACCACTCACACGAAATAAGAAAAAAAAAAAAAGGAAAAAGAGTTTCTCTACATTTTTACCGTGGTGAAACACTGGCGTACGTAAAGTGAAGAAATATTAAGAAGCATAACAAAAGTGCTGAAGCAAGCAGCCTTAGGAAGCCTCTCAGTTGTACGTGTGAAACTACAAAAGGCCAAACAATAACATTAGATGGGTTTTAGACTTGGAAAAGACACAAGCAGGCCACTGAAAAGGACACATTTTTCAGTGTTGTGAGGAGCTGGATGCAGCAAATAAATCACTGTGCAATCATATGTTGTTCTACAAAGGCAGCAAAATCATACCAGGACCGTGGCAAGGCATTCTTTAAACGAACAATCCCTGTTTCTGCATCACTATACATTGCACGGAAGCTTGTGACGTACATCTCGGGTAAAGATGTACCTACGATTTCAAGCATGTATCGGAAATCATCAACGGACTCCAACCTCTCATCTGAATGAATGGCAGATTTGTTCTTAAAAACCTCGCGTTGTCATGGTTATATGCTGATGAACAAAAACAGCTTTTCCATATGCTGTCCACTTAAAGGAAAAACACTTTTTCTCTGAAATCAACGAATAAATAAGCAGGAACACATTATGCTGAACAGCTGAGCGGAAATCACACATACCATGAGATATAAGCTAATCGTACCAAAAAACTAAACACAACAGAAATGAAAGAATTTCTCCCATCTGAAACACTGATTACCGATTTTATTTTCTGTGTAAAATGAAAATCTGCTGCAGCAGCATCCAGTGAGACTTTTTTTTTTTTTTTTTTTTGCTTGTAAAAATTCCAAATCCCCTCCAGGAAAAAATACATTTCTGCCTTCGGGGCAAATGTTGCCAGGGTAAAATCAACAGTTCACATCTAAAAAATATATATTATAAATAGGAAGTGCGAGAATGATCTAAATGTGAGTTCAATGGCGCAAGTTGGAAGGAGAAGAAGAGTCTCAAAGTGCTGCCAACTCATTTTCATTTTCTTAAACTGTCAAACTATGCATCATTTGCTGTGTAATCTGAATGGGGATTTTATTTCGCTTTAACTTGTCTCCGATTCCACGCCAGCTCTTAATCAGGTCAGTGTTAACCCTCTCGATGCATTGCAAAATGTGAAATAAATACAATGCAAAAATTTGAAAAAATAACCATCAAAAACATTCTTTTTGTTTATACATTGTGAAGCATTGCTCACACAAATCATGTGGCTTTGACAGAACGAACGTAGCCACAATATTTAAAATCCCTAATCTTGAACGGCCCGTTAGCACATAAACAAAAGCACTGACTTCAAGTCTCCCTTTGAGCATTTCTAAAAGACCTCTTGGCATCAATCTCTTTTCATTAATAAAAGTTACAAATCATTTACCCGTTCGTGCATTTTAAAACCTATTCGCCTCGACCTCAGCGAGACGAAAGACAAACTACACACACAGTCCTGATGCTTGTTCAACCAACCTTTCTCTTTTCTTTTTTTTTCTTTAAATAAAAGGCAACCAAAACATTTGAAATTCTAATAACCCAACAGACGTGGCTTTGGCTGAGTGACAGTGGGAGAGTGATAAAATTCATACTTCTTCACTTATTTGATTGTGTCTCAATCAAAGTCTCCTTCAACATGTACCTGTTAAGATAATAATGGCACTGACCATCGTTGTGGAGTCAATAAATATTTTGGGGCGTTCCCTAAAATCTTCCCCTCTTCCCACATAGCAACTTATATTTATATATGTCACCATATTCACTCTGGAACCCATTTCGCATCTTTTTTTCTTCTCTTTTTCTCTCGAGTGCCATGTATGTAAAGAACAGTAAACTTTTTTTGACAATTTGCAGTTGGGATAACAGTCCATTCGTCCCGGGATGACCTCTGTTGTATTTGTAAATGGTTCAAGAGGAAAAATCAGTTGGCCGTGCACGCAAAGTATTGCTTAGAGGTCATGTCATGGCTTTGGGATGACCACTGAAATGGTCCATCAGTATATCTCAGTGACTGTGCCTGCTTTCCCAGGAAGAGGTCTTCCTCATTACATTCGATCTTGCAGTGTCGAGTCCTACATGTGTTAGGGTCCAAACTGCCACTTGCGGTGTACTGAGAACATTGCCACTTAGTCTCTGTTGTGGCATTTTTCACACCCTGGTTCCCTTAATCCGTCTTCCCATTCTCCTGAGGTGTTCCAGCTTTGCTCTGGCGTGCCGATCGCAGCACTTTGTAGCAGCCGCGTGCAATCTTATGCATCCACATAATGTTCATGATGTCCAAGCAGATACTGGAGCAGATCCAGGCTACGCGGCCGCCCCAGGGCACCAGGTAGAAGGCCTCTGTGCCATAGACCGCATACATGCGACTGTAGTAGACCGGCATGACGGCAATGCGGACCATGAAAAAGACTACTGCCATGGCAACACCGTTCGCCATGTTGGGCCGGCAGGACTTGGGATAACCTAGTACCTCAAAGAACCAACTGAAACCAAAGACAGTGGTTAGAAGGTTAAACTGTTGATATAAAAATGTTTTAAGACAACGTCAAGTAACTTTGCATTTGTTCAAAAAACATCATTTCAATGTTTCCAGCTCTGTGTGTATTATAAACAGGTGGGGGCAACCTTACGAAACATTAAAAAGTAGGAAACAAAGGAAGAAAAGATTCTACTTCAATGGTTTCAGCTTTGCTAAATAAATAATTTGGGGATCCAGAGTGCGTTAAAAGCTGTACCGTGTTTGCAAAGGTTCAAAAGTAACCAAACACTCTGGTATTAACTGTGTGTTACACTTCTACACTGTTTAACTCTAAGTGCCAAAGAACACGACGTGGAGTTTAAGGACAGTTTGCATTTGGATCGTCTATCAACGAGGAGTAAAGATGAAGAGGATTTACTTGATAAAAATATATATATATATTAACTGGACAAATTCAGACGGAAATTTCTTGCCTGGGATTAAATTGATCACTTGCATACGAAACATTAACATATTTTTTCACAGTAATATACATCTATTGTGATTTAAACCTATTCAGGTTCGATATTTTAACCTAGCATCACACATTTGCTTTCAAATTGAGAAAGTCTGAAGAACAATAAAAAAAGAAATACAAAAAATGTAAAAGACCCCGATACTGAAGTACACAGAAGTGAACGGGGCCGCACTCTTTTAGATACTGTTAGCTTGTATGCAACTGGACTACAAATTAACTTAAGCACCTTAAGATGACCTCAGTCGTAAGTTTTGTGCCATTTAACCCGGGTCATGAGTAAGCGAGTACATACCGCTGGTTTACACATGGTGTAGAAAACTCAGCAAGCAGACGGAAGTTAGCAAAATAAGGCAACATTCCTTCGCCCTGTAAGAACAAGGTAAGCACAAAGAAAACAACAAAACATGAAAGGGACAAAAACAAGACGCCGACTCATTTGGATCTGCAGGCATGAAGCCGATGCATCAGCGGCTCCATACAGGCACCAGTTCTCAGCAGAGTAAAAGAACAACAGCTACTGCACCAATTCAAAGAAATCATAACCAAATAAGATTTGAATTTCTATTTACATAGTTAACAAATTTAAGCAATATACTGCTACGGTATGGGAATTTCAGGCCTAAACACTAAACAGCAATAAATCAAATAAAGATCAAAACAAGAGCCTTCACCCTCAGGCCACGAGATGTTTTATGGTTTTCCAAGCAAAAATTAGACTATCCCTCATCCACTGTGAACAGAAACTCCTCAGTAAAAGAGGAGCACAAAGAGCCTATGGAGAAAATAAAAGACCTCACCCCCACACCTGAAAGAAACTATAAAGCCTGTTAACACATTTGTCTCTTGAGAGCACAAATGTGCTCAGCACTTTGTATGGCAATAATTCTTTTGGAGTAACACGCATTTGATGTTTAATGTTCAAAACATTATTACATAAGAAATGGACTGATGTCTAAAATGCAAACTCATGAATCCTCTTAGATGCCAGAGGGTCACACTGGAAAAATAGCTTTATTCTTGGAAATCTAAGTCAAGGGCCAAGAAATGGAAAGAAAGATTCAAAAGCTAACTCTGGCGCCACTTCTAGAGAGGCAATAAGAGTCCTTCTTCGAACAAAGATCCTTAATATCGCGTCAGAAAAAAAACATCTTGATCGTGTAGCATTCGAAAACCCCAAAACACTCAAAGCAACATGCAAAAAAATTGGAGGCATCTTAAGATTAAAAAGACAAATCTTTCCAACTGTGCAAACTATTGCTGTCTCCCAATATATACATATATCACATAAAAACACACAGAATGCAATATATCTGAACAACATCGTTGAAAAGAGATTGAGCAAATGATCAACACAGTACATGTATTGTACAACCATACAAACATTCAGCCAGCCACTAGTTGAGGAAGCAATCAGAAGCCATGCAGAGTAAAAAGCAATATGTCAAATAACTGTCAAAAGTGTCACTGTTTACGAAACAAGATCAGGTCCTCGGCTTTGCCTGATGTTCCGAAACATCTGCTGCTGCTTAATACAAAGACGGGACCCGAAAACCCGAGATAAAACCCACTTCTAAAATACTGCCGCCGTGGTATAACTCAGAAAAGCAACTGTAAGCATTGAGGCAACCAGACTTAAATCACAGTGTGAAAACTTCACCGTTTGCCACATAAATTTGAGTTCTGGTTGGAAAAGCGCAGCGGTTACGTTGGGCGTTTCGATACATCGTATTTGAGCTTGCCTCTGCCACGTCAAAAGCTAACGTCCGTGTTCCAAAAGTCTGACCATTCCAATTCGGAGCTCGAGTTAAATCTTATTTGTGATAAAAAGTCACAATTCCATTTAATCAGAAACATCCACAAAGAGCACAAAAGTCAAGTTTATTTGGCAAGCAGCCTGACGTTTACAGCAGGTGACAGAATACTTACCATCAGGGCTGAAACAGAAGCTGGTCATAGAAACATACTTACTATGTGTTAGAAACAGAGTACATCTGCACTGCAGTTTATGTACCACTTCATATCAACTTTCCTTGTAGCATGAGCATGCTAGTACCTCTAGGAACTGGTAAGTCCATACTGTGACTGGGCATCATATCTGCTCAGTACAACACAACAGCAATAACAGCAGACAAGACAGGAGAAAAGTAGTCCCCATCTAGCTCAAGACCTGCTCTGAATACCTCTAAATGACACAATAACCCTTTTGGTAGTTTTTGCATGAATAGGGATGACGCATCCCAACCTGATTTTTGGTAGTTTTTGCATGTAGGGTTTGAAGAGGGGCTGTTCGTGTTAAAGTCAGCGAAGGACACAGAGACAGACGGATATATTAGAAGAAAAAAAAAGCCACAATAAACTGGAAGCAAATAAGAAGCAACACTTACAACACTGAGAAGAGAGCATGCATCTAATATTCCCATCTTGTTGATTAGATTCTCCTTGACAGTTTAAAAAGAAAAAGAAAAAAAGACACACACAAAGACAGACTGCACTCCTACTAAATTAAATATAAATGACTTGAGCAGCCATTTGTGACCGACTGATTAATAATAAAAACATACCAACAAAAATTAGGCCGATTGGTATTTGCAAGATTGCAGATGTTCGAAACTAAGTAAATTTAATCAATAGGCTTTAACACGGCCATGTGCCTTTGAGTTTGATATTCTTATTCAAAGGTCAAATTCACTGATAATTTGACTCAAACACTTCAACATAAACACATTAAATACACATTAACTAATAGGACCTTGACAACATATGACAAATCTTACTGGGAACAACACTAAATTAAAAAAAAAAGGAAAGTAACATCAAGGATTAGCCAATATGACTGTAACCTTTACAGGAAACGTAACATAGCGATAATAATGTGGCTCGAAATGTTGCTTTTCCTTCTAAAGTTGACTGATGTGTAACAATCGTTCTGCTATCCCACGAAAAACTTCGGACCTATAGTCTGAGGAAACAGTCATGAGTGTCCAGTAACAGTATGGCCTACTTCACCTCATTTAGCTAAACATTTTAGATACAGGTGCTTGCTCTGTTGTGACAAATGATCACTTTATTCCAACCATGTGACACTAGTAGATCGTCATTATCAGATTTTATCCATATGAAGAAAAGAAAAACAACAACATTGTAATGAAAAGATAAAACAGGATGAGGTGTCATCGTGTTCGTCACATGAGAGACAAACAAATCTGAAAAAACGTGGAAAAGACGGGAAGAGGTGGAGGTGGGGTGTAGCTCTGGACTGTTGGGTTAGCAAAGAGTTAAATGTGCTGCGATGCTGTTCACCAAGATTTAACATTTATTTCCCTAATGTCAAGTACAAAGCAACCTGACCCATTTATTCGTATTTTTAAAAAATGTTTGGATACTGAAGAGGCAGAGCAATGCACGCTGTATGTCCTGCAGTCTTTTTTTCTACAATGAAAACATTTACTGTGTCGGAGAAACAAACTGTTAATAGGCTGCACTAAAATTAAATGAACAGCCAGCGGACTGGCTTTCAGGACCATTAAAGTAATATTGAATTGTCTCAGAGTAAACTTGACCTAATGCATTCCCAGTATTGCCGCAGTCGGGGGAAAGAAGCCTTTCTATATCAGGATGTGCAAGAAGAAGAGAGAGGAGGCAGAACGAGGCTCTGGCACAAAAAAACAAAGAGTGAGGTGCTGTAGATAAGCAGGTGAGTAACTTAAAGTTAAATACTGCTCGTTGGCATGCACAGTAACAAGAAAGGAATCCTGCTTATGTAGAATGCTTCAGAGCTACCAGCATGCGCACAGTGGTTACATTTAAGCATTCAGCTGTGCTAAGCTTAGGTTCAGCTGACATCAGAGTAGTACAACATCAAAAGGGAGGGGGGGGGGAGGTAAAATAAAACAGAGAGCACAGGAATTGTAAAGGCAAAGTGAGAGGTGGAGGGTTAGGAGGAGGAGGGGGAGGAGGGGGAAGTCATCAGCCTGTACCATCACTGAGCATTCCATGCAAAAATTACCATAGTCATTCATTTCCTGTAGTTATGCGACAGCTCCTGGCGACCTAGAGGGTTTCAGATTGAACCAAGAGTGAACAGTGCTGCCCAGAAATGCTGGATAGGCTCAACTATGGCCACGTGAGCCAAGTGCATTGAAGGAATGGAGGAAAGGTGCCTCTTTGTCATCATTAACAATGAACATCATCGTTCTCCTTGTTAAGAGGGTTTCTGGTTTCTGCAGCATAGCTCCTTAAACTGCCAAACCACGCCCAACCAAACCTGTCAAGATGCATGTTTTTCCTGCGATCCTCCCGACACAAAGAAAGAAAACCATCAGACGCCAGCAAGCGTACCACACCGAAAGCTACTTTACACAACAATTATGCCAGCTGAACACGGCAAACGAGACAGAACACTCGGTTTCAGATGGCCCGATAATGCTTGCCATCTTGTGAGAGTGCTTTACTCTCGGTAGCATTTCGACTAAAAGCAGTGGAGTCAATGAGGTGAAATTTGAATAATGGATAAGGCTTCCTTGGCAGATGGGTTTCGAACGTTTGGGGTTTACTTACTTGAGACGGTACTCACCATTCTAGCTTTAACTCACATTTTCATTTATTCTTTTCCATCTAACCTACAATATTTGCGACCACTTGCTGAATGGGGTCAGTCAGAGACACTTACTGAATGGTGACTAAATGAGTTAAAACACCCACCCAGCTAAAGAGGACACAGCTGTTCACCCTTGGTTGTCTCCTTCCCATCTTGCCTGCACGTTCTGCTATTGGACAATAGGGCACTCACCAGTACATAGTAGTAAGCATACAATGCTGCCAGATGATGAACTACAAAAAACTTGTCGCCTATCGCCTTCCAATAGTAAAATATAAGCAGCAGATCTGGAAAACAGACATACAGGGGAAAGGACAACATGTCATCGGTGTAATACAGACAGTAAAAGAGCATAAAACTGATAAAACACCACACATTACGTCTACAAAATGCTTCATGTATTTCTTTTCACAATGCTAGCTGACATTATCTGGGTAAACTGTGCGTTTCTCTTACCAGATATGAGGTAGCCTGTTGTGATTGCAACATTAGTCTTCACCAGTGTAGGATCTCCCCTGTTGGAGAAGAGAAAAATAAAAAAAAAAGACTTTCAGTCTCCACATCTGAAAGACATTATGGTAACGAGTGATTTTTAATCAGATATTCCATCAAATACTCCTGCCAAATTCACCGAGCCCCACTGCGCTTAAAAGCTTCCCGTTTTAGCATGGTAGCATTGCCATGACAACAAAAAGGTCTCGAATGTGAACCACATAGTTTCATTAGTAGTAAAACTACTGAAGGTAGTGA
Organism: Leuresthes tenuis; assembly: GCF_036924035.1. NCBI lineage: Eukaryota > Metazoa > Chordata > Actinopteri > Atheriniformes > Atherinopsidae > Leuresthes > Leuresthes tenuis. The sequence continues at coordinate 16,091,229 of NW_027325378.1, forward strand.
ACACCAGTGAGTTCAAGTGCACGTGCTCATCCATGAACTAACCCGTTTTGTTACTTGGCACACGCCACTAAAAAAATAACTGCCTAATGTTGACATGTGGGTGAAAGGCTGCCAAACCGTGTCTGATGACGAGATGCCAATGCAGCTGTGGCTTAAACCTGCGTTCATTTAAATGGGCGTTCGCTCTAACTGCTGATTGAATTCAAGTGGATGGGAGAATGACACTTACCGTTTATTAACCCAGTAAGGAGGGTGAAAGTGAACTTTAGAAATAATAAAATATCTAGGGGCTGCTCTTAAGCCTTTTTCTCACCACATGTGAGTGTATCATGTTCTGGGGTTCTTATTCAGATACACTCCTGGTTTATACCCGACCACAAAGCAAGCAACCTTCACAATATTCACTCACTCCTTACAGTGATCCTCTTCTGTTTTTGCTTTGGAAACAGTGGCGACAAGAAAAAAAAAAAAGGTGCAAAAGCGAGCATACTCCACTGACCTTAGACCCGCCCACACCTTTTCATCACTGCTACAATAAGTTCAAAGTCTAGCAGACCTGCTGTACCAGAGATTGCTTATCTATGACAACACACCTGGGCCATCTATCAAAAAAAAGCTGGCGTTTTTTTAAATAAAGTAAGGCAAATGCTTCCCGAGGAAAGGTTAAAAATATGACATTCGCAGCAAATCTCTTACCAGACTGGGTCTTCATTGACGGCATCATCAAAGAACAAGATGTAGAGACAAAATATTCCCACCAATAGCGCGTGGAATGTGGACACCGTCCTGAAATAAAAAGATAATAATAGTAATACACACACTGCCATGATGGTGTCCTCCCTGACAAAGGCGAATGCTGATGTATGTCACATATTTTACAGAGAAACAGCACATATTTGTCTTCATTAATTAAATGTGCCTTGGAGCTGCTCTGTGGTTTGAAGAAAGGAATTTTCAGTGCTCACAGTGGATCAACTAATTGCCTGTCATGGTTGCACACAGATTCAGACCAATTAGACTTAGAGATTAAATACTGCTGAAGGGCCAGCACAAAGTCGCTGTCAGTCACAGAGAGACAGTCCAACAGTCCTCAACAGTCACTCAGTGAGACAGAAAGACAGCAGCGCTGATCGTAAGACCATTTAAATGGAGTCTGGAAAGTCACGGACCTCTATAAGGATCCCCTTATCCTCATTTACTCATAACCCATGCAACCGTTCCAATTTTACAAGTGCTCTCAAGAGCAATAAACCCAGCTTGAGAGAGAAAACGGTAAAGAGCGAACCGATGTGCGTTAGACTAGATTGTTCTGTGCATTTCTTCTCCTCTGGGCTGAAGGTGGTCTTGAATTCACAGCTTCCACCGTCCCATTGCTGAAAAATTGACTGCGGTGTTGCCGTCAAGCCTCAGCAGATAAAAACTGATTGTTGAAGAGGGATTACAGTTAATTTTACATTTTTATTCACCTGAAGTTATCACGTTATCGCCTACAACTGTCTGTGATGGACATTAACTGTCATTAACTGTCATTAACTGTCACTCACAATAACAGCAAGGAATTTAGGAAGTGAAAAATTTACGGGCACGAAACAAGATTGGGAAATTGATTTCTTTTTCCTTTTTACAAAGCACCAAAAGATATATTTACGGGTTTTGAGCGGAAAAAAAATCTAATATTTCATTCTTCTCAACCTGCAAAAACACCGCAGACCTCTAAGGTTTGTCACAAAAAAAACAACAACATTCAAACACAATTCGAGTGCGTTTCAACCAGGCTTCCGGCTCTTTGAAACAGTGACATGTAGAGCGAACACTGCAACACGCCCCACATGTGAGTCAGAGAAGAGTGACACAGGAAACATGGTCAGCATCTGAGTTGTGAGCCATGTCACAGTTTCTGCCGCGCAAAGGATATGGAGTCAGTGTGCACATGCGTTCATGTCAGGTCACCTTGAGTTCCACTCCACCTTCTGCTTGTCACTCAGGCCAAAGAAGCCTGGGCTGATGCGCATGGACACCCAGGGGCTGACTCTGTGGAAGAGCCACTGGAAGGTGAAGAAGCTGGTCACCGCGATGGTGAGGATGAGCTGGCTGAATGGGTCCATGGCCACCCAACCCCACTGCGAGAGGGAAGAAGAGTAGAAAAGTCAAGGTCGGACAAAAAGAAATAAACGTTGAAAGTAAGCAAGATGATCTGAAGACAAACCAAAAATACTAGCTGGAGGTTCTCTTTAGAGCTGCTCCGACTGCTGCACATTTTCAGCGGTTGTAAAAATGCAGTCGGTTGAACTTTTGAATGGCAAGCTAATGTGTCACTACAGAGAAAATGTGGCTCCTCGTGCTGAAGAGGACATGCTCTCTATGTGGGAACACCAGTTACTGTGGTGTGAGCACAGAGTTTCTAAACCCACAAATGCACACACCCACACATCATTTCACAGAAACAACAGAACAAAACTGAGCTTGTATGGAGGATTGACTTTTGCTCATCCACTGTGTGCATATTGCTAAATAGAGATAGGGACCTTGTTAAGTCTTATATCAACTTGCAAGTTGAAGTGAAACTTAACAAAAAGTACAGTTTTGACATCCTTTGGTCAAAACCCAATGAGACGAAAGCGACTACTTTCCCCTCCATTGATCTAAGCCTCTATTCAAACTAATCATATTCCAGCATGAGCCACTCCGCTCCACCTCAGGGTCTAATAAAAATAGCTAATATTTCACCAATGTGCATTACTGTAACAGCTGGTGCATTGAAGGGTAAATGGGAATTTGGAATTTCCAACTTCTGATGCCATTGCATTAATTATAAGTCAGATTCTCTTGCCAGGGGGTAAGACATAAAAGCACTGGTAAAGTATCATCAGCTAATCTCTGTCTTCAGTTACTTGAACTACAGAACTAATGGTGGGATTTAATATTTAAAGAAGAAAGGAAAACAGTTTTATCTTCCACCGTACAGTGAACGCAGCACCATCTGAAGCTGATTTTAGATGTAGAAAAAAATGGGTAAACAGGCTGGAGAACCTTTTAACGCGACACCTCTGAACATCTCACTGAATGACAAGCTTTCATATAGTGGGGCCAAAACGTGTTTCTCTAGTTGATAGTGACTTAAGACACCCAAACATATGCATCCGAGCGGGGGATTTTCCCATAACATGTCGCCTACTGACAGACACACCTCCCTTTTTATTACACGCAGGTATTTGATGGCAAAGTTCACAGTACTGTGAAACCTGTTAGCAACCGTTTGCTAACGTTAGCTGACGTTTGAAAAAACTGGCGCCCACCTCACAGCACTCTAATTCATCTCCGATGGCCGTCGCTCCTCTGTCTCCTCGCCCTCTCTTGTTCTCCTTGACGTGTTACAGGTTCGCCCTGCTGTGAAGCGCATTTTCGTCTTTTATCTCTTCCCTCCCTTGTGATATCGTGTTTTATTAATTGTTAAGCTTATCTTTGCATGGTCGTTCTCCCGCATGCTGGGTCACTTTTAAGGTGTCCAAAACTCTGATACTAAGACAGCTCTAAATGTTAGTGTCAGGCACAAAGCTCACAAACCAATCATTCAAATATATAGCTCTTGTTACACGCTCCTGCGATGCAAGTCCCCCGGTTTGTTAACCTGCAAGCTGCACTCTAAGAGTTATTGTTATTAACTCACCTTGGACTTTGCATTGTTTACCCTGAACCTAACAACGCTCTTATACACACAGTGCAGAGGCCTATTATCACAAGAGCCATGTCATTGTGTCTTGCTTTAAAACATTAAATGAGAAAATCTAAAGGACTAAACTTTAACAGTGGCTACAGGCGGCCCGATGGTGTGAAAGGGAACCGCCTGTGTGTGTACCGAGGAGAAAACAGTCACGGCCTGTTGTGCACTCATGCGAGGCCTGAACACAACACGTCTTCAAAATGTTCCGACAGCCACAGATGGAGCTGCTGGTGAATAATCTGCATCTGAATCTGGATTCATTCACTGTCAGAGGCGGTGAATGGCACTGAGTCACTGTCAGACTCTCGCATTATGAACAATCATCTCAACACACAGAGAAGGCAGAACGGGATTCAAGTTTAGTCTGCTCTGCAAAGTAACTGAGGAATAACGATCCTACAACTGGTTGACATCACTGTCTGGTGAAACCGTGTCATTGGGCAAATAAATGTTGCATCACGGATCCTCGTGCAAACGTCAAGCGTTGGCCATGGATGTTTGCAGACTGACATCAGTTAAAAAAATCTGTTCAAACTGCTTCGTGCTCGGCTGCGACTGTCCAGACGATCAATTGTCAAACTCCAAAGTATTGGACTAGCTGATGCTGGCAAAGCATTAGGCTGCTGGGTGAAAAGTTAAGAAATAATACAAGAGATTACAATTCTTCCTGAGGGGGATCAGAGGATTGGAGCTGTCTGTCCAACCATCATTACACCACCTGCACAGCTAAATCAGAACACAAATAGTGTTGGATAACACTGATAAAAACATTGGGCTTTTGGGATTTTTTCTTCTTCCAATATTTACATCAAGGCAATTTGTTTCGTTTCCTAACATTAATCATACGTACCAATGTATAAACCTGATTTATATTGCTCATACCTAACGTCATTCCTCAGATGAGTAAATCTACCTACGGGTCTCCTGGTTGACAGTTCTGACTCCCGCGCCATGCTCTCTTTCCCCCCCAAAAAAGTCTCAACCATGACCATAAATCAATGAATTGCATTAGGTAACAGTTTGATAAAACTGCTGTTTTGACTCTGTGGCAAATATTGACAGGTTAGTGTGTCGGGAAGGGAGACCGGGACACGAGTTAACGATGATGACCACAGGATGGCTCTAGAAAAGCCGCATAATCTTTTCAGAAAAATTCGCTCCACTATTTAGGCCTTCCAGAGAACACATCGCACAACCCTGCACATCTAGATTTGTCTGAGGAGAAAGTGTGCTTCGCCCGATCCAGAATTAGCAGCCCCATCTGCATTCTGGCGAGGGGCCAGTAGGCATGTATGTCATGGACAGAAGTCCACAAAGGCCACAAAACTGTTTTCTGAATGTTGCATAAGCTTATTCACATTAGGTAATCCCCCTTTTTTAAGATGGCAAAACAGTTAAGATCAACATAAAGAAGGAAAAGAAAAAGAGGATATGTTTGTCCATTCAAAAACAAATGACTGGAACTGTGCATACATCTGCCATGCAACCGAGAAGGCCAACTATGGTGATCCACAGAGACACTTCAGTGTGCTTCAGTTAAAGACAGAAGCCAAGATAAAGTCACGAAAGAACTGAAATACTGAACCTCGAGTCACCCCCCCTTGCCTGCAACACATTAATATTGCAATGTAGAATACTTAAATGTACATAGACTTTTAGACAAACCAAGCACGACGTTTACACCAGGGATATCTCTGAGAAAAGCCAACTCTGACGGAGGATTGTTTTACACACACACGCATGTTTGAGGCCCACAAGTGTAACACAGGACCCCGTTGCCAAGGGCAAATGGTAACAAAAGGTCGACATAGGATACAGAGAGGAAACAGCTGAAACACCCTGGGAATTAAATCACTACAAATGAACATAGCCTAATGGGGTTCATATACACGCCAAATAATAAACAGGGCTTAAATCATGGAAAGGAAGTGCAGCGGAAGCTGCTTCTGCACTTCCTGGTAGATGTGTTCCATTGTGAGAGGTCTGTCTTTGAGTGTAACTGATTCAAGATGAAGGAACAAGGGAGGTGGATACAACCATTACCAGCGACCCAAACAGGGCTCAGAAAAGTTAGCAAGACACCTGTTATTTCACAAAGCGCATTCCTCTTTGATTAATGAGCGAGTCGCAGTCACAAGACTCTTTCAAAGACGTGTCAGCCTGAAAACGCGAATAAAAATCAGACTAATTAACCCCAAAATTGGCTTCAGAGTGCTTCAGGAGCCCCACTGTATGGAGTGTTGGAATAAGTAACGACTCAAAAGATAGGGCTGGTGTTCATTTCGAGCTTAATGAAAGTGATGTGTAATTCCAGGGTACATGAATGTGTCATATTTACCTGGAAGCCTGGTTTCCTGGCTTATTTGATCTGAAACCTACGGGAAAATGCGCTTGCGTAACACGGAGTGGGGGGGTGGGGGGCACTTATTTTTATTTTTTTTTAACCGAGGGAACCATAGACCCACTAAAATAACTTCTGGTACGTACATGTTAGACACGTTGGGCAGCGTCGATAGCCCGAAATGACCGTGTTCTCAGTCAGGTCGCGGTGGTCTTCTATCTTCTTTGAAGCAAATAATGTGGTGTATTTAACGGCTCGCGCGAGGCCGGTTCACGCCGCATTGCCTGTCCAGCTGCTGTTATGTGTTCACAAGGAATAACAGTGGCCTCGCCGCGTCTCGCTCCCGCAGCCACACACACGAAAAACAGAGGACACGAAACACACCAGACGGACTCACCTTATGACTTTCATTCAGATGATTTGCCACTCGCTCTCACAACTGCTCGTGGTTGCCAGGGTCGCTTGCAAAACCGCGTATATTGAGTGAAAGCCAGAGCCATGCCGAGTCATTTTTGATAAACAACAAGACAGCCCGCCTCCCGCTCCGCACACTCTGATATCAAGCCGTGGGGAATCCGAAGGGGCTGAAGCTCGGCGCCAGTGGCAGGTTTGGCAGTGTTTACCGAGGCTCCCGACCAACACGAAGCGTGCATAACTGCTGCAGAGGTGCGGATCGTGCAGCTCGACGCTCGATTACAGAAATGATGGAGGGGGCGGGGGCTGGTGTTGGTGGTGGTGGAGGAGGAGAAGGACGGAGGGAGGGGGTGGGGGTAGTTGTTGGTGTGTGTGAGTGTGAGGTGACTCTCTCTTTCTCTCTGGGCTCAGATTTCAGCTCGGTTCTTAAAGATACAAACACAAGTGCACTCGTTTGCACGAGCAACGTTTTGGCGGTCGCGAGGCCGCTCAACGTCTGATTTATCTTGAACTGATTCAAGATAGCGGCCTTAAGTCGCCAATTAACCGTCAATCTCAGTTTAACACGAGACCGTTTGTCAGTCACAGCTGCCGTAGAGACTTGAACGTGGGCCTAAGGTAGGCTCGGGAGAAAACTAGGTAAGGTTGTTAGGTGGTGAAGAGACAGGAGGAGTCACAGCCTACATGAGAGAACCTCGGCGTATTTTCTATTAAAACTGCTATGATGTTGTTGATTAGTTGGCACAGCCTCTAAATCATTCCTATCAAACACAATATTTACACACTACCTACACCCAGCTGACACAAGGGGTCTAAGGTCATAGAAATAACGTAAAGATCAATTAAATGACACACTACACAAACACAAAAATATTACAAAATGACTGTGAAAGCATGAACAATCATCGCTGAAAAAAGGAAGAAACAGTCAGAGATGGATCCAAGATGACCGCAAGGGAATCACAAGATGACAAACCTTTGGAAAATACCCGCTTGGTGACACACAGCAACCGCTAATTGTATTTGTGTTGTTTGTGGTTGTTTTGTGCCTGCTTCAGTCTCATGTCCCACGTCGAGCTGTTAGCCATGCTGTACATTCCACTCATATACACAACTGGAGGGCTAATGGCTGATCATGTATTCGATAATGAAGGAGAAACAGATGTATGAAAGCTGCCCAGAGATGGGGTTTGGCCTGCGTCATTATGTGCTGATTTGCAGCGTCATCTTTGTCGGGCCCGAATCTCTGCAGTTCTAAACAGAGGCATTGTTTTGTGTGGCTATGTCAGGCATAGAAATGATGGCGCTTTTCTCATACAGGTTAGTGTTGACAAATGTAGCATTATTCAATACCAAAGTGCAACATAATGTCCCAGCCAACACACACGCGTGAAGCCCAGATGAGGTGCATCAGGGCTGGTCCTTGGGCCCCACTTGGGATACTAAACGAAGGCCAGAAAACCAGGAAGTCAACTGTCAGCGTCAACTGAGACATTGCATTTAAACAATCCTACTGCATTTTCATGATTACAGTCACCCTTTGTAACGCTGCAGTTGCTGGGAGGGATGCAATGTATGTAAAATGAATTTTCCAGAATGGGGATGGGTCAAGCCTCCTCAAGCTGAACGATGCAAGGGAATGAAAGAGATGCACAACAGAAAAACAAAGTCCTGATTCACTGACAGTATGACTTAAGCAGTTATTCTGGAACCTTTAAAAAAGTCTTGTTTCTACAGCAAGAAGGACCGTTTGAGGTGTTAATTTGGTTAACGCATTTTTAATCCTCAACTTTCCTTTATTTCTTTTATAAAAATACACACAAATAGAACACACACATTGTTTTTTACACTTCATAACCTTCTATATCTTTCTCTGTCTGAGACATCTGTCAAAAAACACAGCGACTCGGCTTCTTTGCTTCTTCATCGTCAGCTGAACCCCAAAATTGGTCATCATCATCTTCTCTGAAAGTGGGAGTGACACAGAGCTACTCAGACTGACCTCTGCTCAATGCCCCACGTGTCTCTAAAGGAGCACAACAAAAAGCTTCCAGCCTCTGACACCCAACAGTGCCTCTGCTTCATTGCTTCTTCAGTTGGTCAGTTTGAGACGGGACCGAACCAGAAGTTTTGATGAGATGCGTAACAGCAGCAGGGCAGAAATCTGCCAAGTCTAAATATTCCTGTCAGTCGAGATCTTGTTAAGTCTCATTCCCCGCGGCGCTGCGGTGTCTCGGATGATAGAACCTCCCATAATCAAATTGCTCAATGTTTAAACTCTTGTTTCTGTTGTGAATAGTAGACTTTGCCACAGTAACAGGGACGGGATCAGCAGGTTTCTACAGAGAAGCGAGAGGCTGACTGGTTGATGGTAGCTGGGTCTGTAGCTGCTCAGAAAACAGAGCATGTAACCACACACACACACACACACACACACACACACACACACACACACACATATACATATACATATACACATATTATGCTTCCAAAGGAGTAAATTATGAACATACAACTGAATCACTGAACTAGGAGTGAACATATATTAAGAAAATGTATCTAGTTTTTAATTCTAATATATATATATATATTGAAATAGTTTGTAATGGAAAATTTTATTTTGCCTTATGCTTGTGTCTCATCGTGTTTAAATCACTTGTAAGACTCAATCTTCTTTTCCAGGTATTAGATGCACAAGATGTTCCAGTAAAATATTTCTTTAGTTCTTGTGAAACTTGGTCTTTTTTTTTTTCCCCTGGCATAAGATGTTTCCAATCAGACATTTCTGTATGTCATTGTTCATTCTGTTTTGCGCACTCCACAAGGCCATCTGGCGCATCAAGAAATAAGAAGAAGTTAGCCTGCGTAGTCTGATACAAAGACATTTTTTTCCTTCTCCGGTCTTTGGGTATAAATAATATGACATGCACTGAAACTGTAAGTCCGAGTTACACTGTGACACAGGTGCTCTGTGTTGCTCTACTTCAAATACCTGCCTGAATGCTTTACATCATAACAGTGCTTTGATAATCATTATTTTTTTCCACCCCACATTTTCACATTTTGTGGTAATCATTTTTTTTCACAGTTTTCTTCTGTCACTTTTCTATATTCTTTTTATTCCTCAAACTGTTTTTTTTTATAATTATTCTTTCATTTTGCCCTTTATGGCAGTTAATTCCTTGAATTCATGTGCGTTAAGCGGGTAAAGAGTGAAAAGTTGAGACTGGCCCTTTGACTCCTCCTATATTGCTCATACTGTCATGCATTCTGGCTCCAGCTGGTAACTTGTTTTGCTTCTGCACTGTGGTGGAATTTCTGGAACCTAAATTATTTCCTCAAGATCTACTTATTGTTTTTAATGAGCTTTTCCTTATTGACAAGTCTCGATAGTGTTGAAATCACTTCCTTATCACCTTATCAGGTCAGAATGAATGCACAAAAAACAAGTGTTGGCTCTTCCAGCCTCACTTAATTGTCCCCCCCTCAAGAGTCTGATTTAATTCCCATCACACAGAAAAAGGAACATTGTAAGATGGCTGGCGTTGTTCCCCCTTGTAAAAATGAACATTTACTTAGTTCAGATTATCAGCTTGTCCTCAGCCTCCTTCCTGTTGGAACACTAATTCTGACAACTATGACAAAGCTTGCAACAGCAACAGATTTAGGATGGGGGAACAAAACATTTGCTCGGCTGCTTCTGCAGGTTTGTCATGCAACCGTGATAAGCCAAGCTGCATGTCCTCAGTGTAACATGAAAACATCTCAGCTAGCCGATTTACAAATGCAGCCTTATCTTAAGTCAAATAGTGTTGATAAAGATCATTTGAAAACACTGCCAGTAATGGTGTAAAATGGAATAAAAACATATGAAAACATATAACGAAACTAACTGTTCTAAAACGTGACAGCAATCATGGCTCCAAAGTGGACCCCATCCATCACAGTACATCATAATATGATAACCAGCGCTGGAGCGCATTTTTACAAATGTAACACAGAGGAATGAGCGATTAAACTGCAACTGTGTACTTTGTTAAACTGCTGATTAGTAAATAAGATGAATTATGTGGCAGTATAGGGTACATGTATTTGCTCATAAAGCACCATAGATATAAAAAATATTGTTATCTGGAGCAATCAAGTTACTGTAATGTAGTAGTCATAAGATTAATTGTATACAGCCCTCTCTATATAGGCCACAGTTTATCACGGAGCCCAAATTAAACTGCATTCTTGTGTTTAGGTCTTTGTTGACAGCTCATATTCGGTGCTCTAGATCATTTGCCAAAAATGAGAGGTTCATCACAGTCCCCTGAAAGGATTAAAGTTTTTCATCACTGCTATTGGGTTGCAAAAAGTCACTTGTTTACTGTAGTAATAGTAATGTCAAATGTCCAATTGAAGACTTACTTTGCTAATGAATTGTTTTATAAGAATCTGATTTGCCCTTCTGCACAAAGGCATTGCCAATAAATTAACTAATAAAACAAAAGGCTGGTCAAAGGCCAACAGGGAGAGGAAAACCTCTCTATGACTGAAACAATCGACTGAAACTCCACTGTCATCGGACCAGACATTTCCGCGTGCGAGTTGTTCCCTTAATATTGTTTTCCCTGTTCTCATAGTGTTCAGTGTCGGTTTCAATATTTCTTGTCCTCCTCTTGCTTTCAGTATCAGACATAATACATTTATAACTGTAATATATACAGAGTGTGTTGTGCACACTAGCACTATATTGCCAATTATACGGTTTATCTATCTGATTTCACTCACAAAAGGAATCATGGGGGATTTTACAAACCAATCAAAATGGCATGCGTGCGGTCGTTGCTGTGACGCTGCGATCATATGACGTATGTAACGTGATTTGCGTATGAGAGGTCTGTTGTCCTGAGTCAGGCTCAATAATTGCTAGCTTTATGATGTGACGTCGTCGCTGTCACGTACCCCCCTCCAGCCAGTAAATTTACCGTGTTTCTGTTACCGTGTTCTCTCGGTTCGCCTTACCAGTTTAAAATAGTTAAATAAATGGAGACGGGACACCGAGCTCGCCAGTCAGCGGCTGTCGCGCTCACTCACCACTTTATTGAACTACAACTCCCAAAAACTCAGACAAAAGTCAGCCAACACTATGGTAACCCTGGGGAGAGTCTTCCTAACGAGACAAAACAAAGCGTACGAGAAAGCCATTTTTATCCATGAATCCTTTCTTTCAGATCACCGTTTTTCTTACATAAAATCGCAAAGCATCGAAGGATATTGCTGCCTGGAAATGTATCTGTCCCATTCAAGTGACCCTGCCATGCTGTTGAAGTTCTACATCTGACAGTACCCATCGCCACCACACGGGGGTGCACTACCTGCAAGTTATTAAACCTAAAGGGATCCATGAGATAACAATAGTGAATTTACCTGCCATTGATTAAATATGTAATGGCTTAATATATCGAAATAAGGCCGACACACCTGCTCAATGTTATAGCCTTTATTACCTTTTTTAAAAAATAAATACAAAACACAAAATTACTTGTTACAATAAATCAGAGAAGAAGCAACACATAAAGCAGAAGAAAATGCAATTAAACAAACAACTGGCTATAACTACAGCGAGGAAAACTATGTAGATAAATGAAAAAGAAAATTGAGTACCATTTCTAGCAAAGAAGAAGAAAGAAATGTAGTGTATGGTTACTGTGTGGTTCTCTCTTTTGGCTTAACTTAGATCATTTGATCAAACTTAACAGATCTCTCCTTGTCTAATATTAACGTGTGTGATAGAGTTTCTTATACAATGTCGAATCATAAAACATTTTGTGTCTCAACAAGACACCGCATGGTCGTAACCTAATTATATCAAAGATATCTGGTTTCTCTGGGACAGAAAAGTAATCTTGAAGCAGCAATTAAATTGGCCAGTGGAAGTCCATATTTCTCATTTAAATATTCCAAGTGAAACGCGAAGCACTCAAGTCACCAGAGTCAGCCTAATCCCAGCTCCCACCCTTGGCTGGAGCGCTCGGCCCCTCCTTTTTCAATTTTGCTGGGATACGGTGCTTCTTTTCATTTGGAGATCAAGAAGCAGTGGTCGTCCAGCCCTTGGGGCATTGGTGCTATTTGGTTGGCTGGATGACCACTTCTCCTTGATCTCCAAAAGAAAGGGGGAACCTACACGAGTGGAAAAGGGAGATGTAGGGCAAAGGGAGGTGAATTAGCTACTCTCTCATACTCAAACGACTTGTTTCAAAAGGGAAGAAACAATAGAGGGGGTAAAAAGTAATACTTGTAGCCATATTTCGCATCGATAAGTGAAGACATAAAGCCAGCCACAGTGTTCCCAAAGGTGGCCTGTCCATTTGGCATGAAAACATATCCACTTCATATTCTTTCAGTCCTTATTTGTTTAATAGAGGTATTCACAAGACACTTCAGCTTTTCTTTTTCTTTTCTCGCATGTCAATTTCCTGCAAATGAAAACCGGCACATAGTGTTCGGATGCTGTCAAAAGCCTCAGCTGGTCTGCGGTAACTGGCACATTTTGTCAGGCAACGCATCCCCACAGAAACGGACTCCTTAAGACACCGACAGCATTAAAGGTCAGATATATCATTTATTATTACTTATATGAAAATACAAAATTAAGATACATGCACCGATAGTGGCATAAATACAGTCTGATAAACTTGAAAAAATGAAGAAAAAATCTACTCTTCCAGAGTAACAGCTCCATTAGTTGGATGGGCATGTGCTTGGTATGCCGTGCTAGAAGAGACTACATATGTCATTTTGATCTTATTGTACTAAAAGAGAAAAAACAAAAATAAAACACAGAAATCAAATCACTTGAACAAATACTTTGGTCGACAAAATGACAAAAGAAACGGAAAAAAAATGCCAGATGCAAGACGAGACGTGCACTAAGCAGTGAGCTGAGCTATCGTATAACACAGGACATCGCATACGACAAAACAGAGACTGCAGTATCATACAAAGAGCAGCTTTAGTAATCATACTGGAATAGTGATTGAAAGCAAAACATTTGTTTGGGGGGGGGGGTAATACAAGTAAATGCCGTTCAATGGAGGATAAGTGGACAAAAGCAGCACAACAATCAGTCCGTTTCAAATGAAGTGTACCACAGGCTCGACTGCTTGAATCTTAAAAAGAAAACTTTGTCCATGGCGTCGATTATACAAACAAATGTTGCTCTCAAAGGATATCTGGTCTGCATGTAGAGATGGTGCCCATTTCTTTTCCATAAAAATGGCCCAAATGTATATATTTCAGCTGATAATGGATCTTAACTGAGATTGGGCGTCTCAAAGAAAAACAAGAACAAAGTCTCAAAAAGCACAATTTTAAACCAAAATGTACAAATACCAAATACTTTGTGCCTCTCGTGTGTTTGTAGCTTCAGACGGAAGGAAAGAAAAAAAAAAAAAGCATTCTAACCAGACGTTTTTTCTGTGGAAATACATTTAAAACAGCAACAATAATCAGTCACTAAAGAAATAAACACCCGACCATCCTAGTGTCTAATTACACTGCTGTTTAAGGAGTATAACATGAGGGTGTGTCTTGAAATATTGCGTGTCATTAGCACCTTGGAGCTACATTAGAAACCCACAGTCCATAGCAGTGAGCTTGGGTCACGCACCCAGAACAGGCACTTCTATGTCAAACATGCAGATAGAAACATAATAATACGATGCACGATACGGCTTAGACCTGAGAATAACACAGTAATAACACACAACTGTGAACTGTGCTGGAAAAAATAAAGGAAGTTAGAGACAGATCTTTCCTAATTTATCATACCGTTTGTTTTTCTGGTTCAAAACACTCAAATTGGGAAAATTTTGCACGAAAAACCCCCCCAAAGCAAAACCAAAAAAAAAACCCTGTGGCTGGTGCAGAAGGTGTCGGTCAGAACAGGACGTGGTGTTGAGTTCAAACAGGTTTCCTGTGAAAAGCTGTCTAAAGAGGAGCTGCTGAGACATGGTCACACTGAGCTCAAGGTAAAAGTGTGGTTAACACATCTCTAACATGACTGTAGATCCTTAATGCTTGAGCAAAAAGTGTAAGGCACGCTTGAATTTATTTCTAAGGCAGCGCTGATCTCTGATCTCCTTCATTCAATTACTGCTGTTGGATTAAACTACAAGATTGCAGATAAATGTAAGAATAACTGTCCTATGTGTGTCCACACTGTCACGTGATTGCTCCGCACCAAAGTCACCCATTAGATGTTCCAAAGCTACCTCTGTCTCACCGTGAGAGATAAAAGTACTATCCCTAACTAACCCAGAAGGCATTGAGAATTGTTCCTTTAAGAAGTTCCCCTATTGTTCCCCAGAAGGAAAGAGCATGTGTGATGAAAGTTGTGTCATCGCTCATTTTCAGTTCTGTTTCAACTGTTCACCCTGGGACCCAGGAAAAATGGAGGAGAAGGGGTTGCGGTCATCGGACACTAAAAGTTGCTGATCAGAGCTCAGCTTTTCATCGAAGGATATGTGGAGGAGCTGTGTAGTTTCCCCTGATATGAGTCCGAACGCTGCATTGATGCCTTGCTGGGACAAAGCCCTGCCAGAGATAAACGCTACATGGACACGCTCCAATATGTTGCCACAGGCGGTCGCCCCCACCTCGCCACTACACCATGAACTGGGTGTATCCTTCAGCACCTGTGACTATCACATCCATCCAGATCCTCATTGCCTCAGGGGACGGAGCGACCATGTAGTAGACTCTGTCGTGAGTCTTCACGCTGAAGGTTAGCGAGGGGTTTGGACTCTGAGGAGGAGAATGAAAAAAACTAATAAGAAGTATGTAAGAAGAATAGAGGGAGAGGAGGAATGATGGGTCGTGTAAAAGAGGAGGTCACAGATAAGTCAAAGCATTGTCTCTGAATGCAACACGTGCTTCAACACGTAAACACAAACCTTGTGTGCATTCTTCAAATGATCGTAATATACTTCTTCTATGGCTTGGAAATAAATCACTCCTTTTAGCTTGGCTTCGTGCTTGTCTGCAGAAGACATAAAATGAGATAAATGCGTGAAAGAGTCGACTCGGTTGTGTCTTTCTGCGCTTGAAAGCGTCTTCTGCCCTACCTGCGTAGTAAGAAAGCGTGCGTCGGTTGCGGTCAAAGACGAACCAGCGTTTCTTCCAGGTTTTGATCTTGCCACCCATCTTGACCAGATAGCCCCGGCAGGTTTTTTCGGAGATGGACAAGTGGAAGCACGTGTCCGTGCTGTGGCCCGCCGACTCGATGTGAGCCCGCAGGTCAAAGTCGTCTTTTCTCACCGGCAGGTAGCGAGTTAGCGGCCGGGACTGGAGGGAGCAGAGTGGAAACATTCAAAGACCCCACGGATGGATGGGATTTAGCAAACATTAAAGTGTAAGAGTCTTTCTTCAGGTGACAGCAGTTGATGGTCCAAAGAAAAGGACTGAAGGTGACAGATGAAGCTCACGATGTCAGCAGGGCCAAAAACAGACCAACAGAGGGACATTTTGCATGAAACATACTAACAAGATGGAATCTACTGTCAAAAGGATAAAGTTACTCCTCTAAAGTTAGTCCAATCCCTGAAGGGATGTCTACAAAAATCAACCTTTTTCCCATCTGAGGAGCCAAAATACAAAGTATGAAGGGAATATTTTAGCTGCCAAACTAACATAGAGTTGTGATGTTCTGACTTTGCTGAACTTCTCGGTTAGGGAGACATATCTGATTGGTCCAGATTCCTTAGCATCATGCACTGTATTACGACCAAAAGCTTCTGCATTTCTATCGATATTAACATTGTATTTACCTGATTCACTGCTTCATCAACACATTCTACAAGCTATGATGGAGATTCTTTATGAGATGACATGACAGCTCAGACAGGTGCACATCAGCCCGTCGTGCTCACCTGTGCTCTTTGTTTTTCCCGCAGTTTCACCTCGCGGTCGATGAGTTTCTGCCGTCTGCTCGTCTCTTCCTGTAACCTCTTCTCCAAATCCTCCCGTCTTCTCCTCTCGTCTTCCAGGGCCTGCTTTCGCATTTCCATTTCTTGCTCCTGAGAAAACGATACGAGCGATTGTAAACACGCAAGGATTTGTTTGCTTTCTCTGTATTTCCTGCAGTTATACTGAGTTTGGGGAATTTATCATCAAGGCAGATCAAGGCTTGTCATTTTGCTAGAAAAAGACACTCGGCCTTATATGGAAGCCTTGAATACGAGCAATACCTTGTATTCCATGAGGCGGCTCTTCTCGGCCTGCGCCTCTCTCAGCAGGCGCTCCATCTCCTCCAGCTTGGCCATATTTGATGTGCTGGCACTGCGGGAACACAGAACAGTCATCACACCCACCGCTTAGAAAACAGTCAACAAAAGCCAAGTCAAAGTGCACGATGCTGAACAACTAATGTGTTGATTGTGTAATAAAGTTGAGCATCTGCCAAGTTAATCCGTGAAACCCGCTCCATCAGCAGCTGAACCAATTCAAACTTTTTCATGCGTTTTTCTCTCTTTTTTCCTTTTTGCACATTACTCTTTCTGTGGGTGCACTAAATCAACGAGCAGCACTTTTGGGATTGGTGTAATCCAGTGTTAAACTGCTCCAGAATACACACATGAAACACGTATGTGAAGAGTTGGAGCTAAAAAAAGAATTCAAACCCAAACGCCACGCTCCCCAGGGAATACTCCTGATTATCCTCTGCCTAAGCATATGTGTATCTGTGTGTGTGTGTGTGCCAAATCACAGAGGAAATCCATTTGGAGAGGAAGCCCGGAATGTGCCGGCAATTTTAGGATTGGACCGTCTCCCGTCTCTCTCCGTCTCTGTGACTCTGGGCTGCTGCGTCGGGCAGCGTTCGAGTCTAGCTTTGTGTATCCCAGACTGCAGATGGTCTGCACATGATGTGCATTCTTGACAGACATCAAAGGGAAGGAGTTTGTATACATATTTGTCCGAGTGAGGCTTTAAACACAATTCACGCTCCGCTCTCTAATTCTGCTCACCCCTCCTCAAGCCAACACGCACACACACAGAACTGTGTTTACATCAGTTCTGATGACATTATCTTGATGAACATTCATTTTAAAAAGGGGCACAAGAATAGAAAAGACAAAAGAAACTGTATGAACTAATCTATGTCCCCATAATATACCTAATACAGGAACACACACACACACACACACACAGTTCTCTCTTATCTGGAGCCAGAGGGAAATGGATACCCTGTGCTGATGTGTGATGATGTCACAACATTGTAAAGAGGAATGGTACACATTATGCTAAAGTATACACAAATCAGAGGAATGGGGGGGGGGGGATAAAAGTGGAAACAGAAAAGAGAAAAAAAGCGACTGGGTGGGAGGGTTTGAAAGATGAGAAAAACCAGGAGCCTGGAGAGGAAATAAAAAATTATTTTTCCCGCTCACTGGTCTTTTTTTCTTTTCTTCCCCTTTTCTTTATTCTAATATGCAGCGTTTTGAATCCAGTTTGGTGTCAAATCAACTTCAGAGTTCTCAATAATCATTCTGCTGCGGACAGCTCAACACCACACCGCCAGCGCTTGTTCATGGTTGTTCACTTGAAATATGAACAGTACTTATTCCGAAGGGAAAAGCACCCAAAGCACCTGGAACGACAGGACTGAACAAAAGCACTTCATTTAAACTACGAATCATTTCATAGATAAAAAAATAATTTGTGGAACAATCACTTCAAGCTCCACACTCACATAAACCCAGTCTCCTCATCTTCTTACCTTAATCGATGAGAGGGAATTGCACTCATAGTCATTATGTACCATCCTGGGTTAAATTCAGTCTCTCATTTCTTCGGATCATTTGAGAACAATTTCATTTTTCTTGCTCCAACATAATTTTTCCAAAACAAAACACATCACCAGCGAGATGGAAAAAAAAAACCTGCTCTATCGTAACACCTTCCCAATCCGGTGCAGGTTAACAGGAGGAAATCCAACAAGAATCCAGCTCAGGATGAAAAAAAGTCCCAACTCAGAGAGATCATTCTGCTAAAAAAGGTCTGAGACGAGGGGAGGAAAAAGATCGATTTAACAGCCGGGGAGAGGAGAGAAGGAGAGCAAGCACACATGGTTTCAGTACAGATGGGGGGCTGAACCCCCAGATGTACCTCCACACTCATGCTGGTTCGTTCAGTTCATCTGAATCTGAGGGGGGTCGACTGTTAACATGCACACACACACACACACACACATATATATACAGACCGTCTTCCGTAACCTGATCCCGAGAGCACTAATCAAGCGTCCACCTTGGCTCATATAACACACAGTGTTCCCCAAGGAGGGAACATGAAAGGCGGGAAACTTTTCCACACACTTTTTACATGAACCGACTCTAAACTAGTCTAGTTTTTTCCCCAGCTCCACATACCGCGTCCCAGGAGTTACAGTATGTGGCAAAAGTTTGCCCTTGTTACTTCTGCCATTATACAACAGGTGCCACATACCTGGAGACATTGTCGGGGGAGCAGGCAGATATGCTGGTTTCAATGGAGTCGCTGCTATCCACACTCAACGTGTCGAAAGCCTGGTTGTCACGGTAGCCGAAGGTATCGAGGTAGACGTTAGTCTGGGAGGCGGCCCGGGAGCCTTGCTGGCCTACACAGACAGTGAGAGAAGTTACAAACAGCCCTTTTTCACCTTCACCATGCATGCACCCATGTGTTGTACCTGTCTCTGACGCTCCCTCTGGGACACTTTGCCCAGATGGCTTTAAATTTTGAGCACAATGGCCCGCCACTTTGACACGTGTTTTCACCCAAGTCCCAGGAAAAAAATCACTGTTATTTTAGGTCAAATTTGCTCCCAAACAGTAGCAAGCACACAAAAACAAAAAAAAATCTAAAAGCTAGTGATAAAACAAGCTCTCGTATTAAAATATATGTCCTCAAAGTATCCCGAAGCGGCTCAAAGATGTCCGGAGAGTGAAAAACACAGACTGATGACAAATTTACTGAGCAGATACTTTGAAGAGAGACTAACTCAGCCTCTGGGTACAGGAAGAGGCACACACACAACAAACTGATACCATCAGACCCATAAAGCAGACCCACCCATCAGATGAGCCAGATCAAGGAACCAAAGGGACCCAGGGACCAGATACACACTCCATTTCCCAGAAAAAAAAAGTGTAAAATCTGTAGAAACTGAGGTGGATTTCTAAGATAGAAGATCTCAGTCTATCTTTTTAAACAGTGACAGGCGTATGCGCCAAAAGAATCCTGTCACATTCCTGCATTATCTTGTCCCAACCAATGAGCTACAGTGCAATTTTCCACAACACATCTTTGTGAACACCCACAAAACCAAACCTCTAACATGGACACCGTTTCCATATAAGGTGTATTATAACGTGTGTGTTGGAGATGAGGCTCCATATCTACCCCTGGTGATTATTTTCATGTAGACATGAGTGGCACATGTATTTGGATGTATCTGCAACCTCCATGAACAAGTGCATTACAATACATTGGCAGGTAGAAAAAGCATGAAAAAAACAAACAATGGCTATGAACAGCAGAGGCTGCTCCATTCAAAGATTATACGGACCTAATAATACGGAACCGTCCCAAGTGCAAGTGTGAAAAACTGTAGCGTCTCCTCTCTTCCCTTCAATAAACGGTTCGTGAGTACGTTTGTGTGAGTTTACCTTTATGGAGACGCCGAGATTCACTTTCCTTGTTGAACAGGGGGAAAATTCTTGGAAGGATGCTGCCACAACTTGTACTCTGTGCCAGAGGCTGATGGGGCTACACAGGGGGGGGGAGAAAGCATTTCACTTACAAGACTGTGAAATCAACCCATCACTGGTTTTCACTTATGCCTTCTCCGCAGACCCTTTGCTGTACATGTTGGTGTACCTTGGTTGGGAAGCTCCGTCCGAGCGTGGCGCACGTGAACTGGGGGTTCAGCGTGGGGGTGGTTCTCTTCCTGGGTAAAGTATCACTCAGATGTGACCCGCCTTCCCTCTCAGACCTTTTCCTCTCCTCCAGCAAACGGAAATGCTAATAAAACACACAGAGACCGAGGACATGTGAATGTCTGTCAGTTATTCATAATGGGATTTAACAAAATAAATCGAAACTATAACGTCCCATTTGAGTTTGCCCTGAAAAAAAACACACAGCTGCTGATGTAAACACACAACCACACGCACATTACCTGCCTGTGTCGCTGATGATGGTTTTTGACAGGAAGGGGGGGTGGGGGAGAGTCAGGAAGAGGGGAGGGGTCTCGATATGTCACCATGATCTCTGGCCAGTGCACAGAGGGAGTTTTAGGGAGGGGACGAGAATTAAGATGGGACGAAGAAGAAGAGGAGGAGCAGTGACAGTCGGCTTGTGAGGAGGAATGACAGAGCTTCGAAAAAAGAAAGAGAAATGGTCAGAAAACGGAAACAGTGCAAAAGAAGTTAGGGGGGGAAAGAAGATACTCATCATCTGCCTGTGTGTTCTAAACAACGCATGAAAACCCAAAAAAAACCTCGACACACACCTCATCCTCCGTTGGTTTGGGGGGGTCGTCGTCAGGGGTCTCGGGAGAGGCTTTGCCCAGAGAGGGGGCAGGGGCAGATTTAGGGTTCTGCCCAAGCTGTGAGTAAAGCTCATTGATTTCACTGACTGTGACATAGCCCTGGAGGGTATCATGAGGAGAAATAGGGGAGAGAGAAACGGGTGAGGCATAGAACGATGTGAGTCAGCCATATTAAGATGTCAAACATGAAAATTAGTGGTTAGAATGCTGCGGAATTTGATGTTCCTTACAAACACTGTTAAGATACACGTGGCAACAGACACCGGAGATCAAGTCAGTAAACACACAGGGTGTGAGGGCAAGCTGTGCTCACAATCAGCGACAGTGTCCACTCACTGTAACGCTTCTTCTAATTACAACCACAAACCAAAAGGGGCAAGCAGAACAAAATGCATGGGGGGGGGGATCTGCACCACGAGGAAAACACCTGACTCTAACGGCACAAAAGTACCTCAGCCTTCTTGAGAAAAACAGAGGAAAGGAGGGACTGACACACATCAGCTAAAAAGGTTGTGTCCTAGCAAACAGAGAAGGAAATCCAAATGATTACATCTCAAGGATTCCACCCACTTAAAAACAGCTTAAGAACTGTTCACCTCCAGTCTGCAAGCTGTCAATCAGTCCTACCTCTCTTAGAGTGAAACTTCGGCCGCCGGTGAGGTCAGCATATTTTCTTTCCAGCAAAGCGAGGCTTTCCTTCTCCTATCAGAGGACAAAATGGGATTAAAAACCTCAGCGAAGCCAAAGGGAAATTTGCTCATTTCCCACACATGCAAACATGGATGTCCTCGTACTCTTTGCTGCATCGATTCAAGGTTGCTCCTCTCCCTCAAAAAGCTTTCCTTCTCTCGCTGAGCCTGCTGGGTAATCTGCACCGCCTGCTTCTTCAGAGTTAACAGCCGCTCCTGTGGGACGAGTTCAACAAACTTAATGCCTTGTACTCCAAATCTGCTGTGTCTGTCTGCTGAAAACGCAAAAAGGGAGCCGTTACCTTGCGAGTGACACTGCTGCGCTGGTAGTCTGCGATCTCCCTGAGAAGCTGTTGCGTATGGGTCTCCTTCTCCTCGTCTTGCCTACTCTCCCTTTCAAGCTGCTGAAACTCCAGGTCCTCAAAACGCTTCGTCTCCGCCTCCAGCACCTCACAGTCCTAATGCACACAGTGGGGAAAATAATGCACAGGTGAGAGAACAGCATGGCAGAAAAACAACGCTTCTGACGTACAAATGGAGCCACAGAACCACACGTGCTTTTACAGTACACCCATGTGATGAGAAAATGAAGTGCACATGCAGTTCATGAACAGCCTCAGGGGTACAGCAGAGTATAAAAGTCTGTGGCGCCTTCAGAATTCTCTGTTTTTGCATAAACATGAGCTGAAACATCATCAGATTTCATTCCACGTTCCAAACATAAACAGAGAGAGCCCAGTTAATCACAGAAATATTACACATATTTCAACTTCAGCTCCGGGAAGTTTCCTTCATTTTAATTGGACTAGGATCAGAACGTTTGACTTTAACGATCCAAAACACAAACTTTTTGTCATTTGTGGAACAACCTAAAGCTGCCCTCTCGCTGGAATGCGCTCTTTGAGATTCATCTCTTCGACACATGTCCTGGAACTCACTGTTCCATCGAACCGTGGCCAAGATGCAGCAAAACAGCAGCAAACCGTGACACCGCCATCGCCGCCTTTTACAAATAATATGGGGCACCTTTACTGGAATATTCATCTTTTACCCCATGGTTGTTCAGAGTGGTCTGAGTCATTCACTGTCACTGCATTATCAACATGTGCGATGTCAGCTTAGACTACAGTAAAGAGTGAGCTACGGACCTATTTCGGGTCAGACATTTTGAACTGAAACAGTAGTGCAAGCACAGGTTCATTAATAAGGGCTGCATCTGACTTAAAGAGGAAGTTGGGCTTTTTGTGAGCATTCTGCAGCCAACCAGCATGCACGGGTGCAGAAGTGGAATGCAGCCCTCGCTTTTTACCAAACACCGGAGTGTTTGTTTATACATCGCAGCTCATATCGCCGTCGTAACTTTCAACACTGAGAAACACTGCTTTCCAATGAATCATGCGGCCCTGATCATGACCATTAGCACAATGAGAGCGAGGCCTCTGATTACACCCCGGGTTTTTACGCATCTCATTCTTTAATGATGGTTTTTGATGTTGGGAAAGGAACCACGTGACGCTACTTTCACCTATAAATTAGCTGCTAATCCCAGAAGTCCACATTCTTTGCTAATATATTTAACTGGACAATTTTCTCGAAAAACCCCCCCCAAAAACCAAATATTTTTCATTTAACAGGATCCAGGTTTAGGATGCGTGTGAATATATGATGTAATAGTTCACAATTATGCAGGAATTTAAAGAATTCGGAAGGTTTCTTTATTTTTTCAGGACCACTTACAAATTCTACACCCGTTTATCTAACATAAAACGTCCGACCTTACGGTGTTAGTGATGAGAATTTGTCCCGTCGGATGACGCCGCTGTAGTGGTGTCAGCTGCATAAGTCAAAAACAATCTTTTTATCCCACAACGGGCTGATAGAGAAACGGGAAAAAGACGTCTCTGTTGTTACCTGAGGACGAACGCTCATGCAGAAACAGTTTGATTTAACATGCAACTCGTCACAAACTGGAAGCATTCCCACAAAGCAACGATGACATAAGAAGACGTCTCTTCATCAAGTTTTCTGATCAAAACCGCAGACGCCACGCCCAAATAAATGAGACGGTTTACACTCCTGTACAGGCTAAGCTTGGTGATGAAAGAATGAGGTGAGGCCACATAGAAACCAGCAGTTAGTTCAAGACTGAAGGCGGATGTGGGGGTTGATGTTAGCTGAGGAAATGGGTTGAGGTATGCAAGCATCGTGTACCTTTTTCCTGACGAAAGCGCCTCTCGAGCACCTTTCCACATGTTTATGTCGCATTTCCCAGTTTGAATATTTTCTCGTCTGCTTGTTACGTTATTGGCTCACACACTTGAGCATATATCTCCTTGGGATTCTGTGTGCAACGTGTGTGTGTGTGTGTGTGTGTGTGTACTGACCCTGGCTAGCTGCTCCTGTAGGGGCTCCTTGGTGGCTTCAGGGCAGCTGTCCAGCTGGGAGCGCTGCTCACACACAATCTGAGCCAACCTCTCTACTCTGGCCCTTTCTGCCTGCAGCAACTCACACGCCTGGCACACGCACATGTACATACACAAAGATGTACGCACATTCGCCACAAAACCACATATGTGCCATGTACACATTTGTACATAGAAATACAAAGACAAGCACGCACACACACAGGACAGAGAGAGGATGGCTGAGTTAGTGGGGACTGCGGGAGCCACAGTTAGTTAATATAGCAACCAGGTCAGTAAGGCTAGCCTAGAGGGAGAGGAAGGGGTAAGCTGGAGAACAAAAATCTGGCAGAGCAATGGAGAGCTGGTTATAGGAATTAAGGAAGGAGTATGTGGAGGTGGTATGAGGAATTCTGCAGAGAGTTTGGTGTCCTGCCTTTTTTCCAGTTTGTTTAAATGGGAATGATTGAAGAAATGGGTGGGAAGGGAGGCGGGGACATATGGACTGGCTCAGCAGAGGATTAACTCTCACATTAATGGTCCTTTCTACCATCACAGCATACGCAGGCATCCGCAATCTTTGCAAGCACTCAAAACAAGGCAAAACCTATCCGCCTTATCGTTCTGCCTGGCCTTTCTTTCCCTCTTTTTCTCAGTGTCATGGTGGAGTTTTAGCGGTTACACTCTCCGTTGGCTGCATGGAAATTTCAGAGTAGGGCTGGGACTAAATCCAACAAAGTGGAATGTCCAAGTGTCAAACTGAATCATGCGCAAACACACACACACACACACACACACACAGGCTAATAACAAAATTCCATCTGTTTATCCACTTACACCTTCCCACCCTGTCAATTTTACCATATGGCGGTATCAATGTGGAAAGGAGACACACACTTTTGCTTGTATACATCAGTGGGCTGTCTGTATCAGATAGGATCGTTTGGTGACTGGTGCACCCTGGGCAGTATTAGCACATATATATTTGGACCAGAGAGAGCATGAGAAGGATTAACACCTACCAGTTGGTCACATGACCCATGAATGTTTGACAGTGTTTGAGCTGCCTATATATTTTCAATGCCGTATGCCACGGAACACACAGTGCTGGTAAAAATCTGTTTGAAACATGTTTTTCTATCACTAACATCATGATATATGTGGTTTCTAACATTTGTATGGCCATTAATATGACTTACCAGCATCTCAGCAGAGAAATTCATAGAAGATGCACCTTGATAAGGCAGCTTAAGACTGTGGATGAATGCTACCCTTTGGAAAAATCTCTTCAGTCTCATCCCATTCAATGAAAAACAGCCTGTTGAATACCTTTTCTTTTTCCTGTTGAGATCTGGTCTCCAGGTCTTCCATCTTGTTGTGAAGTGCTTCCAAAGCGTCTTTTTCCCGCTGGAGAGCAGCTCCTTCTGACTCCTGCTCTGCCTCGACCAGAGCACGCTCCACCTCCACCTTCAGGCAAATAGAACTTTTCTTTTGCTTTCACATTTAAACTATGAGGTTTCTGCTTTATTGAGAAGGACTCCAGCATTTGACATTAAACTGAATGAATTCTTGGGGTGGACCTGACCCTTTGTTTTACCTCTCTGGCAGATTCCTCTATTTGATTGTCCAGCTCTTTGATTTTTTGCTCCAGCTCCTCCATGTTGTTCAGCACCTGAATCCTCTCCTCCTCGACACGTCTCACTTCCTCCTCGGACGACATCAAGTTTTGTCCTCTGCAGTGAGCCACATCCTCTATAGCCTAGTAACATTACAAATATGGTCACTGATTTCATCACTTCAAAGACGCAGTTAAGGGGCGACTTTACATAATGCAGCACGAGGGATTCATGGTAATTAGCTGTAATCAGAATCATCTACATTATATATTCAATTATGTGATGGAATTAAATAAAATAGGTGTACCGACAGCATCTGTATCATGTAATTATTGTTCATGAGACCTAAGCCTTTATTACTAACTCGCTGTTGGTCATTTCTACAAAAAAACTTGTAAAATAGTTAAATAACATTTGTTTGTGCAATTGTAAGCCATTTTACAATCTTTCACTGAGAATCTTTCGGTTCGACAAACCTGGAGCATGCATAAAGCCTGATGTGCAAGCACCAGCTGTCAATTCTAAATGGTAACACTTGGCCTGCTCTAATCTAATAAACGAGCTGTAAATATCTTCCATCTGTGTATGCGAGGACATCAATACTTTCCAAGCATTAAGATGAGCGCTCCTCGTTATCCTCGTGTTTTTAAGGGAGAACAGGAGGACTAAACACTTCCCAAATTAATCCTGATTGATATTTTAGGAAGATGACCAAAGTCAAAGGTGCTACGTTAGCGCTCTCGTGCCACTCTTTGATGAAGGAGATGACATTGACCATTTCATTTACTCACGAGTGACTGATGATCTCTTTAGGTTAGTCTTTACAGAGATATCAGACCGTAGGTCTAGGTAAATTACTGCGAATCCATAGCATGATACTAAATCTTACCACATAGGGACAGATAAAGTGTTATTTTTTGGTTTAGTCATGCCCAAAATGGTTAAGTCAGGGTTATTTACATCCCTTCGAAACAAACAGATATCTGGATACTTGTGAATATTAAACTCAATGTGCACATGTGGCGTAAATCTATATTTGCATAAAGTAGAGATGAGATCTCTAAGGAGCATGCGAATAAGCGTCTTATGTGATATACCTCGTTTGTCCGCTGCAAACGTGGAGATGGTGATGGCGCGAAGCTTCGCAGACTGACAGCCGGCGATTCAGCCCTGTAGTCTCTGTGGCCGCTGCTGCGCCTCCGCCGTACCTGGAGATCATCGTCATAATAACCGTTCTCTGAGCCAGGGGAGGTCATGTGACCGTTCCCGTTGACAGCCGAGGAGTCCGAAAACACCGATGGCGTGTCGTCGTCTTCGTCGTCATTCACTCGGAGCTTCTCAAGCTCCTGGTTGATCTTCTGAAGGTCTGCCACGGCTGAAGTGGAGCTCTGAGCTGTTCCGCCTCCATCCCTCTCAGCCCGTCCCAGCTCAGAGCAAAGAGACAGGATGGTCTCTAGCCGCTGCCTCTCCTGAGATGTGAGATAAGACGTGGATTTGTGTGAGTTACGGTTCGTACTCATACGGCGTATTTCAACCATATTTTACTAGCATGATCCTAATGCTCTGATGTTGTGCCCCAGATCAGATTATCTAAAAGGTGAAACTATAAACAGTAGCGGTCACTGCCCCTAAGACATTGCACAATGAGGTTCAACACAAATATAGCTGCATGAAAGTTATTTCCTTATTAGAGTCAGACAATTCCAAACCACAGACTGACAATAGCTCTACCGGCTTACTATAGATTACCTGGGGAAGCATCGGAGAAGTCAGTAACGCCGGTTAAAATCTCCCGTTTCGTCCCAAACGCAGACGGATTTGCTCTGTAGCTGCAGCTTAGCACATAATTTCCAACTTTCAGGAAGAATATTTCCTCTCACTGAGAATCCCTAAAGCAAAGGTTGCCTTCCACAGCTCTGGTTGCCCGAGAACAGCTATATGTGGAGAGTTACGGAAGCTGCAGAGTAAAAAATGACCCCCTTAGTGGAACAGGAAGTATATGAGCCACACAGCAAGCCTGTGTCAGTAATATTAGAAACAGACAGAGGGGTGGGGGGGGGGTGTATGCATGTGAGTGACAGAGAGACAGCGAGAGATAATGAGAAGTTGGACAGCTGTCAACTAAAGTCGGAAGTGTGCATGAGAACGAGCCATGACTCCAAACACAGGAACGTCTGTCTGTAATGCCGCTGAGGAAACAGGACACTTTCCAGGGAACTGTGCTCTACAAAGGAATCCCAACTCAGTCAAGTTTGGACTGAAAGATTTAAGGCTTTCCAAACACCTCAAGAGAAACAGCCAACATAGCGAAAAGCAGCACGATGCATATTTTTAGTCCGATCAAGTGCAGTGCAAAGGGGGCAATATTCTTCCAAATGTATGAATGATACGCTAACAAAATAACACCTCATTCATGAACCAGGAGCTGATAAAAAAAACAAGCCTGTGTCAGTTTGTCACCTTGTTCTATTCTTAATAGACACAAGCCTCTGTGGAGCTCCGGGGAGATTATCTGTAAACCAAGAAGGAGGGATGGAAAGAGACATACACAAAGAAAGAATATGAGCAGAAGTGGAATAAGGGAAACTGGAAGAGGAGGAACACACTGAAAATGAAGAAAGAAGTAGCTAAAGATGAGGGCAAAGGTCGACGCTCTGGCATTAATGCGCTCTGCTTTTTCTGCCGTGTCACGTTTTAAGGTCAAACAAAAACAAAACAAAAAAAAGGAATGATGGAAATATTTTCTGGTAAGCGAAAAAATACCACTAGAGGGCAGACAAAGTTGAGGCAGGGAGAGGAGGTTTCCTGCAATGGTCCTTCACCCAATGCTGCCAGCGGCCCAAATCTGTTCAGAGCTGTTCAAGCAGATCGTCATTTCAGTACCTGCAACTCTGAGCCTTTTTCGCTCATAACTTTATCTAAAAAGAAACCTTGAGGCTTACAAAACCTGTGAAATGCAGTTTTGTTTGAACGGGATTTGGAACTCAGACAAAACGAAGCGAATTAGTGCAAAACAAGACAACTACAGAGACAGAGCGACAGCTGGATCCTGATCCCACTTGTTCATACATTTAGCGTATTTGTGTGATTATCCACCTGCTGCGCTGTAACTCTGTAATCTTGGTTTCTCTGACCCGCAGCTGACTGATGTGTCCTGTGGCTCCTCGGTGGTACAAACCACACCGGGCGGACCTCCAGATGACTGACATAAACATTCACCCCAGAAAAGCACAGACACACACACCCACACACACACGATCCAAGCACACGGTTAAGAATAGTCCTGTTAGTATGGGCTAAGTGCCATAAGCATCTGTTGAGTGGTAAACCTCACTTTGTGTGTGCGTGTGTGTTAAGATCCCTGGGAGAGTGTGTTTGAGAGGCCAAAGAGAATGTTATTCTGAAGAGAGGCATTCCTACGCTCGCTCCATTTCTTTCTGTATCACCATCTTCCACTTCAAATAATAAGACGCAACAGTGCTTTCCGGTTTTTCATTCTCAACCACATGCTCACCTGTCAAGAGTCCTGTGGCCATCTGTAAGCTTAGCTGATTTACACAAATAATTCGCCCACAATCATGTCACAATTACTATATAACACAGTGAAAAATGTTCCCTTTGTGACCCAACAAGATAGAACTCACCAGTCTCTCAACCTCCTGCTCACGAAGTCTCTCCTCTTTTTGGCGTTGGTGGTAATCCGTCAATTCTTCCTTCCCACTCAGTGAGCTGATACTCCCCCTTCTTTCCCTGAATCCCCCCGGTGGAGCCACACCGGCTTTTCCGAATGACTGCTTCCTCTCCCCCAGACCGAGCCCAGGTTCCAGTCCCGCCTTCCCGAAAGAAGCTCTCCTCTCGCCAATTCCCAGCCCCAGACTACAGGTGAGTTCGAGCCCCCCACCTCGTCTTTCTCTTTCCCCCAAAGAATGATCTAGTCCTGGAGAGGCTCCTTGGCTGGCCAGACGCTCTGCCTCTGGAGGGCTGGAGCTCGTGGAGCTGACAGAGCCCACCGAACTGGTCGAGGTGAGGCTGAGTTTCTTGGCAACGCGAGGAGAAGAGGAGCCTCCCGCTTTGGATGGGATTGTCACATCTGGCGGGGCAGTTGGGGTATCGATGGAGTGAGTGCTGGAGCAAGAGTTCTTCGGGGAGGAAAGAGAGATAGACACAACACCTTCCCTTTGAGACATGGCCTGGATTGGATTCTTGTTGGAGCCTTGCTGGCAGGAGTTGCTGGAGTTGTGGTTGAGTTCAGGGCTTGCATTCTGACTGTTGCTGTAAGCGTCTTTGCTAAATTTGAAACCCCCAGCAACATCGGAACGCCGTGGAGGAAGCATTGACAAGGTCAGAGCTCCATTGTTGTCATTACGGGGCGAGGGGGAGGGGCAAAGGCGGGGCAGCGAACGGCTATGCCCCCCTGTTATCATACTGTTGAGTGAGCCTGCTGAGTACTTCCTGGTTCGACTGCTGGGTGATGGGTCTTGGTTCCCGTAGGTGCGGCGGCCAAGACGAGGGCTCGATGGCATGCTGACGGCGCCCCCTGTTGATGGAGCGCGGGATGAGGAGGAGGAGGGAGGCAGAGAGAGGATGAAGCTATCGCTTCCGGCAACAGAATTGGAAGAACCTCCACCATTCCACGCAGACAGTAAAGGAGAGGAACCTGGGTTGTGCAGTCGCCGGCTATCGCTGAAGCTGTCCTGGCTGCGGCCGGCGGAGGTGCGTGATGCCAGAGAAGAAGAAGGATCAGATCGACGTCCAGGGGAGAGGGGGGGCGGGGATTTCAAAGACGTAAATGGACGATCAAAGCCATAGAAACGCCTTGCCTGTTCCTGATAGGCCGATGAAGATGCGGCAGGACTTGAGACGGGTGTGATTGGGGGAGACTGAGAGAGAGAGAAAGAGACTTAAATATACAATTAACCATGTGTTGGTGTAGAATAAACCCTGTAGTGGAACAAAATGATGGCTGACCTGCGTCACACTGAAGTAGGATGGGTGAGCGTTCCCATTAGCTCTCAGGCTGTTTTCCAGGGCAATTTTTTTGCGCTGCAGGGTGTCCATCAGGTCCCGAAGCTCAGAGGCTGACCGCATGCCCCTCGCACTACTGGTGCCACCCACCACTGCATTACTGTAGTCGCTGCTGAACTTCAGATAGTCTGGAAAGGGACACAGATGAAATGCAACATGTACACAAAGAGATGCAATATGTAGGGGAGAGAAAGAATCGGGCTTAAGCAAAAATAAAAAATGCTGAAGGACTGGGTTAAACAATAAGGACGTGGAAAGATATTCACAGAAATGAACATTTTTCTTTTGTCTGAGGGGAACTGAGAAAAAAGATCTAAGCCAGCAAAAGGAGAGCTGGAAAAGAGATGAAAAGGAAAATATGGAGGCACAATGATCATTATAAGAGAAATGAGTCATTAGAGGGAGGTTAAGCCTGTACCTGCACCTGAAATTGCAGCTATTTGCAAATGAGACACTTGGCGGGAACACACTCTGCCAAAATAATCCACAACCGGCAGTGAATCCCCCACGAAAAGGAGTCAAACACACACACAAAGAGACGTCCTGCACGCTCACACAAAACCATCCATTAGATCCAAAACAAACAGTTTAACTTAAGCTCAGGTCCTTAGAATAGGATTTTGGTCAATGAAAAAGACCACAGAATACTCTGGAGAACCCTTAAGGGGACCCCCGCCCTTCAGGGAGGCTTTTATTTAGAGGAGTCTCAGCAGTTAGGGGGTCTTTTTTAACCAGACCTCAGCTGCATCCACTTTTACTTCCTCACTGCTGTAACCATCAGCGCAAAAATGATCGTTTACGTCAAAAGATAATCCCAAAGTGTGTCTGAATACATCCTGTCACCAGGTGAAAAAATACGCTCGGTAAAAAGAATATCTGCCCATTTCTCAACGTCATCTGAGGTTTTTATGTGGAAAAGAGGCTGTTACGACATTCAAGCTTAGACCACCCAGCGTTCAACTGCTACACACCCAACCAGACACAAGTGCACACACACACACACACACACACAGAAAGACTTTGCAACAGAGAACTGTAGATTTGAGAAATACAAACGTGTTCCCATTTTATGAGCGCGTTTCAGCCCACCGAAAAGCGCCAGACACAGCTAAACATGTGCCTGTGTGAGAAAAATGTCAAACCTTACACGATGGAGAGAAATGGGGCAGAAAATGAGAGACGTCATAAGATCTAGAGACACACACACGCACACACACACACGGAGCGTTTGTGTCCATACATGGGCAGAATCATACTGTAGGCCTGGTGTGCATCAACCCTCTTCTATTGTGATCGCTCTCTACTCTGCTCAGCTGTCCTTGCTTTGTGTGCTTTGAGTCCTCCCTTTAGATGGACATGTCTGAGAGCGAGCCCTGCGGAAAAAAGCCGAAGGATGGAGGTGAAGATAATAGCCGTCTGCACTAGCAGTTTGGCTGATGGGAGTGTGAAACAGTGGGAGAGTGAAGCACATTCCTCGCGTCTCTAGGGATTAAAGAGCAAGAATTCCTCTGAATATAGCTCACACACACACACACACACACACATCGATCGATCACCAGAGAGACTCCGGAGTCCAGCTGTATCAGATGCAGCAGGTACCAGATGACAAAAACACTCCAACATGTGTTCAATTTGCAGTTCTAGCATGCGTGTGACAGTCGTCTCCTGCTTGTGATTTTTGATTTTTGGAGGAACCTGCTAATGTGTGTCAGAGCTACAAATCTTACCCAGCTGTCAGAAAGCTGGACAAGTTCTTCTCTATGTTTTGAAAAAAAAAAAAACACCTTAAAATGCTACCTAAAGGAGTCTGATAGAAACAAACGTAAACACCTCATTTTGCACCTTAACCTTCTCTGTCGGTAAAGATCATCGCGTCTAAGAGGTGCAATGTTGGACCCAACTGAACATTCTTGATGAGAAACCCGGATGCATATGAGGCTATGAACTATTGTACACATCAAACCCAAAATATGGAGGTCAAGGAACTAGTGATGCTGCAATATAAGAGCAGAGAGAAGCAGAAAAGAAATCAGGAAAGGTTCTGTGGACGCACCTGTGTTGTAGGCTAAAGCTGACACTGGGCTCTTCTGTGGAAGCATGCTCTTCATTCTGCTGGCCTCTTCGGGATGGTTGAACCGGAAGAAATAGGACTTACCCAGACACAGGGAATAGCCTACAATGAAAGTGCAAAAGAAAAAGCCAAGGTTTAATTTGAGAAACGACTCAAAACTACTGGGAAAAGGCCAGTGGAGTTTATTACATGGCTCCAACTACTTGAGCTGACACTGATCATTTTGCACTACACTTAGAGCCATTTTTGTCACCTCTGTAAAAACAGACCATAACATTTCCATAACTATGTGGTTTATTAGCGGCAAATCTGGGATCTGGGGCATGGCTGCATTGTGAGTGAGGAGAAATAAACAGTGGCACAGCTTCACATTGCAAACAGATGAGCTAATCCAGCACCAGCTCATACTGATGATTAAAAAACAAAAAAACACATCAGAATGAACTAAAGCGCTGATATACTGCCAGCAACCAGTTGTGGGGACATTTTGGTTTGACCACAAACTATCATTTCATCATCATGAGTCCTAAAGAAGAGGAATCTTTGCTTCACTTGAGTGGACAGAGCATTCAGATGGAGAACTGTAGCAGATTTTTGATCATTCAAGTGACCAAATCTTACAGAGCGTAAATCAAATGACCTCACAGTGATACCTATAGTGCACATATCATAAAACTGTATGAGGACGTAGGCAGAAAGCACAGGCCTAAAATGAGTATGAGCCCGGAGAATGTATTCACAGCCAGACACGCTCTCAGGCATGCCCGTGCACAGCTGGCCATCCTCCGACCACAGTGTTTGCTCTGGCCATCAATTAAGCTGAAAGGGCCAGGTATTAAACAAGATGTCGGGGTCACAACCTCTGTAATACACACAGGCATCCACAGCTGTCCAAATACCTCCGAGGGGAAAAAAAACAGCAGTGCTGAAGCTAACGTAGGAGGTCCTGTCCAGGAAAACTATTGAAAAACAGCAGAAAATGACAACTTCACATGCGCGAGGAGGGAAACTCACATGGCAGGCTGATAAACTTTTATTTGTCTGTTTACTCACATGTGAAAGCAATTTTTTCTCTGTGTTGTGCTGAGGAAAGGAGGTTTCGGTTAAGCCTCACTGTAAATCCCCCCCACCAACCCCACACAATGTGAACGTAAATGTAAAGAGCTGAAAACGCACCTACTTAATAGCTCTGTTACGGTTCCATCAGATTCTTTGGACCTGAAGTCAGACACGACCACTGAGGCAAAGAGGGCGAATGGAAAAAGACTCAATGGAAGAATGTCAAAGGTTTTTTTTCCTCTCCACCTCATAGTTTTCCCTTTTCTTTCTCTCTGACAAACCCATGTCCATTTTCAACATGGAAAGCTGTAATAACTGCCTAACCTAAGCCCACATTCTAATCCAAAGAGGTGTTATCTCTGCAGGCTTTGCCTTAGAGAGTGCCTCAACAGCAAGTTTCTTCCTCCTTTGCCTTCGAAGCAGTCATTTCCCACTCAGGAGGAGGCCTGATTGCAGTGGGAACCAACACCACACATGTGAAAACAGTGCAAAAAATGTTTAGTCTACACAGCTGCTCCGTGAACTGTTCAAATCCACACTCAAGTAAACAGAATCTCGCAGGTTGAGGCGCAAACTGCGGGGAAGTGGCAGCGCGACAGGACGGATCAAAGGATGCGTCTCCTCTGAGGAAAACTACACGCAGGCTCATTCATGTCAGCTGGCCTGAGTAAGAGCTGACGATGAGTGTTTCTCATCGCCAGGCGCGAGCAATAAAAGTCTCCCAAATGCTGCGCGTGCTCTGTGTCGCATGTCGTGTAACGGTGTCTGCCTAATGAATCACAGCACGTCTCAGTATTTAGCATCACGCACACAGGCATTCACACACAAACACACACGTAGCCAGCAGGCAGCTCTTGTGAAAATCTAATTTCCTACCCTCAATAACCTCACCATGTGCCACCTTTTAAACGGAGAGTAATATACGATGTCCTGATTTGTTCACAGCCCCCCCCCCCCTTTAATTTCCTCTGAACCGCTTTGCTAACAAATGCCTAGTTGCTAATCCTCTCCTCCTTTCTACCCTTTGCATAAACTCGTGACAGTGTGTCTGACCAAAGACACAAAGATAAAGAAGCAGCGTTTTACAGACGAACACCCGCCCCAATGCCACCAAAATACAATCCCTGCATTCAAAAAGTTCTCAACCACTTACACGGAAACTAAACTCGGGTCAGCTGCTCGAAACAACCTAAAAATAAATAAACAAAAAAATGCCAACCCACGACACATCGGCCACAACAAAACACACTTAATCTCATTCACGTGCTCACTTGTTTACCAGCAGCAGTGTTTGCCTTCCATGTCAGAGCACGCATGCACGCACGCCCTCTGCAGCAACAACAAAAAACCCTTCAAATGAGTCCGTCTCTGCATTTATAGGATAATTTAAAGTTTGCAATCTCCAAAGTCAAACCTCAGAGTCTTTGAGGATTGAGGACACAGATGTAGGGGCTGCGTCACGTCTGGAGACGATTTCTGTTCCCATGCAGGTCTGAACTCACCACGATGTTATGGGAGGGGGAAACTGTTTCTCTATTGGGTTAACATGAGCGGAAGAATAGCCAAATTGAGACCATTAGGTTAGAATGTAAAATAAACCAAGAGCAAAGGTCCCATGCGAAACATGTGCTTGAGTGAGGCTAAAGTGACCCGTCTCTTGGTCGAGCTTCACATGCAAAGTAATAACAGTGGAAAGACAGAAAAAGTTCTTTTAATATCTAAATTAACTAATTACTTTGTGACTGTGATCCTGAAAACCTGCATGTCACTGAAGCTAAAGCTAAATAAGAATTTATCCATTCATGAAATGATGCACACACACACAGGCCCAATGGGAGTGCAAATTGTCCTCGAAACCACAAATTAACCCTCACTGAGGCACAAGGGTCCAATAGCAACTTCATGAACATGTGGTGTTTTTTCAGGCGGTTCGGTGAAGACTTGTTCAGTCGGTCAGGCTCCTCACCAGCTCAGGAACCACATCTGGACTCAACCTCAAACTGTATGCACAGAGCGTCAATGTGGATCACTTCTCTCAAGCTCTGGAAGAAAGCCAGGCTTATCAACAGTCTCTTATCTATCTCTAATGAGAAATGAAATGTCAAGGAGAAACAAACCGAAATAAATAGAGCGAAATAAAAACTGATTTTACAGCATAGGGCTGGTACAGAAATAGCCCAGATGTGCTAAGGGCGGACATTAAAACAATAACATCCAAGACAATGACGCAGGTTTGGTTTTCAGGTGTCAGGTATCCTGGCTGCGGAGCCTGCCTTCATTATCATAGGCTTGTTCTCTTTGTTATGTGTGCTCGCAACAGTCTGTGAACCTGAAAGCAAATTCAAGACCCCGAGGCATGCACACGGATGTCATGTTGTGATGGAGTGCCACCAGGATCCAGCTCCCTGTAAGCAATGGGTGTAACTTTCAATACTGTGTGGTTCGGATCCCACTGCGGTAGCAGTGATTCCCTCTTCCAATTCTGCTGGAACAAAAGGGGCAAGAGAAGCAGAAGAGATAGCAGTTCAGCGACTTTGGCTTAGTGCACTAATCTTTCCCTGACTTGTGCACCAGGTGGACAGAATTGATATTTCAAAGAGCGTTTGACTTTGATCCCAAAACTGTTGACCAACTGCTCTTTATCCTGGCTGATAAAATGCTGTGAACAGATTGACTTTGCTGTGAAACGCAAATTCAAGACTAAAACATTGACCAGCAAATTTTGGGCCAATTTCAAAGGCAGTTTGCTCACCGGCCCCAGACGGCTACAGGTTGCTATAAAGGTGTGCTGATATGGATCAGAGAAAGAAAGTTAATGAGATTATCAAAGAAAAAGAGAGAGCTAATCAAACTCCAACATTACATGCAGATAACCCTGAGCTCAAAGAGCAGATGACCTATTACTATTACTATAGTTATACTACAGTAGAACTGCAACTACACCTCGTGGAGTACATGAAGTGGTTTTTCGTCAATACAAACAGATAGTTCAGAATGCGTTCAAGACAGTTTGTTTTTCCACGAGAAACTGTGTCAAACAGTGATGATGAGTAACACCTTAAGAAGAAAAAAGAACCACATTTCATTATGAAATTAGAGTTGTACCATACGGTATCGAAAACTGTTACAGTTCTGTGAACTGGAAGGCATTTAAAACAACGCCAGAGTGAATTCAACGTTATTTTGTAACAGCTCATTAATCCGTTACTAACCTGATGAGTCCCATTCAATGAGCACTAAACGCGAAAAAAAAGGATCTATTTTCTTTCTTTAGACGTCTGACAGTTTGTCATGACAGGGCATCTAAAGAACTCAGGAGGAGAAGTAAAATGAAAAACTGTTTATAAATCTCGATGTTGCTGTTTGCCTTCTTTCTCCAGTGACGAGTCGCTTCCCCTGCCGCCTTGAATCCGTGTCGGAGAAAGTTCAGTGATTTACCGTCGGCGAGTCTGAGTCGGGACCGTACCAAGTTTTGGTAAAGAAAAAGGGGGGTTGAGCTCCAGGATTAACTTTAAAAATGGCGTGAACGCAACTTAAATCAAAGTCTTGCACACTTATGACGCCACGGAAATGATAAAACATTGATCTTTAACTAATTATAAACCATATGTAAAGTAACAGAGGGGAGCTGGTACGCAACCCCCCTGTGTTTATATATGGTAGGTTCAAAGACAGTGAGGTATGCAGAGGACGCCTCCTCAGCTTTCTTTGTTTCCCTACCTATTTTCCTTATTTTTTTCCCTTTTTGTCTCTTTACGATCCATTGGACAAGTGTAACCCTAAACCAGCTGGTTCGCAGGGACTAGCGTCACAGTCTGGGAGCTTAGTTTTATTATAATGACAAACTAACAAAACTGAAGGAATATTTCCATTTGGCTTTTGAGATAAAAGAAGGCACTCAAGACTCAAGAGAATTTATTGGTCAATACTGCCACATGCTAGTATACAGTGTAATTAAATGTTTTTTTCCCCCCCTTGGGTCCACATGGTAAAGAATAGATTTGAGAATGCAACCCCACTGGCTGGCTGACATAACACATGATCATAGGGTTTCAGGTGATAAAGGTAACACAAAATAAATGAATAAATAAATTTAGTTTCTTCATCTGCATTGCTCAGTTGCTTCCCATCCCCAACTTAACATTAACTCACAGATAGCTACATTTTTATTATGCATTTGTTTATATAGTACATACCTGAGATAAAAAGGGAATGGGAAGGAGTAGTTATTGAGCAGCTGTGCTTTGTAAAGAACCCCAAATTTGCATGCACTTCAAGCTGATGTGCATGCTGGGAAACTGAGTTTTGTTGCCCAATATTCTAGCTTAAGAACAAAGGGGAAAATTATAAAAAAATAAATAAATAAAATAAAAATAAACATGATACAGCACATCCAAAATATAGAAATAGTCATTTTCTTGTTAATATGATTTGTAAAGTACATTTGATAGAACAGTTAACAAAGTTAACAGTTATTTTGCTTGTTTGTCAATGTCTTTGTGCCCACATTATATTTTTTAGATTGTATGTTCTACAAGTGCCTTCAAGCTGCTCCAGTGAGTTACCAGTGAAGCTGATGTGATTCCAGGTCAAACTGCAAGTTCCCAAATACAGAACAGAACATTTCCTAAACACAGTTAATCGTCTCCAGACTGCCCTAGAAGTGACTTGTCTGTGTCTACATTATGTGTGTGGTTACAGTGAACTCAGCCCCGAGTGTGTGAGGCCAGTGGCTGTTCCTGAAAGATGCTCTCCCTCTCGCTCTCCCTACATAATTTTCCTGGCCATGACCTTTTGACTTTGCCAACGTTTTCTCTCTTTTTTTCCGTTGTTTTCTCCACCCCTGCTTCTTCACAATGCCCTGTCGTCGTGTGTGTGGACACACCAAGATGATGTCAATATTTGAATCAGCCAGGCACAGCGCAAAGACAAATAGGCCTGTCAATATTTAACTGAAAATGGCCGGGCCTCACGGGACACGCTGATACAGACCCCCCCTCCCCTCCACCAAAAAAAGCAAAGTAAGTAAAGTAAACTGAGAGGACAGACAAGTCAGAGAGTTGCGTATTCTGTGAAATGAAAGCGGAAAAGGAGAAAGGAAGGAACACAGAGCGGAAAATGTTACAGAAGGTGAAAACCTAGAAACAGGGAGAGCTCTGCGGTTGATAAAATCAAGGAAAACCAGGAGAAGGGGAAGGAAGTGATAAGGCAGACGGGCACCAGAAAACCGATCAAGATACAAGCAAACAAAAAAGCAGACTGAGGATAATTGGTCCCCAATAAAAAATGAAGGAACTGTTTGTTTTGACAAATTTTCTACAGTCTGTAATGACAGAGTCTAAAGGGTTATGTATGCTCTGAAGTTGCTGGAAGCTGTGACTCATTATAGCAGCTAGCTGTTCCAAACCACAATGAATGAAATCAAACCAGAGGTATACACACACACACACACACACAGAGCCTTGTTTTTAAGCACAAATCATATAAAACACACACAACCACAGGGAACTGCTTGCAGACTCACATACATGTACACATACAAACATATTGCGCACCCTGTTGTTTCCATGCTGAACATCAGCAGAACGTTAACTTGCCCATGTGACTCATGCACACAGAGAGGAATGCAAGCTAACCAAACCACAAATTACCAAGTCTCTCTCTTACACACTCACACACACAGAAGTTATGAAATACTAAAAGTATGCATACTAAAAGCAATACAGTCAACATCAATTCAAACGCTGTGCTCTCGCTTAACCAGTAGGTGGTACTATTTCAGTGTGTCTGTATATATGTGAGAGAATGCACAAGCAAAGTTATTGTGTGGCATGTCTAATATGGGATGTTTCTGAAAGCAGATATTCTATGCGTACAACTTACCCTGTGTTAGCGGTGTAGGCACGGTGACCTGGACTCCATCCAGACTGCAGAGGTGACCGCAGGGGTCCAGGGTCACCACTCCTCCTGTTTGTGTGGTTATGAGGTAAGGGTCAGGGTTATTCATTCTTCCCATAGTATACACAATTCCTATTGTACTACTGTGACACTGTTCTTCTTTATCTCTTCAAAAGTCTGATAAAATACTGTTTTGAAGAATAGATTATAAATAATAGAATAGATGGGTAACTGTGTTAATGCCTGAGTTTGTCATTATTATGAAGTCATTGCAAATAAGCCGAACTGACACCCACCTTCATTAAAGATAAGACAGTGCTCTGCCTCAATGCCAGCCCCTTCGATGGTGATATCTTGAGGAATTGGAGCATCTTCTCTGCCTATACGTGTAACCCCTGGAATATCGAGAGATAAGCTTTAATGATCAGTGGAATAGAATTACAAGGGGATGACAATTTATATTGTCTGGATGTAAATCATTTTGTTTCTGAATTCTCTTGGCCAGCGTCTTTTCAAACTGAAATTGGTACCAATGCCTGTCTCATAAAGACGACTTGTGATCCATGATTTTATGTGACCGCACAGCACAGTTCATGTATTATCATCTTGACCTGAGATGTTCTATTAGTACAATGGCACTATGTTAATGTATGAAGCCATTATTCTATAAACCCGTCCATGTCAATAATAAGCATCTGTCTCTTTACAAGAACAATACAATGACAGTTTTGTGAACCATGCAAGACATGCTGTGTATGATACAGCCCTATTTTTCATGAATGAAGATCGTAGCTGAAAGTAACCACTGTTATTTGTCTGATAGCAGTTTTTCACCACCTTTGAAAACTTTGAACTATGTGTCAGTCAGTTTCAGTTAGTGTTAGATGTGCTATCTTCAGGCTAAGTAATAATCAGCTATACAAGCGTCCCTCTTGTTATATCGCGTTGTAGACTTTGTTTGGCAGCTAACTAGAATAGTAATGAGGCAGCTGTGGCTTGCTGTGCTGATGAGTTTGGGTAGGAATATAACTAAGGAAAAGGGAGCAAAAGATGACAGTGGATGGCTGACAATAGACAAACTTTAGATTACTACAAATACTCCACTTGCCACATATAAACAGTAAATCATTTGTGCCGATAACAGCTGGATGCAGTTATATATGAAACAACAGCTAAAACTTAGAAGAATAATACATTTCATACACACTTTGAAGTATACTTAAGCAGGTATTTGTTATTCTACTGTATATAATATGGTGATAAAACTTGTGTGTGCCTTCAGGTTGAGTTGTGGCCTGAAGTAATTCTCATCCAGATGTGCATTAGAAATTTGGATTATTTTCATCATCAACTACAAGTATTGGCTCCATTTTTCTTACTTTTTCTAGTAGCTACAAATTAAACAATTCGTGTATAAGAAGAAAGGAAACAAATAAAAATAAAAGGGAGGTGTGCAGCAGGTAAGCAAAGCAAAGAAGAAAGGACAGACTATGAGGGGACTTCAAAGATCTGGTTGTACTCCAGATTCTGTGTCAGAACTTTGCACGACTTCTGAGAACTTACATTCCGAGAGCTAATGGTCTGCATACTGTGCAGTACATCAAGGAAGAAAGTAGCCACTGCATGACCTGGTAATCGCAACTTTTGGAGTTTTTACACTCTGTGTGTGTCTATGTGTGTTACCTTCTTTAAGTGGCAACAGGGTGATTGCCACACTCAGCCTCCCACTGCCCAAGCTAACCAGATGAGGTTGAGCAGTTTGGACCTTCAATCCTTTCCCCGTGTCAATTAAGTCCAAGGGTGGAGACTGCAAGCATAAATATAAGATGGAAAGGTCAATTTTACATACATTTTGAATGTTTCATGAGTTGTAATATATCCATAAAAGTACCCTGCAGAATGCCAACTTACATCATACTATTACTCATTTTTGTTTTTGAAAATACAGTGTCGTATTTTGTTGATAAACTGCATAAAATGTGTGACTCTTTCACCTTAGGTTCAGCTGGAGACATCTGATCGGACTCTGGTTGAAACATCATCTCAGATTCCTGCATGCAAACAGAAATAATCTTAAAATGCAACCAAAATAGCAATCCAGACATGAAGGAGTCGGCTTGCACAAATAAGCAAAAACTACATGCATGACTGCATGGAGATGAATTAAAATATGATACAAATGGACTAACTTTTTTTGGCATACGCATCTGCCACATGAGAGCAACTCTCCCTCTGAAAGTGTTCCAAGTAGAAAACACCACTTGAGAGTAAAAATACATGCATTCTGGCTTTACTGCAGTGGGAAGAACTGGTAGAAATGATCCATAACAACAGGCTTCCCATGAGTTGTTGGTTGCTACAGCTTGGTGCATTGAATGTGTATCTCTGTTAGAGAGGGAGACTGAGAGCAACACGTGTATGAGGCAAGTGTATTTGTTTAAACCACATTTTTGCATATGTGCAACAATAAAACAAGGTACACAAGCTTCATCCATCTGTAGAAGGTGGTGGAGTGCTGGAACCTCTCCTAACGTAAGCTGGGAGAGTGGAAGGTTACATCCTGGACCATCACAGAACTAACATGGAAACACAGGCATACTTATACTCACACCGACGGCCAGTTTAGAATAAATAGCTAATTTAACATGTTCGTCTGTGGACTGTGGGAGGAAACTGATGGATTCCACGCAGGCACAGGGAAAACACGAGGCCTCTGCACTAAGAGGCCCAAGCTGACCTGCAGGTTAAAACATGGAACTTTCTCAGTGTGAGATGATGACTGCTGTCCTTGATGTGTAACATGAATTTTAGATATTTGCTTTTGTTCTTTATCCTGCTGGTAGAGGGACAACAAGGCTGTTCAATGCATCGGTCACGAGTGACTCACCCTAGTGCTTCACCCAAATATTTCCATTTATTTGACAGCGATTGTTACGATGAAGATGAGCATTTAAAAAGCTTTTTAAATACAACGCAATATTAAGTTTAAAATTTGAAGTGCCTTGAGATGACATTTGCTGTGATTTGGTGCTATATGAATCAACTGAATTGAATAATTTAAAATATATATATATATATATATATATATTGTCTTTTTAACCTCTGATGTCAGGTGGACCAAACCAGAACTTTAATCCTAATAAAGTAACATTCATGATATTAACTCTATCTATAACTATTTTGCTCCTAATTTTAGCATACTTACACCCAAATAGGATTTTTCATGCAGGAGTTATATTTGTAATCAGGCTTTTACACAGGATTGCATTGCATAGGGAGTTTTAAATAGATCTAAAGCAGTAAGGTTAATA
This sequence comes from Leuresthes tenuis, assembly GCF_036924035.1. NCBI lineage: Eukaryota > Metazoa > Chordata > Actinopteri > Atheriniformes > Atherinopsidae > Leuresthes > Leuresthes tenuis. Next base: position 16,134,354 of record NW_027325378.1, read on the forward strand.
GACGGTAATCCTGACTCTTCAGATTACCATAGAAATATACTCACAGTCTGAGGAGGTTTTTGGTTTTTGTGCATATTTCTCTTCATACTGAGAGTTTTAGTGCCACCTTCAACCAAAAATGTCATCTATAAATATCAGAATTTGTTCCATGAAAATATAACATCCGTGATTATGATCAGGCACACAAAAATACTTACATCCCTTTAGCTTTTTCTTAATGCCACAGGTCAAATCTCAAGGTATGTCCTGATCAAGACATGTCCTTATCTAAAAGATCTAAAAGACCTCGTAGGCTATGTTAAGCACATTTTGCCCTGAGGAAGATTTACATTGGCTTTAGGTATATTTCCTCAAGAATCCACCTCAGAGCATGTCTACACAAGCCTTGCTTAATTTGGACTAGGTTTTTGTGATTCAAATAACAGTAAAGGCCAAAATAAAGATCAAATCAAGCCAAAATGTTTGATGATGGGTGGAACTATAAAGGAAGAAATTTAAAAAAAACTACAAGTTTGACGTAAAACGAAGAGAATGACAAACTACGCAGAGGAGTGAAAGCAGAAGTAGATGAAAGGAGACGAAATACGAGTGTGTAGTTCAGTAAACGCGTTCAGATCCTGTGCCAGGGACAACCCCTGCAGAACCCTGCAATTCAACAAAGCAAAAATGAGGCTAGCTTCTATTTGTGTTGCAACACATAATCAAAGACAAACACACACAAACACAGTGTGCACACTCATCCAGATGGGTAAGTGTACTGCTTCTCACCAGAGCAGAGATGATTACAGCATATGGGAATCCACCACAACCACATAGTGTTTTTCACCTCCTGCCATTTCCTTTCTCTCTTCCTTTTCTCTAATATTCCATTGTCCTCATCCTGTAATAATCATTTATTCATCTAAGTCACCTCAAACAGCTGTCACAATTAGTAACTATTAGGTTTTTAAAGTTTTTCCTTCCTTTTGCTTTATTAGCTCCACATGCCACAGCCTTCTTGCCTTGCCTTCTTCCTCTTGTCTTTTCCCAACTTCTCCTTCCAATGTTCTGTCCGCTTGCTTTTTTAATGTCACTCTCCTCATTGCCCTCTCGTCATTTCCCTTCTTTCCTCCAATCTCGAGCAAAAGGAAACGCAAATCAAACTCAGCCCTGCACCACTTCCTCTAATTCAGCAGCGGTTTCCTTTGCTGCTTTGACACCCTTGTTGCCTTTAACACCCCCTAATCCACACACAGGCACACACATACTTGCGACTCAGCCACCCTTATAACCCGTATCCATACGCAGGCATCCACAAATAAAGTCACACATCAGCTCTTTCTTCTCCCACAAGAAGATATGGGCTCCACATTCCACTGATTTTTTCCATCACTGCAGACAAAACAAACGCACCGTGTATGATGGCGACATCATCTGGACAAACGTTACAGAGTCCTGCTAAAAAAAGGGAAAAGAAAAAGAAAACAAAGAAGGTCAATGAAATTTCAAAGTTTAGGGAAGACTGTTTTGTGCAGAATGGCAAGTTTATTCGCCCCACCCCCTAAAAAAAACACACACACACACACACACACACACACTCTCTCTCTCTTTCTCCAACCAAAAGCTTCTTTAATCTTTATTCCATTGTTCCTTCACCTCCTTTTCTCCAGGTGAGCTCGGCAGGTCAAGACAAGTCTGTGACCTGGTTTGTTTTGGTTAAAGCAGAGCAGTGAGCTGTGTCACGCCCACCTCAAGATATCCAGATGCCAACCTTTTCATCTGCGGGTTTTTCCGCAATCTCAAATTTAAACAACAAACTTGACCTGGAAAGATAAGCTAAAGTATTAGATTGGATGGTCTAGAAGTAAAAGAAAAAACCTTTCAAACACAGAAAAATCATGCTATACTTGTGAATGTGGAAAAATCCAGTCTCACCACTCTAAGATTAACCTAATCTTCAAATCCAGCATTAGAAGTAATCCAACCTGTAGCTACCTGCCCAGCACAAAAGAGGCGACAGATCCAATTAGGAAATATTGGCTCCATATCGTGCATTTAGTTGCTAAAAAAAAAGCAAACTTTTCGTTTACACGTGGGTGGAGACCAAAACAGAACTGCATTCATCAGGTAGCCAAAGAAAGGACTCTATAACTATTTCATATTTATATTCCAATTGTATGCAGAACTCTGACTGACTTTCACAACACCAATTTGCAAAAAAGTCGTGATACTGTGTAAAATGTAAATAAAAACAAAACGCACTGATTTGGAAATTTAAAAATTGGGATTTGGAAATCAGGGATGCTGCATCCTCTAAACTAAAGAGTTTAGAGTTTTCCAGTTTAGCTGGAAGCAGGTTTTCAAGCAGAGATACACTCCCATCCAGATGACGTCTTTTTCAGGGAAGGCCTTGCATATTTCAGCGAGACAGCGCTAAACCGCATGCTGCGTCTGCGTATGGCTTCATAGTAGAAGAGTCCACGTGCTGGACTGGTCTGCCTGCAGTCCACACCTTTCATCAATTGAAAACAATTAGTGGATCGTGAGACAAAAAATAACATAGAAGATCCAGGACCGTTGAGCAGCTAGAATCTTAAATCAGACAAGAATGGGACAGCATTCCTCTTCCAAAGGTCAAACAACTGGTCTCCTCAGTTCCCAGATGTTTACAGCCTGTTGTTAACATTAGAGGAGAAGCTACACAGTGGTATACATGCCCCTGTTTGACCTTTTTTTGCCACCATCACATTCAAGATGAGCTCATTCTTGTCTGAAACAGTAAAATACCTCATTTTCAACATTTGACACAATTTCTTTGTTCTATTGTAAATTAAATGTTGATTTGGAAAATTTGTGGTTTTTATTTACATTTTACACAGCCTCTTGACCTTTTTGAAATTGCGGTTGCAAGACAAACTTTAGACCCAAATCTACACAGAGAAACTAGACCTGTAAATATTTTATGACCGGTTGAAACGACTTAAAAAATGCACAACACTCGTAAAATCACGAGGATTCGAGAATAAGAAAGTCTACACACACACACACAAGCTCTCTTTGATGTCATCTGCAGAACAGCTGAGTCTCTCTGAAATACTTTGTCTGCTCTACATCTGCAGACAGAATTGAAGACAGAATAAGAAGGGAATGAAGAGGGGCGGAAAAAGAGAAAGTGAAAGAAAAAAGAGGAAAACACAGCGAGAGAGAGAAAGAGAGAGAGACAGAGGACTCATTAAAGGAGGACAGCATTCTCATTCTTCTTTTTTCACCCCTCTGTCAAGTTCCTCCCATTTTGTCCCCTTTTTTTTTTACATCTGTTTTGTCTTTCGATCAGTTTCATTTACTATCTGCATCAGTATTTCAAAACCACATGCTTGGACAAATCCAGTTGTTAATGGTCCCAGTTTGGTTATTTCATTTGTTCTTTTCTTTCCTTTTCTCTTTTCCTTTTTTTGTGTGTCTGCTTTTATTAAAAAAGACGACACACTTCTACTTCCCCGTTTGCTCCGTGGTTAGTTCTTTTCTTAAACAGCAGTTTTTAAGGATTGAATTTGGTCAAATCCATCTGCATTTTAGTGTGTGGCGTAAACATCTTGAAATTATCAACTGGGGTTAGCTCTTGAGCTGAACATACAATTATTTTTCTTTTTTACTTTTAATGCAGATAATTGATGTTAGCCATCAATGCTAGCCCCTGTGCACGTGTCTACACTTTATTAGGGTAACTAACATCTGGCAGCTCTGGAAGATGAGGGCACTGGGCCGGGCTACAACTTGACCAAGTGGCAAAGATGCCAGTGGGACTTATGATTAGTTGATCAGTCCTTTCTCTGTCCATTTAAATTTGATATAAGTTGCATCTTATTCGATTGAAAATGCCTCCTCTAATGCTTTCTGCCCTTATCTCTCTCCTCCTCCATCGCTCTGTCTCTCAACATTCCCTCCCCTTACATTCCAGTGTTACCCTCTCCTCCTCCCACCTGACAAAGCCAGCATTGTATCACAGATGCTGTTTAATATGGAGTCCCTCTCTCAGTGTCCCTCATATGTTGCAACTCTTAGGGCTAAATAGTGTTATCCTTCTTCCCTTTTCTCCACAATTGCCTGTTTGTGTGCAATAATGTCTTCAAGAAGATTTTTGTCTATTTATATTAATCTGTTCCTTACGTATATACAATTACAACCTCTTATGTGTATAATACGGTACGTGACTTTAATTTGTCCATGGAAGAAAATCCTAAATGTCACTGAGAGCGTGCATGTGTTTGACTGTGCACGCGTGTGTGTGTGTGTGTGTGTGTCTGTTTTAGTAAAACTCTGAGAGCTGATTACCGCAACCTGACCTTGATCCCCAAAACAACAAATCCACAGCATGCATTCTCTCACTCTTTTTTTTCTAATGTAATTTAGCAAGGTGCAAGAACCAAAAAAAAAAAAAAGGGGGAGGGGGGGTTTTTAAAAAAAAAAATGAAAAAAAAAATTCTCCATTGTTATTGCAGCTGACTTAAAGGTGGAGGAAATCTGACTTGAATTTCTATTAAGGGTGTGTGTGCCTCCGGAAAAGCCCAGATCACTTCGACTGCCATATGGATGGGATCAACTGATGTTTGGTTTCCGAGGGGCCGGATATGACCAAGAGACGAGGAAGGACAGACTGTATTTGCTCATGAGGTGAAGTGTACTATGACTATGCCAGACAGAAGACAGAGAAATGAAATGAAAAAGATACAACAACACCTGGTGAAGAATCAAAAGACTTACAGTAGTTTCCAGTTGGACAGCTGGCCTTTAAACATAACATCAGTCCATACGGCAGTCATGACAATCCAAGAAGTTATTGCCATCTTAAATGGACATAAAACAATCCCCAAAAAATGTGTTTTTAGCAGGCCGCTTTTGAAGGTCACATAGACTTCTGCACATCTATGCACTGAGCTCCCACCTGTTATCTCTTCAAACTATCTGACTGTATACTCTAAACACATAAAGTAAACAATACACAGTCTGCACAGCTGAAAGTAAATCTTGTACAAGATGTATTCAGAGTGATGTTTAAGTAACCAATAACACAACAGAGCACTATCCTCCTGGTTTCCACATTACAGCCAGAGCCAAGTTGATCGAAAGCTTTGGCTTAGCTTGCTTTCTTCTTGTTGCTCCTGTGAAACAGTTTTGACATAAAATTCCTCCTCTATGGCAACTTTTTGTTTTTTCTTAAAATGTGCCACTACATCTAATGATACTAAAGATAAAAGATCCATTTGGGTGTCACCAAGTGTCAAATCTATCACATAAAAATCAGAATATCAAACGTGTTTCCATATAAAAGAACAGCACCACCATCACGTTATCAGGTGTCAGGTCTGTTTGGATATACACAGGCTTATTGGATGCGCTTGTACACATTCACACAATATGCTGTTGTCCATACAAAAAATATATATTTTAAAAAAATCAGTGACTTAGAATATTTTCAATATATCTAGACTTCCAGTAGGTCCAGTAAGCATGCTTTTGTACTGTGAGCTGACAGGCAGAGAGGATGCTATTTTTCAATCACAGTCCTACCATTCAGTTTCAGTCAAAATCCCCACTGATTTCCTTTTCTGCCTCGACCCTTTTTCTCTGCATTACTGCTGTGTGTTTTGTAATAGCTGGCATTAGCAGCCGATACATCAGGAGAAAAGAGAAAAATGTCACCTTGGAGGACATCATCTGATCTGACTATTGGCTGTATCTGCGCGCGATAGACCTACATTTTGAGCTTCATTCCTAAGCCCAGAAAAACGAACAAAACTTTCTCTGTGTTTGGTGTGCTAAGAAGAAAATCTTTTAACAAAAGCCGGATAAAGTTACAGCTCAAAAAAGCGCACGCTACACAAGTGGGTTTGGGTTTGACTGCAGTGAACTGCAATGGGCAACCTTCCTCCCATCCAACCTTTGCATGAAATTGTTTTAGTTTGTTTGTTTTTTCCATGAACAGACGTGCTTACCATCACTGAAACGGGACTGGCCACTTCTGCCATCGCGCAGGAGAGAGGACCCAATCAGTCCAGGATCGAGAATGTCGCCCCCAAATATTGCGCCACGACTCCTTCTCGTCCCCGATTACAATCCCTGCGTACACATCGGTCGCCCAAGAACAACTGTCCAGGAAAGACTTTTAATCCTGTGTCACATTCACGCGCACACCACACGCTCCAAACATACACAGAAGTTTCAAGGAAACAAAAAAGCCGGCGGCCTCAGCCATTTGCGACGTGTATAGGAATGCAGCAACAGCTGGAAGCAGAGTTGGACTGGGAGCAAGGGGAGGGAGTCTCTCCCTCTCCCCCTTGCGCTCTCTCACTCACACAGAGCGTAATGTGCAGGTGTTAACAGACCTATACTTGAACCCTCATCCTAAAAGGTTCAAAGAGAAAAGCTTTTAGACTGACAAAGAGAGGGAGGCGAGAGGGAGGCCATTCTTTACTCACTGGGCAGCTGAAGATAAGAAACCACAAGAAGAATGTTTAGCTAATGATATTACAACAAGCATGCTTCAAGTCTTCCTTCACAGGACACAATCCAGCCCTCATGATGTATGTACAGAGCGAGTGTTTGATACGATCTCAGATCGTGCAGCAGGCAGTAGGAATGTAAAAAGGTTAATAAAACCAAAGCATGGGAGCGTAATTTCTCCTGAGACATGTATCACCATAAACATGATAGGACAACCGATTAGAAACCCGTTTCAAGGCGTTCCATGAATCTTAGATCATTACCCAAATGCACTCTTGCTCATAAGTTATGAATCCTGAAATACCAGCACAGTGTGGTCATTCCTTGCAGCTCCTATTCCAGGAGCCAGTCAGGACAGCTTGTTCTGACCAGGAGTGGAACCCTTTGGATTTTTTCGTGTCCAGAGGTGGGATGTGAGAAGCCAACTATCTATTTAATCTATGCAGTCAAACCTAACAGTCAAACCTAACAACCATCCATACCTACTTCCCTTGCTCATTTCCGATTGCTAAATCCACCTCCTTGCCACGGTCGAGGTGCCCTTGAGCAAGGCACTGCACCCCCATGCTCCCCAGCCTGTGATTGGCTGCCAGTGTATGGCATCCAACAGGTGCCAACCTGATTGGATTAAAAGCAGAGGAGAAATTTTGTGTATTTCATACAGTGTGAACATGACAATAAATCTGATCTTTATCTTAATTATCATTTCGCCAGACCATTAACTTTCTTTAGCAACTATAAAGACTCCATACCTTATTTTTGTCCTTTACACTTTGCTATAACCACTACACCAACAAATCTAAATTGATGTCCCGGTAACACCAGGATTTATGCTGAGAAAACAGTTCAAATAAAAAAAAAATGTCTGACTTGAGTAAACTAAAAAGAACAGCTGCCTGTCTTATTCTTTAAAGTCTTTCTTTTTTTTCATTTGTATCTTTTAGCGTCCTTCTTTATGAAAGTGTGATTGTGTGCTGTGATTAATCGAAGTAGCTGAAAGAAACAGCCACTATGCGGAGTGGTTTATGAAAAAGTGCGCCCTTTCCTCATATGTTTTGAAAGTGAAATATTGAACGTAATTGCACATTTCTTTGGGTGTGCACACGTCTGACCTCCTCAGCAGATCATACAGAAAACACCATATATGTAACCCAAACTTTTGATGCACTTCATTATCCTCTTGTAGCAAACAAATCCAGTTGAGAAAATCTTCCGATACGAGGCTTTATTATGCAATTATTTAACCTTGACTATAAATTTGATGGGGTATGCATTCTTCAGCCAAGCAAAACTGATGCACCTTTCATCTCAGTCACTAACTGCAACAGGAGATGGCAATTCTTTTGTCCAACCAAACCCGCGGCATACCTCAGGAACGCAGGTGTAACACACAGCCAAAAATGAATGTCCCTCATGACAAGAACACATTAGTTATCTGAGAAAAACATGCAGCCAGGTATTATCAGCATATTTACATATGTGTCTCTTTTCAGAGCTGGAACTGTCAGCAGCGGTAAGCAGCTCTTTGCGTGATTTGTGTGCACCATGTGAAAAATCTCTGCTACATGTCCAGTCATGCATCATTCTGAAGACACCACAAGGCACGAGTAAATGCCACCGACTCTGTATCAGATGCGGGCACTTATATTTGGCAGAGTTTTCTGGGTTCTTCGCAGCTATAAACAGCTGCTAGGTAAAGCAAACAACAAAGATTTATACAGAACCGTAACAAAACCTGAGTAGAGCTGATTTTCGCTCAGGCTGGCACACGCCAACTACGATGTAACTCACGAGGTGTTCTTATGGTCAATGAAACGTTAATGTAGACCTAAAAAAAGGTCCTCTGGTTCTGAATAAGGAGGTCAAGAAAAGTCTGGCTGCAGACACACACACATGCAGACAAGCTTTTCCATTGGAGCAGGACTATCTTATCTCTCAGGCACCAAGCGGATCCCTTTAGGGGTAAACAGGAAGAGAGCAAGCACCAGGCCCTGCTCAACTTTCTCCACTGCTTCTGGGCAGTCAATGATACCTGGCATGTATAGGTGTATTAAGATTGCAAAAAAAAAAAGTTCTATAAAGTTTTTGAACCCACAACCAAATTTATTCAGTTTACTCTTATCCCTCGATGTGTGAATCCTCTAATTACACGGGGTTCATAAACCCAGCAGCGTGTTTTCTCAGTATTTACAGCCACATGTCACAGGGGCTTCATGCTCATTTACAGTCTTGATGTTTTATTTACTTAACCATGCTTGGAAAGTCTTAAATAGTGACAGATACAAAGCTAAATGCTACCAGGATAATACTGCTTGAGAATTGTCTAACATCTCCTTTTAACTTTCTTTCTTGTCAAGTGTTTCCAGAAGCTATTACACGATTATGTCTCCATGGGTGCTTGCAAGCAGTGAGAGCTGCCAAGCTTTCTCCATGACGTCATCCAAGAGCGTGTGGGCTTGAGAGGGCCACAGAATGTCTGACGGCATTCCCAAATGAATTCCACAATTCTCACGAGACCCCTGAAGGCTGAGCAGGAGCTCTAGAGCTTTTGGGAAAGGTATTCCTCTCTGTGTTAGAGGAACCTGCCTCTATAGAGCTCAGTTTCATTCCAGAAAATCCTCCATCTTAGACTTTTAATAGCTTTTATGTGTGTGGAAAATTCCTTTTCTTTCAAACTCAGAAAATTTTCCAGTCCGCTGTGATGTGTAACTACATCTACTAAACAGCATATTGCCAATAGTAACTTGATGGCTCATTTAATCTCAGTTGAATTCCGAGTGTCATCTTTAAGGATTGGGCGGTTCTACGCAGTCCATATACCTAATAACACCCTAAAGGCACATAATCGAAAGAAAGTGAGTCTTCCATTGTGGCTTACAGATAAAGCGAGGTGAATTTCACCAGTTTGCAGTGGCCTGCTGCAGTCCCTCTTTGTCCAGTCTGCCTTTTTATTTACTTACACCTTATTGACGCAGAATAAGAGCAGTCATTTGTTCTCATAGTTGTGTAAATACAATAGCCATCATTATCTGAAGGAAAACAACAGCACATCTATTTGTTTTAGATGTTAGTAACCCAGTTGGTTTTCGTAGGTGACGTCATGTAATGGAAATAGCAAACATACACTCATCTGTTTAATGTTAAGTAACTCGTTAGTAACTCAGTTAGTAACTCATTGTGGAGATGAGGAGGGCACTTAAATGTTGAACCAAACCGCCTCAGTGGGAGATAGTTACAAATCTTTGGCTGCGGTGTCCAACAAGGGCAAATAAATTGCTATATGTCAACACTGGCATCACTTGGGCTGGAAAACATTTGCAAATGAACTAAACGTTAAAGCAGCTTTATGACTTTAGGTCTATACTGAGTCATTCTGAAGCATCTTGCTTGAGTTGTCAGCTTCTCCTCTGAAACCTGGGAAGCCCACTGGGATACAGTGAAGTGTAACACAAAGACAGAAGGAGAGGACCAATCCAAACAACAAAGGAATGCTCTCAGTCCAATCTGCTGCTCTCTGCTCTCCCACTTGCCTGCCATGGTATGTGTAATTACTCCACAATTAAAGTGCCTTTGCTTGTGTCTGTGTGGGCCATATAGTGCTTGGTGACCACAGTCAACCTTGTCAACAATGTGGCCTGGATACGGCAGGCAATTTCACACAAGTGAGTCAAGGAGCGAAAAAGAAAGGCAAAGCTATATGAAAAGAAAACATTTTATTTTGCTTTAAGGTTCTGCTGCTGCCCCAGGAAAATTCAGCTCAGTCAGCTGATCTTAAGCTTAATTCGGACTGACTTTTTCCCTTTTTGTCTTCCACACTAAAAAGAAAACTGTAGTTCTTTTCGTTCAGCCCTCTGTGTTCTTTGAATCGCTTTTCCCTGTTTTTTTTTTTCAATTCTTTTATTTTTCTACCCTCTCTTCGCCTACCCTGACCGTAGGAATGTACAGCAACTGCCACGGCACTACTGTCTACGTCGTGCATAGTAATCACCGAGCCTGCAAGGCACAAACACTCACACAAACAGCAACATATCCTGATGCACATAAATCCTAAAATACACATATAAAACACAATTTCCTCATTAAGTATTCATGTTCTGTCTTATGGAGCCTGAACTGGGCTTGAAATACACTGTACATAGACACATATTCTGGCACTTCTATACATCATTTCTCCACTTTCCACTGAAATTACATTACATTAAATTAAATCAAATCTATTTCTGCATCCAAGCAAACAAGTTATAACAATAAAAATAAAAATAAATCTTAGCTGTTTATTTGAATCAGTGCATGTTTCATGGGAAATGAAGTTCCACACATATTTGGCTTTTCCTCGGAAAACCCCCCTCCCCAAAAATGAACTGTCTGCAGCTCTCGTTAGATGTCTTAAGAGTTGAGACATTGCTGGCACAGAGGGCTCCTCTCTCCCAACACATGACTTTGTTTAACATACTGAAGAAACAAAACTAACCAGAAAAATTGCAGCATGCGCATTTCCCCCATCTTCATTCCATTACTCCAGAAAGAGGGCACAGTTAAACAAGTAACTTTAGCCCACGAGCCAAATAATAATAGTCCCTTGTGTTTCTTGTGCTCGAGCCATCTTGTTGAGCATTTTCTGTCATGGACTTCCTGATCTTGGAAGAAAATGCCTGTTAATACCCTCAACTTTTCATGTGGACTCCTTAAACACATTAATACAACATTTTAAGTTGTGCTCCCACTTCCCAGGAATATAAAAATAAAGGTAACATGTAGAATGGTTTTGAATTGGAGGATCTGTGTGGCAGTCAGTTCTCATAGTGCACTACAAGCCAGTCAGAGCTGAGTTGAGACAAGATCTGTTCTACTTTCTGTGGATAGGAAAAAAGATTTGAAGATTTAAAAAAAAAAGAGAAGATGTTGGGCATTCCTGCTTCTCTTTAATCTGAGCTCTGGCTTTTTTAATTCTTCTAGACTTTGCTCATAATATTGGGGCTGTGAGCACATTCTCCAACCAAACCTGATGAGTTCCATTAAGATATAAAGGCTTTACAATGTCAGAGGTCCCCCACTCTTAATGTGATTGTCCTTGAGTGAGACTGTGAAGTTCTATCAGCGGCAGAAAAGCTGCTTGTGAACAATGTAAAAAAAATAATAAAAAATCCTATGATAAATTCGATTAAGCCATCTACTATGATACATTATCATTAACATTCAATTTGAACAACATGGGGAAAAGAATCTGCCTTCATACTTCTGCTCACCACCACTGGCACGTGGGGCATGTGTCATCTCGTTTTGCGGTCCTGCTCAGGCAGCAGCAGGTTATTGAGTTTGATGACAATGTTGGCAAAGTCAGTGAGTTCCACAAAGTCAGAGGTGATGATGTTGACTCCGTCCATGCCTGGCTTTTGAGTCTGCACCCAAGACATGATGGTTGGCAGATTTCTAAAAAACACAACGGACAAAAGTTTTTATCAGAGAACAAACGCTTACGGTAATTTTTGATCGAGGGAAGTTTGGCCATTTCAGTCTTAATCTTAAGGGATTTCCTGAGCTTTTTTTGTTTTGGTTCTTAGCACACACAGAGACACTGTGGCTGTATCACCTCTGAATTCTCCACTATGTGTCAGCCACCAGCAGAACAAAACCTGGAAGTGAGACTGTTTATACGCTCGTGGTAAACAATTCTATTTCCTTGGAAGTGCCAAATTGGGCCACCTCCTGTCTCGCCGAGGCATCCGTTTTGGGAATTTCATACCTCAGCATTGGTGGCCGGTTTTCTCAGATGGAAGGGCATGGAGCGTATGTTCTCTGGGTCAAGATTTCCACCATCATGTCAACTTCTATCTAAAGTCAACAACCTAGATCACTGCAAAAGTTTGTGCAAGTACTTCAGTGCTTGTTTAGGGGGAAAAAAGAGCTTGACATGCACTCATTTTTAATGCTCTGCAGTTTGGACTTGGATTATACCTGATCCATAGTCAAATAAACCAGCGATGTGATAAAAGATAATAAATGCAGGCATGAAACAGTTTAAAAGAAGAAAGATTATATACTTAAGTGGGCAGATAAAATCCCAACTCCTGATTAATACTGCTACTTAATACTATACTTATCATGTAAGTTTTGAGTGATTATATGATTTAATTAAAAAATTCAAGTGGTGCAACAATTACAATATTTCTGACTTCAACGTTGTTGTAATTTCCTCATCATCCAGTCTTTTGACGGCATGTGAAATCCATTAGCACAATTTACTGTACTGCCCTCTACTGGACACACACTACAATGAACAGAATCCCATCAAACAAGAAAACCCATGAGGTTTTTAAAGTTACATTTCAAAATAACGGCTATTTTCATCCCACTGAATTTCACAAACCACTCTAGCCCCACCGCATACATACTAACGCACCCACACAAATCCAGTCATAACAACTCCTGACCTCTCTACCAGGTAGTTGCGTAGCCCCCAGACCAGCCCCTTGGCCACAGTGTTGACGGTGGGCGTGAGAATGGCCTGTGTAACATGGAAGGATCCCTGCTTGGCTCTTTCCTTCAATGTACTTTCAAGGAACTGGACAAGAGAGAGAGAGAGTTGAAACAGAGAAGTCTTATTAAAAGAGCAATTATACGTCAGACATTTGGTTGAGACTGTTATGAAAGAATTTTGTGCAAATGTGAGGGGAGGGCACCTTCTTTTTTGGGAGGATGTTAACAGAGAACAGAGCTATAAGGGATAAGGGGGCACATAAAAGGGAGGAAGAATTGAAGGAGGACAGGGTAGATGAGGATGACGAGAGCCTGGAGAAGCAAATGGAAAAAGGGAATGAACCTATAACGTAATGCTAAACTAGAGAATTCTAAGATGTTAAGTTTCCCTGAAGCAAGTCCAAAAAAGAGACCAAGAACCCAATAAAACAGTAAGAAAAAAAAAAAATATTATACTCTGCACACAGTTTATTGTGAAAAATTCAACATAACACGTCTCTAAGGGTGGAAACATATGTGAAGCCTTGCTTATATTATCTGGTGTGCTTCCTTTGAGCAGAGAACACTGAAGACAAACATTTTCGGGTAACTATTGTCAGACCTGATCACTAGACTGGAGGAATTGGAGCCCATTCCTCTGTATTGAACAACTTCAGCCCTGGGAAAGTTACAGTGAGGTTTCCTTCCTTCCTACTTCTGGTCTCTCCAAAACTTTTTTTTTTACTGGCTTATGTCACGACTTTGGCTTTTCATGGAAAAACATTACATTTGTTCTTCTTTAGTCATGATTTGCTGGAATAATTTATATGCTCTGGGTCCTTGGCTTCCTGCGTGATCTGCTTTCGCTTGAGATGTTTTTCCTGGAACTGTAGGAACAGGAATACCATTCTAGGAAGCGCTTGAGCCCAGAAAAGGTTAGTGTTTTTTTTTTTTACCTGTATAAGCTTGTTGGGCTCAGTGGTGTTTGCCCAGGGAGCGGGGATCTTATTGCCAGGCCACATAGCATTGATACCTTGGGCTGAAGGATGATGGTAGAACACAATGACCTGCAAAGAGAACAGCCTTTAATATGATGTGCTGAAGCCAAGAGTTTGAAAGCTACAGGCAAGTTAAACTTGAGCTCAGTTTACAATGAAAATACAAAATACCCACAAATCTAGAATACAAACAGGAAGCAGGACGTGGTGTAACCTGTAGGACCTTTGTTGGAGAGCAAGTTTGCCGAATAAGCCAAGCTTACTTTCATAAGTTTGTTGTCTTTTCTGTTGATTCGCTCTGCAAGTTCAACATAGTTAAACCTCAGTTGATTTTGGCAATTTATGCTGGGAAACTGCACTAATCCAAGGCAGGCTATCGTGATACAACTTTCTTTACCAGAGTTCCTTCAATACCAACTTGATGAGGATGTGATATTTTTATCACCAACTCTTTGGCTTGCAACCACATCACTCAGCTTTATAAATCCTAATAAGTCCATGAAGTGGAGTACACACAAATTCAACTTCAACTGTAACAATGAAGGGGATGAATCATTAGATATCAAAACTCATATGGGTTCAGTTATATGGTGTATTACATCAAATATTTAATCTTATGCTGCATGCATAAGGCTTTATTGCAAAAAGAAAAAGAAAAAAAAAAGTACACACGAATATCTTGTATATGTTTTAAATGAGTCTTGCTATGGGAAGTAAAAATTAACTAATGAAATGCGCAATCTCAGCCTCAATTTATTTGTTTTTTACAAACTTTTCTTTACATGGTCTATGAAACACACCCCTGACCTCAATCTTACTGTATGTTTAAGCATAGCCTCGTATCTACAGTGATATGTGAGACATGTTTTAGATTTTATTCAAGTAACTACACATCTGAGCAGACCGCTGTTCATTTGCATGGATTTACCAGTGAGACAACATGAGAATTTGGGTTTAAAGCGTCTTTACCGTGAAGAACAGTGGAAAGAGAACTGCTGCCCCCTGCATCTGCTTCTCCCTTTACCCTGTCTATGCTCTTCCTTCCCTGCGTGCTTCGCTCTCACCGCCTCCTTTGCCAAGTAAGCCAGTCACAGATTAGGGTCATGAGAACAAGAAAGATGGCAGGCTATCTGAATGAGACACACTTGTGCACACACTGTACAGTCCTGCTGTAACCATGACATTAGTTGTACCTAAACAGGCATCCCACACTTATAGACCAATGATGGCAACACATCAATCTTTTGATGCTGTAGTCGGGCCTACAAGACTCACTTTTTCTTCATTGAAACCTACCGCAACTTCTTACGTGGAGGCTCTGAAACTGGCAGAAAAAACACTCGCTAATAAATAAAAGAGAGATGAGTTTGATTGATTTTACTTGTCTGCAAGGCGGCTGGCAGCTCTTTCTTAGTCCAGCTGTGTGGGGCTGACGTCCACAGTCCAGTCAAAAATAATAAATTGGTGGAATTTTCTCAGAAAGATGTGTTTATCAGAAATTGTTGTCCAACGCAGCCCGTAGAAAACAGCCATCCCTTTACTTTGTAGATACAGCTTTATCCTTTGTGAAGTGGAAGTTTCTGGGCCGATTCTGAATACGTATAATACAGTAACCCACAAATCACTGAGGATAAACCTGTAACTACTGGCAACGGGAAAGGATCTAAGCTAATCAGCTTATCTTAGCAAGCATCTGTATTTAAACAAACAATAAAAAAGGTCATTTAAACACAATGCTTTAGGTATAACAACAACATTAATGCTTGGGTGATTCAATCCCCAGTCAAGGTTTTTGGGTGTGTGAGCCCTGTTTTGAGAATTCATATTTTCAGTCGTACTTACAAGCTCACATGCACTTTAAAAAGTCTGTTTTTTGGATATTTTGGCTGAATTAACTCTATAATTCTTTTATTTTGGTGTTTTGTAAATATGTCAAGCAGGCACAGACGTGTGTGTACAGGCACACAAACAGTTGCTGAGCTACCTTAAAACTAAGGCGTGTCTGAGAAAGACATAAATCATTTACTGTGTCTGAGAGACCGAAAAATTATGGACTGATAAGAAATGAGAATGAAAGACAGAAAGACACTCACCAAAAAGAGAAAGTCGAGCTGGTGGAACGAGTGCTAATGGGATGATACTCACCACTAATTCCTGCCCAGGAAAGTCACAAGTGGCAGGGATTACCTGACATTTATTGAGCTTGAGCTTGCGCACCTACATACCCATTCTACTTCGTACACGTGTTGTTTTCATGCATTTATATACACATGCACGCAGATAGTCATTCTTGTAAGATTTGGGTTGTGGGGACATAAATTCACTTTAAAATGCTCCCCTGCTGCATCGGGAACGTCACCTGGTATTTCTTTTCCCAGAGGTAGTCCAGAGTGATGTTCTCCACAGTGCAGTTGTTGCACAGCTTACTGCCAAACACTTCCTGGAGCATGGTGATGAGGTACACGTGGTGCTGCGTCTCCATTGCATAGTAATGATTGAAGTCCAAAAACACGATCTGAATCAAGAATCAAATCAGTTGTTCTTCTGACTACATCTATCCGCCTTTAAAAACAACTATTAAATGTGCTTCTCACCTCTTTCTTGTGTCTGCCTAGAAAGAAATTGATTTCTAAAAGGCCATCCCGCACCTTTGGGGGAAAATAGGAGAGAGGTTGGAATTCCCATGACTTATATATGCAACAACTTGTTTGGTCACAGTTTTAGTACCATAAAGTTAACCTTTAACTCAGTGGGGAGAGCTGGAATACAAAATGCCACCACCTTGCCTCGTAAAACAAATATAAATGGAGTCAAATTTCAAGTGTACAGACTCTTAACAGCGCGTATGTTACTGCCCCTACCACCAGCCATGCCTGTATGTTTTCTTGTGTTAAATTTTACAGCCACACGCCCATCCTCTGGCACAGTCCTTGTAACGAGATGTAAAAAAGATTCAAACAGAGAACAGGGATTTTATAATGACTCGTTTCAGAGGAGGGATCTTTACAACTAAGAGCACATCCTTTGATCCCTGCTCTGGGTCACTTATGTTGCTGTACTTACAACTAAATAAAAGAACACACACTGGGGAAAAAAAAGCATAGGGAAGACATTATCAGGGATTATCAGACTACCTGAGTTAGTTGCTAACACTTGAACTGGGGAACAGGCATTATAGCAGCAATGGTATCTTATTAGGTGCTAAAAGTAACTGAATATTTCTCCACTCACCTTGTGTCCAAAGAGGCCGTGGATGAAGTAGATCTCATTTCCAGGTTCACCTGGTTTAGAGGACACCCTGAGATCAAAGTAACGAATCCCTGCATCTAGTTGCTCCTTAAAAGTCAGGTTCTATAAATACAGATCGTATTACATAATATGTCACAAGTGGCCGCAAAACTATACAAAGAAATATGACTGTTACAAAATCAGACCAAAAAGCCCTTCCCAATCTACCCTGTACAATCTGCACACTGAAAGACTCTCCAAATGTAACGTTTCTGTCATTTGAGAGCAGTACCTGTGTCATGGACCACTTCACCATGACTTTCTTGGCCAAGACACTGAACATGGTGGCCAGGTACTTCACATAAACCTTCTGGTCAGGGCCCACAGGAGCATGCACATCCACCCAGAAAGTGAAAGAGTCATGAGAGCCTAGAGGACAGAGATAGAGCTGCTTGTGGTGATGCTGACTGACAATCTTAATTGACTAAGGAATAAACAAGGCAACTTGGATGAAGGTGAGACAGTATAAAGATGTCTTTTCATATAGCTGTGTGAATACTCCATGTGTCTATAGTGAACCTTCATGCACTTAGAAAAGTGTATCCAACGTACCAATTATCATTTACAACAAGACAATATTACAATCTGTTTTCTTTCAGACTAATAGCCAACTTTGTTGTTCATCCCTCCAAAGTTCTGCAGCGCAACCAAACATTTTTCAGGGCGCTTGGCTCACCTGGCACGGCGAGGTGTTTGAGGGGCATTGCACTGAGCTTGGAGGGGAGGGAGCCCATCCAGTCGGCATTGACGTTGCCGATCCCAGCAGGTCTCGTCTTCATGTCAAGAACTGCCCGCCAACAGCTCCGTCAGTAAACCGCCCAGTAACGGATTCCCGCGCGCTCCCAACAGGTGATAATTACCGCAGTTCATCCTGGAAGATTGCATCTATCTCAACACATTTTCAGCATCTTTAAAACGCACAGAGAATGCCATTGCAGTTCAGATTAGACCCCTTTCCTCGCCCGGTTTCCGGTCAGTTGTTGCATTGCTTGGCAAACCGGGCATCCTTGATGAGACCGACTGGGAGCTAACGGCTGCACTAATCCTCTTAGTGAATTTCCACTTATTACACCCTGCTCCCCCGCCCATTCCTCCTGCTTCTTGGCTTAACCTGCTCGGTGTATGCGCTAGAACCACCCGCTGGACACAAAAATACAATCAGACACATAGAAAAGTGAAAGATGAGGACATTTGCTTGTCCAGAGTCAGCAAATCCTGACGTAGCCTATATATTGGTGATTGGATGACTGTGCATAAAGCAGTAATCGGCTCATACATTTATGACCATAAAGTCGAATGACAAGTAACAAAACCTCAAGTGGGGTTGAATTGGTGCAATTTGCAATTGCAATTAGCTATAAAGATATATACATGCTAAATTATTTAATATTAGACATAGGCCTATAGCTGTTAAAGATTATTTTACTTCTCCCTGTAATATCTAAATATAGGGCATACCCTGTGGTAAACTGCTTAAATTTGTGGTTTGTGTAATAGAAAGGCATTATCAAAAGTAAGTGATGACACATTCACAACATTAGAATACAACTAAGCCAGCATTTTTTTTGTGTGTGTCAGAGAATCCAAAGAGCAACACAGCAATATTGGTGTAACGCCTTATCACAAACCCAATCATGTAGCGCTATCTATTGGCGTGGGACCTGAACTGCAGGTTCAGAGGCGTCACGTGAACGGGTTTCCACAAACTTTTCCAGTAATTTGTTTTGTATCTCCTGAACAGTCATGCTGCGAATGCTCTGAAATACTAGGGAAACATATAGGCTAAATACCCGGTTCAGTCCAGGAGCTGTCTGAAATTAGCTGCATAAAGAAAACAAATAGATAAAAAATATATATATATGAATAAACAAATGTTCCTTTTTACCGGGTAAAATGTTACATTTGATAGGGCTGTAATACTGACGTAGCTTAGTCTGTGCGAACTATTTAGGTGGGTCTACATGATATTTGAGCGTCAACAGTCAAATGTCTCCAAGACAACAAGCCCCACAAATCATTGCGGCAGCCTGCGCTACTTGTCACCTGGTTGCTAAACAGGCGTCTCGTTTGTGTGCCCGTTTCCATGGAGAGCACTCATGCGCGCACACACACGCGTTATCACAAGTGCTGGGTTTAAACACTACGTGAATTTTATCTAGAGCTATCAGTTGAGCCAGACAACGGTCGAGAAAAGGAACACCGCTAAATGGTGAGTTTAAAACTGAGAGAGGAACGAAGTTAGGGCGAGACAGATAGATAACGAGTAAACAAATGGCAGTGAAATTGAGTTGTCAAATTTGACATGTCAACCTGAGCTAAGCCTTTCCCCCCCGATAAACGACGCTGGATAAAATAGGCCGTTATTGTCCAACAAAACTGTCGAAGTGGGTTATGGTCAAATTGTTTCACGCGCAGTCTGCTGTGGTTGAATAAGTTTGACAAACGAAGTTAGAAATACGTGTTTGAATTATAATACTGTGATCAGTTTAGGTCAATTTCAATTTATTATTATCGTGTTTATTTTCTTTATGGAAGGTTAGTGTCGGTGTGTGGTTTCAGTGGAACTGATCTTGATTAGCTTCCTCTTGTCACGTGGCCATGCTACATCTTAATTCCTTTTAAATCCCCCTCGAACGGATTGCAGGCCAATTCTTCTCTCATTGCTTATTGTCTTCGTGAGACCAGGATGCCAACCTGGCCTTCATTCAGAGAAAGGATGTTTAATTCGTATATGAATAATTCAATTTATGATTGTTGTCTTTTATGATTCAGAGATTTTTTTAATTGTAGTAATTTAATTTAATTTTTACCCTTTAGTTGAAATAAAGTTCAATCTCCCATTGGCTTGCCTGAAATTGCTTTCCCTTGAAACTTAACAGATCTGGTCAACGCTCAAGGAGACAAGTTGTAAATGGTAAATGGATTGTACTTACACAGAGCTTTTCTAGTCTAGTTGACCATTCAGAATGCTTTAACATGACAAGCCACGTTCACTCATTCACACACACACATTAAGCACATCTTAGTCCATACAGTGTCACAGGCACATCCAAACACCGATGGATGCATCGGTAGAAACACCACATTTGACTTTTTTACCCTTATGCCTCTGCAAACTACACCTTGACTTGTCCTGCATGTTTAGTTTACATTCTGTTCACCAACTTGCAACTGATGCATGTAATGACCGCACATTCTTTAAGGGCAAAACATTTATTTATGAAAAAAACATCAACTATATTTATGCGGCAGTTTTTTAGTCCTATTGATAACGAATGAGCATGTTGACACATTCACCTTAAGTGCATCTTATTGCATGCTTACGGTTGTTGCTTACGGCACACTGAACTTCCCACAGTGATAATCAAGGGTTAAATAGAGATTTGTTCTAGGTGTGTGTGTGACTTTGTCACAAGTGAGCATGTTACAAAAGACACAGACGGCTTCTTTGTGCTATGATCTGTGGATTCTCTTTTGTTTTACTTCTGATGTCATTGTTCTGTTGTTTACCTTTTATATTTTCCACATAAAATGATCCTCTTTGTTTAGTTTGTAGAACCCCGGGACATTCTCTGCTAAAAGTGTATCAGGAAGGCTGCTCGCTGTATCAAAATAAGGAATATAGTTGTTGCATTTTGTGGCAAACTAAAACAGAACAGCAAGTACCTGCGCATTTAATCCAAGAAGAAAAGACAGTGTGACAGTGTAACGTTTTGTGAGGACAAGTTGTTGACCCTGCAGTTTTGAGCAAGTCCTCAAGGAGATTTATCCAACTGAACATACCTTGATCAGTATGGCCTATGGCGTCAATCAAATCCTCTTGCCGAGCAGGGTGCTTGGGGATGGCTGTGGATGCCGGTAAGCATGTTGGTGATGTAACATCCTATTTACATCTGTGTTTGCTTAATCTGCCTTAGGCAGGCTATGTCATCTCCTTTGGGTGTTCATGTTGGAGCCTCCTCCAGCACTGATGTGGCACGCACCTAAACGTACTCGCTAAGGGAAAAACAGGAAGCGACTTTACTGTAGTATCACCTTGTGCCCAGGTCTCTGTTGTGCAGATTTGTGGGAGCAAGTAAGATGATCGGTTGCCTTTTTGTAATCTCGTGTATTTGTCTGTATGTGTCTTTAACTGATGATTTTTCTTCTTTTTTTAGCTGTCTTGTGAATTTGGGCCCAACTCCATCACCAAGATCAAGATGAACAATGGATCAGTTACTGAAAGATAAGTTTTGAGCTCCGCAGTCGGTGGATTTGTGACCTATCTGGCCAGTTGAAGATTCCTCATCTTTGGAAAGATCAGCTGAGCTCTTCTGGAGACCAGGCTTTGGGGAAACAAGACTGAGCTTTGAATCACTCAAAGAGAACAGAAAAGACACTTTGATTGATAAATTCGCAGTGTTTATAGAGCTCATCTCACTCTTAAAGAACGTTAAAAAGCTGATGAAACCATTTTGAGAGATGATGAATCGCTACACCACCCTGAAGCAGCTGGGTGATGGCACCTATGGGAGTGTTCTGATGGGGAGAAGCAACGAGTCTGGAGAATTTGTAGCAATCAAAAGGTGAGGATGTTTTTTTTTATATACTGTATATATATGTTTTCCACTTGTCTAAACCGATGTCCCAGCCAATGTGCTGCATAACAAGACGATTGTGTCCTGGATGACCTGTCCACCTCAAGTTTTCTGATGTCAGCAGGGCAAACAAACCGGCTTACATTGCTTTGTTTCTGCAACATCGCCGCTGTGCTCAATAATAGACGAGCCCACTTGTTGATCATTTGGTTACCATGCAAGATAATACATGCGGTGATGGTGAAAGGCAGTGAAAGTAGTGGGGGTGTGTCAGGTTGCCGACATTGTAGAGGAGACAAGGAGTAAAGGATATCTGCTCGTTCTGTAACTCTTATGTAATTCCAGAGGGAGGGTGAGGATAAGCAAACACCAGCTTGTGCGCTGCGTTCATCCACATGGCCACACGTACGGCGACAAAACCGAGCGACGTTGACCAAATCAGCATGTTTTCAACATGGGAAATTTAAGCTAAGAAAAATGAGTGGTTAAAAACTACATGGATTAGAATAACAATGACAGAAGATTCAAAAGAATTAAATGATTGATTTTGTATAGACAGTCGTGGTAATATGTTGTATGTAAACTGTGTGGTATATATGCATATTGGATGTAGATTATCCTTTTAAGTCTTTTTTTACATCTTTTCCTAGGATGAAGAGAAAGTTCTATTCATGGGAAGAATGCATGAACCTAAGAGAAGTGAAGGTAGGGATGCTGATAATCATTGGTACACACAGAGGCAGTACTTCCAGCACACAGCACTTTCAAAAGCCACCGGATGAGTATTTGTGTCCTTGTGATTTAGGATTTAATGCGTTGGATCACAACTGTTGGAGCTGCTTTCAAATGCAACACAGTCAAATGAAAACTTAAAATGGCTCCTTCAAGCTGTACGGGAATACTTTATACATGACTCCACTACATCTGTTGGCATACCACTTAATAAACCTGGTGTTAAATGCACATTCGTGTTTTATTACACTCTTTTCGATAACATTTTCCTGCCTTCCAAATGATTTTTCTTCACAGTCACTGAAGAAACTGAACCATGCCAATGTGGTGAAACTAAAAGAGGTTATCAGAGAGAACGATCACCTCTATTTTGTCTTTGAGTACATGAAGGAGAACCTTTACCAGCTTATGAAGGACAGGTAAGAAGAGGAACAACTGTATCACACACCTATTGTAGCTAATTATAATGTAAATACATGTATTGACACTTAGTATAGTTTGAATGATATGCTGGAATCCAGTGGTTTCCAGTGGAATATTTGATATTTCTGTCCCCACGTCATGCATTCAGTAGTTTCCGCCTACCACTGCATTTTGCAAACAGCTGTCACCGGGCTTAACAGCATCTCTGGGGGACGCCTCGATGTTTTTCTTTGTTTGGAAACCCCCAGGCCTGTATATGTGGAAAGCACACCTGGGCTTAGTTGTTAAGGGCAAGAAGCAGACAAGTGAAAGTGTTTTACAACTAGTCAGATTACTGTTCGTGTTCATTGTTACAAGAATGCTGTTTATGTCACGATGCTTTCATTAGCTTGCTCATGAGACCTCTATTGATTTTATGCTTACAGGAAAAAAATGTTTCCTGAATCAGTGATAAGAAACATAAGCTTTCAGATTTTACAAGGCCTGTCATTTATTCACAAACATGGTAGGTGTATAGTGTTTCGTTCATGCTCGCAAGGCTACGAGGGTGGTTTCATTCTGCAAGATTCATTGAAAATCATTAACGGGAAAATAATGACCCCTGTTTAAGATCAAAATTTCACGAGCAAACGGCTCGGTAAAGCCGTGTCACATAAAGTGATGCAGTCAGAGATCAGACGTGTCTAATTGGCTGAACATTCATCAAATTCTTGTAGTGTGTGAACCCTCCATAGTTGCTTTGTTGTAAACACTCTGGTCTGTGTCATTTCTGTGTAATTAAAAGGGTGTGTGGATGCCCTGTTTCTACAAATGTGAGCCCTGAAAAAAAAGCAAACAAAACATCTGACGAGATTTGTTGTAATCAATTGTTTTGATGCTGTTTTTACCAGAAGAAAAACACCTTGTCCATAGGAACGACCAAAAACACATGCTTGGCATAAGTGTCCATGCTTCCACACATCCAAAATGCACACTTTTTCTTTTTCTTAACACTTCACTTTTATTTCTCTTCCTTCCTTCCTTCCTTCTCTGCCTGTTTGGTGTGCTGTCAGAGAGAATAAGATGTTCTCAGAGAATGAAATTAGGAACATCATGTTTCAAGTGCTGTCTGGGTTGGCTTTTGTACATAAGCATGGTAAGAGGCTTCACTTTGTCATGTCATGCTCTCTCAATAAGTAGCATAACCTTTAGCTTGTCATATAGCAATGCGCTGCCTGTGCAAATATGTTGGTATTTTTCTCTATAGCCACTAGGTATGTTCACGTTTTGTTTTTTCCTTTAAAGATTTATGTTAAATATGTTCATGACATCAAAGACCGTTACCGCATTTGAATAATTGATACGCGTATTATTTTGTTTCACCTATAAGAGCGATTTATGAAATGTACTTATTTTTTTCTCCATCATTCAAGCTCTTGAACTCGTGTTTTTTCCCAGAGACTTATAATTTGGATCATGTGGCACTGTTGCAGCTACATTGACACATTTTGCTTATGTTCTACTAAATGCACGAGCAAACACTGGCAGTACGGTTCTTTAACGTGTCGTGAATGATTTTCACTAATATTGTGCTCCAAATGACAAAGTATGACAAATGAAGCCCATCCGATGCCCTTGGCCCTTGTTGATGGCATTAATGAAAATGCTCATGTGAAATCCTACAGTAAATGTAAACTCATCCAGTAGAAGTTCTGTCTGACTTAAACAAGTTTGTATTACATTCAAAATACTAGTGCAGAGCAGCTTTGCAATCTTATAATTTGAGTAAAGTCCGGTAAAAGGAAGTTAAAAGACTGATATGATCATCTGTATAGGTTTCTTCCATCGAGACATGAAGCCAGAGAATCTCTTGTGCATGGGTCCAGAACTGGTCAAAATAGCAGATTTTGGACTGGCCAGAGAGATCCGCTCCAAACCTCCTTACACAGACTATGTATCCACTCGATGGTAAGAGGAGTTTTCTACACTTTGCACTCTTCTAAAATAGCACACAAACCTTAGGCATGAATTATAGTTTTCTAAACCAAGAAATAGAGTTTAATCACTGTAAAATTAGTACTTTTATGTATACACATTTTTACCCTTTTTACATTGAGTTGTTTATGTTCTGCAAACTGTTCTGTATCAAGGTATCGAGCTCCTGAAGTTCTGCTTAGGTCATCTACCTACAGCTCTCCTATTGACCTATGGGCTGTGGGCTGCATCATGGCCGAACTCTATACACTCAGACCTCTTTTCCCGGGAAACAGTGAAGTGGATGAAATCTTTAAGATCTGCCAAGTTCTGGGCACTGTTAAAAAGGTGAGCGGGCATTAAGTGGAGCAAGGTGGAAGAGGCGTGAATTCATTTAAAGAAGTGAGTGGATGAATACGTAATCATTTCATTGTTTCTACAATCAGACCGACTGGGCAGAGGGTTACCAACTCGCGTCTGCTATGAACTTTCGTTTTCCACAATGCGTGCCGACCCACCTGAAGACCCTCATCCCAAATGCCAGCAACGAGGCTATTGTACTGATGAAGGACATGCTCCAGTGGGACCCCAAAAAACGGCCAACCGCTGTACAGGTAAATTCTTATGGTTGAGTTAAAACTGATTTTAAGTGTATCAGCATGGCTGAATATCAAACTAAACTCTATCCAGCCACAGGTATTTAAGTCTGAACCCTGCTCCAGGTGTTTAACTTGAGCAATAGAAGGAATCCTTTGGCTTTTTTAGGCCAGAGTGTAACCTCCAGAAGACCTATTTGGACAGATGCTTAGTTTAAACCCAAGCGGACGTACCAGTCCACAGAGTAGAAATTTCCGTTCCTGTGCATCACTCCCTACTAACATCTGTTATTAAGATGGAAAGATCACATAAGCACCCTAATCACTGACATTTTAAGTAGCACTTGTTCTCTCTCTCTGAAACAGAGTGTTTGAGCTTTGGCTTTATGCTTCAACATGCTGTATCCAAAGCATGGTCAAGTAGAACAGGTGAATTACTCTGTGGACCTTCAGGAGGAAAAACCTTTTCCAGAGGGAGTGACAGTGCTTTTCCATTTTCTGCCTCCAAAGCTCCCAGTTATATTGTTTTTTTGTTGCTCAGTCAGACAGCAAACATTTACGATTACATAACAGAAACATACCCGCCATCCTGGTCCCATTGCAGAACTGTTTTATATACAGTATCTTGTTTTCATGTACATCTTACATAGATGTCTTTGCCTCTTCTGTTTCGCAGTACATGATATTTTTCACTCTTCTCCCTGGCTAGGCCCTGCGTTACCCTTACTTCCAGGTTGGCCAGGTCCTGGGGCCTCGTCCTCAGAGCCAGGAGGTCAAGAAAGTCCAGACCAGGCAGGTGGTTCAGAAACAGGTCTCTGAATCGAAGGCTGATCCACAGCAGTTTTCCTCTGACTCCAAAGCTTCCACAACCTCCTCCAGAAACCACCAGCAACATCAGCCTCTTCAGCAGATCCCGCTGCCTCAGGATGGCAGTAAACCAGGAGGCCCCAGGCACACAGTGAGTGACTTAATTTTCATTTTAAAAAGATCATTCTATTAACAGAATGAAATGACCAAATATTGCATATTTAGGAATATAACTTGGTAGAATAAGGCTGTCCTTCCAGATTGACAGTGTCCTTATTAAGGCAGTTGTAGAACAGTGACTGTAGCAGAGAGTGGGATATAGCAAGTTTTTCAGATACATAAAATACAGTTCAGACAATGGCAGCATTGTCTTCTGCAGAAGGCAGCACCGCTGGGTGGTGAGAACAGTGTTGGGACCAGTGGGATCGGCATGCAGAAAAACGGACGTCGTCGCTGGGGACAGACAGTGGCCAAGACCTCAGACAGCTGGGAGGAATCCGACCAGTCTGAAACTGCTGCCTCCAACTCCAAGAAGCCCAGCCTGGGGAATGGAGAGGAGGAGGAGAGCTCTACGGAGCGCTGCCCTCAGTAAGTGCTGCAATATCTTTACAGGAGCATCAAAAATGGGAGACATTACGGTCATATGTGCAATGCTTTTTTAGGAATAAAATATTTGATCCATATAAAAATGTCAAACGCCATCATCAACACTCTGTGTACTTAAAGTGTTTTCATTCTGTTATCAGGTCCAAGGAGCAAAAACCTCTGTATTCCTTTAGCACTGTTACCAAACTACCTAACAATGTTAAGGTTGGCCAATTGGATTCCAGTCTTCCTGGATCTGCAGCAAGGCAGCACTATCTCAGCCAATCACGTTACTTGCCAGGTGAGACAACGAAGCAGCCACTTCCTTAATACAGCAAATAAGGTTAATGTAGGTTGTACGAGCAATATGGTTTCACTCATTGAGTTTTTTGTTGTTTTGGTAGAAGCTACTATTGATAAGATTATTGATAAACTAATCTCCATTTCTACTGATGAACTTGCTACACTTTTATTCACATAGTATCTGTTGCTTTAAGGCTTGATTGGCAGGACTCAGCCTTCCTCTGGAGAGAAGGAGATGAGTGCTATGACACTGCGGGACCTCTGGGAGAACTCCTCAAACACTGTAAATAAACCACCGGGTGCTGTTGGAGGAGGATTCACTGTCACCAGGGCCAACGCAGGTAACGACTGCTGATGTCTAATGCAGAAGTCTTAAGAGGTGTTTGGCATCGTGTACGTTCAAGGGAATTCAGGGTTCTAGATTTTACTGACGGAACTGAAGAAAAAATATTCAACAAGATATCTAAGAGTGGAAGTCCAAACCGTAAGATTTAAGAAAGAAAAAAAAACACGAAGGCTTGTTAAATCTAAACATTAGCTCTAAATTCTGACTTGCCCCTTTTGCTGTAGCTATAGTTACAAAATGATACTGTCCTCTTTGCGGCTCAAAGCCAATAAATGCTAATGATACAGCAATCCAGCGCTGCTCAGTAGTTATGGATCCATAGACTAATAAGTGTTGGGGGTGAGTCCAAATGTCCGCAGCCTGAGAAGCATTTCTTGTGTGGGCAGACACACATTATGTGCTCACTTCTTTGCCTGACTCTTTCCTTCTCCTTGACTCTCCATTTCATCATCTATTCATGAGATTAAGTCTGTCTGTTGGAGATCAAATGTTCCTTTAATGACCCCTAACTCCACCCCACCCCCTCGCTTCTTTGTTCCACCTCCCAGCATTTCTTTAGCAGTGTTTGCTTTACTACTGTTCACCTACAAGTCATTAATATAGCATTTCACAAACATATAAAAACACGTGTTGCCCCATGTCACCTTCATGTGTGTCCTGCTATTTGATCTTTTTGTCTTTCCTTCCATTCACTTCTGTTTTCTTCCTTTTCTCTGACTGCATGCGCATCTCTCCTCCAACTCTACGTTTTTGGCTGTGAAATTAGAAGAGAACGCCACTAAATCCGTGGCTAGCACACCAGAGAAAAGTGTTGTCAAAGAAAGAATACTGGAGAAAATTGATCTGTCCAAAGGTATTTCAATCAGACGACATCAGCTTGTTTTACAAGTAATGACGACAGTGAAAACATCTTTGCTCCCATATACGTTATTTGGTGCACTGAGACGGCTTTGAATGCAGACATTATGGCCGGAGTGCACTGAACAACTTGAGCCAGCGTGGCAGCTGATTTAACAGTAACTTAGCATATAATACAGCTGCTAAAAGCTCTGCAGGAGATGAAGATGTAAATGATGTAAGATGTAACAGTTTAACCTGGGTGTAAAATAGAAAGAAAATGACATTACAACCAAACCATCATCGTAAAGGAACAATTAAGCTTTTCACTAACTGTGCTAATAACCATCTGAGTGCTGGTCAGGCACCTTTGTGGTGTTGGCTTGAAAAGTTGAATGAAAGGAGCCCGTTTGGCTCCTGTGTAGCTACCTCCCACACGTTCACACAAGTGAAACACATGTTTACTGTAGTTCTCCTCATTCCAATGCTTTGTGTTGTGTGTTTTACACTTCTTATTAAAACGTGACTTATTTAAACACAAACCTTGATACGCGTCTCTCTTCTCTTTAAGGGAACTTCATAAGCACCAAATACAACCTCTCCAGTGGCTACATTCCTTCTTTCCAAAAGAAAGAGGTCGGTTCAGTGGGACAGAGAATCCAGCTTGCCCCTTTGGCTGGCCAGCATGCAAGTAAGGACTTATTTCAACTGTACAAAGCCAACAAATTATTTTTGACGCTGCTCGGTTAAAGAGAAAATAAAACTCCTCTGCTGCTTATTTCACTCTGTGGGATTCTATCAATTCTTAATAACGAATAAACACTGTAGTTCCTAAGCTATTTCCTCTCTTTTGTTTCATTCGTATTTCTATTCAAACTCACTTATTCCAACTCTATTTCTCCCTTTTTCTTCACTATTTCAGTCAATCTTTCTCCTTCTCCTGATAATAAAAAAGACAGGACAAAATCTGCAAAACTCAAGCCAATATCCAACTCAGCATTGAGTGAAACTGGTGAAGGTATTGCCATTTTATTATAGGTCATCATTTCTATTTATTGTTCTTGCTTTTTATTTGTACTGTTGCACATAAGCAGTCAGCTTTCCATGCTTTTTTAAAAAAACAAACATTCATGTTCAGATGTGAACAGGCTGGACTTTACAGGGCTTTCTATTTACCGGACGTGTGGCTTGTTTGGAACATGGAAGCAGAAAAATGACCTGCCTGTCTTGTTCTTCTAGATTATGAGGGCTGGAAGAGGAGGGCAGACAGGACTCAGGTGAAGGGAAGCAGCTATTCAGCATTTGGGAAGACCTCTGGAAGTCTCCTGAGCCGAGCTCCCGCTGTGCAGCCCGTCCACGGCAGGGTGGACTGGACTTCCAAGTATGGTGGAAATCGGTAGTTGAGGGATGGAGGTGCAACAGGGTTTCTACCGGCTGTGTTGGGCTTCGAGTACTTGATGTGAATTCACTCAGGAACCACAGGATTAATGCGTTTTCACGTCTCCATGTTGGTACATGTGTGATGGGAGGTGATGGTTGCCAAGACTGGAACAGTCTGCAAGACAAGTCCACTGTTTTCCTGAGGGAGCCAGTGCGAGCCAATTCTACTGTTAGTTCTTGGATCTTCTGGGTAGAGTTTGAATGTAGCAAAGTGTCGGGAACTTTCTTTTTTTTTATTCCATTGTTTCTAATATTACTTCGTAGTAAAGTGTTATCTCACTTCCCTGTGAGAAAATGTAAATAGCGTTTTATCAACGGACTCCGCAAAGCTAAATTCTCTCAGCTTTATATTTCATATCGTAGATGACACAAGGTTCAAGCATCAGTGCATCCGAGAATGACGACTCTTCATGCTGTACAGCGACTGCTCAGCTCTTTGTATGTGCACTGAATAAAGATTTTGTAACACTTTTGTACTAATAAATGCATAGACGTTCAAGGTGTTTCTTCTTCAGAAATAACAAGACACCCACTCCTACTGTATACAAACAATGTATTTCATGATCAATGATACATATTTTTTGAATATAACAACATGTAATGACAAAATGTTTGGGGGGGGGGGCTGCTCTTTAAACATAAGATCCACATCAGTGAATGGGAATAGAACATTTTCATCTTTCAGCATCTTCACCTCATGAGGACTCTGCAGGTTTCTGGAGCAATGCCAAGCTAAGCTTCCCCACCATCAGAAGGCTGGAATGAGAGGACTACATTAGGCTCTTTTTATGTGTATTACTGCATCATAACACACCTAGCAGCACTGTATAGCCAAATAGGAAAAAAAAAAAAGTTAAATGCCAAGTCAAGTGTTTCAAAAATTAACTCTTTCCAACATTAACTAACAAGTGATAACAAAAGCTGAACTAAGCATAACATAGTCCTACTTTTAGTAATCTTACATGAGTGACACGAATAAAAATTTCCAGAATTCATCCAATAACATGGATGTGATGAATACCGCACCTTGCTCCCGCCATCAAACCAGCTGGCATGAGCTTCCTCGACCCGTAGAACCTCTTTCCCATAACGCCGGTCAGGGCTCCGGATGTAGCTGGCACACAGAACATGGAGGCCAACGTTAGTCGCAGTTCAAATCCAATACTTTTTCACCGTCACCACATGCAGAACCACCATATGGAGTATACTTTACACATTTTTTGTGTGAAGATCTAAGATGCAGCCACGTAATAATCGCTCAACTCATCTCTGTGACTGTTGTTAATGTGCAAAGCCTCCAGACTGACGGAAACATTCACAATGTATCGTTAGCGCTATTAGTTAGCTCAACATTAAATGTTACAACAACAAAAAAAAACACACTAACTCGAATTACTCAGTTCTGTTAAACAATTTAAAGGCTAAAGGTCAGGACATTTCTGTCTGGTTAAGGACACTTTGATTGTTACCGTGGAAGCCAAAACATTTCACGTTTACCAACCTAGGGACACCCAAATATTATTCGGGTCATTGGAGATCTGGTATGCACCAAAACCTGCAAGGCCCCCAAAAAGGAGACCAGCGGCCAGGGAGGGGACACTGCCTGTGAGAGAGAGACAGAGAGATGGGGAGGAAAAAGAGGTGAACACATGCACCTGACATTGGCAGGACTGAATCTGAAGACCGTGAACACTACGAGGCTGACAGGTGGATTCTGAGGACTTATTGATGAGGATGTCTGTGAGTGTGAGCATGGCTGCTGATGACACTGAGAGTGAAGGTTTGAGAGGGAGATAAATATAATTATTTTGTTTAGGTTTATTTTCTGTGGAAGATTAATGTATCTGATGGAGAAATGCCAATAGGTGGAGTTGTTTTTCAGGGCACAGCCTTTATTCTCTTTTAGAGATAGAAAGGAGCAGGTCTGCTTTTTCCACTTAACTTCTTTTGCAAATGTAGGGGTTCGAACCTGCAACCGAGAGATGTTGCATATTGGCCACTCCGTAGTAAACAGATGAATGAGAAAAGTATTCAAAGACATGTACTGTCCAACTGACAGGGTATAACCCAACTCAACCACTGAAATTACCTGCTTTCGCATAACCAATGACTCCTCCGGACGCAATGAGGGTGGCGTATCCATATCCTATCCAATCCACAGACATGTTGCACACCTGCCAGGAAACACACGGACTTCAGTGAGTGAAACAACAAACATCCCTGATGCATCGAACACTGGAGTTATTTCATTAGGACGACTGTCTGGTTTGAGTTCTAATCTCACTTACATGTGCTAAACTACTCAGGCTGCCTGACTCCTGTAACATAGAGCTGTTACAGAACACTAACTGAAACAACAGAACGTGCGAAAACATTGTAACACACGTAGCGCTGTCCCAAAAGTGGCGTTTGGGTGCATCTGATCACAGATCGTTACACAGAGGGGGACATGTGTGCGTCTGGGTTATGGAGATAAGACACCAGGAGCTTTGACTAGCATCGCAGTTACAACACACACGCTGAAAACTTACACAATTTGTTGGGCCCACCGATCTAAACGTCCAATAAACTACAGGTTACAGCAGTGTGTCAGTCTGGATAGGAGCCTCGAAATGACGAGTGCGTGGCGCTGGAGAGAGCTAATAAAGCCAAATACAACCTTGTTCTTTCTGTTTGTCCTCTGTCACCGCCGCTCGCAGCTTGTTCTCCGACGAGCACAAATGAATGGTACACATTCAATGCGATGAGCTGCATGACGGGAAATGTAGGCTTCGCTAATCGTGAGAGAGAGAGAGAGAGAGGAGAGATGGTGCGTTCAGGGTCTAGTCTGGAGAGTACATCCATAAAACTTTCACAGCGACAACTACAAAAACAGGGTGTAGAGAGAACTTGAGGTTAAACCCGAGCACTTTCAGTTAAGATAAAAGTTAAAGCTGGTCTCTAAGCTTAAAAACAAAGCTTAACTGTTTATTGGGCTGCCTGGTTAATTTTAGTTAAAAAAATAAATAAAAAATTAGGCCTTTTCGCGATTTGTGTCGTGGTAAAACAGGAAGTTCCACTGGTTGCGTTTGAATCTCAGTGTTCATGATGATACAGTCAATAGAGAGGGAAAACAAACAAAACAGTGTAATTTAAGCGTTGTAAAACATTTTCCTTCCTGGTGTGCATGAGTAAAACAAAATTTCCTCCGAATAAAACCCAAATAGTTTGTCCAGATAAATGACTCAATAAATGAACGAGTTTATAAACTAATAAACTGCCTATCCTTTCCGTCTCAAGAGTTAAGTCCACAGACAACATATGAACTGAATCAATTCAGATCCGGCCTGACGAACCACCTTAAAGACTCACTGATGACTCCTCTGACGCCGTTCGAAAAACTCTTTTCTCAACCACAAGATGGCGCCATAGGATTAAATTACGCTGCGTTATACCACAACCCTTCATCGATGTGTCGATAAAAGACTTAAGGATGTACATTCGCTCAGTGCTTTCCCAAATTGCCAATATATATATATTTAATTGCAATCAGTAGAATAAAACTGTTGAAAGAACAATGTGCAGACTCACCCCTCAGTGACTTGTTGGTATAAAAACCGCTCAGAATGATCATTAAAATGGTAAGGGTCAGTCTTGGGAGTTTCGATAAAGTTTACAAAGAAGGGCAGTTGGACAAAAGTGAATAAAAGCAAAGTAAACCGAAAATCAACATTTGCTTCATTATGTCCCCGAATTTGGATCTTGGAGCTCTTGTGTTGTGTGTACGTGTGTGTGTGTGTTTTCATTTATTTGCTTTTCTATTTCTATAACTTGTAATTGTACAATCATATATGTATTAGTCAATTGTTAGGCAGCATTGGTTTGGTAATCTTGCAAGTTTCTGTGCGCTCGTTCTCGTTTGGTTTCAATGGTAAGGCTCCTTAAACCAGACGGCCGCGTCCTCTGACGCAAGGTGGCGCTGGAACCCAACTTATATTCCTCGGAGAGCTGCGTTTTACACAGTGGGGCCGAAACTCCTTCCACTTAACCATCACCACATGAGGCTTTTATCGCTGGAGCCGGTGACGGAACAGTTTTGTGTCTTCGCCGGACAGAACGCTTCAGCAGCGGCAGCCGGCTCGACAGAGCCGAAGAAAACATGGCACGCCGAGGCTATTTTCTTTTTTTACTCAAAATCACTGGGTAAAAAGCTTTAATTTCTGGCATTCAAATGTGTTTGCTTCTCCTCACTTTGGAAAAAGACACTAACTGACCTCCATACAGATCAGCATGCAACAATGAAAAGCTTCAGACAAAAATAATTATTAATCATACATATAGTAATAAAAATAAGAATTGTCATTATTATCATTTTGTGTCGTTGTTTGGTCCGCAGCCTTTATTAGACACAGCTCTGCCGGAGGCCCGGCGCTACAGTGGAAGTGGTTGAAAACCAGCCCTAAAGACAGGGCAGACATTCAAAAGGGACTCCGCTTCAACTCTCAGACAGCTCCGCTTCAAAACTTACTCCTCCCTTGCGCGGAGCCCCAAACAATATTTCTGACCCCCCCACCCCCTCACCCCACCGCTCAAACACCCCCTCCACTGTGCCTACTCCTTTGTCCAGGTCTGTAGCTGCAGGTATTGTGTGCGCGGTTAAAACGCGTTCGCCTTTGAAGTCAAACATGAAGGCTTGTTTTAAATATTAACGCCAAGAAAATCTATAGTCTCCGCGCGGAATTATGCAACTGCAGGAGAAAAGTCAAAAGTTAAAGTATGGATCTATTAGTTGGGGTAAAAAAAAAATTCAAAACACTCATCAGTGACTATTTTTTTTTTCTTTTTTTAAATAAAAAGTTTGTCTAATATTTACACTCTGAGATTTCAGTGCGTCCGGCGGTGGGAGCGCGTTTATGTGCGTTGCGCTTCCTCGAGAACCTCAAAGAAGAAAAGGTGATTTTAAGAGGAGAAAAGGAGGCTTTAGTCTGAAAAGCCTCGACTGTTATCGCCCATGTGAGCGCACGTGTTGCTCCACGGTGTGTGTGTGTGTTTTCGTGCGCGTGTGAACTACCGAGAGAATCAGAGCTCATTCTCTCTTGGCCCCCCGGGGGTAGAGGGGGGGGGGGGGGGGGTTGTACATAAGTATGTATTAGAAATAAACAGAGGATAAATAAATAATGACCCCTCACAATAGCATGGGTAGCTCTCTGTGCTAAAGTAACGACGCTGGCAGTTAACCTTCAGGATTTGAACTCGACACACTTCTATGTGCAATGAGAGAAAGAATAAGAAGAAGAAGAAGAAGAAAACAGAACAAACAAGCAAAAGTTTAATTGACTCCCACAATTGAAAAGATTTGGCCTTTTTGGGGGGGTTTAATCTCAACTGAAGACACAAGTGTGACCAACGTCACTTCACATACACGTGCGTTCCCTGGCTCTTTAACACATGCTGGAGGAGGATATCCTCGATGAGCAATCGTTATTAATAAATTCTACCGATAAATGAATGTAAATCGTATGTTACTTGACAGCATTAATTGCTGATGAGCATTCTAGTCTGTAGCAGGGGGGGCTTTTCCAACTCAGAGCAGCGCACTATTTCAAACGTGTTCATTTTCAGATAGTATTGTTTCTTTTCAAAGTGCGACAGCTTCCACTCATCCACGGCACCGTCAGTAAGCCCTTTTCACTTTTTCTTTTTCTCCCCAGGTACTTTCTTGTCCACACCCGGACCAGTGCGCATGCGCCGCCGGGTGGGCCCCCTCACAGTTTTTTTTTATGGCCAGGTGAGGCAATCTGGTCTAGGTAAAAAAAAGTAAAGGTTTACTTTGGGAGCGAAGGCTCAATGAGATAGACAAGGAGCAGCTCAAAACAAACCCGCAAAAGGCAGCAGGAGACAGAGAATGTCAATTATGGGCAAAATGGGGGAATGGCAGGTATGTGTTGATTAATTTGAGACAAAGAGACTGCTGCGAAAATCCATGAAAACTGTCAAAGTGTTGACTTGTTGTAGCATGAGGCTGCACTGTTAATTTGTTTGGTGAACGGTGCACGGTGGAGGAGTTATCTCACGCTAGAAGGCTGTTGATTTTCAACAGACAGGGATCATATGTAAGCGTTTGAGATATATTTTAGAGGCTTTTTTTTCTCTCTCGTTGAGGTAGCCTTACATTTCACACTGTTCATCTGTTTTTATTTTATCTTATTTTATTTTTTTTGCGCTGAAAATCTGAGGAGGTGTTGTGCTTTAAGGGCTGTGTGTGCATTTAGGATCCACTGCGTTTGGGGTTTGTTGCATCATAAGAGATAAATGTGCGGAAAGTAGACTTTACAGTGTTTGGTTTTTGTCACAGAGAAGAAATGACAAAGAAAAAAAGCACCCTTTTGCCCCAAATCGCGTCGCTGCGTCTTTGAGGTGAAAATGTAACTTTTCATATGAGTACTTTTCTTTTCAGCCACAGCAGCTGTTCCTGAAAAAGGAACCCATGTACTTTATGTAGTCTTATTCTGCAGATTGCGTGAGCTTCACTGGGAATCTGGCCTTGTTTTTTGGGAGGTGTGTGTGTGTGGGATGGGGGGGGATTTAAGAGACGAAACAAACACTTGAATTTCGCTCGTCTGAAGAAAAAAGAAAAGAAAAGAAAAAAAAATCACTAAGACAGACAACCAGACCACATCTCCAGAAAAAAAAAAACCGCTGGCATGAATGGCTGTCAGCCACTTCCATCGCTCCAGATTCATTAATAACAACTACCTGTTTAAAAAATGTAAAGTGCTCCACCAAAAATGGTAATCCGGGTTTTGAGCAAAGGGGGCCAACGCCTGAAAAGAGCTGGCGACCTGTCTGCTGACCCACGACCTGCTGAGGTGAAGGCTCGACCGGCGACAGGGCAGAGCCAGGCTCCCCCGGCCACTCATTCAAATGAAACAAGGCCATGTTGTTGTGTTAATTATTTACATTCCCGCAAACCCTGCTACCTTACAGGTAGTCAATGGACCTGTAGAGCCGCTTCGAATCGCTCACCTTCTTAACATAACATTAAGAGAATAGCCTCTGAAGGTCCCCGCTCTCAATGGGATTAAGATAACTCTTTTGGAGTTGAAGAAAAAAAGAAGTCAAGATTGGCAACATGGTGCGTGGCCGTGTGGTATTTGCATGGACAGGCTGTTTTTACACCAAAAAAAAAAAAAAATACAAAAAATACACTTGCTCTACCCGTAAAGGAAACAGTAAGGGGAAAAAACAAGTTAGTATATAAACACATGTAATTCTTATTTTAAATCTTAGTTTTTAAAATATCTCAAATTAGAGATGATCGCGTAACTCTTACTCCAGCCCAAAGAAAGACGACGAAACAGTGGAGCTTGCTAAAAACCGTCCCAGGTGCGTGCAGGTCCCCATGCATGACTGTACACCCCCCCCTCCCCTCGACAAAAAACAAACACACCTCACTGAACAGTAGCAATAACAAACATGTGTAGCGTCTTGCTGCTTTAGTTTTTACCTGTGCGCTGTCCATTGGTGTTGTGCGAGCAGATGGGGGGGAATCAAAACGGCTGTTGATATGCTAATGAGGCCCTGTGCCAGTGTTATTACAGAGCTGCTCCAGCCCTTCACTTCCACCATTAGAGGGAGACCTCAGAGCGCAAGACAGACAGCAGCCCACAGCTTCAATAAAAGTAGTTTTTTTTCTGAGCGGAGAGCACAATTCACTGAGTGAAAACAAGACTAAGGCGATACCTATACTCAATAGCCACCTCAACAACCCATGAAAATGCTTTGGAAATTAACAGATAACATTAAATATGAAGACTGCGAGGTAAGGCACCTTTTTTCAATTTATTTGAATTTTATATTGCACTTTTTCTTCTTCTTCTTTTTTTTTAATGCATAGTACAATTATTCAAAGGGCTGTTTTGACCACGTATGACATTCTTCTGACAGCTGTTAGTGAACACATTAGCTGCAGCAGAGCAGGCTTCATCCAGTAGCTTTCATTCATTTCAAACACACTGACACCTCCACTGGTGTGCAACAATAATAATGATACTAACAATAATATTAAGTTTGAATTTTATATGTTAAATGTCCAACTTTTAATTGCATGAACAAAACGACACCGGTATTTATCCCCCCCAACATCATCCCTCCCCCCCTTTTTTTAAAAAAAGATCCACAATAAAATATGTCCCAACATTAAGAGACACGTGGACACATTAAAATGATAATATGCACTTACCATGCATTGAATTAACATGAGCTTTTTGGACCAATGTAAATGCTGACACAATCTGTTTTATTTTATGCTTGAACGGCATATGCACGTGCACCTTTCATTTTCTACATTTTTATTTTATTTTCATTATCTCTTCAATTCAAGCCGTTGGATTTTGGCGTGTGAGCAGCCTGCGTGTATGTACGTGTGGACTTCCTGCTGAAAGCGACTTGTTTTGGACATAGACAAAGTTTGGCGGTGATATCAGAGGCTTTAGGAGTGGAGAAGCCAGTCGGACGTGTTTTCGCCCGCGTCCTGAGAGGATAGGGACCGACGTGGAGCTGGAAAACAAAACCAAAAAAAATCAAATGATAAAGGAAAAAAAAAGAAATAAAATACTGGGCACCTCGTCGTTCCTGTTGTTCTGATTCTTTTAGTATTTTGGCCAAATCTTCCCCGGTATCGACACAAAAATATATACATATAGATATAGATATACAATTTGCGTTTGAAATCCGGTTATGGCCCCGTGTTTCGTAATTCTGAACTGCGTGTTTTTGGCAGGAAGGGGAGTGGAGCTGCTTTATAGAGCCGCGCGTAAAAGTTCGTTGGAGCGCCGGATCCCGCGGCCCTATGTCAGAGTGTGGACATTTAAAAAAAAAAAATTTCCTCGTCTTTTCCCGTTTAAAGTCAACGTTAGCCGCGTGGCTTTTGGCCGCGGAGTCGAGGAGGAATCGTTGGATTAATTCGGCGGAGATAAATGGAGGAAAGGAGAGCCATGGAGGACAGCTCGCTGTCGGAGTCTGAGGTGGAAAACAAAGGGACAGGCGGTACGAGCGAGCCGCTCGGAGCGCCCGTAGCGTCGTCTGCTGGATTTTCATCCAGTTCAGAGGTGCACATTATTTCCTTGCCTGGCTTCTCCTGTCTGCGGTCCACATCCCTTCATTCCTATGTCTTTCTTTCACTTTTGCGCTTTGGCCCTGGGACTCTTTTCAAATGCCCCCCCACCTCCTCCCCCTCTCTCTGATTCGTCAGACGGGAGTGAATGTCCCCCTTTTTTTTGTCTCCCTCTCCACTCCCTCCACACTCTCTCACTCCCTCTTTCTCTCTCACTCCCCATCTCTGATTAGATATACTGATTCCTCCTTTCAATGGACGTCATTTAAGCGTCGACTCCTGCCTTGAGTTGCGTCCTCCGCTTCACGCCAGATTTCCGACTATTCTTTCCTTATTATTAAGTATTCCTGTAATATTAATAGTCATGAATGTGTTCTATTAGGAGTCCAAGAGGGAGACGAAGAAGCGGCTCTTTTGCTAATATGAGCTCAAGCGAGGGGACGGTCGCACTGTGATAGAAGCCGGAGAGCAGGGAGAAAGAGGGGGTTACCGAGAGAAACTTTTCAACCCGAATCCGCCAGCACCGCCGCGTATCTGCATTTTTAGACCCAGATGAAGGGCAGCTCGGATCTTACCATTTGTTTCTGATGGATTATCGTCCCGCTGTCGAGGCACATATCTGATCACCGGGGCCATCGTGATCCTGCAGGAGAGAAGAGTCTTTTCGGGGGCCTATTTTTTTTTCTTTTGCCGGTTAATTCCCTTTGCTCGTCCCCCCCAAAACACTAACGGTGTTTTTGAACTGATTTTTTTCTTCTTCTTCTCTTGAGTTGCACCAAAAAAATCCTTACAGATGTTAGTGCACAGTTTTTCCGCGATGGTAAGTTGCTGGAGCCTCACCGTGTCAGACACTTTTTCTCTGCCTGTTTGCATTCCAGATTTTTTCGTCTTCTTCTTTTCACGTAAATTTGTATTTTGCGGAGGTTGTCTGCCTAAAACCAGCGGTGCAGCTTGCTAAAAACGATCAAAAAGGCACGGTTACATATTTATGAGCATTTCCCCCCCTGGAATTTGGATGTCTCGTTTTATTATTTACTTTTGACAATTTATTATCACGTTTATATACATATATAAATATATATATGTATATATATATATATATATATGTGTGTGTGTGTGTGTATAAACTTTGTGGACACGTGGTTGTTGTGAGAAAATGGTGTGTTTCTCCTTTAAAATGCTCTTTTGTTTATTTGATCGACAAACAACTAACAATTTCACACAGATTTAGCTCTTGGTCTTGTTCTTGTCATCCGCTCAGGCTATATTGCCCGAGTACACGCCCGCTGAGCATAGACGAAAAAAAAAAAAGAGGGACATTTGATCAATTTATGACTGTGTCTTCGAGGCTTAAATATTAAATCTTCTTTTCTTTCTATCCTTCCCTGCCAGGACCGTCACGACGGCACCAGCAATGGGACAGCCAGGCTACCTCAGCTGGGCGGCGTGGGCCAGAGTCCCTACACGAGCGCCCCTCCGCTCTCCCACACGCCAAACTCGGACTTCCAGCCCCCGTACTTCCCCCCACCCTACCAGCCCATCTACCCGCAGTCTCAGGACCCGTACTCGCACGTCAACGACCCGTACTCCCTAAACTCCCTGCACGCCCAACCTCAGTCGCAGCACCCGGGCTGGCCGGGCCAGAGACAGGGTCAGGAGAGCGGCCTGCTGCACCAGCATCGCAGCCTGCCCCACCAGTTGTGCCGGGAGTATCGCAGGGAAGTGCTTCTACCGTCCGGCCACGGCATCGATACGGGACTGTCGGACTCTATCCCTATCCATGGAATACCTCACTCTTTAGAAGACGTTCAGGTGAGGCAGCGTTTACCTGGGTTTCCCTTTCTGTTGGTTTGTTCGTTATATACATATATATAGAAACAAATAATATGATGATAAATAAAAGTGCAACATTGTTGTCATTAAATTGGTGCATTCAGGCACCTCTACAATTTCTCAGTTAATATTTTGATGGATAAAGGAGTGTGGTATTGCTTATCATTCTACTTTATTTTCATATATGAGTTTTTTTTTTAATGTAGGTTTATTGGTATTGTAGAAAAACTGTTTTTAGAATAAATATTAATGGATTGAAGTTAGTTGGATGACGCGTTTAATTAGGTTCCGGTTGCTTATTGTTGTTGCTTTTAAAATAGACCCCCCCCTCCTCTCCCAGCTTTGAACAAATAGTATGGAAATGTTTGCTGCTTTGTCAAGATTATCCCAGACAAATCACAAGAATTTGGCTTTTTTTTTTCTTTCCTGAAAAATATTTCCCAAACCGGTCCCTTTTTAATGCTGTTACTTGCCAATTTTGATATATATTTTTCAAAAAAATTCAGCGTTGGTCTTTGACTTAAAGTAAACTGAATTAAAATCATAGAAAAAAAAAGAAACCGTACGTCTGTATTTCCACGCGGTTTCCTTGATGTACTTGGACTTTTATTGGATTTGTCTTGCGGGGGGGAAATGGGAAAGAAAAAAGCACGAGCTCGCGGCTCTTCGTGAACAATAACATCATAATACATCGCATGCACACTTACAGGAGAATTGAGTTTGTTATACTGAGTTTTGGTAGCTGCGATTAGCTACTAAAGACGCGTGATGAATGAGCTCTAAAATTGTCAGTAACCCCCATTCTTATTGAGACTATTCTTTCCAGTTTTTAATCAGAAACAAACACCAATAATTCTCTAATTAGTTCATAGGCCTTTAATAGGCTGTGCTACCGTAATTACTATCCAATCTAGATTAGAAGTTTCCTTGTGCGTATAGAGCCAAACTGAGGGCGAAATTAGGTCAGGATTATGGGGCAACGCAGCTTCGTTATTTAAGTCTGAGTTTGTGTTATCCTGTAATGAGTCCACCAGTGTAACGCGCCGAAAACACCCGTGGACAGTCCTAACAGGTATGGGCCACGAGAGCCTCCATGTTGGGCGATATATGGCCGCTAATTGTGTCAGGCTTTGTTCGCGCACGGCATACTTACTTCCACAGGAGTGAGACTGACATTTTTGTACCTTTTGTGCTAAAATATGTTCCTTCTTTTTTTTTTCTTTTTTTTTTTTTTTTTGCATTTGTGTCATAGCCTGTTGAGGATCAAGGAATTCACATTCCCGACCAGACTGTAATTAAAAAAGGTAAGCAATTTCCTCTGAGATATCATGCATGTTTCTTCAAGCTTTCACACCGCTACACACACACACACGCACGCACACACACGCACACGGTCGCGCGCGCACACTCCGTTCACCATTCTGCTCGGGAGAACTCGATGCAATGCGGTAATGCCTGACTGATCCTAATACGCAGTAGCCCATTTTTCATTACATGGTTTCCAAGTGCATCAAACTGGCTGCACCTTTTTCTCGCTGATGGAATTTACTGTCAGCGTTTCGGCGCAGCGGGGAGATGAGTGGAGCTGGTGGGCTTTGTAGGCCCGCGCTATTGATGGTCAAAGATACAGGCCTATAGACGATGCTGGCACTTAGAAGCCAATAGCTGCAATCACGCAGCATGGCCAAATCTAAAATGGAAGTTGGTACCGCCGGATGGAGCACAGGCCAAGCGTGTGCAGGGTGATAATATGTCGTTTAAGGAGGGAATCAAAACTGGGCATGGAAAATAAAAATTACCGGCTGTTTAAAAAAAATATATATATATATATATGTACATATATATATATATATAAATACGTGTAATTTTCGCGATGGGTTATCCTGCTTCGGTTTATCTGTTTATTTGCTGTCAAAAAATCGGTGATATATATGACTGATGATCCAACATAAGGAGGCCTTTTCGCGGCCATGTTTAAAAGCGTTTTGTCAGGTCAAATTAAATCTCACTGGATATGATGTGGAGCAATTTTGCTTCTTTTCTCTCTGCTCCTTCTGCTTTTTCGTCTTGTCTTTTTTCCCATTCTTGCCCTTTTTTTTGAGTCTATCTGCGCATCAACATGATAATTGGCTTCTTATATTAGTAATCTCAAGAGTTCGTTTAACTCCTATTGTCTCTATTAGGCTCCCTTGAGCCATTAATGTCACAAGTGATCTATCCAAAGGCGCACAGTCCCCCTTTGTCTCCGGTTACTGCACACCAAAACGGTGTAAAGCCCGGCAGTGCTGAGCCGTCCCCCCTCACACACACACACACCTCCTCCCTCTCGGTGTGAAATCACACACGGGCAGCGATGTTTTGTTGGATACCAAGGATATGTCAAAATGGGTAGACTTTATCGAATCTCTCCGTTGGTGTGGATGCACAGTCTTTCTTTGGTGATCCGAGAAAAATGCGCTGTTTTAGCGCTGATCTGCTTCTCACTCTCCGTTGCAAATAAGGAAGTGCACATAAGATATTGACGCCTCAAGGTCATGATGGAAATAATGGCACAAATGTATTATACAAATATAATCGTTGTTAATATTATTATCATTATCATAATAGTATGTATGGGCCTGTGTTTGTTCGTTTTCTCTTCATATGCTTGTTTCTGAACGTGTACACATGTGATGCTAAACTCTAAATACGAGGCCTAAGTCCCCCCTTCTCATTTAGTTAAGGCTCTGCATTGCATGAAATTCACTGAGCACGGTCTCTCTCTCTCTCTCTCCGTCTCACCCCTGATCCCCCCTCCTTCTCTCCATCCCACTATCCCTCTCTTCCACCCCCCCTCCTCCTCTCTCCCTGGCTATAGGTCCAGTGTCTTTATCCAAGAACAACAGCGTCTCCATCCCCGTAAATAAGGACGGTCTTTTCGGAGGGGTGGTTAACCCCAACGAGGTGTTCTGCTCGGTTCCGGGCCGCCTGTCTCTCCTCAGCTCCACATCAAAGTACAAGGTCACGGTGGCCGAGGTGCAGAGACGCCTCTCGCCGCCCGAGTGCCTCAACGCCTCTCTGCTGGGCGGGGTGCTGAGGAGGTGAGTTTGACTGGCGAAAAAAGAGAAATAAAAAAAGCGGAAAAAAAATCTTCTCACTCTACTTTGCTCCGTCTTTACCTGTGTGTTTGCGCGCGTGCGCACGAACACTCTCCCTCTTCTCCAATCATTTCTCTCTGCAAGCGTGCATCTCTCTCTCGCGCTCTCTCTCCCTCCTCTGTACCAAGAATAATTAAAATCGACCAACCATGACACCTGGCTCCTGCATTTAAAGCAGGAGGGCTCTGTTAAATTCCATATTAACTTCCCTTTGCGCACTGGAGCTCCCTCTCTCAGTCTCTCTCAAATTAAT
This sequence comes from Leuresthes tenuis, assembly GCF_036924035.1. Lineage (NCBI taxonomy): Eukaryota > Metazoa > Chordata > Actinopteri > Atheriniformes > Atherinopsidae > Leuresthes > Leuresthes tenuis. Next base: position 16,178,492 of record NW_027325378.1, read on the forward strand.
GTAGGCCTAGTCTGTTTCAACACCAGCTCTATAGGCCCAGTGAAGGCATTACACATGAAAACATTGGTCTCCAGTGAACTGTCTACTGAAGTGCTGCTGCAGACACGCAGCCAGTAATAGCACTGCCTATTAAGTGGGACTTTATTTATTCAGTTTGTACAGTATTTGTCTGCTGGTGATAAGGCGGGGGCTCTTTTGGATTTATTTATTGTTTGTATCAGAGATGTGGACAAGGGCAAAGCTACTCCCAAATTAAAAACAACAAAGAGGAGATGAACCTCTTTACTGGGTCAAATCTGTTTATGTCTTGTCGCCTAAATATCCGAGTGTACAAACACATAAGAACAGTGCTATAGCCCCTTATTTTGAGTGCTTGTAAATCACTGTAGCCATATTTGGTGCGCAGAAATCTTCGTGTCCATTTCAAAGGAAAATATCCCTCCTCATAGTTTATCTCTGCCCCCTGACACAAATTCCTCCACATGAGCAACACCGCAATGAGTTTCTGCTTTGTTTTCCTGTCACAGAGCCAAGTCCAAGAACGGAGGAAGATCCTTAAGGGAGAAGCTGGATAAAATCGGCTTGAATCTACCTGCAGGCAGACGCAAGGCAGCCAACGTCACCTTGCTGACGTCACTAGTCGAAGGTAAGTCTTTAGCCTTAAATCACGTTCCCACTCTTGTTGCTCCCGCGATACCAGGTACTTGCAAAAAACGTTTTTTCTTCTCTCCCCCCCCCCCCACTCTCTTTCTCTGTGTTGGAAATCAGCATATGCGCTCATCCGTGTAATGTGGACCGACTTTGCCTCGCAAGTAATAAAGCATGAAGGATGTGTGTGCGTGTGTGTGATTATGCGAGTGTGTGTGGAGAGCGAGAGAGAGATAGAGAGACCAACACATACAGAGAGAGAGTGGTGCTGGTAATTCTAGTGGCTTTGGAGCGTTGGCCTTCGCTTTCAGGAGCACACTTGCAGGTCCACGGCTGGCCTAGTTTATACACTGGATTAATTTGTGTTGAAGTCCAGTTAATTATTGAGTGCTGCTTGTTTATTGGGCACCGCTGAGCTGTTTCACCTCATGGATGAGAAGTCGATTGATTTATTAACCCAGCATTGTTTCAAACATTAATACAGCCTGGATATAGCAGCGCGGGGCAGATTTTTAATGGCGACTTAATTCTTTCGTTAATAGCTTCCCTTGCTTTGGTTTTCAGTGAAGATTTGTACTGCATTCAGATGGCGCAGCGCTGACCTATTGGGGGCTATATGTTTTGGGCCTATTAAAGAATAAATTAGGCAATTATTGTGCCCAGAAAAGATGCCTTTTACGTGACTGAATAAATCCATTTCGCTCGCAGAGTTGAGTCTGATTATTCAGTGCAGTGGTATTTGGTGTGCAGCTGGTTTCCAAAGGTGAAAGCACGCGACGGTTCATTGGTCCCCGTTAATCATTATCGCAGACTAGACCCAAATGCAATATTCATTGTGTTTGGTAGAAAATTTGGTCCTGTATTGTAATGAGCCTGGAGAAATGTTTGATTGTGAGTAATACGAGGGTGGTGGCACGTGGGAGGTGGGTAACAGAGGGAGTGTTGGGAGGGGTGCAGAGGCAGCCTGGTTGTTTGGAGAGGGGACACTGCCTTTTCTGTGCTGTCATTGTTTATGATCCGCTCCATTTTATGGAAAATAGTTTACTGGACTCGAGCTTTGATGCTAATTGGCGCATGCGTTCTTCCGGAGCAGAGGCTTATGGGCAGGAAGCCCCGCAGTAAAAACTCAACTGCTTCAGGAAATTAAAACCAAAGGCTTGGAGGGGGGAAATGGAACCAAGAAGAGAGGCGAGCTCAGACAGACACGGACGGAATGAGAACTGCAATTCTCAGAGCTGCAATGGCAACGAGATTTGGCTACAGCCCTTTAAAATTGCTTCCCCCATGCCTTTATGATCTGCTGGACTTTCAATAATGTGCAGGCATTGGTAATCAATGACATGGTGTTAAGCATGACGCTCCGTCTATATTTCATATCCACTTAGTTTCCCCCTCCATGTTGAAGCGTTCTCACGGTATGACGAAAAGAACCTAACGTGTAATGACAGTTCCCAAGTATAATAATAATGATTGTTATTAGAATAATAATAATCATTATTATTATTGTTATTTCCCGGGTCATTCTTGTTGTCATCGTCGCCATCATCATCAGAGTGGTTGGGAACGCACAGGTGCCACGACCCTGCTGCCTGAACGCATAAACAAGAGTGGACGTTCTGTTCGTAGCAGATTAATCACGTGCTCGTCCAAGCAGGGGGTGTGAACTCTTGCGTGTTTTTGATGTAGCCATATTTAATGAGAAAACACTTTCAGCCCTCATGTTTTCCTTTTCTCTTTTCCCCCTCTGTCTCCCAGGCGAAGCGGTGCATCTTGCCAGGGATTTTGGTTATGTATGCGAGACCGAGTTTCCAGCCAAGGCAGTAGCTGAATATGTAAACCGTCAGCATTCCGACCCAAACGAACAAGTCCAAAGAAAAAACATGCTATTGGCCACGAAGTAAGTGTTATTATCACATTTCACCGTGTCACACCAAATGCACCCCAGTCTCTGCCAGCACGGGCCTGCTTGCCCACTCTATTAAAACGCATGTTTTTGCCCCCACACACCGTTCTTAAAGTTTTGACGTTTTCTTTTCCTGGCCTCTAAACGTTTCAGACACATAACACTGCTCCAGGTTCATGTTATACTGTCAACGCTACTAGCACGCCTGATAATTAATAAATAATAATGATTTTTTTTTTAAAAAGTTGTGCCTCACCCTGCATTGTTCCTGAATACGGATTGGATTCAGACGTCCATTTTGTTCCTATTTAAACAGGTGCTTCGGTTATTATTATGATCATAACTACAGCGCAGTCAAACAGGCCATAGTGCTGCTGATATGTTGACTGGGCCTTTCTCTCGTGCGCTCGCACAGCAGCATTTTGTTTACCGTGTAATTTCAGAGACACTGACACATAGCTGGTTTTCATCCAGCGCTGCCATTGCTGTTTACTATGCATTAACTAAAGCACGGGGATTCCACACAAGGCACAGAGAGGCAGGGGCCAGCATTTAATATTGATGATGGGCTGCTATAATCAAACAGCTGTCAGCCATAACCGCCTATGACAGGCTTTTAAAGTGTTGTTACCATGAAATGGAGAGTGGCCTAAACCTGCGTTGAAGCACATTTTAATGATGGAGTATTTTCTTTTTCACGTTTTGCAGCAATTTCAGATGACTGAAATAAGTTTATTTATTTTCTGTCTTTTTTTTTTTTTTTCATTTTTTCCCGTTTGGGTGCTAAGTTGCAGAAACGGTGTAACGCTTTCGTCACTTGGTTCGTGTTTTCGCCTTGAAATGAGTTTCCTTTCCGGCGCAGAATTAGTCATCGCGACGCAGAGCCGAGAGATTTACATCAACCTGTTTGGCGCCGCGATATTCTCGCTACCCAGGTGTTATTCTTTGAGAAAGAAACATGGACCCAGTCAACGAATACGCAGTCATCTCTTTGTAGGATAAAACAAATTAATTATGGAAGCAGGGAGACTTTATCTCACCACAATGAATTGGCACTTCTCACTTGCCTCAAGCAAATGCAGAATTTACAACCGCAGGACTGGTTATTCTTGCAGCGTGTCCGCTGTGATATATTTAATTATTATCAGGACATTGAAATGCTTGTAGGGATTTTTCTGGCTCGATCATTAACACCCCACTCTCTTTGCTTTCAGGCAAGTCTGCAAAGAGTTTACAGATCTGCTGTCCCAAGACCGCTCGCCTCTGGGAAACTCACGGCCACAGCCCATCCTCGAACCGGGAATCCAAAGCTGTTTGACCCACTTCAGTCTAATCTCGCACGGTTTCGGGACCCCTGCCCTGTGTGCGGCCATCACGGCCCTGCAGAACTATCTGACCGAGGCTATCAAAGCCATGGACAAAATGTACCTCAACAACAACCCCAACAGTCACTCAGATAACGGCACTAAAGGCGGAGACAAAGACGAGAAGCACAGAAAGTGATGTTTCCATCCCACCTGCACCTGAGGGCCAAATCCCAGGGCCCTTCTTCTGCACCGACCCACGCCCTCGTTCCGGCCCCTTCTCATCCAATATAAATATTATAAATACCTTATAAATATTATTGATAAAGTTAAACGTGCCACTTCCTGATCTTGCGCGATTTTCCATGTTTTGTTTTTACATCCCACTTTGGATTCAAGGGGGGGGTGGGGGGGAAGGACGCAAGAATCTCCTTCTTCCATCACCTGAACCACGCGAAACGTTATTCTGGAAAAAAAGAAAAGAAAAAAAAAGAAAAAAAAAAACAAAAGAAAGAAAGAAAAACAAAAGAAAAGAGAGAAACGCTGCAGAGGAGCAGCTCCAGGGCGAGGAAAAGGTGCACCACCTCAGCCAGAGGACTTTTTATGTACCCCCCCATCACCCCTCCTATTTTTTATGAGCTGCAACGAATGGACTGAAATCCAGCAGACCCCCCCCCTTCTATATCCCAATTTTACGATTACTGACAAAACCGAAGCAAAAAGAAGATGAATTCTTTATCAGTATTGTGAATAATAAACTTGAAAAACAAAGCGAAATTCCACAGATCTCCATGTCATGACTTCAGTTGTAGACTCTCACACTCTCTCTCTCTCTCTCCAAGCGACCAACTTGAACTTTTTGAATTTTCAACACGATTCGCGGTTATATAAGGGAATCAGTGTTCATGTATGTATATATTTATTTATGTGTAATTTAATGGGAATTGTAAATATGGTGCGTCTGTTGAAACTTCTTCTTTTTTTTTTTTCTTTTTTTTTTTATTTATCTGGTGCCTCCTGTTTTAGTGGGTTTGAATATTCGGTTAGTTCTTCATGTGATTTTTATGGTTCTAGAAAACAGAAGTTTTTGGGGTATTTTAATTCTCTGGGATATTTCAATTCAGCCCTCTTGTAGCATGTTGAGGCGACACTGAAGCAAGTGAACAAATTGAATAGAAATAAACTTCCATTTCTCTCTCTATATATCATCCTATTCAGTTTTCCTTTTTAAAAATCTGAGCTGAGACAGAGCATAAGTGAGACCCCGAGAATATATATATATATATATATATATACATATATATATATATGTATATATATATATATATATATATGAATTTTTTTAGTGTGTCTATTTTCGTTTTTATACAAGCTTTTATGTGTTGTGCCAATCAGAATACGTTTCACCTCTTGTTCTCTCCTTGAAGCACCATAAAAGCAATAAATGGAATATTGTCTTTTTTTTTTTCTCTCTATGGTTGAAGACATTCAAAAACATTTTTTGGGACCACCTGATATCTTGTTATGTCCGATAATGTCCAAAAATTGGAGGCGGTTTTAGCTGTATTGTATAGATCTGTGCTGGCAATAGTTCCTATGCCTGTCAATGTATTATAGTCCTTTGTTGCCCAGAAAAAAATAAATATTTGATACGCTTCATCTCGATTTTTATTCACATCTTTTAATTTTTGTATCCACCGCTTCATACACCCGGGTGCTTTTTTTTTCTGTTTCTGTTTTTGCTTTTGATGCTTTTTAGTATTTTTTTAATATTTTTCTTTCCTCCACATTCTGAAGAGCTACAGTAATTGAGTTTATGTCTCCCCTGACAATTTCTCCTTGCAATAAGCAGCTGAACTCATTGTTTCCCTCAAGTACAATATATATATATATATATATAAAAGAAAATCTTACTTTTAACTCCCTGGTTCAGAGCACATGATCTTATGCAGGCCAAAATGGCTCACAACAATGGATGTATTCGCGTTTGAGATGTGCAGCGCCACCCCTCCAGCTAAAACCCTCTGAGATGTATATAGGCCTGGTGTGCAGTGTTTGGTTGTTACAGGCTATATTTGGCTCTCCCCCGTTCATTCTGTGCTGGAGCCCTTATTCAAAGACGTGCATCAAATATTTGTTATGTTGTTTGCCTCTTAGTGTAATCAGCGCACAATCAGCGCTCAGTGTGCTGGCTTCTTGTGTCTATCCCGTGATATAATCAGAACATTTTCATAACGAATTTCCTCATCTAACCGGGATTTAGTCTCTCTCTTTTTTCTTTTTTTTTTTCCCCATCTCTCTCTCGTTGCGCTGAGGCTGAGGCAGTCTGGGTGATGTGGCGATCTTGCTCGCCTGTAATGGCAAATCTGATTCTGGCCTTTGCTTTATTTTGCGTGCAGAGCTGCAGAAAGCAGGCCATTGCATAACATTTAAGTTGAGTTTGATTGTGTATTGATGGCGTGGCACCTATGGCTCGGAATCAATCTCGTCTGGAGCATGAATCAGTCTGGTGATATATGCATCTTGGTATTGTTTCTTGCTTTCCCCATTTCACTGTCTGGTAACCATGCAGTTTAAAATATTGTAACTCTGGGAGATATGGCACCGGGCAACCCCCGCCCCCCCACTCACCCTCCTACTCATTCTCTCCCATCTCCTCAGCGGCCACACTTATTATCTGCATGATTTTTGGTCCTTGGTTTAATTCTGAGGCAGTTGTTTTGCGGGAGAGTGAACGAAGCCTAACTGTACATGTCCTTGGCATAATTGCGATGCACAGTGCTGGAGCAGGTGAAGCGAGTCATTGTCTGTCAGGGCCTGTTTTTGTTGGCTCAGTCCTCAGATTGTGTGTGGGATCCTGTCCTCAGGCACAATAGCTCACTCATAAAGGGGAGAGACTACCCGGCTGCTGCTTCTATGGTGGATTGGAGGGGGTGGAGGGGAGGGAGGCGTAGCATAAATAGTCACTTTAAGGGAAAACAATCGTATTAAAACAGCATTCATTGGTATTAGAGGAAAAGGAAGCCCCTCGCGTGTGTCATTAATGCTAATGTTATTTAATAAATTTATCGGGGTTTGGTTGAAAGAAAACAGGTTTTGAGGGTGAAACAAACGCATTAGAAATAGTTGCATCTGTGACAATGGCGGATATTTGTGTGCATTATTATTATAAGATGGAGGCCCATAATTGCGCCTTTCCGTCTAATAGAATTGGGAGTGAAACTCCAAAATCCCATTGTGCTGTTGCTTGTTTATACTGATACCAGCCCACAATTTGCATCGCTTTTTAATGCAAAATTGTAATTTTACCCTAATTTGATCTTAAGCAGGTAGAACTGGTTTCTCACATGCCTCACAGCAGAAGTCATTTGCAAAAGAAGGAGGTCTGAAATTTGAAGAGCCAGTCAGCAATACCCAGCTGAATTTGGATAATTCAATCCATAACTGCTGCTTGTCTCAACTAAAGCAATTACAGCTGATTCTCCTATAGTAATTAATAAGCGCGAGGCCTGTTGTTATCAAATGTTGATGGGAATATATGAAGCAAAAATAAGGGAAGGAATAAAGGAGGAAACTGTGAAACGAAGAGTTTTCTACAGGCAGATGACGATGATGTTCAGGGAAGGTTCTCTTATATATATATATATATACATCTCTCTCTCTCTATATATATATATATATGTATATATACAGAAATGTGTATATGCTCATATTTACTTCCTACAACATTTGTCTGCCGGAGATTCAGTGGGCTGGCTCTATCTATGTTGAAATTTACAGTTGGCAGCAGAGATGTGTTGAAGGACAAACACAGACAGAGCAAGTCGAACCACCTCTGCAGCGCTTAAGCCACACACATCTTTGTTTAGAACAAAAGTCTTGTTGTACCGAATCGGAATAAATGTGGCATGTGTGGATGAGACATTTCGAGGAGAAACGAATGCCTGCGTGCTAATACTCCACACAAACGTATTTTCTCATGCCGGTCGCCTTCTATTGATCACAGCCTCTCATCTACAAGCAGCTGCGCGTCGCCGCTGCGTTCATCAGTCCTGTACAAATGTGTCCCGTCCACTTTACACGCTAGGGGGGATTTTTTGTGGTCAGGAAGTCTTTAGTTGATACTGCTGAGATCATTGCTCGGTGAAGGGACTGTCTGCGTGGCCTAATTAGCCTGTAGCAGCATCGCTACAACAGTCTGCACTGTGACGCTTGGAGGCAATGCTTTGGAGTCGCTCGCCTGCATGGGAGGATATAGAGCAGCCGTCTATAAGGCCCAGATTTGTTCACTGTACTGACATAGACGTTATATTGGTATGCCTGGAATTTGATTCAAGCCCAGCTGTCTTCCTGACATTTAAACAGAGGGTTCTGAATCTGGTGGGCGATTGTGGTATGGTTTCCACGTCGCTTTATTTTGAAAAAAAAAAAAAGAGAGAAGTGAGCTTTCACGGGGGATTAGTGTCTTCACAGTGCTGGAAAGTTTCTCCTTCTTGATGCAACGGATATGTTTTGATAGAGGCTTTTGGTGGACTAAATATGTTGATGTGCCAGAAACACTAAGATGGGACTGAGTCTGAGATAATAGCAAACAGATCCTCATTTCATCGACAGGATTTCCAGCAAACGCACCGCTCTCAAGCGGAGCTACTTGTGTCACGTTTGCTATCGCGAGCGCATTTCAAACTGCCTGCTTAATAATAAGTGGCTTGGACAAGATGCAGGGCTCCTCTAAATGGCATTTGATACGGTTATTGGTGCAATCGAATTATGTGACTTTAAAGTTTGCAATGAAGCGCAAAATGGCTAATTGTCCTCAACTCTGACATCAGCCGTAATTTGGGGCTTGGCCCCCACTCTCGCCTGGCGCTGACCCCCTATGGGCCCCTTGCCCACTCTGCAATCCAGGGCTCTGAGAGAGGTCAAAGACTTCACCAAATCGCCCTTGATTACTTGAGACATTAGGTAATCGATTAGAAAACATTAAGTGACTTTGAATAAACAAAGGGAGTCCTGATAGGTATTAGAGCTCAATAATTCGACTGCAATATGGTCCATTCAGAAAAACGAAAAGTATGTGAATAGTGTCCCTTAGCTTGCACACACAAGCCCACACCTCTATCGCTACATGTGCAAAGACTTGGCGACTCTCAGTACTAAGTATTTGATTTAAAATAGGCTTTCGTGTTGCTTTCTTTTCGCCACTTTGAAGGAGTCTTGGCTTTGTTAGCAGTTTGTGGCTGTGACAGCAGTCATCAGGAATTAACTGTTACCCCCCAGTCACCCATCAAGCGCAGAGGTCTGGGGAAAATGGGCTTGTGTGTCCCCAAATATATGAAAAACGAGCGGATTAAAATTGTGTTAATGTTTCCTCACTCGGTTAATGCAGTTTGTATTCTAGTTTTAGTCATTCTCTCTCTCTGTGTCTGTCTTTCTCTCTCTGTCTTTCCCTGCATCCTCTGCAGTCAGCCAGGGGGGGAGTGTCGCCCCGGGCCAAACATATGCTTCTTTCCATTGCACTAATCCAAATGCAGCGTGGAGGAATAATTGCTCGAGTGGCCGTGGCTTCGCAGGGGCTTTGTCCCTCACTGGCTCCCGTCAGCCAGGCACACGCCATTTCAATCAACTCTCCCTCTCTCTGTCGAAACTCCAGTCCCCTTTTTCCTATTTTCATTTAATTATCTTTTTTTTTCTTTTTATATCAAACCAGAGCCTCGCGCATCTCAAGCACAGAGCCCCAGCTTTTAAAACGCGCCCTCGCGTTCCCCCTGTGTTGTTGATGCTGCTGCTGTCAGGTCATCACATTAGGAGCACCATCTTCATTAATACTGACAGTGTGCGACACTGGCTTTTTTTATTTCTGTTTTTTGTTGATTTTCTATTATAACTTTTGGGGACTTTGTCAGGCCGCTGACTATTTTTATTGAATTTTTTTTTAATTAACACCATGCAATGTTTAGTCAGTGTTGGGAAAAACACTTTGGCCTGTCAACCAGAGCTGGCAAGGTTCGCGATAAGTGCGCCTCATTTCAGGAGAAAACCCACTATCTTACATTAGTAGGAAAACATGCAAAGCAACAAATATAAGAGACGTTAAAGTTCAAAGTTGGAGACGTTTGACAATCTAAAATGTTTATTATTAAGTAACAACAATAGTTGTAGTAATGATATTAATATTAATGATAATAGTAGTAATAATGACATTCCTGATAGGTTCACACGCGCAGGTGGCCATGGACTACCAGCACCGTGCATTGTTAAACTTTCTCATCTGATTTTAATGCTGAATGAATAACCAAAGGGATTCAATAAGGAAACAAAGATGTGTTTCATGGACCCAAACGCTTTTTTCCTGCAAGTTTAAAATGTGTTTCAAAGTGCAAATCGACTTTGATCATGTTTTGCACACACACACTCAAGCGCGCTCGCGCACACAAACGCGCGCTCGCGCACGCCGTGAGCTTTAACACAATCGTTTGCCTTATTTTCTGTGAATCAACGATGAAAAATCACTCTGGTGAAAAAGGTGCATTTGCTAGGAAATCACATATTTCCGCGGATAAGAGATGGAATAAGACAGAGCAAGGGAGAGGTGGACTGGGGGGTGGGGAGGGAGCGGCAGAGAGCCGTGGATGTCTGACTGAATTAATAGACATGATAATTTCACACTATTTCATAGCGAGCTATCTGTTCCATCACAGCAAAATAAAAGGGTCACTGCGCAGCTGTGGCAAACCCCAAGCGTTATTATGAAGTTTGATGATAGACGCCCCCCTCTTTCTTTTCCCCTCTCTCTGTCTTTTTTCCTTCTCCCTGGTACTTTGCTTCAGGCCAGCAATAGCTCGGGGCCACGCCAGTGCCTCCCCATGATAAAGGACTTATACTCTGTCTGTGCGCAAAGAAAGCCGCAGCTTCTCTCTCTCCCGAACCTAATCAACTCACTGGCTTGGCCCTTTAACGATTGGTATACACCCCCTGCCTCTCTTTCTCTCCCTCTTTTTCTCTTTCCCTCCATCCCTACCCCCTCCCCCCATTTCTACTTCTTTTTTCTGCCTTTTTCTTCTGTTTGTTCCTGCACATTTTGGGCTTGGTTATTCTTTCGCAAACATCTTAATACTACTGCTAATAATAATGATAATAATGAAAAATAAATATAATTCTCTATAACAACGAATTAGATTTTGTGAACGACTTGAATGAGACAAATTAAACTTTGAAGAGGAGGCCAAAGTTGTGGTTCAAGCTGCACCACTTTTACTTTTTCAAATTTCTCAAATTTCTGTTGATCATAGCGTGCATCTTTATAAAAATAAATAAATGAAAATAAAAAGAAGGAAAAAAAACCAAATAATTTTTTGTGTTATTATAAGTAATTTATGTAGGCATTTGCGCTATAGAGACTTCTTTTTTTCTCCCTAAAAACCCAAAAATCTCTTCAGACATATTTCACCGACCTTTAGGCTACCGGTTGAATATAGTAGCGAATGAGGCACCTAAGGAGACTTTTTCCAATGACAACAGTGCAGTCTGATATGCAGCAAGATGTGATTTTTAAATGGGAGGTGATGCTATTAGACTCGTTCTGTCAAAAAGAAAGAAAAAGAAAAGAAAAAGTATCCTCCGACTCCAGGTCAGACAATTGCAACGGACTTTTTCGAAATGGATAAATAAAATATTTTCCACTTTATTGCTGATAGTTTTTGTCAGTTATTGTTGCCAGGCAGTGATTATGATTTAAAAAATAAATAGCGGAAATAATCAATTTTGTTGGAGTTTGAACGGGATCCAGCTAGAAGCACTCCTGACAAGATTAAAGTCCTGCCAAGAGTGCTTTTTTTAAAAAAGAAAGTCATCACATAAGCATCATTATCAACCTTTAGCTTTGACTTTAACAGTAAAAGAAGCCAAGAATAATTCACAAGGTTGACAATTATTTATAGTACCAAGAAAAAACAAAGTAAAAGAAAAGAACATTCTTACCCAGATGAAATGAACATGGCTGAAGAGAACTTCCAACATCAGAAAACATTTTTTAAAAGGCCAGCATTGACCAACATTCATTCAGCCTAAATTGAATGCAAACGTCCAACTTTCTAGTATGCTAAAGAGTTACAAGGTTGGACTGTGCAGTGGAGAATTTCACACATAACTTCCTTTCACACATAAATCCCTGCGAGGTGGCGTGCACTCTGTCTGTTGTTAACGCCACACGTTTCCACAGCACCTCGACGCAGTCTGACCCTTGGAACAAATCAATGTGTTTCATGAGAAGACATCAAATGAACAAAAATGTTTTAATGATTTCAAGCTTCACATGGTTATCTATGCAACTGCAATTCTTGGGCTCAATGGCAGTGTTACTTTTCTGTGATTTTTCCTATTACCTGTGTGTCAAAATGACATGACAGCTAAAGATAAAAGGACTTAGTAATCAGTCAGCCTTCATTTAGTATCTTCTTCCTATAGTTTTGATGAGCCATCTTGGAGGATATAAGTAACTACAGCTGAAACACGTTCATTTCTAGCAACATTATGGGAATAACTGGCAGAAGCAGGGTGTAGTTATGCCCTCCGTCTTATTTTCTCACTAATGAAACAAAGGCAGTTACTCAATTACCCATACATGTGTATGAAGGAGAAAGACTATTTTGCACTTTGTTAATCTTCATTTGATTTTTTTCCCCGATGTAAGTGATTCTATTGACACAAAAATGTACTCGCAGAAGAATTGTTCATGACAGGGCAGAGGTACAATTAAGTTTTCTGTCATTTGCAGCGGATCCTGTGCGCAGCTGATAATAATGTAATAACTGTATGATAAACAGCCATGATATTAGCTTAAAGCAGAGTCCTGCATGGTTGAGGGAGTTAGAGGAGCTTGGTCTGGCCTCTTGGAGCCTGTGAAGAAATGGTTTTGATCTTACCACAGGCTAAACACTGCCAACAGGACTTGACATTGCAGTACAATTTCCCAATTACCTTTTGACATGCATATTGACACAAACGCACAAAACTGTAATTTTCTCTCTGAATTTGTTAGCTTGAGGGGCTCACTTTCATGCCAGTGGATTGTCAGATGTGCTGCTCTCTCCCCCCTTTCTCTCACTGAATATATCTCTGTCTCTTGCCGCCATTGTACTTTTACGTCAGTGTCCAAAAAAAAAAAAAAAAAAGAAATAGAAAAAGGAGTATTCCGTCCTGACAGCTGGTAAATGTGCAAGAACATTTTCATTTTCCGCTAATATCTAAATCTGGGCTAACGTCCACTTGACTTGTGTGCTTAATACTTGTGGATGATAGCGGTGAAGAACAGGACATTAAACACGTTTCATTTCACGGTTGTTGGAAGCTCCCAGGACGTAAATGTGATCTGATAGTTAGCTTCCACAAACAAGTTTTATCTAATACCACCGAACACTTGTGTGCCAAAAACCTCAACCTTTTCCAATAAACTTTGCAAAGCTCACAAACATCTTGTCTCTCGATTGTCAATCTCATGGTTCTGGCCAAACTCAACATGCCACTTGACACTGAAATGCCATAATCACTGGGATGTTTTCTTGCTTTTGAAATGTCCAGGCAGCAAAGAGAGGAGGGCGGACGATGGCCATGTCATCATGAGCTTGTCATCATGGTCCGCTTGATTGGCACATGCTAGGCCAGATTACAGGAGCTGGTGTTGACGAGGGGTTACCCTGAGACTTCAAGCCGTTTGTTATCAGGAACCCCCTGAAAACTGGGTCAGACTTGGGCTTGGCTCTGCCTGGAGCCCCTTTGCCCCACTGCTGGTCCCAGTGCATGTGGTGGTGAAGGAGAAGGACCGGGCCTCAGGCCGAAGATGAAAGGCCATAGCTTCCTTGAAACAATCATTGCCAAAGTCATAAATGCTCCATCATGACCTTGACTTCTACCTTAAAATACAGTATTAAAGTGTGATGAATGTGAAGTCTTGTGGTTATTAGTGGTAATATATTTGTTTATGAAAAAAAGGCCCTAATGGATAAACTTGTGTATGCTTCTTCATCCTTTTAGAACACATTTCCAATGCTTTTTTTAATTTGTCTGGAATACCCACAAAGAAAAAAGATAAGAGAAAGAGGAAACTAGTATAGTGCAGATTGGTTGAATCACTATTTTCTGTAATTCAGTGACAGAAAATGGACCTTGTGGTGAACAAAAGGCATTTGGAAAATGCAAAGAGAAACAACAAAAACATGGCAGGTCCTGGACACGGGCAAGTTTTGGGGAGGAGGACACTAACATAGGATGTTAAATTGATTTCAGTGATCTGATGGCTTTGCGTATGAATCAAAGGTCACTTCAGCCATAGTTTTGCATGTAATTTCTATGTATTTTACGCTTTGCATGTGTCACTTTAAGGCGTTAAATGACATGTGAAATTGTTAGGCTAAAGGTTCATGGCAGGGTGTCAGTCCTTGAAAGTACAAGGCGTAAAAAGCAAAAAAAAAAGAAAGAGAAGAATTAACATTCAGCAGAGGCCGGGCTGACTGTTCAACACAGGAAGTCTGGCAACATGTTGAGCCTTCATGACAACTAGTTCTTGACCTGCCAAAATGTTTATAGACCACACAGTCAAAAAGAAAAGGAACACATATTTTGACACTGTGGGGTGAATGAGTGGGACAAACATAGAACCAAGAGAAGATTGTTGAAAGAAGTCAAGTGACAGATCATATAAAATTCTCACTAGTCTTAATGGGAAAACCACATTAATAACTGTGGTGACAACTGGTGGAGTTTGACTTTAGAACGACACTCAACCACAAGTCATTTAAAACAGTGTGGCTTCAGTGCTGTGGCTTAAAAGTTTAAAACATGGAAGTAGTTAAATTATCATTTGTACTGTTTTATTTTATAGCATACCAACATATAGTTATACTGAGAAGAGACTACTGTTAAGCTATTAGATGCGGCCTGAATAAATGAATAATTTGACTAAAGAAGTTGCAAAGCAAATGCAAAAAAGCAGCCTATGTGAATTCACAATGGGCACCCTCTTTATCTCCCTCCATAGCCCTGATACACGCTTTTTAAAGTGTGTAACCCAAATGTGCTCTGTCTTCTCTCTGTAGTCACCTAAATTAAAGCAGCCACAACTAAGGGCCGGGGCTGAACGCCAAAGCTTTGCAGTGGCAGCACCGTGTTTAACACAAGTTCCATTAAAAAGAGCCCATTACTACTACTGAAGGAAATGATGCCCGGGGCCTCTCTAAAGTGTTGCGAAAACCTCATTGATAATTAAATGTTGGTTACCCCCGGTATGCATCGCTCCCGCACTTTGCTTACCAATCAGACCTCCGCCCACCACTGCTGCCGGTGCAGCTCTCTCTCCTCAGTGTTTATCAAGAAAATCATACAGCCCTCTAATAGGTGCCAATTAGAACCAATGGGGGCTCTGGGGTTAATTATTCTAAACACATTATTTGATTGGGCATATTTAGAGCAGCACTGTGCTGTGGAAGAACAGCGACCTGGTTAGTGGTAGATAATGCTTTAGTCTTTGTTGATGTGCATTGACAGTCACAGGCAGACAGTGACAGACATATGCAAGCTTATGTATGTGCACACACACATGTAAGTAGACTTACATTCATTTCTGGGGAGCTTAATTTGAATCTTGAAAGGATCTGATTTTGTTTGACTCTTGCTGGGAAACATCTGACAATTGATTTGATTAAGATCTTCACATCAGTGTATCCAAAATCCTTGCACTTCATGCTCGTTCAGAACAGCTCACGGTGGCGTTAATAATGCAGACTGCATGATGATGGAGGCAACTTTTTAATAATTTGTATTGCTGAATAATCTCACTGACACAAATCAGAAATGCCCCTACATGCTCACCGTTGAAGCAAACAAACAAAAACAACAACCTGTGAAAAATCTTTATCTCTTTTCGGTTCTTTCAAGTGCAACCTACAGCAGAGTGTATCTCCATCAATAATACTATAATATGTGAGGAGGAGGGTTCAAGCAGCTCTCCTTGAACAGTAAACACTGGCAGGAGTAGAAACTAAGGAATGAGAAAGACAAAATCATACACACAATGAGCGGTAGGTATCAGATTAATGATGGGTAAATAGATAATAATCATTATACCCAAACAGAGTCTCAGTCACACTGCGATGAAGCAAAGACATAAAAGTAAGTTGAGAATGAAGCTTTTGACAGGTTGCTAATGGATCGCTCTAGGCCCATCTGTTTCACTCCAAATAGAGAAATGGTGGGGTTTTGATTTTGGTGTTGAAACTGTTACCACTGTCACTGTAAACAATAATTGTCAAACATATTTACCCCACAATCGCTTTAGCAGATGTTCCGCTTTTTGTTTCAAGCAGCTTTTTTGTGCGTTGTATCTCCCCTCTGCAGACACACCACATGCCCCACCACCGCCACTGCGGCTGAACCCCCCAACTAGAATATTGAGCAGGTATTTGCAAAAGGTGCTCCAGGGCACAGAGTGCAAGGGATTGGGTGGGGTGGCTGGGAAGAGGGGAGGTGAAGTGAGAGGAGAGGGCAAAGGGAGGAGGGAAAGGGGGAGAGAGAGGGAGAAAGAAGGAGGGAGGAAGAGATTATCTGGGCCCTTCATCAGCGGTTCAGCCTCCCTCCTCCTCCTCCGCCTGCTCCTGCCCGTCATGGAGCCCTGAGGGCCCGGGGAGGCGGCCCTGTGCCTTGCAGCCATGCAACCTCTTTATCACTCTAATCTGTTAATTGTAGGCGCTCAATTGGCACATGGTGGCTTTTTATTAAAGCCTCTCAAAATTAACTAGACTGAGAACGTAAAATCTGGTGCGGCTCTTATCTTTTCTGTTTTACTCCTTCTGCCACCCATTTAAAACTGAGGTATAAAATGTTCCACACTTTTAAGTCCTTATGTAGCGGGTGAATGGAAAGTCTTCTGTTTCAGCTCTTTAGAAATGGATTTATAATCAATGCAAACATTAAAATAGTGTTGCAACAATTTTTTCAAAAAAAAGAATTGTAGTTTCCAGCTTTTAATCAACAAAGATTTATCCCAAAAAAAACACAAGCTTTAACACAATGTATCTGTTTCTGTTTTTTCTACCCCCCTTGATGTTTTTCCCTCACAATAGAAGTCTGACTTTTTCAAGGTGGAATAAATGAGTGCCGAGATGACCCTTTACTACAGGCAAGTGATCAGCAGATCTGATCTCAGGTGCTCCCTCTGTTCCTCCTGCTGTCTTTTGTGAAGCTTGTTACAGTGAACTGACTCCACACTCTGTGGAGAGTCTGAGGGATGGCAGCCATAAGGCCAGAGGTCTCCCCTCTGTCCCGTTCAGACTTGTCTTTACTGACTGCTTCACAATGAGGTGGCCGAGGCGTCCACAGGTCTATTTTAAAATTCAGAGGGGGTGGAGGGTTCACAGGCTTTCCAGGTGACATATACACAGACATAAATTGACTGTTCACACGCATTCACACACCTTTAGTGCTTTCTGTGGCCCAAACACCTTGTGTTTGTTGTCAAAAGACTGATTAGTGGAAAAAAAAAGAACCCTCTCTGCTGGCTCTCCCAAGACCTAACAAAAGGTCAACAGCAGCTAAACTCTGATAAATTTCTGTGTTTTTCTATACACATAAATCACCCTATCAGCATTCCACCAAAAAGCGCACGTTAAAGGGCTGTGACTAATTTGCTGTACGGTCGAACTGTGTGCCCACAAGAGCAGACAGCAATCTTTGATTTAAATTTATGAAATGGATCCATGTAGACTATTTAAGGAGAACTGAATTACTTGCAAAAGAGTCACAATTAAAAGGGCAGTTTGCATGTTTGTGTAGGGTCACAGCACACATGGCGTGCTTGGTGATTGAGGCTTTAAAATGTTTGATTCTGAAGTGGCGAAAGGGACGACTGGGGGTGGGGGGGTTGCTTATACTTTCAACCAAGTTTTACCTCATGAATCCCACAGAGAAATGCAGCCCTGCAACTTGGTGACAGAACAATGGAGTGAGCGATTTATGGTTGGCTATTAACAACTCCTGCTTTCAGACCCCATACTGCAAACAGGTGTTTTACGAGTCCACCCCCACACAGACACATGTCCTGCTGTTTATTCCAACCAACTTTCCGCGTCTCAATTTCTACCCCTGGCGAAGGGTTAAAAAAATTAAACACCTAAGTAGATGACAGCTTCAAATCCCATGGTTTACACTTTTTTTCCTGTTTGGTCTCATATTAGCCCCAGCCCCAGAAAAAGTAACTCCTGAGAAGAAACACTGGCCCCTTTGCTGTTAATTGATGAATATGTGCCATGTTAAGACCGATCATTTTTCAGTCGCTCTTGCTCAGCCAGTAAAGAACCAAATAATTAACGGAGCAAGAAAACTGAAATTACGATAAAGGGCATGAAAGGCTTGACACTGCCTCAACTGCAACAGTACAAATTGATTTAACTATAAATATGTCAGGCTCACAATCATTAGCACACCAGTTATGCCACCAACAAAGCCACCCAATGTCTTAGGCGTTTTTTTTTTTCTAGTGTCATCACTTGGGTCAAATATACCAATTTACTCGTGGCAAGTAACAAGAAATAAAAGCATCATGATAGCAAATTGAATTTGGACAGAATTTGTTTAACATGTTTAATTTTTCACAGGGAGGGAAGACTTTTGGCTGCTGGTTCAATGCAGTCATTGTTGTGGAGGGACAGAGTCAGAAAAAGAACAACCTTTGAGAGAATATCTTGACTGGAATAACAACTGCACTCGGCCATTAAGTTGGATCGTAGATTTTCTAAAAGATTAAACTGATATTTGCTATTTGTGAATTGCGCCTACATCAAATACTTGAGCACTAAAATGCTGGTTTTCATTTTAACATTTTCCATCTATCTATGTTTGAATTTGTATTTCTCAGTAATGGGTCGATTTTTGTTCTTCAGCCGTAAACTATTTATCTCAATTCTGTGGCCTGGTCACAAGGACTTCATGAGGCAGACAACACTGGGTACAATACAGCACTAAACACGCCATGAATCTGTCTATTTTGGGTCAAAAGCTCCACAGAGTGCAGCTGCAGAAACGTTTTGGGCCTTGAACTCATTTCAGTCACAGCTTCTCATGCTATGCACATTTGAGAGTATTGCCTTTAATATGAGTTTTTTGGAAAAGATTTATGATTCATTCACAGTATATTTTTGGCACCTAGTCATGCTTGAGTTACTCCAACGACTAAATAAAGGAGACTGAAGTTTAAAAACTCATTTTACAGACAATAAGTAAGAGGAATCTCATTGTCCATTACCTGCTCATGTGCTTCTGAGCAAAATAGTTTTTAAGTTATCTTTGTATTTGGTAAAGATCTGTGGGAAAGGACAGATAGGATGTGAAGTATTTCCTGAATGGATACATTTCCAGGCTATGGCAAAAGACAGGGAGTAAATTTGCCATCCTGCATGGAGTGAAACTAATCTAATTCCCTTTGAAGAATGTCCATGAGCCAATGCATACAAGGTGTGAGGCGACAGCTTGTAAACAACTCTTAAAGGGTTAGATTAGAAACTGACAAATCTACAAAATACAGCCCTAGAAGCTAAATATAACCTGAAATTAGCTTCTCCATTAACTTAAGTGAAATGCCAGTGTTTTTCTGTAATAATGTAATTTTGTACATTCCTTACAAATTTTAATAAGTAATTAACTATTTTGCTCAAAGTCATATTGCTTGAAAATAACCAGTGTCCAGTGAGCTTTGAAGCAGCAATGCATGTTCATAATACAGATTCCTTTGTCTTTGAAAGAACAAAACACATGCAGATGTTAATAATATTGTAAAGAAATGCGATTTCCTTGTGTATTTGTCTTCATGGTTCACAAAGAATGTTGGAGCATTATGAAACTGCAAGGTGGGACTACACCAGTGTCTACAGGTGTATATGTTTGGGACTTTAACTGTGGCTTAAATGAATTGTCTGTGAAGTGAACTGTTACTTGTCCTGTTGTCAGCTGTTCTGCTGACGTCTTTGTCTTTGCCGGTCAAACTTTGCAGTGAGCTAGACATGCTACACTCCAGACCGCTCTCCAGTTAAATAGCTTTTATTGGGTGACTTTTCGCCAGGCTAAATGGGGATACATTTTATTCATGGTGTTTGGGGAGAGCCTGAGGTGTGTACGGCCAACATAAGTGGAAAGGCTTTGCAACTTAAAGGAGCGCTTACCTTGCGGCACTTTTTTATTACAACTACTGTTTACATCTCCCAATACATCCTAAGTATTTCCATTATTAAGTTTGGACAAATCATTTGCCTGGGGTTCAAGGTAGTATGCCATTGAAACATGATCCTACTGTTGATCTTATTACTGCCAAACCAAACAAGCAGAAATCAATTTCAGCAGGAAAGGTAAAGGAAGAAGAAGAAAAAAAAGAGGAAATTAGATCAAAACGATTGGGGGTGGTGTTTGCAGCTGTGGGTGCAGAGGAGAGGTGGGTCTTTGAGGTATATATGCCATGAGTGTTAGTTCACTGCCTGAACAAGTCAGCAAAGAGTGAGTGGTAATTTTTTAAGGCATGAAAATATGGTACCTTCCCACAAAGCAGCTCACCTCCACCTCCTGCCCTGGAGGTGAAACCAGACACCTTGGATTAAAGATTTTTTTTCCCTTCATATTTGTCACATACTGCTTATATTTAAAGACTCACTCCAAGTGTGTTCTGGATACTAATGCAAACAATGCCTCCAGTCTGATTATTTGACAGTTTAAAGGTTTACAAAGTTTTTTCATTTCATAGATCAACTAAAAAGGGGTTGCTGAAGTGACTTTGCTCCTGACCGAACATCTTGCTGTGTATTACTAAATGTTGGGGTGACCTTTCAATTGAGAAAATTAAACAAAAACTAATGTACCATCAACAGATATTGCAGATTGAGTCCACCTGCTCTATAAGATAAAACTAAAGCTTGACATCTTGCTTTTTATACTTAAAAAAAAAATGCTAATAAAGTTAGGACAAGGTACAATGCAGTGCTGTGTCCCACTAAATAGTAACATACCAGTGCATCCCTATCCCAAGACAACTTGCACACTTTAGAGGCGACTGAGGAGCAGAGCAGAGGCTGTGGCAGCAGGCCACTCAGAACTCCATAAAACAGCAACACGCACAGTCTCTTTGCCATATTCTTCTCATTTGGGTGGCATGGAGGGAAGAGAAAAGCAGCACGATGCGGTTAAGTTGTTAATACCAGCTGACTGATGTCATGGAAAATTACCATGTTTGATTGCAGCACCTTCAACAAAATCACATCTCCCTGTTCTCAAGCCATCTTTTTGTTTGTCCACAAAAGAGATGAGAGTTCGTAAATAGATCTGCTAATAAAAGTCATAGTTGTCAGGAAATATGCACAAAAAGCATACAAGCACACACATAAATAAAAACTGCAGACTTCCATACATTTTAGTCCTGAAAGAGGTGAATTAACTTCATTTCTATACAAGGCTGTCAGTGCTTGCAGCAGATTTTGCCAATGGATATTGTTTAGGAATGGATTTTCCTCAGATGTAGAATGTAAAATTCCTTAAATGTACACTTCTGATTATACTAAATATTACAAAACTAACCAAGTGCGTTATTTGTATTTTTGCTTTCACATGGTTAAAGTGCGTGTTACTAGCAGAGCTCGCTCGTAACATATGGCATATTCCTTAAAGATCATACATATTTCAAATATGTTAATGGCTTGGAATATATGCAGTGTGAAGGAACAAAACGTACAGTAGAAAACCATGAATTAATCTCATGAAAAATGCAAACCTGTCTAATTATTCCAAGGGTACAATCATCAATTGCAAAACAGCTTCTTGCATTCAACGACAGAGTAGTCGAGCGGGAAATGATCGCTCTCCTTTGTCATTAGCATTCTTGTTTTAAGCACTGCTATGTTTTCTGGCCCAGGACTGTCATGCAGGTTGACTTGAGACCAACCAGAATTCCCAGGTACTTTCACCTTCTTAGCAGAAAAAGTGATCAGGGAAGATGCTTTTTCTCTCTGTGTTTGCAAGTGTTAAGGAGCCTTTCGTGTCAATATAGTTGATTTCCAGATTTGTAGCCTGAGATAGCAAGAATCACTGGCATGCTGATTAACATGCACATCAAATTGCAAGCCTGAGTGCAAATAAATACCCAAAAAGTTACTAGAGCATGAGCAAAATGGCATGCCTTCACTCAGTTTCTTCCCGCCCTATTTACATAAAATGTCCACTGGAAATATTTCTTGACAAGCGAGCAGACATAAAACCGGTGACACAACAAATACAGAAAGATTCAGAAGACAGAAGCAGGTTGCTTTTGATACCACACTCATGACTCAAATGCTTCAGACAGTTCAAAACTAATATTGAGACTAATTGTGTCAGAATGAAAATACTTCATGGAAAGTGAAGCACTATATCTGTGGCAACACTAATAGCTTTTTATCTGGGAAGAGAGTTAAGGTCTGTCTTTGATATTTGATATTTTTGTTATTTGTGCCTCACTGTGGAATCATCCACTTAGTAAACTGACTGTTTGAATCTGTCACTCAGCAAGCCAGTAAAGATGATGGTATATACCACCATATCAGCAGCCAAAACCCTCATTTCTATTCACAGCAGATGAAATCATAAAGCAGGAAGATACCTCTAATTTGTGACAACACACATTTTATTACATCAAAAGCTAAATAAAACATAGCACCAACTTGTCAAGCTAATATATCTCTCTATGCTCCAGTCAAAACATATTTATCTTAAAACTTTAAAGAACAGCTGCATTTCATCAAACAGGGTCCTGGCCCTAAAACAGTGCTCTCACCACTCCTTTATGACTCACAAATGTAACAGAAGACAGCATTTCTTTGATGGCAGACAACTCAAACGGAAAACGTAATACTGTCTGCAAAGTGTGAATATTTGTATCTTTTTTCCCTTCCTCTACTTTTTTTCTTTTTCCTGCCCTGCTGTCTGCCTGCGTTGTTTTGAAGCAGTGAATTGATATAAAAGATGCAAGATGACAAGACAAAGAGCTGGGGAATAGCCCCCAGGCACTTGTGCTTTAAGTCATGCCATTTCCTTGCATGGCAGGCAGCCCTAAATAAGTTACTTATAAGCATTTATTGATGCACAAGTGTGGCATCTGTTCCTATGTTGCAGTTCTGGATGTAATTAGCTCAGAACCTTACGCACTTCAATCAAGCGACACATTTAGAGATTCAGTCCCCCCTCCCACCCCCCAATGCTTCTTCCTCATTCCCTTTCTGAGTCTATCACGCTTGGATGTTTTACTCATTCACACTGCATGGAATCTACCATGCACAGTAATTACTTCATGATAACCTCCATCATCATTATCATTATCCTCTCTTGCACTCTACCAACATTGCACTGTACAGCCAGTGAGGTGAAGCTCTAGTGTGGTGCCTCATTTTGATGACATCATCATAGATAAAGGGACACTGAACAATCAAATAGGCTCATGAACTCAGTCGCTGGCTCAGGCGTGAGCTATTTCATAGAGTCGGATTTGAAACTACCCCTGAAATTCTTTTAATGGGGTTTGTTTCACCGAGTGTGGATGGTATTGTTGCCTTGTGTGCACACACATACATGCTGTGTGTGTTTGTCTCTGTGTGTCCGTGTGTATGTACTTAGGCACGGCGCAAAGAGGAATTAAATTTGATTAATTGCAGAAGGATTTTGAAAATATAAACTATTCATTTTGTTATGTAGAACACAAGAGAAGGTTTAAATCTAGCCCAGGGGTAGAGTCTTTGTGTGGAATCTTCTTTGATATTACTGAGGGCTTTTTATTGAGCGCTTGACATGATAGATAAACCATACAGTGGATTGAATGGCCTTCTTCTGCAGCACCCAGTAAATGCCATGTGCCATTAACAATGCTGCAGTGGGGTACATAAACCATTAATATAACCTTTATGACCGTGCAGTCTAACTGAGCATGTCTCTTATGCACAGCTCCTCTTCTGATGGACGGGTGAGCTGAGGCCTCCTCACAATTCCACTAAAAGAACAATTTAATTGCACCAAACAGATAAGATGACAGACATTAGCTTTTTAAAGGCTGTTGTAAAATGAGAGAACATAAGAACTGGAACACCTATCTCCAACAAACTCCAAGCCAATAAAAGCTATACTGTAGAGAAAAAAATACTGCTTGCTGTTTTTATGTGGTCTGACAAAGCCAGCTACCAGTCGCAAGGAGTCTGTGACCTGCTGTGTCAGTTTAATTGAGGGGGACAAGACGAGTGCCTCTTACAGGCCAGGGGTGTGGACAGGGTGGAGAGTGACAGGCGATCAGTCACAAGAAGAGTGGGCCCAGTATTGAGACCTGTGGGGTGCCGCAGACCATCGGCCACTCCAGCAGGGTCTGGCCATTGATCATCACTAGGGGCCTATCGAGGAAGGATTGTGACTAAAGCAGGCATGCATGGAACAATGGACCATAGTTTGGCTGACGTGCTTAAGCAGCTGGGTGTCAGTGCCTTTAATAGAAGGGGTAGACTCCCTCTATACGGCCCACAAAGCATTGTCTGTTTCCCCCCTCGGACAGAAAAGGTGGTTTTCTGTGAGGGGGCCAGACCCACTATCATGTGGTGGCTTTCCCCCCTCAGCCAGCAGTCTCCATCAGCTGAATGGACTTTGTGGCTGACATGGTCTATATGTTTGTGTGTGGGTGCAGGGGGGAAGCTGCAGAAGAAGAAAGCAACCCTTTGAGTCACATAGAAAGGGGGGAAACACACACAGCATATCACAAGGGAGCATCTGCTAAGAGGAATGTGTACATGATGTCAAATGATATTCCAAAGATAGGCCTCCCTTCATAAAAACTGGAGAGGATGATAAAGGGCAGCCCTAACAAGAGGATTCAAGAGGAAGAGAATCTTGTTTGTGTTGCCTTGTTGGGAAGTTTTCTTAATGGGGTTCATTTGCATTGCAGCACAAGACAGGGGAGGTCTTGCCGTCTTGTGACATGCGAGTCTGAGGATTTCGATGAGCAAATGACTCAAATTGTGCGGTTAGCTTGAGGAACAGACAACGTAATAGCTCCCTCCCCTTCCTCAATTAACATTAGGTACAGTTTTGAACAGCAAGCATCCAAACTCAGCTTGATCTATGTCTCAAGGTATATTTACTGTCAGTGCATGTCAAGACATGTTCAAACCCTGGAGAGTTACTGTTTTCTGAATCATGAAACACCTGCTGCAATGCTATGAAGCTGTAATGCAATTTTATTCAGTTCAATTTTCTGAATCAACTTTGAAATACGGTAGCCATTTGACAAAAACCAATTCAATTTGAGCAGAAATAAAATATTAGTCTACTACACAGTGGCGTACATTTAAATTTGTCTTGATAAAATTCTCTTCTAAATGCAGAGGAACTTAAAGCCAACACCGGGTTCATATACAACACAAGGTGGCCCCATGATAAAGACCACTAAAGGCTGTTTTTTTCAGACTGTGTGATCATCATACTGCCTTAATTATGTCACTATTCACCATAAATTACAAACCATTTAGAATGTTTTATCAAATGTCCAATAACCAAGCAGCTGTGCTTTATTGGATAATCAATATCTTAAAACTTACCTGTTTGTAGGTCCAAGAAACAGACAGTTTGCAGCTTAGGGGATGATTTTAAGAAAAAAACAGAAAGAATGTGCAATTGGAGAGTATGCAGTTGGACAGCTCATGCCAACATGTGATGAGTCAATCTCAGACTAGTTTAGTTATTAGTTGCAGTATTGAAGAACAGCCTTGGTCTTAAAATCTTTTATTTTAAGTTCTCCATCTTGTCTTGGTATATCTTGGAAAAAACTTAGGACTTTCTCTGCATTGTTTGATTGAATCATTAACGTCATAATTACAAGTAATATGTTGTACAGTAAATCTCCCAAATTCAAATGCAACCAGCGACTTGACTGAGAAGCTGAAATCCTTGTTTCTGTTGGGAGCTGTCAATCTTCCTTTCAAGAAAGAAAAAGCACATGGCAGAGGAAGCTATGACTGTCTGGGAGGAGATGTCTGCATAAATTCTGCAACACAATTTGGCTACTTACACCAACCAACCATAAAGTTATGACCCTCTGCCTAATATTAAGTAGCTCCCTGTCATACTGCTGAGAGAGCTCTGACCAGTCAGGGTGTGAACAAAGAACATCTGAGATGCCCTGGTGTCTGGAATGGAGTCTTGAGCAATAGATCCTTTGGACCCTGGGGCTTCTGGGGTGGGGTCTTGCTTTCAGCACTGGACATCAGACATCATCACTTAGCAAAGAGCAAGTGTAAAGAAAGGTAAGAAAGTTTTTTTTTTTAAAGTTAAGCCAGTGAGGATAACTAGCTAATGATAACAGTCTACCTGTGTGACAACTCTCTTTAAATATCACCTTGATTTTACCAGATGCCAATAACTGTCTAATATAGCTGCAGCTGTTATGCTAGTCACGGTCAGATTTCATCTAATTAGTATCACATTCAAGGAATTTCTATCTTAAATTATGTGCTTTCCAAAATTGTTGGTAATAAAATCCTGATTGAGTGGTTGTCATTTTTGGGTTAGTATCTTGTATTTGAATATAACTCCTGGCTGTATGCATATTGCATTTTTAACAACAGACAATAAAGGGGTAAAAAATTGTAATATATTAGTAGTTATAACTAGTTCTAAACACTTTTCTGTTTCTGAACTAAATGGAACTTGAGGTTATCATAATCTACTCAAATAACTGTAAAGCGACAATAACCATGAAGACTCTCCTACTATATTACTACTTTTTAAATTTGCAGGACATGTTTTTAGACATGTTTTATTTGATTTAGTTTTTTAGATATGGAGACTTGCTGTCATGACCTGCTAATTCTTTCTCAGTATTTGCTATATAAAGCCACACCACATCAACATGTATATAATGTATGTTAAATAAGATGAAGCTAATGGAAGTTCTGACACAAATATCTGCTGTTCTGTGTTCCCTGACTTGGGTGTTAAAGCTGGTGATGTGACGTGTGAGAATAAAGACCAAACAATGTGCATCGGAGTGTGTTTTGAGTGCTCTTGCTTCTGGATTGCTCAATTCAAATCACAATACATATCATCTCCATTTCCGTGAAAGTTCTATGCTATGGTAAGAAAATGTAATCACTTATATTGTTTCCTTTGCAGTTACTTGAGAGGATGCCTTAATACACTTATGATGTACAGATCTGTATTTTTGTTACAAATGTTTCATGTAAATACATTTAGTGTATCTGTCCAGGGTGTACCCTGCCTCTCGCCCAATGACAGCTGGGATAGGCCCCGCGACCCTGAGTTGGATTAAGCGGGTGCAGAAAATAGATGGCTGGATGGATATATTAAGCGTTTGTGATCCTGGTCTCATCTTAGCAGTGGGTCTGTCTTGACTTCACAATGTGCAGAGTTACAAATACACACTTAAACATTTGTGGGCAGAGCATTGGACGGCAGAGGAATGGTTCTTGTTGGCAAGACAGAAGGAAACACTCACCCCAGGTCTGAAACCCCTCACTGCTTGACCTATCCACCTACCTCTGAGCTTCTCTCTCTGTCGCTTAGAGTCTTCTAGGCTGTGATTTTCCCAAGGGGGCCATCTTTTCAGCCACCTGACTATTACCTGAGGACTGAGGTGTCACAGTAAGCTACCTGCACAGGACAGATATAGTGCCCGCACCCACACACATATTCACACACTCTCTGTGACACACAGTACACAAACTGGTGGTGACACCCTCAGGGAGCTTTGTGGCGTGGGGAATGTGACTACCAGGGGACCTGGGAGCTCCGGGGAATGAGAGCATGCCATCAGTCAAGAGCTGGCCATGTGCTCGCTGTGACATGAGCAAAATGGCTTTTTGAGTGGCAAACAAAATTCTTAAGGTGATACAGAGGGGGACATTTGTGTGTCATATGACACACAAAGCAATTTGAAAACATTAAGACCAAAAATAGCATCAGATTATAAGATAATATTTAGGCCTGCAGGGCAAACAATAGTGACAGTGATCTTTTTGAACTGATGAGGATGGCTTATGTTGACTGTAGTTCTGGCATTAAAATGACACCATTTGGGATCTTTGAATGAATAAACTGAATATGACTATTAATGTATGCATTAGTCGGTCCCTTTAAGTTAGCCACAGGTGGATCCTGAAACATTCTACCCACCCTAACTTTCATTCTATCCATAAATACACCTCACATTTCTTCTGCCCTACATTTACAAAGGTAATGCAATAATTGCTTGGTAACTAATCTGATAATGCATAATATTTGAGCCAACACCCAAGCATTTAGACTGTTTTAGTTTAACTGCTAGCTCCTCTGCACCCCACCAACCACACTCACTCAACCAACAGCCTTAAAAGATGTTAAAAGGGTCACATGAGGGCTGAAGCATCATAAGAAAGCTCTAGTGAATCATTAGCTTGGTTTGGTGCCAGCCAGGGCTAACTCATTAGCTATGTCAATGATCTGCCCTGCAGACAGAATCTCCTTTATTTTAAATACATCAGAAATTTGCCATGCTGTTAGGTTTTTCAAAAGATAATTGCATTTCATGGCTTGATGTAACCTCGCTAGGTAGCTCCATTCTTCATTTTTGTGCCGAGCTACACTTCGCCCGACAGGGGAAAAATGGCAGTTGAGGTCTTTTGTCCCTGCTTGTTACACCCCGATGTGCTGGCTTTTGCAACCCAGGGAAGTCAGGCGTCTTAGGGCCACTGTAACTTTATTAAGCACAATGCCAACCCTATGTATCGCCCAAGACAGGGCAGGAGGGAGGTGAGGTGGACAAAGCAGACCATTGTGATTGAGGCTGGAGGACTTGTGTGGAGAACCACATGTTCCTTTCCCACAGTTATCAGTTAGGGGCCAGCATCCGAAAATAACAGATTATGGTTAGTAACAGCTAAAGATGGCAAGAAATTAGCAGTTGTGATAAAGACAACATGCCATTGTTCTTTGTGTTTAATAGTCAGTAATACGCTGCATTCTTTAACTGTATTATATTTTAGCGTATGCTGGCCTTTGTAAGTTACTGCCTTTATACTGTATTTTTGGAGGCTCAGATTAATCAGAGTGAATAGAATTACTCACTGTTCATATGATTTGACATGCCAATTTCTTCTTGCTTGTGAGCTTGCCCCTTGTAAGCTGTCATGAGAGATGAAACAATCTAAAGTGTGTCATTGGCAGAGGATTCAGATATTTTGGAAAACGCTTCTCATCACTTATGAATTAAAAATCAAGACTGTAATTTACTATAAAAGTGCTGTCATCTATTATGGAATGAAAATACTTGTCTGTCTGAATTTCAGAAGCTGTGATATGGGTTAAATGTCTTCAAAACGCAAATGAGTGTTTTGATATATAAGACTTTTTTTCCCTATAAATTTCTACCAAATGTACCTTTTGTACAATATCATTGCATCCAAGGGATTGAATTAGATAAACAGTGGGTAGTTACAGTCTTTTGCTGCAGTGAATACTGAGATTTCACAATAAATCAATTGTGTAAGATTCTAGATGAACATATTCACTCTATACATACAGGAAAATACTGCAGATAAACAATAAATTTAACAAATCTATTCACCAGATAATGTTATTTTATCATTGTGCACAAGACCTTTAAATGTATCATTGTAAAGGCATCTGCTGATATTTATATTGCTTTACATTTTACGATGCATTTGCATGGAAATAACTTGTTGGAAGTGAACATTGCCTTCTCCCTGAACTGAAAGGTTGTAACCTGGTGCAAAGCACTGACCAGCAGGGTCTCCAGACAGCGGAGGAGAGAGACACACAGAAAACAATCTTCTGCTTGTTTCTGCTTTACCTCTTCTGACATGGCCTGACCCCTCCATCGATCTCCTCTCCACACAATGGGCTTCCTCCTGAAGAGTAGAACGTGTGTGTGTGGACATGTGAGTGTGTGTGTCCTCCTTCCTTTTTCCTGACATGGTATTTAGTTCTAACCAGGAGAAGTCTCCGAGGTGTTTTCCCGAGCTGCAGATTCTAATTCTGTTTATAACGTGGCTACAGCATATGGGGACTTTAATAAAACTGTAAATGCAAATCAGGGAGATGCATTTTCTTTGTTTATATATCGCTGCGATATAAAATGTTTTTATTTCATCATATGAGCAATAGTCATCACCTGAGGTGTTATTTTTTCTTCATAATTTTGAGGAACATTTACTCATTTACTAGCAGACAGAGCATGTTTGTGTTTATGCTCGTCAACATCAATGGCAAAAGGGAAGCTGAATCATATTGCTACACACACACCCACACACACACACACAGACAGACACTCACACAGGCTGCATGCACACAAGCACTGCCCACTCATGTAATCTAACACTGCTTAGTAGAAGAAATACAGTATAGTGAGTAACCTAGGACCCCTGCCAAAAATGAGAGGAAAAATTTAGATAAGAAGAAAAAGAAAACTAAATAAGACAGAGATAGAGAGAGAGAAAGAGAGACAACAGAGAGACGAAGATGGAGCTGTTTGGGCCTAGAAAGTGACTGGAGATAAAAATAACTAGTCATACGACACAGAACAGATCTGGGTGCTGCTTCTCTTGCCCCGGGGCTCAGCCTGCTCAGATACTACTCCAAGAGAAAGAGGGGAGAGTGAAAGAGAGGAAGGATGAGGAGGTGAAGACAAAAAATTAGAGGATGAATGGATGAAGGACAAGAATTAGTGAACAAGGGTGAAGGGATGATTGGAAGGGTACAGCAGTGAAAAAGAATTGTGCTGTATTTACTCCTACTTTTTGTTTTAAGTCTGGAATGTGCTGCAGGCTGAAGACTTTTTCTCTGAGTAATTGTCAAAGGCGCAGTATGCATTATGTATTACTAATATAAAGTAGTATGTACATGTAACACATGTATAAGTTTGACTAGACAGTTGCTTGTGTGAGTGTATTTTAACTAAACAAAATTAAGAAATACAAATAAAAAGAGAAAAAAAGACATTTAGTTTCAAAATATCACACAAATTTTTATGGATCAGAATTGAAATGACTCTGTTCATATTTTGCATTTAGAAATAAAGCATCAGTTCACGTATTTGTACTGTTGCTCCAGTACAATAGCAGTAAACAGTATTTGGCTTTTTGATATGGAAAGTATCCAAAACTTACTGTTAAACAGGATAAAACCTCAATGTCATATGTTTTCACTGAAATCTACGAGCTGCTGATACAACTGCCAACATCAGCAAGGATCAGAAAATCTCTCCAAGTAAAACTCATACTCTCCAGATGGCTTGATGCCACTAGGAATAAGTGGGAGAAATGTTTCTCAGTATTTCAAGTGACCCTTTAAATAAGATTAAATCCTGTCAAAATAAACTTTGTGATGCATTTAACGTCTCACAAGCACAATTTCTGGCACTTGTCTTTGGGAAAATTTCTGAGAGAATCCATACAGATATATGTATGAGTAGACTGTGTCATAAGCTTTCAACTCGCACAGATAGACCGATGAATAGTCCGAACACCTCTGTTACTCTGGGGGATCTTCTTTTAAAGTCCGTGGCTAACAAACAGCTGGAACCCAGCATCTTCAGTCCTGCCTCTGCAACCTCATAAAAACTTCTTTTTCTCTCTGTCAATGTGCAACTGACTGACAACAGCGTGTTTCTATCCTGGCACCATATGCCCTCCACACTGCTTAACAACCTCGTCAGTGGAGTCTGCAAAGGACCATAAAAAATAGGCGATCACGGATAACGCCTGATGGCCATTCTTGGCATCAGGAGGGGGGTCCCCTCCTCCTGAAGCAGGGCTAATTAACCGACAGGCTTATCTAATGATACCCCTATCTCTCTCTTTCTGTCTATCTCTCTTCTTCTCAGCCTAGACCCCCCTAGACACTCCTCCCCACACGCTGACATTGTTTTCTATTATTATTCAGGCACTGATGCCTCAGTAAGTAGTAAAAAGCCTGTTGACCATTCAGTGGCAACAGAAGAAGAGAGCTGGGGCTGTGGATAATTAAAAGTTCCCCAGGTCTCAGGCCCTCAGGGGTTAAAAGAGGGGGAGGAGCTGGACCCAGAGTGATTGAAACAGGGGCTTTCCATGGTTGTGATGTATAGCCAATCTTTTAGGGGACTGCACAAACGAAACAGATAGAGGGAATCGGTCTGATTTTGTGTCGGGTTAAAATTTGTGTTCGAATTAGACCTTTATTGAAAAAAAAATGCAAATATTTAAGGATATGTCTGTGGCAAAAGTTTATAATGAAATAGATTACAAGTTAATGTATATATGTACTGTATATATGTGTGTATATATAAGCTTATATATTATCTTAGGTCTTTAGGGTTTTGAACACTTGGCAGCAACAGCATTTTAGAATGGCATACAACAAGTTGATAGTTAGCATGAGGACTAGTCATCCACAAACACAAACTGAAAGTAAGTAATGATATGATAATTCCAGTAAGTAAAATGAAGGGCTTATTAATATTTGTTTTGCACCTGAAATCCTCTGGTCCTTGCAGGCTTTTGACTAGTATGACCCTTTCCCACCCTGATATTGTGACTTCAAAATGAAAACAAATTTTTCTGGTTTTGGATGCTATAATAACCTTTAAATCACATTATTATTTTTGAATGAACTCTAACATATATCATGTAATGTGATGTAAGAGCCGCCGCTGTGCAAAAAGGAAGTAGTTGTCAAGCTGCTCATGTTCCCCTTTGCTTGTTCAAACTAACCAAATAAAGGGCACTCAGCGTTGTATCAGTGTGTGATTTGAAAAAGCAAACTCGTATCGTGGAGCCACTGACAACTGTATGGTTGTTATGCTCTGATAGCTGGCACTTTCAAAACAGGCACACACGCATAGACGAGTCTGTTTGTCTCTATAGGACCAGCTCCTCAGCCAGTTCAAAGGTACATGAGCTTCGATCCTCCATTCTGCTACTGTACCTGACAAACTGGATGGTAATGTGTATCTGGGATGCATCCGTCTTGTGTTGAATGGACAGTGTAAAAAGGGCTAGAAACTCAAGCCACACAGCCCCTCCTCTTCAATCGATCAGCTGATTAAGACTCATTAGTGATTGGCTTTGAGCTGATTGCATCCCACTGTCAAGAAATCACTGTTTGCCCCAAGGCCTGTGTGAGTGTTTTGTGTGTGTTTATGTGTATGTTTGGATGAGTGTATATGATGGCGCTGTCACAGCTCACTTGATTACTAGGTGGTGAGGAAGGGAATAGGGGAGTGAAGGCTTGACCATCACAACACACACACACACAGACTGAAACACACACAGCAGGGTCAAAGAGGTGAAAACAGAGCCAGAAAGCATATTGCAGGGAGATTTTTTTTCTTTTTTTTGCAACAATCTTCTTTGGCTGGTCATTTTTCTACCATTCCTCCCTCTCTTTTTCTTCCTGCCTACTTTCCCCTCCTCCTTTTTTTGGTGGCAGATTTAAGCTGGGTCAAGCAGAAACGCTACCCCAGTTTCCGCTGCTATGGCCGATAAGGCATTGTACCTTGGCTCAGTAAACAATGGGATGCCATCTGTCCATTAGTGAGAGCACAGCGTGAGGAAAGAGAGAGAGAGAGAAAGAGAGAGAAAGAAAAAAAAGAGAAAGAGGACACCTTCGTGTCCAATGCAAGGGCAATGTGAAGCACATGAACTGAAATAGAGAGATGCATGCTACTCAGCACGAGGTCAGACAAGTTGGTGTAACATTTGTGTGATGAAAATTGAGAAACTTTGCACGTGTTTCATTTTAAACATGTAAAAAATGAACTAAACAGAATCTAAGGATGGTTCTGACGTATCTTTGATTTGTCACATTCACAAAGGTCCAAAGATTGAATATATCTTTATATTAAAAATATAAATCCACAAAAGACTTCCAGGAAATTTTGTTCTGAAATTGTGTATGAATTTGAACATGAATGAACATGAATTTACAACCTTACAGCAGTATGACCCGTAAGGCATATTCAGCTTAAGAAGTGATCATACAGATCGCCTGGGGCAACACATGTTTGCCTCCGGCAATGACCCCAAAAGGACCTTTCCAAAATATTCCCAGAGGGTCAATTATATCTGGAGCTCACATTGGAAGGTTAAAATGGGAGTTAATGTAAAAAATATTTAACCAGAGTTATTTTAAATAAAAAAAAAAAGTCTCATAGTGATCAAAGTATGGAAGTTACCATCAGTCATGTGAATCCCCTTTTGTGAGTCAGATTTTCGCTATATGAGGCAGAAATAATAAAGAAAAATGCTTCCTGGAGTGGGGGGTTCTTCATGGAAAATTAGTGAAAAAACATACAGTGAAACAAACTACAGTGGCTGTCAGAGAACTCTCAAAAAGTCAATACGAAGAATAAAAGTGAATTCAATTACACAAACAAGCAAATGTGCAAATGACTACATTAAAAATCTGTCCAAAACTCTTCCACCAGATGTGAACGGGCATATGCACATTTTAAGTTTGTGCAGAGCATCTGGTATTTGTATTTGCTGGGGCAAAAAATAGTATTTGTATTCAAATAAGATTGACAGCTTTTACTTACTACTTAATTACTTCACATCAGAGTAAAAGTATCATTTTATCACATCACTTAAAAATAACATTGGCCAATGTTTTTCATAAACTCAGCAATAAACATGTTTGAGTATGTTTAAAACGAAATCTGTTTTTCAGTCTGACGTGTACAAGTCAGTTAGTGAAATAACATTGTAACTAGAGGTAGCGAAAGGATGGAGCAGAAATTTGTCCCTCCGCTCTCATACAGAGGGTAAAAAAAACAAACATTTTACATGTCATTTAAATCCAATCTAGATTTGAAAATGCTAAAATGAAAAATGACAATGATAATAATTTGGTGCAGTGATCTCTGTCTACAGCAGGATCACCCTCAGCTGATTTGAAGAATAAGAATAAGAATAAGAATAAGAATAAGAATAAGAATAAGAATAAGAATAAGAATAAGAATAAGAATAAGAATAAGAATAAGAATAAGAATAAGAATAAGAATAAGAATAAGAATAAGAACTACGATGCTAGTATACCACTAGAATATAAGTTTGTCGGCAAGATAATAAAATGCAAGTATGTAATACTAAAAGCTACACAGACTTAATGATTTTGTATATATATATATATATAATGTACACTAAAGTGTATACTGCACATGTGTGACCTTTCAGTTGGCATCTGGCATGAGAGTCAAATGCACATGGTATTGAAATAGAATTGAACATAATGACTAGTTCTGTGAACATAACCATTGTTATCAAACAGTAGCTTATGGCTATAGTTTGTGGAAGGCTGGACTGTTACGTTGTAAGTCTATCTGCTCAAACCCAAATAATCCCTGCATTACGTATTGACAGAACAGGAAAATTCACTGTGATAAGAAATAATTGTTGAATGTAGTCCTGCTCTGATTAAGACTTTCTTTTTTTTCAGTGGAGACTATTGTGTCCATTGCTAAACTTTTCCCACATGCTATTTCACCAATGAATCAGCCTTTCCACCACCTGAATGTGTGTGTATACAAAATCTCCATTTGTAATTTAAAAAATATTTAAGAGCCCAGCTTCAATGCTAACCGTCCCACACACCTCACAAATCAACTTAGTGCTAAATACTTTTTCAGTTTAAGACATAAACAAACACATTTATTCTGTTTTAAAAGGTTCTTCTCTATTATAATGCAAAGTCTCATGTTTCCATCCAGCTCACTGGTTTCTGGCATTAACGCTTCTTTCCCCCTTTCTCTGTCTCCCTCTGTCTGCACTCAATGACTTTCATCTTCCTCTCTTCTATCCACTGCTCGCTCTTTGTAGCATACATTTTTTTTACTCTTACATCCACAAAGGAAACTACTGGAAGAGGTGGCAGCACAGTTTCTCATGAGAGTGAAGGAGTAACAGGTACAAATGTCTGCTCTTCAGATGACACTGCGTGGTGCGATCCTGGCACTCCAGGGACACTCCAGAAGTGTTGCAAAGAAACTGATCCGAGAGCTGTTGTGTGTCTGTGTGAGACTTTGAGAGTGTACTGTGTAGATTAGTGTATGACAAATGAGACAATGAGTGCATCCAAACATATAACAGATGTCTTCAGGTATGTTGATGTCAATGTATGTATGTATGTATGTATGGATGTGCACAGACATTTGAAGAATATTGTGAAAATTTGGAAGTGTGTACATGCTTTTGTGTGCCTTGGACTGACCGGAGGTTCCACACTCAGATCTCAGTTCCAGCCCTCAGGCAAAGGAATTCTTCCTGAGTGTTTTCACGAAACAATCTTTGTCTTTCTTGGGTTGTAATTTCTCCCTGAAAAGTGTTATTTGTGGCAAAAAAAAATTGACAGGATGTAGAGTATGCTTTAATCATCACACACCTTGACAACAAGTCAGCAGTTTTAAATGAGTAGAAGTACATAAACGTCAAGCGCTATTTAGCTATCTGAGCTTAGCTAAGATTCCTTTGGTGGTTAGATTAAAAAAAGAGTCAAGAACAACAGTTGAATAAACAGAATTTTGGATCCAACTGGTCAAACTGCATAATTATAATCACAATAATGATAATAATATACTGAGTAGTTCTTCATCAGACTGTCTTTTTTTTTTTACCTTGCTTGGAAAACTGCACATACCTTCCATACTTCACCAAGGAAAGGATCAGTGTCAATGGCTGATATGTTCACACTAAGCAATCTGCTTTATTTGTGAGTTTTTAAGACTTTGTTTGTTCTCATTACGCAATTAATCTGTGACAGTTTTTGCCAGACTTAGCCCCAAACTTTATCAAGATCCTCCCACTGTCATGCAGACAAATCTATTTATTAATCATTCACGTTCCGGGATGATTCAAGTAGCTGCTGGTGAAACAATAATTTTTTTCTCACCTGGTTATTGAAGAGAAAATATCAGTTTCTCCCACGGCTTCTCTACCTTGTGTCTGTAGTCATAGTGCATGCTGGATGCACCGAAGAGACAAGAGTGTTTTTGGTAACTTTAAACTAAATTCTGTTCATACTCCTGATCTGTTTCTTCATGTTGTTCATGATAAATCAGGCTCTAAATTTTGTAGAGTGAACGTGACTTAAAAAAATTCTTATTGCGTCTATTTTAGCGCAAATCAATACTTTTTTTCCACACCTAACCAAATAGAATTTAAATTAAATATTTAAAATAACATTTGACAGGAATCCTATCTCAGAAATCCATTGTGTTATAGTCGAGCGGCAGAATCTTACAATCAGCCCAAACTGAACATGAAACTTAAGTTTCAAACCTTTAAGTAGCTTGTTGATCAAGAAAAACCAGACCCCAGGACAATTAGGGCAATCTACTCTCTGGTATTGTGCTTCTCTTAATGAAAGACATGTTATCTGAGGAATGCTATATTGTCAGTGTAAAACAAATGCCAGCTTCAGACTGAATGCCAGGGACTAGCTTGCATGCAAAGAACAAATTACCTCAGATCACAACACACACAGATATCAAGTGACTTTGTCTCTTGGTGAGAGCATCTTTAGACTGCTACCTTTTCAGAGCAGTTAGTAATTGCAACTCTATTAAAGGCCAAAATGTTGTATATTTAACTTTTAAAATAACATTTAAAATAAAAAAAGGGGATAAGTGTGCAGTATGATGAGGGAAAGTATGAAAAAGACTGACACAGAGCCTCAAGGAGGTTGGGGAAGGGGAGGGAGGTGCAGAGCAACCTACTGCGAAACTTCAAAGTCCATGCTGTCACATACATTATTTGACCTTTTGCCTCCTTAAAAAAAAATATTATTGTCCCTGTGTGTCATATGTCTGGACATATTTTGGTTAAAGCAAAACCTTAAACAAAACAGAAACGGAAAAGGAAGAAAAAAATCCTTGGACTAGAATTTGGACTCTGAAAGTTAGTTTCTCAGAAGTTATTTTAACAAAATAAAAAACTCTTTCACTCTCTTTTACTCTGTTCGCTCTCCCTCAATCTCCCTTTATCTACCTTTTAGTGATGGTGGTAAAGAGAAGATCCCTTAGAGAGATTAGAGTTGAATAAATGGTGGTGTGGCCTCAGGGCCCGGAGGCAGAGCTGATGTGAAATCAGATGCTATCAGCAAGGTGAGGCAGGGCTCACCTAGCTCTGCAAACACAACAGCATGGATAACTTTCATGTACACCACTGATTTATTGGGATTTACATATATTTTTCTTTTTGAAACCACGGTACAACCGGTGAAAGTCATATATCCTGAATTGTTCCGGAGATACTACAGCATATCTGATCTGAACTTACCGCCCAGCTTATCAATGTGAACTATGTGAGCTGTGCAGATAATCAATGCAATGTGTTGTCATGACATTTAGTACGATGGAAATTAGATGTGCAAGACTGAATATTTCCGAGTAGTCCGTCACAGATACTTAGGTGCACACATTCTGTTTGGACGTAGGTGTGTGGATTGCAAAAAAAATAATTTCTCAGAACCGAGTTTATGCCTGAGTGTGATTTACAACTTGTCAGCAATCAGGAATGATGTCTGACGTCATGCTTGGGTTGTCATCTATCTACAGTGTAAGGCTGTATTGTGTGAGTGTGTGTTTGAGGTCATGCCTGGATGGTTATCTATCTTTTTGTGTTACAGAGCCTCAGGGAGCTTCTGAAATCTGATAAGCCAAGCAGGAGTGTAAATACCTGCCTACTTGAACATCACTGCAAGGGAGGACACACCTTGTTGTGCATATGCATATGAGTATGTCTGCACCTGAACGCTAATCTGGATAATTTCCTGTGTCAACAGCATCTTGTACCTTTATTGGTCGATGCGTGTTTTATGGAAGGGTGTCGGCTGTGTGTATTCTACATACATTTTAGTGTACAAAAAAGCTTGTGGGATAGTCATCTTTGTCTTTGTGCTTTGGGTGATATTCATCAGCAAATACTAAAAATTAAGCTGATAGAGTGCAAATGGTATTCACTGACTTTGATATCAATGATGTCTCTTATACTGAAATTACAGGCCGACGACAAATTAAAGGAAACACAAACATGGAGTGTCTCTTCCTTCAATTGGTGCTTTCACAGTGAAGCGTGCTGCCAAACTAGCCCATGTTCTGGCAGTGATGTTCAACAGTGCAGAGATCTGGAAACTATAAAGGCAGCAACGTATAATTCACATCATTTCGGATACCCTTCATTCTAAGAGCATCATCACCTTGAAAGAAGATACTCCTGTCAGTACAGAAATGAACAAATTGATCAAAAATCTCCCAAAACAGAGGATGTCCAGAGGATGTGTGGCATGTTGTAATTTTAAAGAAAGAGACCCAGATCCACACCAAACCCCAACAGGTTCTTCTGTAACCATGTTCCACCTGTATTCCGAGTTTTATGGAATTTCGTAGAGCAACTTTTGCTTCTTGTTGCTGACAGTCAGACAAACCAAGGACAAGCACTGAAAATGAAACCCGGTCTCAGATCAAAAGGTGGAATGACACCATAAATTGAATCTATTCATTTGTGTCCACAGACAGTTTTTTTTCTGTGCTACTGATCACAAAAATAACACTGTAGATTAACAGGGTGTCACAGTATCTCATGAAATTGTTGCTTTCGACTGTTGTGTCACATTTAATAAACGAAAGCAATCTGCATTTGGAGATCGGACACAACCCATTGCCAAGTGGGAGAGCCAAGATCGAATCCCAACCGGAACACTGGTGCCTTCTCATAACGTTACTTTGAGGTGTCATTTTTGCTTTCGCGTGGTGTTTCCTCACTGCTACACTGTTGCACATTACAAACTACTTGGTTAAACTTCGGTATTTAATACAAAGTGGTTAAAGTTCTGAAAATGGCTTGCATGAATACTGAAGTTTTAAAAAGGTATTACATTAAGATGTCCTGTTTTCCTCCTGGATCACTGGCTGTTGGGTCTACAGAAAAAATGCAGATTTTGTAATCATGACAAATATCGTTTTTTGTGACCATTTCACGTTTTTCCATGAGGCTGTGGAAGGAAACAGAAAGCAGCATAGTTAATGAATGACATCATGTAGCCTTGTTATTCTTCACATACAGCTTGAGGAGAGCCTGACGTCTTTGAAAAACAAAATTGTGGCAGAAGACAGCTTCTATGAAATTGCCTCATATCAGCTTGTTATATCTAGGTGGCAGTTTATAAAAAAAACATTTCCTTCACTTTTTCCTCACAAGTCTGTCTGCCTATGTGAAGTAGGGGTGTGAAAATGTCTCAATTCTAAGATGCGTCATAATTAGAACGTAAACAATCCTGGATCAACACAGTGACAGAAGATAATTGAGATTTGAAAGAGTCCACTAAGTTATAGTATAGCAGTTATAAAAGTTATGTTCTAAAACGTTCTAAAGTGGACACCTGGACAAACTTTGGACTTTATGAATAAATGAAAGCACAAACTGAATAGAATACATGAAGAGTGTAAAATCTGCCTCAGAGAAATGGAACACTTTTGTGATACAACAAATGTGAGGAACTCAGTTAGCCACATTCACTCTGACCCAAAGTCTGTCATTTTAAGGAATACAGCCAATCTGAGCCAAGAACCAAGAAAATAAGAGGACATATTTCATACACCATCATATATTCATTGCTGGCAGCACAAAGTAGACTGAGAATTCATTCTTTTTTAAAGATATATTCAAAACTGTTTGTATGCAGGCTAGTTTGTGTAGATCCACAAAACACCACACTCGAGACAATATGCTAACGTGCAATGACTTATGCATGTAAGCAGTTAACTGCATATGTGTGTGCATCCAGGATGTAAAATCTGGATCCTTTTGTTTATAGCCTGTTAAGTGCCTAAATCCAGTTGAGCACGCTTTGGCAGGTTCTTCAGACTGAGCCCTTTTCTCATTCGATCACCACTGACCGCTTTGATATGTGACCTCTGCTCCTCTCATTGAAAGCGGAGAATTTAACAGCTTGATGAGCTCAAAGAGTCTTACCGTGCATCACTATGAGGTGCACACACAACGACTCACTGATGTACAGAACACACCTTCTTGCATTTGTATTTGTTGTATACACTGACATATATACACTGCAAACAAATACAGACAAATGCTTACATTGTCCCATAAAGACATATGTAAGTAATCACACAGCTTTTCCTGACACACTCTTTTACAACTATTCCTATTTACATACCTTTTGTCAGCTTGTTCTTTAACCTGAGAATCATGTGGATTATGTTTTTTCACATAACACTTCCAAACTATTATCAACGGGACTGTTTTCTGCATCTTTTCATCGAAAAACTCGTACAAATAATGTTTGATCGGCAAAGCTTAAACTGAAATGAGCTGTGCTTGCACCTTTGACTTTATGTCATTTTGTATCAATTTTAAGTGCACTTTGCTCATGCCTAAACGTCCCTGCCTGCAGTCCAGTCTTACCTGGTTCTCTGACCTTCCTCAGGTCAAAAAGTCAGAGGACTGCAGCATGAAAGAAACAAGAATGATCCTCTGAAGCAGTAGTCATCAGTTTCTATCCAACACCTTAATACTTCTATTCTTCTTTAATACGTGTAGATGCAGACAGGGGTTGGGATTAGTGCTGAGAAGGAGGATTTATGTTTGGGGTGGGAGGGGGAAGATTCCCTCCCTGTCTGCCTTCCCTTCCTCACTACCTGACTAAGGCAGGTGGGAGTAGAGCATTACTGCAGCACTTGAGCGTGCGATGGCGCTGATCCAGTCAGAATGTGAACCTGTGACCCCAACCTGCATCTGTTACACCCAAAAACCACATCCACCCTTTTGAGCCCATTCAACGACATATTCACAAACCAAAGCCTGGCTTTAATCTACCATGGCGCTGTTTCAGACAACAGTGATGTACCAAGCCGTCCTCCTCCATCCCCTGTCATCAACTTAGTTCCTCGGTAGAAAGCCTTAAAGTGCTTGGTTAATCACACAGGCAACGGCAACTAACCTGCTCTGTGCCCTGTCAAGGCTGCCAAGTTTATCTCTCCATGCCTTGCATTCTTTGTATCCGCACTGGTTTGGATTTAGGTAATAACCTGGTAATGTCAGCGTGCTTTATGAGTTAGGGAAACACATGTGAATGTCCATGTGGCAGAGAGACGCTGCACACTTTTGTTTACATCTCTGCTGAGTCTGTGAGCAACAATGTTCTATTAAAACCACATTGTCTGTACATGCAAATGTCTGAAATGAATCGAAGAGGATATTTTTAATACTTGTGTTTCTCTTTTTTATGTTGCACATTTTTCCCAGTGATTCCAACGTCTGGCCCCACATAAAAGACTGGAGCTGCTTTTCTGCTTAAAAACCTTAACTGCGCACTACTATTTAAGAGCTTTTAGTGGTTTGTGGCAACTGACTCTAAATTGCAAAAACATTTGCACAGCAATACTCCAATACTTCGCTTTGGAAAGTAGTTTCTAGATCAGGGTTTTATTGTGTTTGTTGATGACTGCTGTCGTTTTATGTGTTTCGCTCCATTGCTTCACTCCTTGCCCATTCTGGGGGAAAAACAAAGAGAAGAGGAAGAAAAAAGAACATTCACTTGTTAATTCGCTGATCTCACCAACAATCGATTCGGATGCGTTTGTCACTGTTGCAACGGATTGAACGGCCCAAAAACAGAACATGGAAGCAGTTAAAGCAAGGAAGGTTTAATCTGAAGTTGTGAATGACAATATTGATTTGCCTTTTATTCGTTGACAGGGCAGGATAGCGACTCACAATCAAATGTAATGGGGACTATAACTGTCACAACTTGATGTTTTTCTTGCCACTTCTCTGTCTGTTACTCTTTCTCACTGTCTCTAAGCTTTTCTTTCTGTTTATGGTGTGATGTATTTTCAATAGCTCATTTATTTTTGTCAGGAGGAGAAAGTGGATATCACAGGGGGGATTTGAAATAAAGTTCAATATCACGGGCCACACACAGAGTTTGTGAACGCAAGAGTGAGAAAGTAATTATTCCATGAAAATGGCTTATAAATTCTGCTCAAAATTTTATTAATCTTAATATGATAGCTACAAGTAAAAAAAGGCATCTATTAAATCAGTTGTCTCACTCTAAATGCAGATCTATCACAGTCATTAATACACATTAAATGTTACCCAATTCTAAGTGAACAGACATTAACTTTAATGCTGAAGCACAGTGTTGAAAGAGAGCAGTGCTCAGTTCAGATGGCACCAGAGGGAAACTCATTTCTGCGAGTGCGAGTGGAGGTATTTGCCTTTAGAGGGCCTTGTGGACACATTAAGGTCTATTTGCATGTTCATAATGCCAACAGAGAACCCCATCTCTGCACTCAGGCTCACTGGAGCTGTAGCTTTAAATATTGCAGGGAATCACTGCACTGAATGCTGTTTCACCCTTTTAGAGAAGAAATGAGTCCCAGCGATAGCTTGTTTGGGATGATTTAAAACACTTTGCCTTTCTCACATCAGCCACTTCGATATACATGTACAGTATGTAAATACTATTGTAGGC
Organism: Leuresthes tenuis; assembly: GCF_036924035.1. Classification (NCBI taxonomy): domain Eukaryota; kingdom Metazoa; phylum Chordata; class Actinopteri; order Atheriniformes; family Atherinopsidae; genus Leuresthes; species Leuresthes tenuis. The sequence goes on from NW_027325378.1 coordinate 16,221,920, forward strand.
TTTTTGAAGTTAAAAGTCCCAAAGAAACGTTTAAATTACTCACAGGTCAAAAGAATAACACAAGACTATCCTGTAATGTGCCAAACTGACTTAAGTGTGAACTCTTGTCTGCACTGGTTGAAAAACTATGTCCTTCCCTGACCACCCATTAGCCCTACCCCTGTTGTATTTTGGAAAAAATGTTACCTGTTTTTTTTCTTTTTTTTGGGTCCTGACAACCACAATTAATGGCCACGGCTCTGAATAACAAAACAGAGGCCCTACCTTTGCAAGGTAGCCTCAGGTTGTGTTTACACTCTGGTAGATCAAAGGCATTGCTGAACTTTTCTAAGCCCGTCCTGCTCAGGTAGTAATCCCTAAGTATAATCTCTTTAAAAACTGTAAAACCCATTAGGGTGACACCATCTAAATCCTAAGAAAATGGGAGAGCAAGAAGGAGAGTTAAAAAATGTTGTCATTTTGTGACAGAATCCTATCATGTGGATTTATAAACTGCTGAGCTAAATGAAAGAATGCAAGTTTGCTCTCAAAATTTCCTGGGATATAGTTGCAATAATTGGCTGGATGGATGGTTGCCTCCTAAGCAAACATGCTATGGGTGGTTTAAACGACATAATGTGTGTTTAAAGAGGAGATGTAATGGTGTTAATTTGGCCTAACTTACTCTAAAACAACACCCAAGCAAGTAAAACAAACAAATCTTCCTAGCTACCCTGCCTTTAGGGACCCGCAAAACATAATTCAAACTCAAATAAATAATCTGCAAAGTTTGCAACCATCCTATGGATTCAGGCCAGAAGTAACTACTGGGGATACTTTCATATCATCTTATTAGTTAGGTGGTCATCTTACAGCATTTGAATAAACATTTTTGACATATTTGACAGTGCATAGATCCTGTCTATATATTCTTTCTAAGGAAAAATAAACTTTACCTTTTTAAACTTTAAACTCTGTATTTACCTTGGGTCATCGGCACAAGTTGCAAGTAGCAGCATAATCATGATAGCTCAAGCACACTCACTGTTTTCCCTCTCTTTTTAAAGTTTTATTTAAATCTGTACCTTTGTTTCCTTTTCTTCCTCTCACTTCATTGAACTTTTTGCAATCCCTTTTTCCCTTTATCTTGCTTTCTGGCTCTCATTCCTAGTCACACTTGCATCCACACAGACACTGTCTAATCATTCACTCCACATGTAGCAAGCAATTTTCCAAAAGCCATAAATCCTGAGGTGAGGAAATATTCTATTTCTGAGGCCCCTTGCTGTGTGTCTTCCCCTGGCCTCGAATCATATCACAATCAATTCTATAAGCTAAACTTTGGTGTGATGATCATATTGGCATCTGAGAGTGAGGCACTTGCCCTCCACATCATGTCCATACAAGCTGTAAAAGGACACATTAGTACACCACTTCCCTGCATTGGAACTCATCCACAGGGTTCGTCCAGCACAGGTCTTTGAATGCCAGATACAGGAAACAGATACCCTGTACATTTACGTATTGATTTTCATTTTGCGTATCATTAGATTTGACCTTTTTAATACCACACAATTACCGGATTCAGCAGTAAATTATTCTCATCTGGGTTAAGGCGCCTTCCACCACAGCAGACTAATGAAAAGATTTTAAGGTGGGTTAGCAGCTGCTTAAGGCAGGCTGACCCACCCCATTTATTCAGTCGTACAGGAAGCGCTGGGATACATTATTTCCCTTAGATGAGGAATTAATTTACAAAAGACATTGTTGAATAATAGATGAATAAATGTATAAAACATGGAAAGAGAATGTAATTTCATTGCATTTTTTTTCCTAATTTTAATATAGCCATGGACAGGAGGGAAAGCTCAGGAGATCATTGGTTTTAAAAAAAATAGATTTATTTGATGAAAGGAAAAAAAATGACCTAATATATGTAATTATCATCCCCTCTTAATGCTGTCTTATGACTGTATTTCTAAAATTAGGAAGGATTAAAGACAGAATTTTCTTCTTCTTTCCCTTCCTCCTTTGATCTTTTGACCCTGAACCTTCCCACCTATCACTTCCACCAACAGGTATTTCTGAGTACCTGTTTACCCTGCAAAGTACAAATAGAGAGAAACATTGCTTATCTCCATGTTAAAGAGAGAAAAGATTCAAAGAATTTCCTTTAATGAGCATGACAAATGCAAAGGTGTTCTTGTAAATCATCACATGGTTTACAAACTCAATAAGTAAGGGCTTCCTGCCTCAGCCAGGAAGGCCAACGCACACCTAAATTATTAACGAAGCTGGGGGCACCCAGAGGCACAACTTTGATGATGTTATAAACAGGGGAGAGGACAAGGTGCCTTCTCAGCAAAAGATTATAGGACCTCTCACCTCCCCCCAAATCCCCGACCTCAACACACTAATTACCCACCTCCAACAGTGAGAGGGAGAGATACAGAGATTGAGGGGGTAAGCATCAACTTACCACAGCCGTTTCATCCATATTGCTTGGTAAATTAATTGACACTAATATAAAACTGATGCAAAACCTTCTTTAACTCAAATAAAAGAGGAAAAATATATATTTTTTTCTCCCGTTAAATCATGTCTCACTGTTTCAATCAAGAATATGCAAATGGTGAGCGCATACATGCAAATTACAGTTTGGTGAGGCACCCCGGATGATTGTACCAAGTTCCTCTGATAGATTTTTTTCTCTCTCATAGGACAAATTTTTCTTTGGGCATTACTCCATATTTAAATCCAAATTCATCAGATTTTGATTATAGCTGATCCAGCTTTTCATTATGTTAGGTTGGAGAAAGTGGTGGAGGAGTCTAAGGAGATGGAAGGAAAACTGTGAGGAAATAAGCTGACCAAGTGGATGCTGGCAAACTTCTCTGTGGTGAGCAGCAACGATGGGAATTCAGTAAAAGTGCAACATGACTTATATTTTTTTGCATGAAAAGATTTTTGGTATTTTTCTCAGTGTTTAGTGCCAATTTATATATATTACACTTGCAAATCACTCCTAGTCTATCAAGGTGATAACAAATGTCATATGTTTTACAAAATTTATACGAATGAAAGGGGATAAATGTCGCAACTGATCCAAATGCTGGATACAATTGTTGCATATTAAAACATTTACATTTAAGAAAAAATCACTAACCATCTCAACAAGTCGATTATATTCTTCCTCATTGCAAGTAATAGTGTGTTTACCCTCACTGCTCTGAGGGCTACAAGACACTCTGGTAACTATTGCTACCTCAAATGACAAAGCTACAACATCGTGAAGAGATGGGTTATACTGAATCCTGCACACTGTGATGGACCAGAATATCTGATAAAAAAACTTCCTGAGATAAGTAAGCTAGCTATTAACTTGACCATGGAAGTTGGCTCCATACAGCTGAGAGAGAGCAAAGTGTCAGCTGTCTTGCAGGCAAGTAAATTCTATCAGTCTCTGTTCTATTTGCTCGGAGGTTGCTGATTTCAGTAAGGTCTCCATGTGAGAAGTTTCCTATAAGTAAACATGTTTCTGTAAAGAAAAGTTGAGCTGTGCCCACTCTTGCAGCCTTGAGTGCAGCAATACCAGGGTCATTTGATCAAAGACGTAATGCTGACTAAACGCTGTTCTATTTCCCTCAAAAGCCAATTGTTAACTGTCTCCACTCTATCAACTATGGCTGAAATATCCAACACCATAAATAAACTTACCTTGACATATGCTACATGTGTGACAGAACATTAGTTAATACAGAGAAATGTTTTTTTTTTATCATTCTTCATTGGCTCACTTCATAAAACAGTTCAGGAAAATATGTTGAAAAAGGGTACAAAAGTTCTCTCATACTGCAAAAACTAATCTTTTTAATCCATAAATACAGATGTTGAAACAGCCCATATCTCTCTGGTGGCGGGAGTGCTAACTGAGCATGTGCAACAGTTTCATAGCCCCGGCACGTTTCTGAGTGCAGAAGTAACACTTGTTGCAATTGTCTCCAGTCATCTCCACAACAACAAAAGAATCACACCCAGCATAAAAGACAAAAATATGTGTTTTTCGCTTATTATTCCTATGAAGAACATTAACATCTTTATGGGTCTTGCTGTACCACACTGTTAGTAAACTCAAAAGTGAGCTGCAAAGTCTCTGGTGAGAATGAAATAAAGAGGCATGATTTCCCCAGTGAAAACATGCTCCAAATTAAAGACTAAAAAGAAGTCCCCATTGTCATTGCTCTGAATCTAATAGCAAGTCTGATGAATTTTGTCATTAAGCAGACCATGGCTTTAGTGGTTTCAGTAAGAGTGTTTTGGCCATTATCAAGTGCCACATCCGTCTTGTGCCTGTGTAATAATAGTCTCTTTATATAACATTTCTACTTTGTTGAGTACTATACTGACAGAAACACTAAAGATTTTATGTAGAAAGTAATAATACAAACCTAGGTCTAATCAAGCTGGACCAGTACCTAAATATGTTAATAAAGTAAAGGCATTTAATTGAATTCTAAAGAGAATTGTGGAAACAATTAGTCTGTAAGGCAATACATTTATAAGGATTTAAAAAGGTTTTATAATTTCTGTAAACCTTGAGTTTTGTAAATCCTTTTTTCTTAATGTGCTTTTATTTGTAAATAACATCAAATAGTGAAGTCACTTTCCACGGAGGTAAAAAGCATTATGAATGCTAATCTTTAAATTCACTATATCCATCAATTAAACAATCCAATGTATGACTTTCGCCATTTTTAACAATTATTTAAAGACATGTAAATGCCTTATCATTTCTAATGAATGTGTTTATAATGCCTTTTAAAACATGATCGTAATGGAAAATGTTGCAAAAACTGTTAAGATGAAATGCATCGTGCTTCAGCTTTTGGCAGTTTACAAAAAAAAAATCATAAAACGAGATAGATGAGTAAGATAGTTAGATCACAACCCTTGATTACAAAGAGCACGGCACTACACATAGTTGATTTATGAATGTATAAGACTCCACAAGTGGAATTTACCTCTGAGGCAGCAAAGCATCAATCTCATTCAGAGAGAATATCAGATTTCAGGGTGCTTTTCATTTTAACAACTGTGCAGCTGGATTAAATTCAAAAACACCCAGAGAGACAGATTTTTTTTCAGCAAAAAATAATCTGAAAACACATCAGCAAGTTTGCTCGATAATTTTACTCTTTCACTATCTCCTCTGCTCCTCCCTCGGTTCTGATATATCTTTATTTCAATGTCCTTTAATGCTGTCAAGTATGAACGTGTGAGCATTGGAAATGCAACAATTGAAAAACAAAACCTCTGTATTCAAGTGATGTGTCAAAATCACACCAATGCGTGTGATTGAAAACAGAAATGGACCTCCGCTTTATGCTACACATGACATTTCTAGAGCATTTAAAGTTAAAGCTCTTGGTTCAAACACTGCTGGCATTTTTTCTTCTTCTGCATCCTCCATCTGTGGGAGTCTTGGGCAACGGTTGCAGCTCGACACAGGGCCATCTGTGAGGGTTGAGCCTTCAAAAATGCACAGAGCTTGCTTTCATATGTTTCCCATCACAGTCAAGCAGAAAATTGGGAAAATCGTGTCAAAGAAGAGGGAGCTTCCCGAGCTCTGGTCTTGAACTTTGGTAGAGTAGGGGAGGCGGCATTGTGGAGTCATGGTCATGCACGAGGCCTGATCGCTGTATTGCTCTGGAACGCCAAAAAACATAGACGCCCCAAGGGGATTTGGTGGCATACGGGAGTATCTGTGTCTCTGTTCTCCCCTTCTCTTTCTTCTTGAAAACAAGTGTGGCTCTCGCATCATGGCAGCAGATCAGATGACTGTCAGGGAACCAAACATCTTACTCTCTCTTGTACTTTGCCTGTACTTTGCTTTGAAATTTTTCAGATTTTCTTTGACCAAAAGCAAAGGAACTCCATCACCTCTTGCGGTTGTGCACTTTAGCTGAAATTATGGAACTGTACTCTGTTCAAATGTATGTCTATTTATGTTTTTATCAAAATCACACACTCAAAATATTTTGTCATTTGAGTGAGCATCGTGTCTGTGCACCTTGAGCACTGCTGAAGTGCTACATGTTCCAAAAATAGAATGAATTGGATCAAAGGCGGGTCTGAATGCTTAGAAGCCCCCGTGACTGTCATTGTCCGTCATTAACACTTGTTTCTGTTTTCTGGTGGGGCACAGAAGCCATGATTAACCCCAAGACACAATCCCACTACAATAAGTGATCTGTTGAATTCCAAAATGAGGCCGATGACATAGATGCCAAAATATGCACTCTGAAAGGGAAGTGATGTCACTGTTGCCTTTTAAAACTGTAACTGTTCAAATCAAATTAGGTCTATGGCGCCCTGGCACATTAAATTGCCAGAAATACCCCAATCCAAAATACCACCAAAGATGCCATCATCTGTCATGCACAAGGACTAATGGAAAGCCAACAAAGTTTCTTACACTGAAGGGAAGTGAGACAAGTAGACTTCCCGTCTGTGTGGATTGGCAGACACTTTTATTTATCACTGTCTGGGTCAGTAAAACTGTGTGTGTCATAGCTAAAATGATGCCTCTTAAAAAGAAAAAGGAAAGGCAATATTGTAGGCTTTAACAAAACTATCTCGATAAGATTGGCAGTCTATCCAGAATAATTCCTCACGTAAAAACCCATATTTTTCTCTTTTTGCTTAGTTTTTGAATTCCAGATTGATACATTCCACGAGCACAATGGTGTCGTTCTAGTATCTGTCACAGACTTTCATCCACAGGCACGTAGTGTAGAAAACTGGCCAAAAAAAGGTCCACTTTCACACTTTTACTGTCCCCCTGTTCAAAGCTGCAGACCAAGTAGGCCCGCATTTGCGGCTTTTAGAGGAAGTGGAAGAAAGCCAAATAATGTTTGCCAGACATGGCCTGGACGGTCTGCAATAAGCTCTTCTTCTACTAAATGAGTTTTGTCTATAGTTCCAAAAAAAACCTTTATTTGTCTTCTCTTATTATAATTTTTTCTGCAGATCAGAGAACAGGACACTTTTTACATGTAAAATTCTATGAGTCTTGTAAATGCACACCTAATCAGACCCCTAACTGAGAGTAAGCCCTTAAGCCTAAATCTCTTATCAAAGAAATATTTCTTCATATATATATAAAGCTTATTATTTATGAGGAATTCACCTGAGCAAAAAGTTTGGTTTTGGCAAATATTCCGTGTTGGTCTATTAACAAATGAACAAAAAGGTCAATGACACGTGACATACAAGTCAAACCTCTCCCTCCATCATCTGTATAGCTTAACATATTGATCAGTTGTTGTCACTGTGGCTGACTTCACTTCAAAGCAGTGGCACTGTATATTTCAAACGGGGTTAGGTGTGAGAGCTCTACGGCCATAATTAGTTTGCCATCCAGGGGAAAGTTAATATTTCTCAGGCTGAAGTAATGCTTATTTGTATCCTGGACAGGCTGTAATGGATAACCCATAAAGCCAGCATGCACCGCACACACAAACTCACATGCAAAACCGTGGCACACAGATGAAAACACAAACACACGTCCACTCCCCGGGAGGCCTACAGTCAGACAGAGAGTGACACACAAATCTATCCCCATTCCCAACATAACAGACCAGGCTGGCTGGTTGAGCAGCTGCCTGATCAATAGTCATCAGTGACCTTGTTCACTTAAACCGCAACTGTAAGACACAAAGTCAGCAAACAGCATATTTTCTGTAAACTTTGAATGTGCATTCTTGATATACATCAGCTTTAGTCATATATGTATGCATGAGTTCCATATGGGAGTTACATATGCAGTAAATTCATACAAGCATCTTGACTAAATCTCAATGGAAGAAAATGTGTGAGCTTGTGTGTGCTTCTGCATCAAAGGGAATTGCTGAATATGAATTTTAACAGGGTGTAAAAAGTACAGAAATCAATGGTTTGTCTGGGTCACTGATCAATTGTCACATATGCCAATCAAAATCTAATTATTCATATTTTACAGTTATTGCACAGACAGTCAGGCATGCATGTGCAGCACACACTGTTCAGTGAACCAGAGACTCCATATGATACACTTCAGATTAAGATTGATGGAGATCTTGACACAGGAATAGGTCACTAATGTATCGACTCGTATCACCCATAATGACGTCCTCTTGTCTTTGTGGTCACTTAAAAGAGTCGAAAACATGCCCATGTGGAGTTTGTTCATGCAGGCAGATATGGCTAATAATTCCATTTGAAGAACACGCATCCTCTTGAGGTCAAAAGAGGGAGCAACTGTATGTGCGGGCTAAAAACTGTGTTTGTTATGGTGACATTCATCTTGTAAAAATAATGTTTGTTTTACAACCCTAACCAACTATTGTTGTTGCCTAAACCCAGTCAGAAAGTGTAAAGTGTTCCTGTGTTGGTGACAGAACACATGTCGGTCTGGACTCACATCACAGAGAGGCCCATGATTGAAAGCACAGCTCTTAATGCCACCATCCATCCCTCTTTTTCTTCCTTTTGGGGACTCTGTGGCTTCTCTAATGAGAGACGTGTGAATGATGTGTGCTCTGATATGGAGTGGTATTTCCTTTCTGCCAGTTGCAGGTCTGGTCCTTTAAGGGACCCCAAAGTGAGGTGTATTGAAGAGTGTGAATAAACTACCTGGGCTTGTTGGATGGAAAAAAGCGAACGCTAACAGATTCAGCGGTTTCTAGTTAAATCATTGTAGACCTCACATGGTTTACCACATAAAGCTATCTAAAATGTAAAGTTTCAGAAGATGCCTTGATTTGTCCGTTGGACACTTTATTATCATGATATTGGTCATTTTTGTCATAAAAGCTGACTTCACAGCAGTGAAACAGGGTTAAGTGGGAGAGCTTGACAGCAATAATTAGCCTCTATACAAGACAAGAATGACACTTTTATCCAAATCTTTATACAAAGAGGCAGTTGGCGGTTCAGTATTTTGCCAAATGACTCTTGAACCGGAAATGTTGTGAATTTTGTCTGGCAACCTTCCTCTTGAAGGACAAGTTAGCCTACCTTCCTCGGCTATAGCCACAAAGCAATACTAATTAAATTCTGTTAAAAATAGTGCAGTTGATCTTTGAAAAGCACCAGGCGGCAGGGACCGAGGGAGCTGACAACGCCACCACAACAACAACAAACAAATGTTTGCTGATAAATAAAACATATTCAATCAAAGCATAAATGCTAATGAAAAGAGAACCCACAATCACACGAGCTGAACGTGTGAGCTCTGGCACACACAAAGTGTGAGGGAGAGAGGTGTTAATTGCTGTGCTAATTAGGTCCTGATTGTATTGCTCTTGTTTTGCACTTGCAGGTGATTAAAATTTCAACAGAGCACATTATTTGGCACCGTTAACAGGTGCCAAGCTCAGCACACAACCCAAACAGGAAAACGCACGCAGACACTGAAATGGATTAACACGTGGTCTCACACACACATTAATTAATACTGCTTCAAGGGGTTATCATAAGGTCTGATGCTTTTTTCTATAAGATCCCAATTTGCTTCTCTAAATACCAAGTTATGTTGTTGTTTATTATGCAGAAAATTTGACAAAATATTAATCAACAAATATGGACTTAAAGTGAAAAGATCTCAAAAGAAAAGAAAAGACAGAATATACAGAGAAACTGTCTACCGGGCAAATGTCACAAAGTTGAAATGAGTAAAATTGTTGCATAGCCGCTCTGTCCACATGGACTTTAGTATGGACATGGTATATTCTGTTCTCCATTAAAGGGGACATATTATGGAAAAAACACTTCCTCTTTGGGTGTCTGAAGTCACTGGCGATTCAAAAACACAGAAATATCAATACTTTGGCACTTTGTCTTTGGACGCCTATGTTTAATAAAATATCTGACTCAACGACCCATTTCAGGTTTTCAGTGTAAACTTACGTGACCTCTCAAGTTCACTTCACCTCTGCTGTTAAGCCTTGACCTCTGAGCTCTGCCCACTCGCATCCAACCTACTTGAACGTTGAAGCTAGCATCGCATTCTGCTGTTAGCTGTACTGAACCGCATGCATCTTACATCTACCCCAAACCTCAGAGAATATAAAGCCCAGTGCGTAAACTGTATTTGATAGCAACATTCCAGCAAAGTTTAGCAAAAGACTATGTATATGCAGCAACCACTTTTTATCAGACTGTTTTAACAACTCGGTCCAGTTCAACGCTGGACTTGCAAAGAAAGTGTGCCACAAAATGGGATTAGTCCCCACTCTCAGTGCCTCAGCTTCAGATGAGGGAAATGTTGGAGAAATGATTCTCCAGGGTTAATCTGTTTGTTCATTTTTTTTCATTTAGCAGTCGCTAACGCTAACAACTTAGATAATGAAGACTATGTACACCTACTTTTAAGGAATTATTGCTGTTACTGTTTGGAGAGATTAACATTATTGTTATGCCATCAGTAGTTAATGGTACACATGCATTACTATCAGTTATGCACATGTCAATTTGTTGCATTACTATTGATGAGAAAGCATTATTTATTAGTATCTGTGGCAAACTTATAGTGCACCACAACTAAACTGTTTCCTATTGAAGTGAGTAGCTGCTCACCTCATCAGGAAGGGTGGGGGTGGGCAGGGTGAGGAGCTGCTCACTTGACTCTCAGTCTCCATCCTCCAAAACAGCCTGATATCAGGTGAGGTGTTTCGTTAGAGGTGAGAGAAGGGCCACTGTACTGAAACCAATATTTTTTCAAGACATTTTTTTACCAAAGCCTGTCTCATGTATTTCAGTAAGATCTTTTTGTGGTGAATATTATTGGATTTGAAATTTTACATGGAAAAATGTTGCACACAACAACGCTCATATCTTATTTATGATGTTATGTATCATATAGCTATGAAATGTCCGTCAATAAAATTACTAAAAACTAATGGCAGCAAGGCCAAAATACAGGCAATGACCTGTTAGCTTGTTGGCTAATTGATAGTTCTGGAAAAGAACTGCCGTTTGTATTACCGTGTCTGCTGTGTAGACCGAACCGTTGAGTGAATTTCCGTGTACTGAATCAGGACAGTGTGTCTCTAAATTGATGCAAAGCCTGGGAAAATCTCCATCTGTTATTCCACTGGGATTGTAAAGAGATCTAAGCTGTCAGAGTGACAGGCTTGAGTGTCAATATTCACCATGTGGGATCATCTGTCTGTCTGTCTGTCTGTCTATCTATCTGAAGAGAAACACAAATGTACAGACAGCATAAGGGCATAGGCAAACAAGTTGTGATGCAGACTGAGAGAAAAATGTGACTTCATAAATGACATTTGTTTGCTCTAAAGGAGAGCCTAAAGCAGCGACTTCCATCAGTGGTGACAGAAGAGTTACTCACACAAGAAACCTACCAGGAGGCTCAAATCCCCTGAACTTCAGAAACATGTTGTGTTAGTCATAGATCAGCCTGTGGAATCAAATAAAGCAGCCTTAACAGAATTCCCATTCCCATACAGCAATACACATGACAAACACTTAATTAACGAAGACATCATGGAATAAGGAGATTGCCATAAAATCAATGGATGCACGTCACTGAGAGCATTAAATATCCTGACTGATAATACTTTTTAATTACCTAATTAAATACCTCTTGTTGGTTGTTAAATAAAGAGTTGCTAACAATAATAAATGTACACAGTGTACACAAAGCAGCAGATTCAGATGGCTTGGGTTGAATATAGAGATTGGATCGAAGTCATATTATCAGACAAATGCACCTTCACCCCTCATATAACTGCTATCAAGTCATGGCCCCTTCTCTGGTTGTTTCCCTTGCTGTCTTTGTGACTCCACTGCCCAGTTCCCCACCTCCCACACACAGCAACACACACACACACACACACACATATGAACACACATAGGCACAGCCAAAGGTCTTGAGCAGCTGCTTTGTCTGCCAGAGAGGCTGCCATTCTAGACTGGGACACCTGTCGTTCTCCCATGACTGAGAAAGGGAGATGGGATAGGAGAGAATGTGTGAGTCGCTTGTGTTGACAATGAAATGTCAGTAAAGCCAACAAATGAATTAAGTCCTGGTGGGAAGTCCAGTCTAATGCACACATTCAAACCAAGCCCGGGGTGTCAGGCCATGTGTTGTCCATATGAGAGTATTAAAACGGATATAAATGTTTTGTTTTATAAGCAAACGCCCTAAAAATGACAGAAATCACTCTGTAAAATGTGGCAATCTTAAAGTAGACACATGTGCATGAATATAGCAAACCTAACATCTAGCTTGACTCACGGATCTGCATTTTTCCTGTTCTGAAATGTGAAGCAAGCATTTCTATCTGTGTAGCTCTGAAGATGAATCAAACTCAGCTTTTGTTCCCCCTTCGAGCCAGTCTCTTCAACAAAAGGATTTTCAAGGGGCTTAGAAAATAAAAGTCAGCTGTTGAGTACTTTTCAGAGGAAAAATGAATACATAAATAACGCAATAAAATAACAGAACTGTACATTATCTAAGCAGAGAGGGTATGCTGCTGCAGCTACTAAGACAAGTGGGCTAACCACATGTATCCAAGAACAAATAATATTCTGTGTTTTGCACAAAGCAGCATGCAAGCAGATAAAGTAATGCATCAGATAAAACATTGTGTTGTAAAATGTTGCTATCACTGCATGGTCATCTGTGCAAAAATCTGTGCATCACCCAGCTCAGTCAAAGCAATGTTTCAGTGAGAAAAGGCTCCCCTATTTTTACCCCCAAAACTTTTACCTGCTGATAAAGATCAATGGCACTGCTGATGGTATAAATTCTGAGCTACCAGTTTGTATTGATCTGGTTGTATTGCTTTTGGCACTAAGAATGGCAGATGGAGAACTTCAGGATGAAAAAAATAGATTAATGTTGTGGGTCAGCCTACTCATCAATAGTTTTTGCTAAAGAATTCTTTAAGCTAAATATACAGTACAAGAAATATGTCCGTCAAAAGGTGTATGACCCCTTCTTCTAGAGCTGGAAATGACTGCATGACTTGTTGCATTTTTTAACATCTTTTTACATCAGGAAGCAACTTAAAGTCCACGTTTTTAAGCAGTTACTGAAAGCAGGTGAACGCTAACCACTGTTGAATTGTGACTGTAAAATTACTTTCCACTGTTTTGCTGAATGATTTTCTATTCCAAACAGAAATCAATGATCGGTGTATAAATAGAGTAAGATTAGAAGTAGTAGAACAAAAAAAGAAAAAAACAAACAAACGACTAACTTGCAAGCTTACTAAAATGCCTTGTGGCTATCTTCCACCTTGACCTTCATCCTTCTAGCCCACCAAAACCTTTTGTCGTAACCGTTCCATATCTGTAAGATCAGTTTGAGATTGCAACCCTTTTGGTTCAGTTAAAGGGAACTCATGTCTGATTAGTATGACCCAGTCTGGACAATCTTCCAAATTTTCCTTTAAAAAAATTGGGTATTTAATGATGAACTATTCTTTGGTGTGACAAATGCCCGGCACATTTTTTTGCTGCTTTACACAAGTTTTGAATTTACAAATGGCCTGTGTGCTGACAGAAAAAAAAAGAAACAGTTTCTGCAGACTGCTGAATCTCCAAGAATACATGGTGGAAAAATATCATTAGCCAAGCCGTTCTTTTGCTGTTTAATATATGTGTGTTTCATCCTGCCGTATAGCTTTTGATATAGAAAAAAACCCTGCAACTTAGAAATATTTATGGTTTTGTTTTTCACTTCTCGTGTGTGGCTCTTGCAGTCAGTGCGTAAAACATCATTTTCTGACTTACACAACATCACATTAAATTGATTAAATGACACATCGCACTTCTCATGGATCATGGTTGAGAATGATCACTTTTGTTTTGGAAGAAATACTCTGCTCTGAATCATCTACATCATGTTACCTCGGATAAAAATGCATACCTCACCACATGCATTAGAACTCTGGGTTTGTCTGGGACGAGTATGCAGATATGTCAGGTACAATGGATATGAGTTTAAGCATTTATAGAGAAGATTGGAAATGATAAATCATTGCATCCCTGGTGGGGCTTCAATGTAAAAGTGAGCCATCAGTTTCACTAGGACAGAGCCTTCTCTTTCCTTTTCCACAACCTGGTCCTTGCTTGGTGTGTCCAACTCCAAACTGCTTCCATTTGACAGTGACTGTGGCAGACTGATAAGGATCAGGAGGCACAATTTCACACAGAGTCTCAAAAACTTTTCCCCAAACTTTTGTCTTGAAAGACAAAATACTACTTTTCATTGTTGATTTAAAAATTAAGAATTTGTTAAACATTTTGTAGTTTAGCAAAAATGGTTGCACTGTAACCATAGTAGTATTGTACAGAGACATAAAATGGAACACATGTGTTTTTTAATTGCACACTTGAACTTTTAAATCAGCTTGTAATGACAACCTATCACCATCTTAAATGGTACAATGGTACTGTCTAATTATGACTCCTTGGCAGAACATGGGGCTTCTATTTGCAATCTGATAAGTAAATTGGGAGCAATTACCAGACCATTTTATCACAATGCAGCTGTGGAAACTGTAGATGCACCTGGATATGCTCAAAAGTTAAGTATGACAACCTTCGATCTCTCTCACACACACCTGAAAAGGCACCTGAACATTCAACGCTGAGGTAATCATCACCGTCACTAACCCCATCTCCATTCTCCTGTCTTCTGTTCAACTTCTAAAACTCATCCCGTCATTAGCCAGCATCTGATATTCGCTTTCTTTTATTCGATGTAACAGGTTGAGTTTCCTCTAATTGGGGCTGAATAATACCAATGCGATTCACGAGTGCTTCTATTCTCCCCTGTTGCTGCTGCTGCAGCACAGATTCTGGTTTCATCCCGCCAGTGGTTTTTGAAGGTATCATTTCTCTTGACTGGAAAAGGCCCCTGTTGAGTTGTCAGGCTCATTGCTCAAGGTGCGCGCTGGGTTTCAGGAGGGCCCGTGCTGACACATTCATAAATATGACACCCTGTTTTGTCCTTCTGGCGTCTTTTTGGTTGGCGATGGCCTTTGAATTGGAAACAGGTAAGCTAATAGGGCTGCATCTGATTCATGGGAACCCTGGGCTTTGGGAGAAAGCAGGGTGGCCCTCAGGCGACACATGACAGGCAGATAATGACTGTATAGCTGTCAAGTCAAGGATACCTGTCTGCTGGTAAATACAGATTTGCCTTTTTGACATCATTTTTCCACCTCCTGGAAGATCAACTGACTGTAGTTTTCAGACTGTTTCAGACTAGCTATCAGACACTTCCACACACACATGCACACTAACTTGAGTATATACATGCAATGATCTTGCGCATATACTCGAGCATATCCACATGTATATATGCTGACACACACACACACACACACACATTGAAATTCAAGTAGGAACAGGAACAAAGGCATCCTAAATGTATGCGCTTATAATTGTGATTTTCTGCACCGTCCAACGTTCTCATATAATGGTGTATGTTTGGAAATGCATGAAGCGAGTTAATATGATTCTATTGTAGTCAGGCATAAAAGATAGAAAAATGTGTGTGTTTCAGTGTATATAAATGTGTATGTCCTTGCATGAGTGTGTGCGACTTGCAGGCCGGCTGAGGCCTGTGTTTTGCGCGTCGCCCCAGGGAATGCAGGTGAAAGTAATCTTGGTCCGTGAAAGCCGACGAGATGCGCCTTTCTGCACCCAGAGAGCTGGCGAGCTGATTTCTTTTTGATAGACTCAAGCCCTGACACCCGCCCCTTGCTCCCCACCTCAACCTCCACCTCCACCCAATGGTCCCCATCACAGTCAAGCAAGGCCACAGTACTGGTCATTCCCATCTCCCCACATATTTTTCAGTCAATAATTCCTTTTGTGTAAACTGTCCGCATCCCTATATGTTTAGATTTATGTTTATCTAATACTAAACCTATAATGTGTTTTCATAATCTCTTTCACTTCCCCTGACTCTCTCCACCCAAGCAGACCATTTGGTGCATGCTTGAAATAGCAAAACACAGTGTAAATACACCTAATTTCTTGATATTCAGCTACATACATTTACCCTTCATGTAGAATGATTAGCCACATATCATGTTGGGTTTTAATTGAAGGGTATTTATAGCTTGATGTGTGCGGAGGGCTGGAGCATGCATCAGGTCTAATCTCACAGGGCACCAACTGAATCAATTCTGCCTTTGGATCTAACAGTGGCTGCAATAAAGAACAAGGGTCACTCCTTTGAATCCATCAAGCTTGTTTGGTTATTTTGGGATTCATTACTGAGAATCCATGCTTTTCTGATTAATGTTTAGTACTGTACAGAGATATTTGTTTAAATTATTATTGTATTAACCAAGCTGAGGATATGATATCTGAATGTATGGACTGTGAAAAGTCTGTGCGTAATTTGCACCACATTCAGGTTTACATACATCTATTGTATATTGCATACATTGGTTATTAAATGCTGTTTTTCAGTCAAATAAATCAAAAATCAAAAATCCCTCTCTAGAGATATATACCTATATATACCTGTATCTATACCTATATACAGGTATAGATACAGGTACAGAGAGCTGCGATTACACACAAAAACACTCACAGAATAGGCAGTAAGGCATTCATATGCAAGCATCCACACAGACAGACACACGCACACATCCCTTGGGGTGAAACACTGACACTTATGACAGTTTATTATACAGTGACATGGCTAGTGAGCGGGGCTAAACAGATTACAATCTGAATGCTGCCAGTGTTTGCACAGCTGCCAAAGACTCCTTTCAATCCAAAAGTAAACAATAGTGAATTTTTCAACTACCGAAAAGTGGGTTATCTAAGTTTTATTACAGTACTTTAAACGGCAAGACTATTTGATGTGAAAATGCTAAATCGTTCAGAGATTAACATTAAACCTTTGTTTTCAAATGTTTGTTCAGGAACTGTATTCAGGACTTTCATTTTTCAATCCCTATGAATAAGCATCAATTTATGTGACTCAGAAACAAACTTTTAGGTACAATTTAGAGTAAAGTGAAGCACTATATATATACACATATATATATATATCTATCAAAACTTCTAATGGGAGCTTTAATACAGCTAAGAAAGAGAATCAATCTTACACTCGCAGTCAGTCACTCACCTTGCTGGCCAGCCAGTCATGTGATATCTCTAGCTGGCCCGCTAGCTAAAATGGAAATGTGTGTTAGTGCCAGCAGTTGGAGACTGTTGGGGGACTTAGCCTTCACACTGAGATAAAGTAGCTGGTCTAAGCCTTGCCTGGTGAAATGACACCCCCCCTCTTTTTCTGTACAATCGCCATAATATTGTGTTTCTATGCTGGGCCTGTAACCTTTGATTAAATTAGTCCTGTATTGCCTGGGTCCTTTTCTAAACTGTAGGCACTGGAGAGCTACTTAACGGACCCTGTCCCTTGGAGGGAAGAAACTGCTTGAGCTTACAAGTGTACGGCCACAGAAATACCAAACCCCGCTCACTCAGTTCTCCCTTTCAATCCCTCCCTCTCGCCTTCTCCTTTCTCCCTCTTTTTCTCTCCATTTACAGCCCTTTGCCCTCTCTCCCCGTCTCTCCTGAAGTTGTTCTCCCTCCGCCACTGTACGCTTATACGTGTGCGTGTCTGTGAGTCGATCCATCACAGTCTGTCACTCTCCAGGTGAGGTACACATTATAAGATCTCAAGAAAGAGCTCTAAAATGACATTTTCTTGTTGTTGTATTTCAAATCTATGAACTATTGGTGTTGCACATTGACTGACAGCATTAATGAATGGATCAAAATTGCATTTTCGTTCAAGGAAGTGGGATTAATGTGAGCAGAAGGAAAAAGAGACATAGCACTGGTCAAACGTCAATCAGTTCTTGGTCTTGGTTAAATAAAATGGCACTTTTCGTCCTACTTCAATCAGCTTTTCCCCAGGGGCCCCATATTTCCCACTGTGACTTGTGACTTCAGAATACATATTTTTCCCAGGTACCTTTCATTTTTGTAAAGCATTACAAACTTGTTGCTTATATTTTAAGTTGTACTGTAACAGTTCTCTCTTTAATGCAACCCCAAAATTTGTACTCATGCACCCTGAGCAAGCCAACTATGCATTTCCCACTCAGAAAAACACACCAGACAAGAAAGATGAGCAGCTGAAGAAAAACAGGTTGAATGCCTTTTTTTCAGAGGGAGGGATCATATTATTTACACCTCTAACCCTAGGCACGGGGTGCTTTAACACAGCTGACCCCAAATGTTGTATGAATCAAATTATGTGCATGAATGCGGAAACCACAAATTGGACAGTATCTACATTATCAGTTTATGTTTTAGCACCTTTGTTTTTAATTATGTCCAAATACTTGAATAATAAAATGAAAAATATGCTAAAAAGCTGATGTATGATCATCAAATATTTTGGTTTGTTACACCAGTTCATTGATTAGTGAAATATCTCTCTGAAATAGAGTTGTGGTTTTGTGATGCTCGGTATCAAGTTTCTGTCAAAATGTTTCTTTGAAGGAACTTCTCAGACACATCCCATTTATAGAGTAAATATCACACTGAGTCAAAAGTATACATCCTGACTCAGCCTGGTAATTTTCTTCACTATTATCCTCTCTTGAATGACTGAGGTGCTTTTTTTCTGACCATCAAAGAAAGCTTCCTCATATTTGCCATGGCCGTTACCTTCCCAGGGTTATCTTGTTGATTATTCCTTTCCGGGGACCAGCCGTTACAGGAAATAATCCTTTATCCAAAAAAAACCCACCCTGAATGACTGTGATCTGTGAGAAGTGTGTGTAAAAGATATATTTTTGCATGTCTGATTAGACGTGTGTTTGTATATGTGATTAAGGGTGGTGTGTGAAATCTAAAACTCAAACAGGATGTGCAAATGAATGACTTGCACACAGTGTTGTCTTCAAGTAAAATGAATCATCCTGTCAAAATGTGGCGGTGTATGTCTAATAATACATAGCTGTAAGTGGTGAGAGGAGTCACACGTTTGAAGCGTGAGAAAAAAGGAGAAGACAGAGGTGGATTACAAGTTAATCAGACTGTGAAACTCCAGAGCGCTATATCTTGGGGAGTCGGTAGATTCCACAGTAAAGCCTTCACCATCTGAAAAGCATGATATCTACACTTGCGGAATGATTGATGGTACAAATGTGTTTGGGTGGCATGTTAAAGAATAATCATTTTAAGGCTCCATATCTCAGATTAACGATTGAATGATAGACCTCCAGTAAAGATCGCCGTACAACTGGATTTTTCAATAACTCTAAAAAACCCGGTAAACTGTTAAATCTGTATTCAAATGATTCCAAGGGGGAGAAAAACAGCAAAATGTTCCCTTCATCTTCTAAAAGTTTTAAGAAAATAACAGTTCCATATGACACGGAGCCCAGAAAGGACTCTGCTATCACTCATGACAGAACTCCAGCTCCTGCAAGTGCTATGCAGGTGTGTGCATGTGTGTGTGTACATGCAAGGGACCTGATATTGTGAGATGAAGCACTACCCGCCTACAGATCCCCAATGGGGAGGTCTATGCACCTGGGTCCACACACAAATATACACACACAGGCACACTTCTCTCATGTCATATTTCATGTCAGTGGGCATTTGATCGTAGACATGGGATACCACAACATGACAGGGTGGAGCGGGCTTTTTCTACAAGGTGACATCACGGCACATAAGGGGATCCGCTGTGTGTGTGAATGTTTCTGTGTCCACGTGCATCTGTGTCTGTTTCCATGCCCACACTTTTCACACATGTCAACACACAAAAGCCACATGGGAGGCCACTGAGAGCTGCAGCAGCTGTGGAATATGTTATTCAAATGGTGTGTGACTGTTTGTGTGTGCGTCACAGCATTAATATGAGAGCGTGTGCCTGTGTTATCATCCCTGCTTGTAAGAATAAACGGCATGGATGTGTCTCTGTGGGGAGCTGATAGAGAATCACTTACCTCTCTGCATTTACTATAACGCAGCAATGAGTGACTCAGTTCTTTTATGTACGTACCAGACAGGACAGCACCATCAAGTAGATTCACATACTGTAGCTCCTTAAAATTGCAACTATAGTGGTAAACAAAATGAAGATGAAAACTAATGCCTTTTCTCAGAATGGTCCCAGCTGGCCAGCACACACATCTTTTCATCCTGAATCTAAAACTTGCCCAGTATAAACTATAAAACTGTATAAATGAATGCAGCCTGGACAAAAACCTGGAAACCTTTGAAATATGACACATTTGATAAGGTGCAACTTTAAATGAATGCACAGAGTAATTGAAAATATCACTGATTATTTTTGTCTTTGAAAAAAGTAGTGCTATCAAGTGATTTGCATTAATCACAATGTAATCACAAATTCATTACAAACCACATTTCCAGAAAAGTTCTACATGCAGTAAAAACTTTTTCTCACAAAAAAATTTGTCTGAGCCTTTGTTTAAGAGACAAAAGTTCGAAGGAATGATTTTCTGTGACATCAATGGCCAACTTCATTCCATTTAGGGAATATAAACAAATGCAGGAAACCTCACTGTGTTAAGGCCAAGGATGAAAACAACTGTTAGTGACCTTTGAGTCGTCAATTGGCACTGCATCAGAAATCATTATGCCAACGTGGTCAGTATAGCCACATGGGTTTGCGAGAACCTTGAATTAAATTAAAATCTTAGAAAAATAATTCTCGATTACCCAAGGAGGACACACGTATCAACTCTGCATAAAGACACTGCCAAGATCTCTGGGCACAGAGTCATCTTAGATAGACAGAAAGACAGTGGACGCATGTTCTGTGGTCATGTGAGTTCATGAGTTCTGCATGACTTGAAAAATAATGGCTTCATAGATTCAGAGGTTATGTGCTACTACTATTTATGTGCTACTTACTATTTTAGTATTACGACTAAAAATGCTTCTATCTTAACTTTTTGAGTGTGTTGCTGACATGAAATTTTGAATGTGTTAAAATTAATAAATGTTATATCTAATATTTAAAACAAATTTTCTTTACTTTTGTCCAATCAAAGGTTAAAACAAAAAGTTTTACTAAAGGATTTTACTATGTTTTAGAAAATGTTCCATCTTTTCTGATAATGGGTTTTTTACATTTTGGAATTTCCTATCTGCTCCAACAAATATTTTACTACTGTATCATTCAAGCCTTCTCCTTGAAGAAGGTCAAGCTGTGGGTAATGTAAATAAGATGCAGCTGAAGATTGTGTCATGACAAGAGCAGTTAAATGTCAGATCATCAGCCATTAACCATCCAGATGAGCTCAAGTTTCAGTATGATTTTTTTTCAGAGGGAGGGATCATATTATTTACACCTCTAACCCTAGGGATGGGGTGCTTTAACACAGCTGACCCCAAATGTTGTATTAATCAAATTATGTGCATGAATGCGGAAACCACAAATTGGACAGTATATACATTAACAGTTTATGTTTTAGCACCTTTGTTTTTAATTATGCCCAAATACTTGAATAATAAAATGAAAAATATGCTAAAAAGCTGATGTATGATCATCGAATATTTTGGTTTGTTACACCAGTTCATTGATTAGTGAAATATCTCTCTGAAATAGAGTTGTGGTTTTGTGATACTCAGTATCAAGTTTCTGTCAAAATGTTTCTTTGAAGGAACTTCTCAGTCTCAGACACATCCCATTTATAGAGTAAATTTCACACTGGGTCAAAAGTATACCTCCTGACTCAGCCTGGTAATTTTCTTCACTATTATCCTCTCTTGAATGACTGAGGTGCTTCTTTTCTGACCATCAAAGAAAGCTTCCTCATATTTGCCATGGCCGTTACCTTCCCAGGGTTATCTTGTTGATTATTCCTTTCCGGGGACCAGCCGTTACAGGAAATAATCCTTTATCCAAAAAAAAACCCCACCCTGAATGACTGTGATCTGTGAGAAGTGTGTGTTTCAGTTTCAGTATGATTTATCTAAAAGCCATTCATCAATTTGTTCTCTTTCTCAAGAATGGAGATAAAGACCTGATGGATGTAAAATAACTATCACTCTAATTTTCCCTTCTCAACACATCACATAAAACTTGTTGTCATTGGCAGAATAAGCAGATCTGCTGTGTGTGTGTGTGTGTGTGTGTGTGTGTATACGTGTGTTGAGGACATTAATTTTCACCAGCCTTATTTGTTTCCTGCTGCATTGGGATGTGTACATGCATGGGTTCCCACCCCTCAGTGTGCGTGCACATTTGTGTGTGTGTGTGTGTGTGGATGGCTGGCTCCATAGCCTGTGTCTAGCCTTTGCGGCACGGTCCAGGGCTCTGTGGCTGCCCCGGGGCCACCATTGTCCCCGGTCTCCACAGCCCAGTGGCCACAGATGTTCCCCGTTTGATACCGTGCTCCTCACACACACACTTTACTCCCCTAAATGTGTGGGTGGCCAAGCGGGGTGCCCTGTTGCGTGCCACAATCGCACACTATTGGCCGCCCAGTGCTTGCACGTGACACAGAAAGAGGGAAGGCATCGCGTCTACAGTTTTAATCCCGCCACCATGCATAATGGAACAGAAGTAGCCCCAAGTGGAGAAGAAGGCTTTGCATTAGAGGGTGTTCCTAAAAGGATCATGGGAAAACCATGTGTGAGAGGATAGAAGAGGAGTACACTGAGATGTTGCTCAAAGCACCTTAAGGAAAGGAAGAATACTGGAAGATAACTGGCACCTCTCCTCAGTTGTGTTTTGGTGATGTGTGTGTGTGTGTGTGTACGCTGTTTGCAATGCATGAGGAACATGCAGGCCATTCAAATTAGCTTCAACCGTGAATGTCAGGACATCACAGCTGAAGAAATAAATGGTTAAGTTATCATCCTGAACACAAATATGAGACAGAGAAATGTTGTTAACATCCTTTCAACTGCTGTGAAAAGATCAGTGACCAACAGCTTAGGGTGCATGAATAGATACAAACTGTTTTTGTTAAGAATTATACCACGCAGTGTATGCCTATTTCTTCAGCTATGCATTGTAATGTAAGCTGTACATATGGATTAAATGGGGTGACCAGATTTGAGTTTGTGAAAAAGAGGACGCCTCAACGTCCGGGTGGATGGGTGGTTGGGGTGCTGGGTACAGAGATGTAGTGTATGGCATTTGATACCATGACCATGTGAATACATACAAATGTGTCAACAATCAAGGGTTCTACGGTAAGACAATGAGCTTTATTGGCATTTAAGAACACTGTTGCCAATAGGCCTACTTTACACTGAACTTTTCCACTGAACCTATATATAACAGTGTGGAAAAAAATCTTGCAGTGGCATTCAGGCCACTTTCAGTATGGTGCTTTATGTACTCTAAGAAGATAACTTTTGGCCAAGTGTTAATTCTTTTGTCCTGTCATGCACTGAGCTTCCCGTGCATCACGGGTATGGGTCCTTTTTCTGTAGTTCGGCCGTGAATTTGGCTGCCGGCGCCATGTGCTGTTGTAAACAGAAAACTCGTGCTGAGGGCAGTCATTGGTGCTCATCATAGTGCAGACCAAGTTTGAAAAGAGAAGGTGATCGACCAGTGATGGTAATTCTCTATAGTCAGAGACTGTGCAAGAAGGTGGGACATAAAGAGAGGGACCCTGTCCACTTAAACTTGCTGATTACATACATTTTGTTTTGCGGGAGCTCAAACCAGCTTAGTTGCTCGTCAACGGCATTTGTCCTAATTTTTGCTTTCCGGTTTAACAGCTGACATACATTGTTTGCTCTCATAAGGATAAGAGAAGCCGCAACTCCTTTGAAGGTTTAGAATTTGCTACAATCTTAACATGGTTAAGTGACAGGAGATTTTAGTGTGTTGATACTTCCGCATGACAAGCCCTCCACTGATAATTTCTCTAAAGTGACAGATTTGCTACACCAGTTCAGTTACTTAACTGTTACTTAACTTAAAAACGAAAAAGTATGTTGAAAAAGGGCGTCATTTGTTTTAGTGCCACAACACATATTCTAAAACGATCAACATCTCCTGTCTGATGTAGGGATGCATGTGGAAGTATTGCACCTAATGGCTCTTTGTGGTACTTTTTGATGATATGACAAATGATTAATGGGTACCTCTTACAAAAAAAAGTAGTCTGTTTGATCTGTTGTCACCATGATAGAGTGAAAATGAGGGAAAAGGTCAAAGAAAAATTACATTATGAATAGTAGTTTGTAATCTACACAGGACCTGCAGGTGCACAGAAACATATACAGAACACCAAACATGCAGTACGAGTTGAATAGAGAGGAAAGAGTTGCCATTTTCCGCTGCTCCAAGACACGGCCCAGTCTTAATCAAAATCCCACACAGGAAGAACACTTGAGTAGCTTAATCAAAGATCAGCCTGCTCGGTATTAATAATAGAGCAGAGTACTGAAATGGAGTTTTACTTATTCAAGACTGCACTTATTTGCCTCATATACCTTTAGAGTATATTAGGCTCAGGGTGTGGTAGAAGAGGGAAGTGAAACTAAAAAGCTGGCTGAGCCCTTACCTGCAATATGTATGTGTACAACTGGTTACCTTAACAGGAACATGCGTTGAATTTATTTGCATGCTGGATGTGTAAAATGCTTTCTGGTGTATCTAAATGAAACAGAGATGGTGAGATCTAATTAAATTACACACTAATTATTTGCCTTTTTTTTCTGATGATGTTTTAAATACTTTTCAAAGAGAGTTTTCAGATCTTCATGTAGGGTAATGAAGATCTAAAATGATGAATGATTGTTACTAGTTTAATTTACTTTGTCAAAGATACATCCATAACTGTAATGGAACAGCAGTAGCCTTGAGAGTATCCCTAAATTCTTAGAGGTCAGCTCAGGGTGACGTCTAATAAGTTGCTGACATCTGACAGTTGCAGTTTTTATACCTGACTCAAGACCACTGATAAACCCTTTCACATTCACTCTCTGTTCTTCATGTTGTGGGTTTAAACTAGTGATCTATTTATATCCCTATATTATAGCTTACAAGGACTCTGTTCAAAGAGGCTTATACACTATTGGTAAGCACCTGTTTTTTTCAGAAAAAAAGGTTTTGTTGCAGTGACAATAAGGGTTGCAATTAGCTTTCACAATGATTGACAGAGTGAATCTGCCACCTGTTTTGGAAGTGCAGCTGACTAAAAGGAACCTTTTTCACACACTCACAAACACATAACTCATGTTGTCAGATTATGTGTAAATCTCAACCCTCCACACCCTTATTCCATTTCTAAATCCTTACACCCGCCACTCAACTGCTCCAAGAGAGAGCAGAGGACACCTCACAACATCACACCTGCCTTCCCCAAGGGCATCATGGCTTGGGAAAATATCTAAGGTAGGCTTGACTTTCCTTCTTTTGACTCTCACTGCAACTTGCAATGTGCTTTTGGAATGCAACTGAGGAGGTCAACCTCGTGTCTGAAAGTGCCACACTTCAATAATATCATGAGAAATTTTCCCAGCCAGTAGTCTGAAACAAAGTACTGGATGTTCAAAATACCAGACTTGCCCTCCAAACTGTTACTATTTTTAATTGGCTGACCTACATCTTGTCTGGGTCAAAAAGAAACGCTGTGTACATACTGTATAGCAGTTAGTTTCAAATAAAACTGGGTTTTTAAAGTGTTTTTTTAACATAATCTCTGAAGCATATCTTTGAGATTTGCAGAGATTTTATTCACATCATAAATATGTATCTTTTTAAATGGTTATTTATAATAACTTGAGTTTGAACTTGAGGATTTCTAACTGAAGGCCCGTAATTCCTCTGAAACAAGAAGCAAAGAGAGGAATTTAGAGAAATTCAAATATTGTTTAAAACACATGTCTGGTCATGTCACTTAAGGACTAACATCTAGCAGTCTATAGACAAAACATGCAGCCGTTACACAGGATTACTGAAGAGAACCTGCACAAACAATAGCACGTACCAGTACAGAGAGACAAAGATTCGTGCAGCGACAGCAACAATAGACATGTGTGGCGTGGAGATAGGCAGGCATCAGCTAATTAGCTCAGTGAGAACAGCCTATTGTTTGAGATGCGGAACAACTGCACTTCAATCACACCTCACTTGTAGATCGCTGCAGACCGGGTTCGATGTGGCTGGGCTATTGTTGAGCTAAATGCTATTAACTTTTAAGCTGAGCGACACATAAAAGTGAAGCTGGTGTAAATTACAATTCCCTTGCACATAATCCACTTGCTGATGGAAGACATTACAGCGGCCTTGTGTCTTGACAACAGATTATGGCGGCAGCTTTACCCTACCCTGCTTGCAAAGAGGGTAAACCACAGGATTTCTTTCTTTATCCGCCCCATCCCTTCATCATCTTCTTTCTCTCCCTCCCTTCCTAAACTCCTTTTCTCTCCTCCCTTCTCCCATTGATCTCACAGTGGTATTCACTATGTGCCAATGGTTCATGCCTGCAGGGGGGCCACCAAATCCATTATCAGGTAGGACAACAGTTTCTACACTGTTTCACACACACTGTATACTATATGGAGTGAGGAAGGCATTAAGAAAGGCAAGGGAGGAGAGAGTTGGGGAGAGCTGAGGAAGGCTTGCTTTTCAAGCTAGATTATGAGCCAAAAGAAACATGAAGTAAACACCAGAAACAGTTTCAAAATAGCACATTATTTTACATCATATATCTAATATAGTGTGATCCTGCATAGTGGTAAGAGTAAGATTTATGTGAATCTTATATCTATACCTGAATGTTCTCAACATATTTTTTAGTCTTAAGTTAATTACTAGTGTGGTACAGAGTAATATATCATCAAGACATGTCAGCACAAAATTTGAACAAGCTCAAGTTTCTTCAAGTGTATGTAATTCATTCTGACACCTGAGCAGCTCAACAAGTTACTTGCATGACTTCAGAGATAAGATTAAGTGAAGCGTAAGCATAATCTACATCAAACAGCTGTCTTTTTTTGCATTCCAATTTCCAAATGTCAGAGGACAAAACAAAAGTTTATCGGGCCATGGAAAGCTAAAGGTTAAGCAAGGGAAAAAAACTACAAACACTCAGTTCTGTCCAGGTGGTTGAGTCAGGAAGACCAGACATGTGCTAATCTCTGTTGAACATTTCTTCACCCAAACATACTAAAAAAGCTGAATTATAGTCTGATGATTTTTGGTGCTGCAGTGGGCTTTGCTTGCTAAGATACTGTCCTGATAGAGGCAAACTGAACCGCCACTGGCAACTGGCAACATTCACTTGTTCTCACACACATGTAGACAAACACACACTCACAGATGCAGTATGGACCAAGCATAGGCCAGTGTAGCAGTAGTGATGGCCAGTGTGCCAGTCTGAGCATGAGTGTGTCTAATTCCAGACTAATGCTGTCTACCCCCAGGTCTGCTGTCCTTGGCTGCCTGCCACTCTCTCAGTACTCACTGTGCTCCTTTAAAAGCCTTTCAAGGAAAAGTTCAGGGGCATAAAGCAAGATGAAAAAAGTGCCATGAAAAGAAAGACACAAAAACACTTATTAATCAGTGAAAAAAACAAAGTAAAATGGGACAGGTAAATTATCTGAGAAATATTTGATTGACCTAGTGTTGATATACTGAGCATCTTTTAGGAAGCAGCCATAGTAGGCTTATATCTCTCATTGAATGGAAGACAGCACCACCACTCACCCCCCTCTCCCAGCCCACATATGTAACCAGTAGGAACAGTTATAACCTTTAAGCATGAGGTTTAACCTGAAATTTACCACCTCTGACCCCTAACCTTTGACATCCTCACCTACTCCTACATCTCCAACTGCCTTTTCTCTAAGCCATTCCTTACAAGCAACATACCATCGCCATTACCACAACTTACAGAAAGTATTTCTACTCGCTCAGCACCTACATGTACCTTTTCTTTAAGCTGTAGGCTGCTGTGACTCCCGAGAGCATCGTCAACTTCAGCGTGAGATGTAAATGTCTATACCACTCATGGCCCATGAGGCCTGTGGGTTAGTAACATCGTGCTGGTGACTTTCTCTTATGAAACCTGATACCATTAGCAAAGGTTACAAATATTCAGGTTGTACAGGCTGGGGGGTGGGTGTGTGTACAGGGGGGTGGGGGGGAGTTGGCTACTCAGTCAAAGAAGAGTAAACCAACCAGTCAGGCTGGTGTAGCGTGCTGCAGTGTTGTATTCTTCTTTCCCACCCTTCTGTCCTTTGGTCTGACATGACCAATATGTGGGATCATGGACGTGCATGTGAGATGGGTATATCTGCAGCTTTTGCCTGCATCTGCCCTTAGTTACCAAGGCGTGTCCAGAAGCACAGCTATCAAAGCATGTTATCTATGACACCTGAGGGTTTTTTTTAAACTCTCCCCTCTACTCCTCTTCCTTTTCTTCCATTCCCTCAAGGAACCCATAAATATGCCCTCTGCACAATTTGAAATAGAGTGTCATTATAATCACCCTTTAGATATGCATTTCACTCTAAAAAAAAACCTAAACGTAGGTATTTTTCTGGATGATGCCAAAACACAAATACTGCCCTTCAGGTAATGGAATAAGTAAGATATATTTAGAATAGAGATATTCTCTGTCGAAATTAAACACTCAGTTAATTCTTTTGTTTAAATCTTTCTAATTTCAAACACGTGTTTTTTATTGAATGGTTTTCAGGTTGACTTAAACACCGTCCATCTGCAATAACAATATATTCTGCCTGTCAAAAGTGACAGCAATGAACAGTGTTGGGAAAAAGTGGAGCAAATAGAAGTCATCAGTTTTTGGACTGATTTGTAGATGTGACAACATCTGATCATCTTTAATATCCAAGACACATATTTGAAAAATCTAATTTGATGTGTTTTATACAATATATCACAGCGTAATAGGTTATTACTAAATTATGTAGCATGAAAACCCCACAAAAAGGGGAAAAAAGGGATGAACATTGTCCCAGCTCCTCCTATTTTTCCGATTTCTTATTTAATTTTTGCATCTGAAATAGATAGCTATTCTGAGAGGCCACTGACAAATCAAAAAACAATCCTGATCTAACAAAGTGCAACAGTTGCACTCGATGATGTGGATACTGTGCAACCACAGAAAGAATCCCGATGAGTCTTAAACATAATAAACATATCAAATTTAATTTATAATTAACATATCAACAACCCTGGGCATAATTCATGTGTTGAAGATAAAACGCTGTAGATGTATAATTGAAGGTTAACGACCACGTGTGTATTTGTTTTCATATGAACTTATGTGAATATGTGTAAATGTCTGCTCATGTGTGCACATATCAGGCAAGACAGATGAGGATGACAGATGTGAGTGTATTCGTGCATGGGATTGTGTGTGTGTGTGTGTGTTGGGGTGTGTGCATGTGTGTGAGTGGGGGTTGGGTGGCAGGGTGACAGTGGTGTTCATGTGTGCATGATGGGAAAATGTCGAATAGACATGGGAGCACAGTGACGGCTCTTTGAGTTTCATCCGTCTCCCCATCACTGCCTTCATCCCTCCATCCCTCTTCCTCTCCTAAAGGCACAAACTCTGCCAGTTGTCACCTTAGAGTATTGCAGGCCTGCTGAAGCACTCCACTCCTCGGGAGGAGAATGTCAGCCCAAGCTCGGGGCAGTTTTGACAAACAGAGTATATATTGATACATGATAAAGTATGCTAGAAATCACCCGACTGCTGAGGGCTACTATAGTTTTAATATCATCATTTGAATTAACAAGCATTCTGTGGAGAAATAATGAGCTTTCATTATTCAGAACATCATCCTTACCCCGGCGGAGACTCGCAGGGCTATTAGTGCTTGAGAACTTAATGAAAAGAAGATAAAGAAGGTTTGAGATAAAAGTTTGAATGGCCACACTCGGTAACCAGAGTTAAAATTTAATGTGGCCCCAGTGGATGACAGATGAGCTTCTTATCTAGGGCCTGGGGAATGGGTAGACAGGGGATCTGCTTTGGAAGGTGCCATTCTGAGGGAGGTGAAGGATGTGCACTCCACCTGCGTTTTCTGACAGGCCTAGTGTGACGTGTCAACCTGTGTGGACCCCCCACCCCTCTTGCGCAATGATTCATCCCAATGCATAGATAGCTGTGTGTGTCACTACAAGAACACTTTAAGATCCACGACCAAAAACATTGTTGCTTTGCCAGAATGATGTCCCATTTAATTAACTTTTATTTGATTGGAAAATATGTCTGACTATCAAGCCCAAAGTTAAGTCTGCTTCACTTCCCCTCTATAAGCTATGGCTACAGTGTATTACATAATTAATGATTAGTTATCATCAAGAAAAGATAATTGATGCCCACAGGAGTTGGTAGTTTAAGTGAAGATAGATCAGCAAAGGCTAAAACAAAGTAAAATGTATAAAAAAAAGAAGTAAAAACATTTCTCATCTCCTCTATTCCGTCTATTAAAGATTTCACCACCACGATCACATTCATGCACACTAAACTGCCGTAGGACAGATTCTCTTCATTAAGCCAACCCCATGGTGATGCCTTTTCCTTTAAACTAGTGTGCTTCTTCCTCCAATGTGCTTCAGTGCCACTGCATTACGTAACTGACATGCATTGAGTTGTCAAGAGATGGAGGACAAAGCCAAACACTTTTTTCTTCATTCAAAGCCAAGCCAACTTTACTGATGTGCAATTAAGCAGCGCGTGTTACTACCAATTTAACTTTTTAGTGGGAAATCATGTCTTTGTAGCGAAAGACACAGGTACAACAGCCCTCTGACACACTTATAAACACACTATGCATACTGAGTAACACACACACAAGTTCTAGAAAAAAAAGACAGCAGCAGCCACTCATGGAGTCCCTCTGCTTGATGCTGTGTTTGTCCCAAGGGCCTTAAGGGAAGTATGTTTGCTTGCTGAACCATTGTGAAGTCTCCAACAGACATGTCTAGTTTGCTGCTGTGCCGGGCTGCGCTGTTCTCTGCTGGAGGAGATCTCTGTGAATGGGAGGGGAATGCATTGATTTGATGAATGAGTGCATATTTGTGGGAGTACTGGTGGCCAATGTGCAGTCTGGTGTGAGAAGTTATTTTTGTTGCTAGAACTTGACAACAAAGCTTTTAGCTCTAGGAATGCAAGAATAACAGCTCAGAGAACGAAGAGTACAGATGTGATTTTCTCACACTGGATATTCTTTATGTGACTTTTTTTTTTTAGATTACATTACTGCAAGCGTAGCATGACATCAGCTGAAAATTCTAAAAACCTTTCATACTTTCAATTTGTCAGATTTAATTTTATGATAACAGATTCTCTGGTTTTCAACAGTGAAACTCACAGATGATATAGAGTTAGTCAAAAACATAGCAGAAGAATCAAAGCCCCTATTCAACCCAAACAAAGAGTCTGTCTTGCATTGCGTCTTCAGCCTAGTTTGAAAGCTAAACTATTTCAAGCTGTATTTCCATTTAACAGAGTTTTGTGCCTTTTCCCTTTCCCATACATCAGTATTCACACATATGCTGCCAATGTGCTTTTCAGTTTGTAAAACCCTTGACGTGGCCAATATAATCTTTTAAAAATAACCAATTAATACCTCTGCTAGGATAATAAAGTTTGACATCAAACCCAGGTGTTTTATGGACAAAAAAGTAAATATCATTTGAATGCGTTTAACTCCATAACTTTTTCTCTTCATACTCATAACATGGTCCATACTTCAAAGAAAGTGCTTAATTTTTTAAGCACCCATAAAGGTTCCTTATCCATAATGGCAACTCCATTTATAGCAGCTATATAACTTTAATTAAACACACACATGTGTTGGCTGGTAACAACTTGACACGGAACAGCAACAATACGACCTGGTAAAAGATATGTGGGGGTTTTGGGTGGCCAGGACCTCTCTAGGGTTTCACGGGGTAGCTGGGATTCTGGGTTTGCCAAAAACACAAGAGCACTGCAAGTACTTAAAGGTTAACGTCAGTCAAATTTGGAATCCAAATGTTTCTTTATGTGGTTTTCAACTTCCCTAAAGTCCTGTGAATCAAGATGAAAAACATTCCGTTTATAGAGCCATTATGAAACTTCCATTGCTTTTGGTTTTCCAATATTGGATACATTTAAAGATGTTTTTCTTTCAGAAATTAAAGTTGGCAAATTATTTTAGATTTTAACTTTCTGAAAACATGCTTTAAAAGATGCCTACATAGAGATCTATGTGTTTGAATGTTCTAACGTAATCAAAGAAATAAGATTTACAGGTCGTGCTGAGCTAAATTATAGCAGTTTATATTACTACGTGTCTTTTACACCACCAAACTGCACAGACACTTGCCATGTTGTTCACATTAGTGTCTCCAAATGGATTTTTCTGTTATTGCCGCTGTTTACTTCCATAAGATTTGACATTCATCTACCTTATGATTACATTCAATCAATATCTGTGGTCACTCCTTGTATTCATAAGTTCATTCACACATTTCCGTGCTAAAACATCACAATGCATCTGGCTAAAAGAACAAAAAAACAATCACAGAGGAATTAAATATAGGGTTTAAAAGGAATTTAAAGCAGGCACAACTCTGCCACATTTACAGATTATCTCAGGCATTTTAATTCTGTTCTGTTGCATCATTTTATGGGATGTGGCAGGGATTGCTGAAAGGTAAGGCTGGGGGATGGAGAAGAGTGTGGTCTGACTCCTCTACAAGTATTCACATGCCCAGAAAGCAGGCAAGCTTAATAAAAAACGTCTCACTAATCATTTCAATGCAGCACCAAGGCAGGCAGGAAGATGGCTTAATGTGCACAAGGGAACACATGAACAACAACAGGTGATATTCATAATATCAGAAGGGACACTGCGAGGAACATGAAATAGGATCTAACTAAAAGAAGAAGTCAGCAAAAAAGCACAAATACTGATACATAATCAAAGTTGGGCAGTCTGTGTTTCACCAGAAGTGGAAAGACATAGCCAAATCCTAGAGATGAAGTGATGTAACAGCATCACACATCGGAGACTAGAAAGAAGAAGGCGGTGTGTTTTTAACGAGACGAGTGCGCCTGAGATGTGAAGACATCTCATTTAGATAACTGGAGTGGTAAGCCACTGTCATCTCAAGGGGAATCTTGCTCCTAATTTCCCCTGGAATCACAAACAGCTGTTGTTTAAACTAGATCACATCACTGTCACATGGCTGCGGGGGCTTGTGGTAGTCGCTCCGCTGCTACTCCTGACTGTCACCACCCAGCAGCCATTTTTAACGCTGATCCCTAACAGGTACTTTAATGTTCTTGGCGTCTCGTGAGACAGTAGGGGTGGGAAAAAGAAAAGCAAAGAGAAATGTCATCTTGAGAGATATTTACTTCATACCAGCACTGTCCAAGCGAATTAAAAAGCTTGCTGCCTTGATAAAGAGATGATCTCTCATTTTTTCTTTGTCCCTTTTCCTTTTTCCTTTGTAATTCGGGATGTTTGGGCCAAATCTCTCTCCTATCTTTCCCAGGATACAATGCTTGTGCCATGTGCTGCTGATCACAAACACATGGTCGGAAAACTGCAGAGAATCAAAAGACATAACAACAAATGCAAACTTTCACTAAACTTTTGCCCTGAAAAATTCTTTCATATTTTAGTGATACCTAAAGTTAAAGCTGTTTCAACACACATTGACACACAAGAAGAATAGGTCAGGCTTATGGTTAGGGATGATGTTTTATGCTGAGCAGATAGTTTAGCCTTTATGCTGGTTGTTTAAATAAAGAAAAGTCATGCTGGATGTTATTACCACATATTGTAAGCTATATTTTACAAGAAAACCATTTATTTTAGCTTGAGGGATATTTTTGAAGTATTCTAATAGTTAGTCATTGCTTTATGTGTGATAGAGCACATTTTGGTTTTAATTCCAGTTAAAATCTGCCCAAAGTAGTCTCATAAGAAGGCAGAGGCTTACTTTTTGTAAGATTATCACTTTTTTTTTTTACTTCCATCCACATTAAGCGGGCCTTGAGAATATCTGCCTCACTGTACAGCCAAAAGTAAAGTAAAAGTAAAAACAGCTGCAACCTTTAAGTCATATTTCATGTAATTAGACTCTAGGTAGCCTGGAAGCTTTGCCAGAAGCATGGCATGTATTTATGCATCTGACAGTGCAAAGTGTGTATTTGAAAGACAGCAAAAGATTGCAAAGGCTGGAGTGATCCTCTATAGACCAGACATCAGGAGACAGAGCGAAGCAGAAATGTAAATGATTGTGTCCATCCACCTAAGGCCATGATCAAAGCTTTTACACATGCAAACTTTAAATACCTCTCACCAAGCTCTTTCCCGTAGCCTGTCTGTCAGTGTCTTTCTGAAGAAAGGGCGGCTGACTGGACTTTTTAGTCATTGATTATGTGATAATACTGGCTCGGCATGTATCCAACACCACTCATTTTTTTCTCATAAGGCGTGGAGTAGTTTTTAGGTTTGTTTGTGGCTAAGTGTGAGTGGGTGCGTTGTCTCTAATGTTTGCATGGTAAGCTAAATTTAAAACATATAGTCAGTCATCAGTGTTGTGGCTCGAGATCAGTTACTTTAACCCATTTTCAAGCTATACTATTTGAATACAAGTTGTTTTATGCTGGTAAGACAAGCTAATCTTTAAATTTGTGCATTCCATTCCCATCTGTAATTTTAAAACCATGAACTGAAGAACTCTGCTGTTGGGTGTTGCTCATTGACTTCCTATTGTGTGGCATCTGCCTGCGTCGTGATCATAAAGTACACACAAAGACACAAATCATGTGATGAGTCAGAGGGAGCAGCATTCCTTCATCAACAGTTCCACTGTGAGCCTGAAAGTAACCACACAGAAAGCCCCATAGACATGAACACACACACAGGCACACACACACACTCTGCAGGTGTGCCATAAATTAAGTGCATGAGTAACTGTCTAGAAGAAGAAAAGAAAAAAAGCACTCCTAAGAGACATAAAATGCCACAACACACTCATAAACAGATGTATGCACGACTCCCCACTACAAACGGACACAAAAGAACAAAGTCATACACTTATGCAACAGAGTTTTGTTCATACATATACTTTAGACTCCTACCATGTGTATATGTGAATGTTTGAGTCTTTTAGAACACTTTTGATCCTGACATGACTTAATGTAGGATTTCAATAATGCTAAAATGATTTGAGAATGGAAAATGCCTCTCGTGCTTCACTTTCACCCAGGTTTGTTGAATGGATAAGATGGGCTTTAATTGTTCTGACCAACACATGCAACATAACAAGACAAACACAATCATCACACAATCTTCACACTGTCTTATCACTCCAGTGTTGGTGGTTATGACTGCTACTGTAGTTGTGTGTGCATGTATGTTATACTGCACAGTTTTGTTCTGGGCTCTGTCTATGCCAGAGACAAAGATATCATTCTAATAAATGACTTTCTGCTTGCAGTCATTGTGGATTGTGGCACAAGGCAGTGGCAACTTGACAATTCAGTTCTGTGTGACGAGTCAGACCAAAAGGTCAGAGACTTCAAAGCCTGAGCCAGCTTCAGAACAGAGCTCTGCACCTCTGACGGCTACATAAGATTTGTGTAGCATATACCTGTATGTGTGTGTGTGTTTGCGCCCAATGAAAAGTGGCAGTTTAATGAATGTTCGCCAAGGATAACTATTGATTTGTTATTATATGATTGGTCAAAAGTGCACACACATTGTTGTTATACGTAGAGATGTTGGTATAAAAACTTAAGCTAGCATTTAATAGTTTTCAGTGACTATCTTTCATGTAAACAGTCAAAGATGCCTTGATTTTTGCACGTACAAAATACATAAAGGCGGGGAAAAGTGACAACTGTTTCCATACTGCATTATCTTTTGACAAACTTGACTGGCAGGCCCAGAAGAAAGTGTGTGTTTGTAGGTTTGGAAAAACACAGCTTTGGCTGGTGGTGATTTTATTTACATTGAGAAGTAATCCATACACAGTCGTCACATTAGGGCTGACTTGTATCATCACAAAAGTCACCAAAGTCACACTAAACTTGGGTGCACTCTTTGATTTTTTGGAACGACTTTGAAATATTAATTTGTAAGTCTGTCACAAATAAATTGCTCATGTAAAAACATGCCTGTAAGTTCAAGACAAAAGGAGAACAGCTCTATCTTCGTTGCAAGTAAAGGATTTCCTTCCTTATCAAAGCAACACAGGGCAAGATTAAAGAGTCAAAATCCTCCCCATGTATGTGTGTATTCGCTCCTGCGTGCCTGCCCCCGGATGTTCTGTCTCCTTCTCCTCCCTCCCTCTTGTCACTGTCCCTGTAGCATTAGGAGCTAGCTGCCAGGCTCCCCTCTTTAGCATCCATCCATCCCTCATCCTTACCCCTGGAGGAGTTTGCATTAATCATTCCTTTTCAAAAGAGGACCTGCTACAGTAACTGGTGTATTTTCGTGTATTTGTTACTATGCTGATGAATTTACACCAGGCCTTTTACAGTGGGAATGTAGTACATGGCCAATCAATAACATTAAGTAATTTTTTTTTGCCCTTTCCTGTGTCCATCTTTTCTTCCTGTATTTGTGTATACAATGACTAAAAGTTACGATCTACTTAAGTAACAATGAGGATGTGGGTGCTCAGATGTAAAGTATTTGAAAGTAAATGTGACCAAGTAAAGTGACAAACTCAGCACTACATGGAAACTTATAACAGCTTAAACATCTGGGCCAATTGTGTATTTTGCAGACACTGAAATCTTACACTGACTTAAGAAAAAAGGATGATAAATTTAAGGCAGCATTAGAAAATGGAATAATAGATATTTTGGGGTAGGACCTTAATTCTTTAATACTTCATGTTGTTTATCACAGCAAAAATGCAATCCAGACTGTTGCAGACCCAAAAAGCTTCAGTGAGAACCGTTATAGTGTTAATATTCACTGTTCAGGTATTAATCTTGTATGGTGGGTTTGCTCCATAGTAATCAACATTTGTTAATAGAGCACAGTGCAACTGAAGTCATGTACAACAAAGCACATATTGTCTCAATGAAAGTCCTTTTTCATTAGTCAGTTGCCAGGTTTACATGAAGTCTTTGATTTGCATTTAGAAGATTTGATTAAGAGTTGATCAGAAATGGTTAGAAATTGAAAAAACTTCCACTCTTGCACAAACAAGTTTGCACACTTGCCTGTTTTGAAGAGTTGCTCTGCATCAGCGAGAGTTGAAACAACTCTGTGAATTACTTCACACATAACAAACATTAGAATGACATGACTCACTAACTGTTTCCAGTCTGAGCTGGTAAACTCATGTGATCTCATGTGATTTTCCAAATATGAAATAATTACCCAGATATTTCCACAGATAGAAGTATCAGCTGAAGAAGAGCTCTCCCCATTTTTCTCTTCAGGATGTCAACCACCGTTTACTCTGATCCGTATGTCCTTCAGGTTTGTTTCTGGTTAGGACAACTACTTCTTCTACTGAAATACAGCCTCTAGCAGTGTAGCCTATATTGCCACCCTCTACACACTACCCATCCTAGTTTAGTAGATTCAAAACAGTCAATGAACATTTTACTGATGAACATTTTATTTTGGCTGCTTTTCAAAAGAGGACTTCCGGTTTGCTTTACTTTTGAATTGGCACTTTAAGAGAAAAAAACAATTAGGACCCTATACCATCTAATACTGAAACACTGAAACCACTTTGAAATAAGATAAATAAATATTTTCCAGATAAAATCCCATAGAATTTGATCTTGAAATTAGTTACAATTCAAAAATAAAACACAAACAGAAAAATCCTCTTGATATGCCCCAATTTAAGAATGTAGTGTTTCTAATGCTAGCCTGCTACTCTCTGCAACACTGGGTGCAAATCAAGCTGTCAGCAAGCGTGCCAACATGTCCAGAGGGTGTCACCACACGTACTGTGCTGAGCTATGAACAGACACTGCTTCCTGCAGTGGGATTACAGTGGCTGCCAAAGGCCAGAGAAGGAAAGATCAGGGAGAGTATGTGGAGACATTATGTGGGACAGAAAGATGCAAAGAGAAGGTGAAGAAAGAAGAATAAGGAAAAGTCAAAATGTGTGTATAGGAGAATGAGAAAGAATGAGGATGAGAGAGGAGGTGGAAGATGGCAGGAGGGCAGCATGCAAATTGCCCATAACCTGACTGGCATATTCTTGGATGGCTAACAGACGGAGAGACAGGGAGAGGAGGGAGGGGTTGTGGAGCCCGGGGAAAGTTTAGACCCTCAGGATGTTCTGTCCCACTGCCAGCCCCAGAAGTGTGGCTAGGAGATAGCAGGCCCATGTGCAGTGGTGCACCATACACAAACACACATGCACTGACAATAAAAATGCAGTGATTGAGTAATTTATGGATCAACACAGAAAAGAAACAATGAACTAAATAGATATAAAATCAAACAGCACTGGATAAATAAAGTAAACAAAAACTAAACTAAATAAAAACAAGCAAATGATTCATGTTCAAGTCCTTTCAAGTTTTCAAGGTTTTATTGACACTGCATGGAAAATTATGTTATTTAAATGAGGAAAGCTGCTTCATTTAAAGCCATTATTCCAAATTTGTTAACACAAACTTGTCACAGACACCAGTATGTAACACATCTTCAGACAGACCAGTTCTTTTTTTTTTTTTTTCGCTTTACTTTCTCCATCTGTATCCTCCACTCTCTCATTGGCAATGTAGAATGGAGAAGCTTGAGGCCATGTGTGCAGGTTTGGGCCAATTATAGGGATTCTCATCAGTTCTGGGCTGCCTTTTGCTGCAGGCGCAGAGCACGCACAGACCAGCCGAGGGTCCACATGGGTCAACCCTGTACCCCTCACATCTCCACACAGTGAGCGTACCTGGGAGATGTGTGCACCTCTGCTTTGGTAACCTAATATATAAAAGACCACAAATGTGGAAAAACATCAAATTATGCTCGCTGGGCATAGGTATATAAAATAAAAATCGGATAAGAAAACAAGGAAAAAAACCCAATATTTTCAAGTTTTGCAATGTAATGTAACAGTGACTATGCAGGCAAAAAAATCTAGAATTTGTTTAGCCAATGCAGATAAAGTGTATTAATTAATTATGCTACTTAAACAATTTGCCATAAAAACACTTCTGCTTATGTTGACAAACTGATATGATCCACGTGAAAAACAGGGCCAGTGTGTAATCCTATGAGATTTTGATACTGTGGGGGTGGGCTGTGTCTTGCCACTGCTCACGCCACATGTTGTATGGTCTTTGTCCTGAAAGAGCAAGGTCAAGTTGCACTCTGGCAAGGTAATAACAGAAAATGTTTGTGGAAGACTCAGACACAGTGGGACCAGATTGAGGTTGTTTTTTGGCAACGTACACACAGATGGTTATCAGAAGGTATAAGTAATCTTGCAATCAATTGTCTTTGGCAATCTTCATACATGTATGTTGCTGTATGACATGTATCTCTGCTGAATATGTTAATGAAACTCCCCTAAGAGGTTGCAAAGGTAAGTCCGACGACTGTTTATTTTCTCCATAACAATACAACGGTATACAGAGCATAACTACAGTATTGCGTGGAGATACTGTGGAGATCATTGTGTGGAGAAAAAATATTTGTGAAATTAAATATTTGTGAAATAATTTACTATTTATTTAATCTAGATTCACCATTGATTACATTATGATAAGGTTGGATTTTCCCCTGCTAACAGCAGATTATTAGGGGTGATACTAGATTGGACTAGACTGGAAGCATTAACAGCAATATTTCAATTATACACTTTATTCAGTCATGATTAGCAGCTTGGAGGAAAATTTGGCTGAGAAAACTGGATTAAGCATAACCGAACCCTCTTAAATGGTTAGAAAAATCAAAGTGTACCGAACGTTTGCCCCATATACATTGGCTTCAGGATGAAAGACTTGGCCAAAGTTCGTGATCTAGCGCCAACACCAGTTTTTTTTTTTTCATGTCAAATAATCAGCTTTTATTCCACCAGAACTTTGATCAGTGTAGATCTGTGTGAAACAGGATCTCAAGCATGGCTTGAAACTGAGACTTATGCCTTGGAAAGAGAATCCAA
Organism: Leuresthes tenuis; assembly: GCF_036924035.1. Classification (NCBI taxonomy): domain Eukaryota; kingdom Metazoa; phylum Chordata; class Actinopteri; order Atheriniformes; family Atherinopsidae; genus Leuresthes; species Leuresthes tenuis. The sequence goes on from NW_027325378.1 coordinate 16,262,025, forward strand.
CTTGTGGCCTGTTTGGCGCAGCTGCATTAGCGCAGCCCTAAAATGGATTGTGCAAGTGCACAGGATTAGCAGATAGCAGGCAGAGTTTTTACATATGTGTCAGTGTGTGTAGTGTATATATATGTATATATATAAAAGCATCTGAGCATGTCTGTGTTGGTGTAGGACGGTAGTATGTGGTGAAGAGGAAAGATTTGCACCTCTATTCATGCTGCTGAAAACCTGCTAACCCTCACATTTTCAACTCTCAGTATTGTGAGGTAAACGCATTTTTAGTCAAGTAGACCCCTCCTCTCCAGAAGATTTTTGAAGCAAAGGCAACAAGAACATATTCAAAATAGCAATGCCATAGACCCTAAAACAAACATTTTGGATTGGAAGATGAGGCTTGTCATCCAAATACAAACATACCCCAATACCATCAAATGGACTTCAGCCTGCTGACAAAATGAAAAGCAAAGTATGCAATTATTATTATTTTCCCTTCAGGAAATAGCACTGACATAGAAATGTATACATAGCAATCATGTTAATCCTTTAAACACTCATTTAAGTGCTCTTGGTTTTATTAACCATCATCATAATATGAATAATAGTGGGTATTTTTTTCTCTCCTAAGAGAAGAAAAATGAATGTAAGACCCAGATTCCTATCCCACATTGCACTTAGTGTTGTTAGTTGAAGAGAAGGAAAGGCACACAGAGGAAGCTTTAAATCCTTGTCAAAAAAAAAGACATTAGACCTGAGCGAGATGTTCATTTAGGAAACCTGTGTGAAGGTAGATACATGGGTCCATTAATTACAATAATCACATCGTAGGTGTTAGAATAATTCATTAACTCAGATTTAGTTAAGGCTTCATTTAATAAGTCCTCACTGGTCAGGAGAATAAGAGACAGGAGAGAGGAAGGTGGGAGGGGGAAGAGGATAGAAAGAACGAAAAACGAAAGAAAGGGAGGGGAAGCTTGAGAGAGAGAGATACAGGGTGCCTATTAAACCACAAGGCCTGGATTGTCAATTTGTGTTTGAGCGTTCCACTGGGGGAACTGTTCCATCCTTTTTAAGAGATATATCATTTTATAAAAGACCAAAGGGAGGAAAATGGAGACAAAAACTGGGGGGATGGAAGGATGGTTGTGATACTAGGGAGGGATGGAAGCAAGGAGTTACAGAGGAGGGGTGGCTGGTTAGGGAATCAGTTTTGCCTACTATATTTAACTGACCCATAAATCTGTTTTTAAATTCCCTCCATTTGAAAACACCCGGGCGAACAGGAGAATAGAAAGCAATGGAAGGAAAGAAGGGAGGGTTTTTCTTTTTTGCGCCGGCTGTTAAGTACCACAATCCATGCATAGCCAGCGCTACATTTATCCTAACAATGTAATTGGTCCAGCTCCCTTGGCTGGTGGCTCAGTTACTGGCCCTCCCTCAGGTCCCCCAATGTGTGTGTGTCAGTGTGTGTGTGCACGCACAACTGTGGCCCTCCCTACAGGCCTAGAATGAAGAGAAACCCCTGGCTTCTATTGAGAAAGACAGACTCACTGGGGGGCATGGTGGCTACAGTAGGCTAACTCTGCTAATGCTAACATAAATGATACACACCTGCTAACAATGCAACTTCAGGGCTATTAGTGTGTATGTGTGCAAAATAATGTGTGTTTGTATGTGTAGGTACTGAAAAGCCAGCTGGGAGTGGGGTTGTGAATTGCACCGAGGGCAACAGATGAAAAGCAAAGGACTCACACAAACAAAACTGCATACACACACTAACATACACACAAACACAGACTCATGCTCAAACAGCCCCACACCAGCCTCTCCTCTCTTTTTGGTCTTTCTCTCTGACACATACGTATACAGTACACGTATTCGCAGACACACACTCACACTTTGCATTGAGCTTCAGTGCAATTACAAGGAAGAGGACAAAAGCTTCACATACAGAAGCAGTGCAAGGGTTGGCTCACTGTTTCACCTGGAGCTAAATATCAGAAGCGATAAGAGAAAAGACGAGAGGGAGTGTGGGAGAGGGGGGAGGGAGGTGAGGGGGATGAGAAGAGAGAGATGGATGGATAGGGGGAGGAAGAGATGGCAGGACAAGAGGGGAAGACCAGGGAACGGTGAAGAGATGGGAGAGCAGGTGGTTACAGCTACAGAGAGTCTAATATTGTTTCTTTTGTTGATTGCTGTTTAACTTATTGAGGTAATTTACAATTTTTTTGTCATATTAATACAGACAACAGCAAAATTGGATGGTAATAGATAACACAATAGCGGCCAGATATAGAAATAAAAAGAGGAATTAATAGGAATGATAATGGAAGAGGATATTGGTGCAGTAGAGGAAAATTTGGCAAGAATCAAAATAATTGATGTTGGGCAGGGATGAGGAAAAACAGGGGGGTGATGATGTAGAATAGGAGAGAGCTGGCTATGAGGGAAGAGGAGGAGACAGGAGCAGCATAATGAAATGCTGGGCTAATTTGGAGAACTCCAGCTGGCTGAAGCCAGAGGGCCTGAGGTTCCAGAACATCTGAAGCACCTTAATACTGAATACACACAGAAACTTTGACTTATACACAGACATAGATGCAATCATGTAATCATACAGCAGTTAGAAAAAAGTATATTTCACACACCTGACTGTTGTGCAATCTGCCTGTGTGTTAGAAACTACAAACACCAAAAACATCCTGGTGTGGTATGGCATTGTGTATATGTGCCTATGTTGATGTGTGGGTTTGTAATTAATGAGGTCTAAGAGTTAGTTAAATCCTTTTTGTGTGTATATGTGTGTGTATGTCAATGCTGGAGTTATTAGGGGGAAGTATGCAGGAAATTGGTCTGAACTTGCTTGCAGAAATTACCTGCTGCTCCATAGTTTTGTCACTTGTTTTTTTTTAATATAACCAGTACAACCCATTTAGGAACAATAGGAATACAACACAATGTCAAGTTTCCCAATGGCTTACTGGCAAAGAACTTACATATGCTTTGTCTACCTGAGATTGTAACTATGATGGCCTCAAGCTTTGCTGACATTACCACAGAAAAATTGGGGGGGTATTCAAATCCATATCCATCCAAACAAACAGATGAAAAAGAAACAAACAATGGGCAAGTGAGCTCAGTGCACTGAAGCATAAGAAAACTCATGCAAATGGCCCAAACACATGCAAATAAAGAGAATATTTTCATCAGCGACACAACAAATGCATGACAAATTAACTCCAAATAACCAACAACAGAATATCAATGGTTTGCTTAGAATGAGCAAATGGTTAAGGCTCGTTTGACCCCTACAAAATAATCCAGCAAGAATATTTCCAATATAAAACATGCGGAATTGCTTTATGACAACAGGTTGCATGTAATGGATTAAATTATTTGAAAAATAGATGTCTACTAGGTGTCTTTATAGAGTCAAGCATCGTTCTCAATGGCACTCAGTCATAATTTGATTGACAAAAAGAGTTGCCAAGTGCCATAGTTAATCTTCAACATATTTTCAACCATGTATGGACCGCTGAGCAAAATGACTGGCTGAAATGTTTGAGTAAAATTTCTTTCCTCTGAGGCTACATTGCAGTAATGACTAAAAACACAGCTGGATTAGAGCCTCTCATGTTTATGACCAATAAGGTTTTCCATCTGCAAACAATGCCTAACTATATTTTGTTGCCCTCCTTCATTTGGTTAACCTCAAGCCTTTATGGTTACCAAGGGGTGGCTTGGGGTGATGGCATTTGACTCGAGACGAGAGCCAGAGTGCAATGCTGACTAATCTGTAACATCTGGTAAATTTTATGAGACTCACAGAGAGAAAAGAATGATGCCAGGTTGGCAGGTGGAGAAATGAGGAGCAGTCAACTTTAAATTATTATAACCCCACACACACACAGAAGTAGTGACTAGACTTCTCGTGTTGCCAGGGTATAGTGGCTGCTGATGCCAAGCAGCTTGTCCCAGAAAGTTATCCAACACATATTCATGTCCTTGTGTCTGCAAGTGCTTGTAAATAGATCAACAAACACAGCCTCTGTTGGAGTTAGTCTCTGCTAAACACACACAAACACAAACAAATTTGTGAGTCGTCATAGGGCGAGAGCTTAGCCCCATCCCTTTTTCAATCATCACCCAAGCCTCCGCTCCTAAGGCACCATGAGCCCCTGACCTAGGAGCTGTCAGCAACTCAAATGCTCTTGTAAATAATGTTGAGGCTTACATGTGAGTGTACCTGTGTTACCCAGTGGAGGACTGTACAGTAGAGGTGAATTTGGTTAAACTCAAATGCACTTTCACATTTACAAGTCAAATCAACAGACAAAGAAAAGCAATTTGTAATAAAAGTAGCAGTGCAGGGCAGACTTCATACACACTTTCAAAAGTGTCCCAGAAGAAGCTCAATGCTTCACTTAAAACTATCCATCCAGTTTCTATACCTGCTTAATTCAACTTAGGGTTGCAGGGCGGCTGGAGCCTGTCCCAGATGTCATTGGGCAAGAGGCAGGGTACACCCTGGACGGGTCACCAGTCCATTATAGGGCCATATAGAGACAAACGAGACAAAGAACTATCCATGTCCACACTCACTCCTAGGGTCAATTTTATAGTTAGCAATTAACCTAACATGCATGTTTTTGGGCGGTGGGAGGAAGCCAGAGTTTCCAGAGAACCCACGCATACACGGGGAGAAAGAAACTCTACACAGAAAGGCCGCAACTGGGATTCAAACCTGGAACCCTCTTGCTGTGAGGCAACGGTTTCACTGAAAACATGTACCTAAAATATTATTTTTACAGAAAGGACAACACCATGGGGAATCAAGTGTGGAAATTATCTAAAGAACTTTTGAGAGTACAAAATGATTGACAGAGCTGTCAGATACCACAAAAATAAATTACTATACATACTTATATATATATGAATAATACATTATGAATTAATCTGACTTGTAGAGTAGAGAAAACTCTGAAATGCTTCCAATGTGATATGAAACCATGTGAAGGATGAAAAAAAAAAAAAACATAGCTGAATGGGATACATCTCTGAGCAATGAAATGCAAGGGTTAGGGGTTACAAACAACCTCACAGCTGTCATGAGAGACCATTGTCCCATTGACTTGAAAAGTGAGAGGTTAGTGGTCCAGTTTTCTATGTGTGAATAGATTCAAATCTAAATTATGTATTTTGTTGTCACCTTAACCTGGCTTTACACTGGGAAAGTGCTGCATGTGCTGAACTGCTGCATGAATGTATGCATCCATACCAACAACCTCTCTGTTGGCCCCATACCATTAGGGTGTTACACTAATCACTGGGGTTCGAAAGCAACCAATAAGATCACCTTTAAAATCCGCCAAAATGACTCACAATAAAATATTTGTATACTGTTTATTCTACTTTGAATGTGAATATTCAGGTTTCTACACACACAAATAACCATTCACATACACTTCTGAAGCAAGGACCGTTTATCTTCCCTGCACAAAATTATTTTCATAATCACCTGGAAAATGAAACCACAATGTCACACAGTACAGCACAGGGGGGGTGGCACACACACACACGAACACAATATACTCCATGTTGTTCGCTGTACCACGCGGCAATCACACGTGCGCTGCGCACTAGGATGAGAGCAACAGCAATAAATTGGATTTCCCAAGGATGATGGTGTGATGAAAGATTGTGTGTTTTTCTCATCTACCGCCAGTGCTGTTAGAGCAAGGCATGATTAAATAAAACCTTGCCCAAGTTTCAATAAATGCATTATAACAATTGCATTTCCTTGACAAAGATTTAGGGACTGGTGTGATGCGATTGGATTACTGGGGAACATTGAGCTTTTTTAATGCTGTTTTTGCCCTGCCTTAAGTTGAACGTACACCTCCACTTGAGCAAGTTTAAAGGATTTCTCTCCTCTCAACATGTGGTTAGGGACTTTGATGATGATGATGGAGAGGGCTTTGGCTCATCCCTCTCTTTTCTCAGGCTTTATGCAATGGAGAAAATAAATGACAGCGTTTCTGCCTTTCACCACAGTTGGAAACTACTTTATTTACTCCCAGTGACGAACATTGCATGATTTTCTCGTTAATCCCTGATCAGGGTTGAATGAACAAAGCAGCTGCATGGCGCCACGCGTGTCAGTTAAGAACATTTTAACACCATTTCTTATTTGGTTGCAATAAATTGTAGTTTGATCAAGTAGAAAAAGTGTGTTTGCACTGTCCTCTGAAGTGCTCTGCCAAATGTTTCTTGTTCAAAGCTAACACAAAGTATATAATACATCTCATATTGTTTTTTGTTTTATTCCAGGACAGTTTGACATGATATAGAAGGAGCCTTTTTCATCAAATGTAAAAGAAAAACTGGTTAGTACATGTTCAAAATTACCTCAGAATCTCTATGTGGTGGACTTGCAGTTGCAACACAACTGACTGTAAGTCTGTCTTCCTGTGCTGTAGACTGCCAAACATTAACTGTTAATAGTTAACACTCATAATAATAATAAAGGTATGAAAACTGGTTAATGTTAAGTCAAGGGGAAGAGGGGAAGAGCGGCAGCTCTGGATTTAGAGAACTGAGGAGAAAGAAATTGAAAAAGAGAGTAAATAAGATCAAGGAAACGAGTAAAGAGCTGACTGAATATATTAAGCATTTGCTTGTGTCACCTACCACCGTGAGAAGATTGCAGAAATGTTCATTTTGCTTAAGCGTCAGTTGTCACTGTTTTGATTGCTTTAACCTGTCAGCAGAAGCACATATTGATGTGTGACCCTCAATTATGCAATTCTGGCAGGTTGCAGCGGGCTGATTTATGACACCACACCTTCTTTTTCTTACTTTATCTTTCACCCTGCACCACATCATACACACCCATACAGTTACATCTTATACACTGACATAGACTGCATGTTGGAACACAGTATGAAAGTTGCATTGCTAGGTTGAATATCTAACATCTAACATATCTTTCAAACACTCTCATTTCCATCAGGATCTCATCATGTCAAAATACTGACAAATTTTTGAATGATCCTAATAATAGTAGTTTTCAGACGGATGGCTCTTAGATGGCTGAGTGAGGAATTCTAATGATTGATTAATTCCATACTTGAATGTTGGAGGGGTAGCAGATCAATAAAACACAATACTTCTAACTGACTAGGAGACTCAGCTTCTGTGATAGGAATTGGAATCCAGTCAGTGATTGTCATTGGCCATCTTTTCTAAGTTTTAACCACCAAAACTTTTGCGGTTAGATGTAAGTAAAAACCTGCTTAGGTTGGAGATCATGCAATAGATCACGATTAGGCTGAAAGTACAACGGCAACCATTTTTGATGGGTGACACCTTTGCCTCAAGCTTCTCCTTCATTCTTAATTTACCACAGAAATTTGTCTCAACTGGCTGTGATACAGACAATATTTCTGCACGTTACACTTTGACCAACTTGTCGCACTGATCATTTCACCTCATATCATTATTACGCTCAGTCGTCATGCAGTGAAAACTGTGAACGAAAGAAATCAAGAAACAAAAAATGTAAAGTCTCTTTAGTCTGCCACATCCTATGTATTATAATTTGACAGCTGTATGGGTTTTAACTGATCGAACTTGATCAATTTACCATTTTTTTTGGTGAAAACCAAAATGAGTTTTGCAGTAAAGTATTGAAGTTGGAGGTTATTTTGTGCCTGACCAATTTTTGAGTCTCTTGCTGATGGTACAGCACTCTTCATCCAGTGTGCTACCGAGCTAAGTAAGGTATTGAAGATGATGAAAGGCAACATATAACTTGTTTAAAGCAAGCAACACTGTTTCTCTAACGTGAATCTTTTAATGCCTGCCTCAAATCCCCTATTTTTACCTATGTCTAAACCCAACCAGATGGTTTAGAGTTGTGTCCTACAACACAAATCGGTAAACAGTTTCATGAACCGCTGTTCTGAAAGACAACAGCTAAGTACATTGTGGTGAAATTAAGCAAATATTTGAGGCAGTGTCAGGCATAGTTCTTGCTCCTCCTACCCTATCACAGTACAGGAAACTATGATAATATGTGTCTCTGCTGAAAAACAGAAAATCTATATTTTTTCCTGCAACCCAGCATGAAATTTAAAGTAATATATGTCAATAGGACATCTGGTTTATGTATGAAGCTCATTTTTGTGTGTTTAGGCAAGGGGCAGGACTTGGCAGCCAGCAGCCTATAGGAAAAGAATATTTTGATGTGGAGAGATCAAATGAAACATTGACACAAATGTGATGGTGTACAAATAATCAGAATAAAGTTTGGTGTCCAAAGAATTTGAACTGGTTTTGGTGGTTAGACTTCAGTGCTGCATTAAAGTGGAGCATGACATGATGGAACGTAGGAAAGAGCCAGAGTCTAGATGCTGGTGGTGGGCCTCTTTTTCAGGCTCCATCTTAAGCAAGTGGAGAAGGCTGAGTTGGGGAAGAGGTGGGATGCATGGGTGGGATGTATAGAAGGAGAATGACAGCAGAAGTGAGTTTTAAAAAGAACGGAAAAGATGGAAAAAGCAGAAAAACCATTGGATCAAAGCAGTGATGTCATAATTATAGTGGAAAGTTTGACAGCACAGGAAAGAAGGGAAGGGCAGGGAAGCAGTGAAAAGCCAAGTGGCAAGAAGGAGTTAAAGAAATGTATCAGATCTCCCTTACTAAACTTTCGCCAAAACTTCATTTTGATGCAGTACATTAGTACGGGGTCAGTTTAATGCAAACCGTGATGCTTTCCTAACCATAACCATCTTTGTTTTAATACTTAACCAAATTGTGTTGTTTTAATTGACCTTGAACTGAACCAGGTAATTTGCAATTTGGCAACAGAACAGTGAATGAAACCGCAAGGAAACAAGGAAACTGAATGCAAAAACGGATGCCACCAGGGTGTGTGGCGACATCCTCCAAAGACTCTGACCTCCAAATATGGACTTTTTTGATTAATGAAAGTGGTCCAACTGTCAATACGTGACTATTTTACCAAATGTTGTGACACCGTGCTACACAATAGAGTTATTTTTGTGTGTCGTAGCATGAAAAAAAAATCAAATCAAATAATTAAATAAAAACACCAGCAAAAATCACGATGATGCACAAGTATTGATAGAATAAATGTATGTGAATTTCACATTATACAGTAAGACTTGGTTAGCTCTTTTGGGAAAAAAGTAAGTAAGTAGTGATTATATATGTGTGTGTGTATGTGTGTGAGAGAGAGAGAGAGAGAGAGAGAGAGAGAGAGAAAGAGAGATTTGTTTACAGTATTGAAGTAAGAAATATTCTAAGCAGTTGATAGGATTAAAAAACTGTGCAGTTTTACATAAAAAAAGAAAGACAAAAAAGTAAAACATGGGCAAAACAATGTGACTGTTATTATGATTATTTCAACAGGCAAATATGTGACATTATAGAATGTCATAAAAAAGTGACATTGAGTAATGACAAAAACATGCAACAATAACCGACTGTTGCAAAGGCTGCTATGTCTAATCATTCCAACCTAAAGTGACATCCAGGTTCCTCAGTGCTAAATAAAAATAGAAAGCTGAAATGCCTTATAATGAGCAGAAATTGTTTTATTAATGTTTCCCCCTCTTTTCTCCTTCTCCCTCTGTTGGAGGCATCCTGCATTCTGCACAGCATAGCTCACAGTTCCTCCCTGCTTGCACTCTCTCCTTGGAGGGAAAGTCAAAAGGTTTTTCATTTATCTCAGACCGAAGACGAAGCATAAAACACAACTCCCCCGAGAGACCCACAAGGAACCTGCAAACACCTTGCCCCAAATATCTGATCTTAGAGGAGCAGAAAATAGCATGCATGCATTTGCTTGCTAGGACGGAGACTTCCGTCATTCCCTAGACGCTGTGTTGTCATTGAACATTTTGCCGCTGTGTGTTAGGAATATAAAAATACATTTAGATTCTTATTGGGAAAAGAAAACACATCGCAAGTACAAAAGATAATTGTATTGAGTTGCCAAGCTTGAGAAATAGGCAATGCTTGAGCTCTGAGATTTTGAGTGTATTATGCATGTGCGTGCATGTGTGTATATTTGCTTGCTTGTGTACCTGGAGCTTGTCAGTTTGTGTGTGTTGTATTGACCAGATTTTTATCAATGCTGAGATTCAAATATTAAATGGATCATTGGGTTGCTGAAGTGTTGTTTGAGAATTTTTAAACTAAACAAACTAACAAGAAAGATTCTAAAAAAGTTTGAACCTCCTTCAGAGGTGTCTTATTTTAGCAACTGTACCTGCAAAATGTAAACACATAATGGTTTACATCCAAGTTCTTCAGTACATTTAAGGTTGATTAGTCTCGTAAATTAAAATTATAGTGTTCTGCTTTTTTCTTACAATCCAGTGAACAAGTGCAGAGTGGCCTATTTGACTTTACTGGCAATATATACTCTAGATGCACAGAGTATGTCATTGTGAAATAAAATGGGCTTTCATGGTTGCTTTCACTGCAGGGTTTCATGCCTTCATCTGAACAAAGTCACCGGCAACAGTTAATCTGAGTCACAGAGAGAGGAACTGGTAATGTCAGTTATGGCTGATGGCTCAAAGATATACTTCCTTATGTTTGGCAAGTTAATCTCTCACTCACACACCCTCTTTTGCTGGAAGCTATGATAAATCAGATTGACAAATGGTTAACTACTCGACTGGAACAGTCTGAATGTCCGTAGAAAAACAAAGAGAGAAAATTTGTCATTTTTCTTTCCATTCCTTTTATCATGTTTTCTGTCTGACTCGCTGTCAGTCTCATGCAAACTTTCACTGTAGGGTTTTGCTGAGCCCTTTCTATTTGTCTTCAAATAAAATGGGAAAATTCAATTTTGTTTTTTCCTACACTTTAGGATGTGTAACTGTACAATAGAATATAATAGAAGTACTTTATTCATCCCAAACTGGGAAATTACTTAATTACTTACAAGTTTCCTTTGGTAAACTACAACAGTAAGTTTGAGCACCTAAATGTAATATTGGTTCATGTTATTGACATACTTCGCAATAACCATGTTTTTTATGTTTAAAACTGGATGTATTTTTTCCACTCTGATAAGTACAGCAATTAACACACAATAGTGAGTACAATCAGGCATCATAAGCATGTCTGCCAAGGCAAAAAGATGGCTCGGGAATTTGTTCCTGGACAGCCCACTCTTTAGACAAACTGTTTGTTGGTGGGTCCGTGTCTGTAGAAACATTTCTTGACAAGTGCTGTACAGCACAACATCAGCACACAATTTATGATTCAAATCACAAATAAAAGAAAAAGTCTTTTGAAGCAGCAATGGCACACTCCTGTAGAGACAAGGCGTCTCACATTATCACATCTGGCTTATTTTGTGAAAGCAGGGCAACATGTGATATATTTGCAAACATTAATTTGTAGCTGCATTCATTTGCACCTTTTCACAAATGTAGTAGTAAAACAAATGTTACAGAGCAGAACTGCGAAAAAAAAAAACCTCCTTAGGAGACCTCCAGGGAGGCCTGGCTCAGGGGGCAGACTTCCAACCTCCTCACTGGGAGGGTGACCTGCAGAGGAAAGGGGATCAGTAAGACCTTCAAAGGCATGTTAGTGGGAGGGACAGACACGACCCACATCCAAAACACATTAATTCCTAGCCCATGAATGCAACACAAGTGGTAAATTTGCCACACTAGAGCAGAGAGGCATACATTTAGTACATGACCACATATGAAAAATACACAAGGTGAACAGATTTGAAATAGCTATAAAAACACTGAAAAAAACTTTGTTTTCATTTTCCAGCTACACACACACACAAGCAGAAACTTTCAATCTGGTTATCTGCCTAGGTCTCTTGGCTACAGGGCTTGTGGGATACCCCTGCTTCTTGGCAGTCATTTCTAACACAAGCTGGAAAAACAGGCTTTGAGTTTGTGTGAGTGTGAGTGCATCTGATCTTCTGAGTCACTCTATGTGTTTTGTTTTTACATGAGTCTTTGCTTATTTGTGTGTCTGCGTCTCAGGCATGTGCAGTTTGTCTTGGCTTTTGTTTGTGTGATAACTTGTATTTGCATGCCTAAATGTGCAGGCAGTTTTGCATACATGTGTGGATTGTGGGAGGCAATAATAGATCCATACTCAAACTGGAAGAACTGTGGAAAAATCATGCAAGGGCATGTCAGTTAATTAGAGGACAAAAGTGAATCAATCTCCCTCAATTTTTTTTTACGCAGGCAACAAAAAGAAGATTATTTTTTGCCCCAACTCAATCTTTAAGAAGGGCAAAAAATCCCCAATTTATGTCTGAATCTATAAGTAATTTAATGGAAAAATCTAAATTTTAGAAAAGCAAATTAGGTTTGTGTTATTTGGCCTGAACTGTCTCAAGGGCAAAAATGAAAAAAACTGAACTAAAATGTTCACATTTCATGTTAGGTTACCCAGAAGCAGTCTTTAGACTAAACAACGATTTCTTTTTTATTTGAATGACTCAAATTCTTTAATTCTTTGCATTTCTAGTGTTTCGTATTTGGCTGCTCTGTGACTTTAGAATAGCATAGCTGAATTGGTGTTGTCATTAATAAGTACACATTAATGTAATTTCAGTTATCATTGACATGACATTTGAAGCGAAAAGCACAACAGTGATGAAAGAAAGATATCCATTTACAACTCACTTACATGTTTTCCTAAGAACTCACACATGCACTTCTAACTGCGGTTTTTACTGCCTCCTGTCTGGGCTTTCAGGTCACCTTTAATTACCTCCATCCGTCCGTCCCTGCTTCCCTTCATCCATTTATTCATTCTTTCTATTTTCCCTTATGGGTGCTGAACTGAAATGGCTCAGCTAAAGTGATGAAGTCTTTTATCTCTACAAATGTCATGCATGTATTGTGTGTTGCCTTAATAACTGATCCAATCACCTTAAGTGGTGATTCTATGGAATTTCTTGAATTCCTGAGGACCTTTTTTTGGTCAATAAACACTGTTTAGTTCCAGAACTTTACTTCACTGGTGTCATGATGTTGAACATTTTTTTGCACCAAACAAGTTAACAAGGCTTCTGTAGCAGCTTTACATCATACTTTTCCCATCATCTTACATAATAGGAATAAAGTATAGAAAAGAAAGCCATGCAGTATGGGTGAGCTGTCATCACAGGCCTAAGCTGGCTAAGAATTTAATGGGTCTGACGGTTGAAATAAAGCCACTAAATCCCCTCTGTATCTGTTACGTCTAACCAAACAAACTGGTCACTGTCATTACTGTTTACTCTCTCTTTCCCTCTCATTCCGCCTCACTTCCTGTACATCTACACGTGATGTGTCCCTCTCATAATCCATGCTGTCATCAACAGATTCACCTTTAAGCCTTCATTTCAATTTGGAAACCAGTGAAAGTGAAAGTCAGCCACTGGTTTTGTTCAGTAAGTGTCAGGAGCCCTCCTGAATTGGTTTGATTGCTGACTAAGCAAACTCCATCCCAGAGTCATTCAAAAAGGGAGGAAAAGGCATGTTTGGTGTGGCAACCTTCCTGGTAGCAAGTCATCCAGAACCCTAAGGAGAGCAAGGAGAGGAGATTTCACTGCTTGTCAGGAGATCTACAGATATTTGCCAAGGCTGCCAGATACTCAAGAAAATTTCAGAACTGAGTTTCTCTCTCTTCCTGCAGTGCAAGTAGTGTGAGTTTGTAGCCCTTTTCACACAGTGGCTGCGCCTTATTAGAAGTAAAATAGCATAGTTGTTAAAACCGTTCCCCTTTGGTAAATCACACAGATCAAAAGAGTGTGCACAAGTGTGTGTGACATAGCAAGCTTCAGCTGAGTGGCAGTTCTGCCGTACTGTCTCATCATCACCAATTTGGCTCTGTGACTCCCTCGGTTCTTGGTTCAGAGGTGTATTAGCACGCCTCAACTTTGACCCCATTCTGCCTCTGTACTTAAACACAGGACCCTAATACGTATCAAGGTGTATCAGTCCCACTTTGAAGTTGGTATTGTGAAAAAAAAGCTTGGTGAGTGTGTGTGTGTGTGTACGTGTGTGTGTATTCACAATCTGATCTCATGAGAGAACAGCTACACTGACCCACCAAACATTCAGAATGAAAGAATTACTGATATTTCCTTACTCATTTCTCTACACAGGTGCAACATCCATACATTTTCTGCATCAAGTGTTTTAAATATTTATGTCATATACTTGATATTTGATGACCTAGCAAATTATTTCTGTCTCTTGAAGTCCACTTTCTATTTCTGACTAGTGTTGATTTGGCTAAAATGGGTTATAAGGAAGAAAGCACTAATCCACAGACCTTCATGTGAGAGATTGTTAGGCCAAGATGTGTTCTACAGTGTTTTCTGCTTCTCTATTTCTAGTACATGTTTAGAATTAGAATGAATTTACATTGCTTGGTCCAGATGTTACAAAATCAGTTGGAAAAACCTACAGCCATGAAGCCAGCACCTTCTTGACATGAGGATATTTGTTCCTGTTACACATTCTTTAGACTGGGCTGCTATTCATGTTTGCATGTAAATGAATGTCCAACCGTGAGATTTAGATTTAGATACTCAGTGAAGTGACAGAAAACCAATGAACATGTAAGTATGCAAGTGAAAAAAACAACAACAAAAAATTTAATAAAAAAGGTCTGTCTGTCAACTAGGTCTGTCATAATATCACATGTTTCCATCATAATGATATTATAATATCAGTAGAAACATAAAAGAAATTGTGCTATTAGACGAAGCCACCTTTGTTTTTAGAATAATTTGTCTTTCTTTTAGGCAATTGATTGATCTCAAAATAACAAATGGATGGACTTTGTAATCAATAATAATGTGATTTTATGAACTGAAATCAAGACAAAGTATCATTGTTTATGTATAATTCCGCTGTGTCTCCACAGCGAAATCAAAACTAATGATGGAATATTTTGTATTTTGTAAAACAGTCACAAACAGAATTTACTAGGCAACAAAGTCTCTGTTGGGAGGTTGGAGAAGTTCAGTTGCAGCTTAACACACAGGACTATGAAGCTGAACATTCCAATTTTACATCTGTCCCAACCACATATATTGTGTTGTAACTTCACTTTAGGAAGTTTTAGGATTCAGTTGCTTTTTCCTTGCACTGTGTTTGCATTGAAATCTACATAGTCAAGTTATCTGTTTAATGACTATTACATTTTCTGCTAAGTAACCATTTCATGTTTTTCCATGAGACTGGGCTGATTATCAACATAATATTAATGTGTCGTTTTTTTATATATCAAGATTATCATCAGTTCTGGTATATCCCAACACCTCAAATGTGATCATTTCATGGCAGATCTGGAGATACAGAAATAGAAAGAGTAATTCACAAACTTAACATCCTAAACTATACATCTACTGTAGCGGTTCTCCTGAGTATTTCTATCATCATGTTCATTCACTTTTAGGTGAGTGTTATATCACTTAGTTGATACATTTATCATCCCTTGCCTGTTTCAACAATCTGAACACAGAACTTAACTATGCAACTGAGTCCACTTCAGCGAAGCAGAACACAATATTGAGATGTTTGCCAAATGCCGGAAAAGCTTTTTAAATGGCAGGAAGACAGATACAGGCAGACATGATTGCTCTATATGATTACTATAAAAAAATCACTTAATTTTCCAAATTGTTAATTCAAATTAAATTCAAACTCACATTTACTGCTGCTCAAATATTCAAGCATACAGGTGAGATTTTGGTGTGAAATGTTATAGCGAAGTTATGGCAAACAATCCTGTACTTCTGCCTTCCTCCCTTTTAATAGACCAGGTTAGTCTGAAAATCTCCTTGACTCAAGTTGTTTAATGACCATAACTAATGCCGCTGTGCTCACCCCTCTCTTTGTCTTGTCTGTGTAGCCAGCCTAATCACTGCTGACAGTCAGCTTTGCTCTTTTATTAGCTCTGCGTCGCTTGCAATCAGTGGCAGTGAAGTCAGGCAGCAGGAAGGGCTTGTGTGAACTCAACACCCACTCTGGCCCAGTGCTCAGACTTGCACACATGCATACACACACACACACACTCACACATACACATTTATGGGTGCTTGTGCACTTTCATAAAAGACAATCTCTCCTATAACCAAGTAAACAAATGAATACCGTTTCACATGTATGCATGCAAACGTATAGTGTATGTGGACACATTTGCTCTTATATTCATGTCCATGAAATTAGAAATGCATGCATGGGCACGCACGAAGGCACAGAATTCTCCGAACACACACATTTACTTTCAAAATAATGAAACAGCCTTGACTGGACAGTGAGTGGCCTCTCTGTATGTGGGTCAGACCCATGCAAAGCTGTATTGATTTTCGGCTGTGTGTCTGACTGTGTGCTCCCATGCTCAAAACACTGACTGCAAACACAACAGCTAGCAAGCATGTCTAAACACACGCATATTCACAGTCGACAGAGTTTGCTAGCCTCCTCTTGTCATTGCCCCACGAATTGGCAGACAATGGAGTTGTTTGATAAAGAGGAGGGCTGACATTCGAACGGGCAATTTGTGAGCGACGGGGCGCGAGAAAGGGATGGGGGTGGGAAGGGTGGGTCAGGAATTTGCTTCACTCTCTTTAAAGAATGTAGCGTCACCCATATGTCCGTCTGCCCTGGTGCATAGTCGATGGAGTGGAAGAGCAGGGATGCAAGAGTGCTCTCTTTTTCTTTCTCTCTCTGTTTACAGCCTATTTTTCAGGGCTTACAAGCCTCTCTACGCACTCCTGATACGGAGCAAGCGCTTAATGCTGTTTTGTCCATTGCATTAAACCATGTACTGGCCATTTAGGCCACTATTTAGGCCACGGCAAAGACAGATGGCCTTAAAACCTGTGCCATCCACAGTTGAGGTCAGAGCAGAACACAGAATTGGCACAGTGAAATATTCCCCACATTTGAAATACTGAAATGTACGTCATGCTGTATATCGTGTACCACCAGCACCCTTCCATGCTGTGAACTCCATTTAACTGCTTTTGAAAGAGTCCTTATTAATCTCCTTAACTGCAGGCTTTCAACTCATATTTACCACACCTGACCTTTTGACCCTTGCCAGTGGCTAGCATTTGATGTTGAAAATTAGCTAATTTGTGAAATGGCAGAATTTGGGGGTAAAGACCACTTAGAGCTAATGGCTGGCTCATCTTATTATAAGTGCCATGCTCAGGGGAGGGCAAGCACAGGGCAGTTGCGATACAGCTGTTGGTGAGGTGTACTGTATGTGCAAGAATGGACCATCTCAAAGAAGCCAGATATCTCTCCCTCTCACATCAATCTGAAAAGCTAAGACTTTCCCTATTCCATTAACTTGCCATTTGTTATCCTTTGTATGCTGTAGGCTTTTTCTCAATTACAGCCATTTATGGTTTCTGGAGTAATTACATTCAACTTGAGTTAGTTACCTGTAAGGTGTGTTCTACTGTAAATTAATTTGGAAGTTTCTGTCTTACTTCCTTTTCATTTGGTAGTAATGGGCTATACTTGTTCTCATGCAAGAGAACCAGAGGGCTGAATGAATTTGGAAGCAGGAAACTGACCTCATAAGGGAAAGAAGACTTCCAAGAGTTCAGAGCAATTTCAATTAAAGCCAGGAGACAGAACAGTGTGTGACAGATTATGTCAGTGTCATTAAACCATATTGTCCCAAGCAGGTAAATGCAGATAATAAAATCAAAATTATCAGCTAGCTGTCATGTACAAGATAATTAAACAGACAGTTAACATATTCCTTTCTACATAGACATATGACAACAGGGTCAGAAGCCAGATTGGAAGCAAAGTAGACAAAAGTCTGCTTCATAGTATTTATACTACTTGCACTGAAATAAGTTAATTTCTAAAATGATGATAATAATTTTAGAAATGATGCATGAAGTACTAAGTGGTCAAAACTCTTTTGAAAGTGAAACAGGACATTTTGTATAAAATTGCACAATAACTATGTTTGATTACAGGTAACCTGAGAAAACTAATTTATTTGTGTAGCTTCCTCCCTCTCTACTCTCTGTAATTTGTGTATTGGATGTCTGCTATCTCTGTTACCTTCAGCATATTTAGCCGGCCCTTCATTTGCACTGCTCGTTTAGGCTAACAGCTTATTCAGCCTGTTTATGGATGGCCCCTCAGAGCTAAATTAATAGACGAGGCTTTGGGGACCAGAGAGGAAAGTCATAAGCACGACTGTAATGCTCATTTGCAATGTAGAGACTAATTACCAATTTGCCACTCTCCAATCTTGTTTCATAATACGTTCCCGACTCAACTTCTTTTGTGTTTTGGTGCCTGCAAGCAATGTGTGACTTTTATACAACAGAGAGGGCTTTGCTTCTGTCTTCTTTATAACTTCATGTGCTGGAGATATTGAGTGCTTAGATATACCCCACACAGGCCTCACATCTAACATTCGCTCATGTGAGAACAGTGCTGTGATTGCCTTCAGCTTTGACAGTTCTCTTTGGTTGAAATTTTGATTCATGGAGAAAGACAGTTAGAGATGACAGAGAGCATCTAATGGAAAGATCTCAATTGGACATCTGTCATCTCTCTAAGTTACTCAGTGATTAAGTTGCCGAAGCAGTTTCAAAAAGTACTCGTTAAGTTTAACTTGAATAAGGAATTTGAAAGAAATGTTCTAAACAGCAGGCTATATAACCTCACTACTGTTTCATAGAAAGGGTAAAAACATTGGTAAATGTCAAAAAACACACAGGCCAATAATTAGAAATCATTTTGTTTTTAGGAATGGAAGTTACACGAGTTTCACCTGACACAAACATAAATGCCCTGAGAAGGTTACCCAATTTCAATGCTAAGCTACAGTAAACCAGTGTAAGTGATATGTAGAACTGTGATAAATGAAGAAAGTGCTCATGTACCAATTTACAAAACTATTGACCCAAATACATTTATGTCAGTTCTTAACAGAGATGGAAAGTGTGATATCCAAAAGACTTTGAGCTGAAATATGAACTAACAAGCCAGCAAGCAAAAGAACTAGCATGCCTGAGCTACACTGACACCATACCTCATCTGTATCGGACTCCTGCCTTTTATATACTTAATCTTTTGTAAAACAGCCAAAGAGTAATTTCTGATGTTGTTGATCTTTCAGCAAACCAACAAAGTCAGAGGATTACCGGGCTTTAGAGACTCAAGTATCAGAATCCAACAGCAATGAGTTGTGGGTGTGAGCTCTCAAATCTTGTGTAACGAGAAGTTCACATTATGTGTCATAATTTTTGTAAAGGCAGATTACAAAACTTGGTCAACATGCCAGGAGGACTTACTGAAAATGACTTAATGTTGTGTACTTTCACTTACTTGTGACAACACAACTCCCCCCCCCCCCCCCCCCCAAAAGCTTTCTTTGTCCCTTTTATGAATGAGCTGCGTGACGAGCAAAGCCAATTGAGTATGGTGATTGAACTAAAAACAACGGAAACGTAGTAATGCACAAAGTAAATGTTACATTCCTCTAAAGTTTCAAGGTTTTCTTCGTAACCATGGAAGCTGATTATCGACAGAAAATGACAGAACTGTTGTTTTGTCTCGACAGATGTATAGAAGCTTGTTCTCATGTTTTTTGGAATGTGGAATAAAAGCTAAATGTATAAATAAAACAAACATTTTCTGTTTCTAGTAATTAGCTTCAATTAATGTAAATAAACTGCCTCATACACGAAACAAACGGCACAGTAATCCACAGTAAAACATGTTACGTGTTACGACATGGTTACAGCTTACACATTTTACTTTTCCTGTGAGTTGATTCCTGTTATGTCATAGGAAAGCTGGTTGACAGAAAAGAAAAAAACCTGTCCATGGCTCTCTCACAATTTACAACCTCTGATTGTGAAACTGCTACATTTAGGACACGTTGAGAAATGTGCCTATATATTCTGCTAAGAGTGCAACCCCTTACTTGCAGCTATTCAAAGGGTTACTCAAAATGTGTGATGAAATGATTTAAAATGAGGACTTCAAAAACTAAATAATGAAATCAAATGATTCAAATGAATCAAAGAAGAAGTTTGAGGGACATATCTACAAGGTGCTGCGTAGCTTTATTGGTAGAATGGTGTGCCCAAAGTAAAGAAGCTGTACCCAGAACTTTGATGACTAGGTAGATACTGCATTTTGGTTTCTGTGCTTTAGCTAAAACAAATTATGTTGGTAAGTTGAATACAATAGTCTGCCTCAGTGTTTTGCAACGATTCATACAGATTCACTTTTTTAAAATAATATTTGCAACATAACATCTGGTAAATGTATTTGATTTGCTGAAATTCACTAATGCTTATTTCGATTTGTAGCAGGGTAATCAACATGATGTTGTTGGTTTTTTTGCAGCAAGTCCCATTAGGTTTTTTTTTGGATGGATGGACTAATATATATATATATATACACATGTATATATAATGTATAATGAAATGAAAAAATATAGTGAAAGAAAGAAAAGAAGAGGGCGATCTGTTGTCTTTCTCAGTCTGTTTCTCTCCTCAAGCTCCTCACTGGTGCCCCTGCAAAGACCTGTCACTTCTTCAAATCTAAACCCTAATGACAGGCTCTCTCTGCACCTACAGTAGCAACAAAAGGTGTTGAATAAAATAGTTGAGATAACACAAATGAAAAAAATCCCTTTTAACTCTCTTGATGTGTCATGTGTTTGTCCACCATCTTGTGACTTTTGCGGTTTTTGCTCCATTCTTTGGTAGCAGCCCTTGCAGTGTTACTAGTCTGCACTAAAATATGAAGGACGTTACAGCTTTGTTCAATTACACAACGTTGTCACTAGATTTACAACTCTTCTTGCTTGTATAGCACATTTTTTTCTTCACTGAGCACCTTGTGAAAATCTATCACAACTTGGGACAAGCCAAACAGCTACACAGCAGATTGGTGCTCGGCCCTGACTGAAAAGAGAAGATGTTGTGGCTTGTTACCCAAAAAGAGTCTGTGATCAGTGAAGAGGAAAGATTAGAAAGTCACTGTTTTGCTTCTCCCTTTGTCTCAAGTGATATTTCTCCATGTTAATACAGCTGTCACAGCACGTCTGTAACATCTGTGTGATTTGCAATTTAGTCAGATGACATCACACTTATAAAAACAGGATTGTAACAGTGCAGTGCAAGAGCTTGTAAAGGATTGCTTAACATCTTGGCTCTATGTTTTCTTTTGTGGCATTGATTAAATTCTTTGTTCTTCAGAGTTAAATGTTTACAAGGTTTTACTCCATGAAAATAGTGCCTTTGTGTCTTAAAATGTCCTTAATGAAAGTACAGCTTTGTTTCATTAATTATGTGCCAATCTTTGTGTTTAGAATTGGTCACGTCTATCACTAAAGCTAGGCTGCAGTTGCTTATCTTTGAAACTACTCAAACATAGTTAAACTACTCCACCAAACACAATGGTATTGGTCATTTTGATAAAATGCTGAACTGCAGTTTGACTGTGATTTAGTGGAAGAACATAAAGAAGAGGAAATAATAATGCAACTAATGTTTGATAAACTTTGTCGTTATCACAAGCTTTTAAGCTGTACCTCTCATTTTGATTGGTTCCTTTGCTTATCATGTATAACATATATGAAAGGGGGGGGGGGGGGGGGGGGGGCAACCTGGATAGGTCACAGGTGTATCCCAGGGCCAACACAGAGACAAACAGGAAAAGCATCGAGGCATGCTCACAATCACTCCAATGGTCGGTTTAGAATCACCAGTTAACCTAACATTGATGTTTTTGGATGACAGGAGAAGAGGCATTCACAGGGAGAACATATAAACTCCACACAGAAAGACAACGAGAGCTGAGATTTGAGCTGGGCACTGTCTTGTTGTGACATGACAGTGCTGACCACCATCACTGTGTAGTCCAACTAATTTTATGTCATGATTTTTGGAAAGTCTTGAATTGTAAACATACAAGAACAGTGCAGAGGGACACATTATGGCAAAACGTTTAACATTTCAGCTACCAGTCATAAACCTGACTTTCATAAGTCTCAACCTCACTAGCATACCTACTCAGGACAACTTGCAGATCATTCACCTTGGCGTTCACCCAGGAAGAGCAGATTTCATGAGATCCAAGGTCATAACTCAATGTAACGGATGTGATATGTGCATAAAAAACAAACATGTGAATTGATGAAAACTTTTTAACAAGACATGACTTCTTGAGAAAAGCTATCAGTTACACTAAGCTAACTGCCTGCTGAAGTTCAAGTTAAATTCTTAAGTTCTTTCGTGTGGGTTTAGCAGAACGGCAGAGCAACTAATGATGCTGCAGCTTAGCAAATCAAAGCATTTCTGCATACTTTATCACGGTGTAATGGAAATGATTTTCCTTTAATGTAACAATCAAAAAGACCACTTCGTGTTTATGAATAATTTCATATTAATTAATGCCTCTTCGTTTAGTGGCAGTGTGGCACCACTATTCTCATGGTGGTGTTAAGGTGAAAAAAAATAATGATTTCACTTCAAGTTCAAGAGTGAGGCAAACAGAAAGAAATGCAGTGTTAAATCACGTAACTTCTGCATCTAAATGTGTGTGCTTCACTTGTGTGTTAATCAGTGCACACACACAGTAGTAAACTGAGTGTTGAATCATTAACTGTAGGAAATAGATCATTAAAAGTTCAAAAGAGATCCAGGTTAAACTCACAGAGTGAACATTATACCCTTTAAAAACTTAAAAGGCAAGAAGCAGAGGACACAAAGTCTATGAATAGTCCAATGAGCTTGCTACTGCCTTGAGGGTCAGCGTTGCGTGTCCATTGAAGACAAGCTGAATGGATCTGGTCACTGGACATTTACATTTCAAACATTTTCTTAGATATTAAGACAGATGTATGGGTTAGCCAGTGACCTTAGAGAATGTAGTTAAACTTAATTTAGGCAATCAGCTGCTGTTACAGGAGTTTAACTGAGAATAACTATTACCTGGTATATTAAACCAGACAGGATATATGCTTAACAATGAAGTAGATACAGTTTTGAGTAGTATTTAAGGTCATAAACCTTGGGTAGGATGTTTATTGGGCCTAGTTGTATTACATTTAGAAATTAAGCAAAATCTTTATTGTTTTTCTGCATTGCATGACGTCTGCTTAAACCTTGTCGACCAAACTTGCTCTTGATGGTAGATAATATAGCTATTGTTGGTACTGACACTGATGAAGTCAAGCACAGTTTGACTGAAGAAAAACATGTTTGTCTTCAACAGTCAGGGGATAGAGATAACAGGAAACACATGATTTATTGACATGAATCAAAAGCAGCAGGTTTAATATAGACTTGTATTTGATTTAGTTGGAGTGCTTGACTGTGTGAACACTGATGCTATGTACATTGCTAATTGCAGGTGACTCTTAGGATTATCTATGTGGACTGAGCACACAGCACAACCTGCAGTTTAAAGCTCTTTGGACTGGCATTCAGCAAAGACTTAAGTTTGACTTTTTCTACAGGTCTGAAAAAACAGTATATTGGGGAAAAGAAATTGAGCTACTCATCTGACTCTGCAACTCTTTGAAAGCTTACTTGCGAAATCAAGATTTTGACATCTCTTGAAGTTCATGAAAAATATGGAGTTACTGTTCCTATGAAAAAAAACCCAGACACACAAGAGCAAATATGCCATTCTAAAGGTTGTCAGGTTTTGAAAACCACCTTAACTACTGCTACTGTTACGTCAGACACAGTCTTGCAACTGTATTAAGTTTACTGCAGAGGCAACTAATTCAACTGATAAGTTCTGTTTCTAAAGAACTGAAACAATAGAAGCAAATTTTGATGCTTATGAGCAATGGAAAATCATAAATCGTCGTTTGATTTGTCACTATCGGTAAACATCAGTGTCCCCATTAATATCACACTCCTATGTGTATTTCTTTTCATGAAGAGTGTGTCATCAGACTGAGGTTACTGCAACATATAAAGATATACTCTTCTGTGTCAGAATGCTATCTATATCATATCCTGTTCATACCGACCCTTTGAGCCACTGACACATCGCTGCCCATGGCCTGTTGCTCTTTCAAAAAGATCACAGGATGTTCACCATGCCATGACATCTCTGAATCTCTGAATAAATAGCAAAGAAAGCAAATGCATTCATAGAATCAAGTTTATTCTAATAATTGTCTGATTTCCTAGAGCGTTTTATGCCTGAACTTCCAGTCAATATGCTCATCAACGGGGGAGACTCACTGCCTGTCAAAAAGCACATAGTAAAGCCTTGTCATGGCTCTTATTGGTCAGCAAAATGTTTCTCAAACACTTCTCTCTTGCTTTCAATTTCTTTGAAATCATGTTCTAATGATGACCCTAGGCCCACTTTTAATCACTATTTGCATTGCGCTTTTTTGCAATTATTCCACTCCCCTGCACAATTTTAACTGTAGAAACATGAGATCCTGTGATTAAATCCCTTATAAACACAATCATTTGGGGCCATGTCAGTTTTCTCCTCAAGAAATGACACAATTATGTAGAAATTTCATAAGCCCTCTACAAGTTTTCCTCCATTTTTGCTATATCAGGCATAGCAAGTTTATTTCTACAGCATCTGTCCCCAAGTATGATGGAAGGGAAGTTGAGGCTTCACATACAAGACTTTCTTAAAAACGTCACTCATTCCCACTTTTACGTGGCCTCTGTGGTCAAACAGAAAGCAAAGCAAATATAATCCAGAAACAACAATGCTTGCCAAGTAGATGCATATGTTTTCTGACAGAATTATACGAACATTTCGGTGTTTTACAAAAATATACTCTATTAAATGGCCTGTCCTGATTCATTAAGTTCCTTTTACAGGAGGCAAAGGATCTTATGTTGTTATCAGTGAGAATTTTAATGGCATTGAAATGGCAGAGCCTCACATCTAATCTCAATGGGTTTTGTTACGCAGCTGAGCTCATAAGAATAAGAGAGAATATGTACAAAGGAAGAGATAACTATTTGACCTTTGCCCTTTTGAGATTGAATTATTTAGCATAAAGTAACAGTGTGAATATGATGTAAGACTTCTATGCTCAGATACAAGAAATGGGTTTCTGGTGCTGCAGAGCCACGTTCACGTTTGAGTAATCTACATGTGAATAATAAAGTAGCCTTCAAGGTTTATGTATTTTCCCTTCATGGGTGATGTTATTAATAGCTTCATCTTTCTTTCCGCCTTAAATACATGATGAAATATTTTGACAAGTCCATGGAAGAGAGAAAGGGGCCTAGGCCAAATAAACATTTGTTTTAATCAATCATTTAATTGTGAATTAAAGGTAGCTGTACACCCCGGACTGTCTCACTAGCTCTAATATCACCACGAGTCGAAGAGTTCCTGCTGTAAGTCACATCTGTATCTATTTAGGGAAAATCTTTACAGAAATAAATTATTTTTGAGCAATGAAGGATGAATCTCTTGTGTTTTCTTTGACCTTGTGAGCAAACAACAAAAAGTGGAGCAATCGATCGCTACCCTCTGAAGATACTGCGATATTGTATTTTGGAATGAACAGTAAAAGGAAAAAAAAAAGAAAAAAAAAAGAAGTCAAGCCAGATGAACAGCTGTATTGAGATAAACTGTCACCCCATATGCTGAGGGAAAACAATCTCTGCACATTATGGAGACGGAAGATGAAAAAAAATCACTTAATCAACTAACATTGATATTACTTCTGGCAATTAGGAGCATGCTGGTAATGATATGAGTTTTCAGCTGTAAATAATTATGCTGCCTGCAGGCCATGCTTTAATTCTCGGCTGTATCTATAAACAATAATCAAACCAACAGCAGCAGGCTAAAAGTTGGAGATTTGAGCTTTGCGGAGTAGCGGTTTGAGGGGAAGCTTATTGGAGCCCTGTGGTGATGCCAGTAGTCAGGGTCACCTTCAGGTGCTCTCTCATCTGAACACACACACGCTAATGTGCAGTTCTATTGATCAGCCTGGAAGTATCAACACAACACACACACATGCACATGCAGGTGCACACGAAGGACGCACACAAGGGCTCAGATATCCAAGCTCACAGACAGCATACTTTCTGATTATACATGGATGTAACAAAAAGAATCAAATCACAACATATGTTTTGATAATTAAGTGTTGCTTAATTCAAAAAGAGAGAAATATTCTATTGTATTTGTCATCAGTATTTACTTTTTAAATAAGGTCATTAACAAGTTTAAAATTGTTGATAAATTATTTGACTTCATCTTAATGTAACTGTACAGTCATCCATCCATATAGCCATCCACTATACAGTATACATGCTTAGCAATCATTTGTGTTTCACTTTGGCTACTTTAGAAAAGTATAGAAAGGTGAAAAAGCCTCTACCACAAGAACAAGACTTGACAGCTAACTTTCACTCAGTGTCAAACAGGAAGTGCCAAACGACTGATGTGTAAGGACTAAGATGAAGTGCATAATTAAAGAAACATATGAAAGCCAGCACAGGGCCTGAGATTAATTAAGGGGGTGCCAATACCCTCGTCAATATCCGATTAACTAATGACACATGGCCCAATGAAGGCTATTGATCTTCTCCAACTATGCAGCATTAATAGGTTGAACCCAACACTCAATCGGAGAGCTGACAGAAAACTGTGAGGAGAGTTTCATAGTACAAAGGCGGTGGGGGCCCTAAACACAGCTAAATGTCCCTCCAGTCATACATAACCAAATCACATTCACGTAGTGGGAACTCATGGGATTCCTTTATTGCTGTGACCACAACTGAACTTATTCAGCTTTGCTAGAATTCCCATCCTTTTAGTGATAATTAAAAATGACCCCAAAGGATCTCACTCCCCAAAACGAAGAAAAAAAAAAAGACTCAATCTAGATTAATGGTGGTGGAATCGCCAACATCATAAGTTAGCCCCTTTATGATAATGATTGTAATGATAATAATGAACACTTGGATGAAGGATGAACAATCCCTTGTCCTGGAGTTGAATCCCTATACAGGTTAATTAGGTAAGATAACATCATTAGCCACTCTCAGCCTGCACTGAGAATTAATTGGATAAGATAGAGATTCAGATCTCAGTTTAATCGCATAAACGATCAACGACAGCTTAGCCAGAAAATGGGAGGTCCAAATCGGTGGGCATCTTATTTAGATTACATTTAACCAGCTTAATGAGCAAAAATATCCCATTGGTTTTTAATATAAGTGCTACAAAGGCCCCTTCGGATGCACTGAACGGATTAAAATGTGCATTAATGATGTATTTTTGTGCCTTGTTGAATCCTGATTGTTTTCAGCTTTGTTTGATAATCAAATACGGATTTTAACACAGGTCACATAAATGAAAAGAAATAGTACAGTGGTGATCATAAAGCTTAGATAAAACAACATGTTAGACTGCACAGTCTCAAAACAAATGAAGGCTATTTATTTCTGATGCATATGAGCAATCTCTCTTTCTCAGTTGAAAAGGCCACCAATGGCCTGATGACTAGCAGTCATAAATAAAGCACAGTCTGACTGTTTGTTCTAAGGGAAGCATTAGCTGTAGTTCATGATCTGTTTCAAGGGGACATTAGTGTTAATATGCCTTATGCCATACATAAATGGGGCAATCCGCCGGGCATTCTTTACCTATTCCTCACAGCAGCTGTAAAGCTTGCTTGGCTGTCTTTTGCTGAGAAATACGTTTGTCTGTAGTTCCCACTTAATAATGCATGGAGTTACTTTTGTGTGAACTGTCATACACTACATAATGGTTGCTAACAAAGCAGTGCGAGGGCTTTAACTTCAGTTTAGGGAAGTTCATTGTAATCTAGACTGAGAGATGATAAAGAAATCGGTTGTACCTGTAATATCTGTGTATTCTGGTGAAACAGCAAGTTAACATCTCTCTGAAGAAGCGTCATGCCACTCTCCTCATTAATAATTCACCATCACTGAATACTTAAAAACACAAACAGTAGTGCCATCTGGTAGATGAAACTATCACACAGATGAAACTTTATCTTGGCAACTTAACGGTTGCAGTTGTTGGTCGTAGGCTGTTACAAACATAGTCCTCCCCCAAAATGGGAAATCAAGTGAATCACATTTCTGTACTGCCATTAATTTTACAACTTGTTTCTCTGTATAATTTATTTAAAACTTTCTCATGTACTTTTGTTTCAGCCAGTGAGAGTGAACATTGAGGAGGTCATCTGACACCATGTGTGTTGTGTGTTGTTGGAAGCTGCGTCATCATCACCTTGACGACTGAGGAATAGCCGACCGTGAAGAGGGAGAAGTTGCGCTTCATCAGGTAAAATTCCTTTTAATCATAAGTAATAAATATATACATACAGTAACAATGGTGTGTCCTAGTTTTTTGCAATAAATTAGGTTGACAATCCATAGGGATCAAAGTGCACACTATATTGAAATTGAGCAACTGGACAAAACTCAAGTGCAGTTTCCAAATATGTAACAAATAGACTTGGATAGATATACTTGACTATACCATGCTCTGCATGGCTCAAATGCATCTTTTTAGGTGCAATTTGCAGTGCATTTGTTGTAAATATGTATGCAAAATATCTCAAGTGGATACACTCTACTGTTTTTGTAATCTTATGGTCAGCTGTGTGAACTCTCTTTCTTCAGGAGAGGGAGACTGGATGTTGTCAAACAATAAGGAAAGGCCTCTGTCCACAAGCCAATAAAAATGGTCTTTGGTGTACGATGCCCTGTCCCTCTGTGACTATTGAATTACATCCCTGATCCCTGTTCGTGGAAAAGAATAAGAATGTCAGGCAAGGATTTCAGGTCCCGTTATGCCATAGAAAAAGGGGAAGTGCCTTGTCTGGTGCAACACAGATCCCACTGTCATTCTGGATTAAGGGTTGATTGAGCTCAGCTCACTGAATGACAGAGGAGATGGTCATTCTCAGGGCAAAAGTGGGACGTGGAAAATACTGAAGGTCAAATTATGCATGGTTATTCTACTTGCTTTCTGTTTTAAAATTGTAATTTAGGTCAGTTTTTTGGCTACTGTACTGTCATTATTAGTCAAATTCTATGATAATAAAAACAACTTCCTTATTTTTTATGCCCATTGTGTAATTTATGCAAACCATGATGCCAAGAAGGTTAGGAGATTGTAGGAGTCTGAAAACCAAATTAAACTGACAAATTCATTAAAAAAGGCGCTTTCAAGAGATATTTCTTCTCGAAAAAGTCTAAACAACAATTAACCGACAGCAGGGTTGTGCTCTCAAGCTCTGACCACAGCTGCTCATTCCGGGCATGTTGCTCTGATGAAACAGGGCAGACCATTTTGTGGTGTACAGGTCAAAATCATTCACATTTGCAGGAAACCCTGTATAGATAATTTAGCAGTGGTATGGTTAGTGTCAGCAGCATGTGTTTGCATGTAAGTATTATTCAGTAACTACATCAGAAAATTCCTCTCATGAACTCATACATGTTTGTCTCTTTCAAAAGATGCTAACTAAAATCTATCAAGTGCATTGTCATCTAAATGACTTTAGGGGTTTGCCTCATAGTATTTTAATGGAAAGTGCAAACCTCAAGCAGAAAAGTGAATCAATTTTTAGTGTTGTTAACACTAGTGTTGACAGTCAGTTTTTTTAGAGAATCAGGATTTGGCAGGAGAAGTGCAGTTTTTACAACTAACGGACTTCTCACAGCATCACAATTTAACAACCTGTGTAAAACACACACGCAAACATGCACATGTACACACACCTCTGTCAAAAACCCAGAAACATAGTTAAGCAAATTAAAAACAGCAACGTTAGAGAGTCTCATTCAATGAAATACACATGTTGAAGTTAGTCTTTTTCTAAAAGTGTGATCCCTCTTCTAGTGATTAGCACCAATGGACACAAATATACAGAGCTGGAAATGTAGCGAAGGAGCACTACCCACTGTCGTTTCCATAATCAAGTTTTTCTTTTCTTTTTTTTTTGCTTTGTGGGTCGTGATAAGGTGCATGGATATCCTGTGGTCTTTGCCCGGTTAATGTGAACGGACCGCACACTGGCTCCGCTTTCACTGAGTTATTACGTCGAGTGTAATTTGAAACAATTACAAAAACACTGGCCCACTTGTTACAACACTCATTTTCCCTCACATACACAAACCACAGATTCAATAGCTTTACATGTTTTTCAATCACACCCAGTGGAGCAGTGTTCAGTGTGAAAAAGTGTAGCATTTCATCCTAGCTCGCATGGTATGGGATAATCTTTCACATTTTGCCCGGGGTTTGTTTTGCTATTTCAGCAGAAACTTGTGCAAGCCATGTGAATTACCATAGGAAAAGATGATAAAAATACCAAACAGTATTGTATCAGATGTAAATTAATAAACTATTTGAATAATCAGGGCAAATTATTTGTTATATGTAATAATAAATGGTGCATATTGTCCTTTATACTCTGAGATGCATTGCAGAGATATTAGTTTTAAGCATACAAACAGCAGAGGTAAACTATAAGGCTTGGAATGAAGTATTTTGAGCAGCACAGTAAGCTATCAAAACAGCTCACTGCCAGCCAACTTTTAATTCGAAAAGCACATTTAAAGTTTTGGATTATGTCAGTCATTCTCCTGCTTTCTGTGAGCCTTGATTTGTATTATTTTTCTTTGGACACATTCATCACCATTTTTTCCCTCATTCCTCTTTCTTTTTGCAGGCTTTGCGGTTGCTCAGATTTCAGGGTTAGCCAATGATGATCTTTTGCAGTTTTGGAGATGGACACCTTTGGCAGTGTGAGTGCAGTTTCACTTCTACTCATCCTAACAGTCTAGCTGCAAACAAGGAGGTCAGACCTCATACCTCCATCTCTCCTTCTCTCTGAAGGTGCTAGTGCGGTCTGACCATTGACATTTAGCATTCCTCCGCGCTGCCTCTGGCTTCTCAATAGGGGATTGAGGGGTGCAGAGGGCACCGCCTGGTTCTCAAGGGTAAAAACAAAAAGGCTCTTGAAAATCCCAAAGAGTTCCCATGATCCTAGGAAAGACCTTTATCCGACCTGTGTTAGATTTCCATTCCAAGGATTAGGACACACAAAAAGTACATATTTGGCTGATTTAGTTTGTCTCTTGCTCTGGATTTGGGACAGAGAATTGCAGTGTTTCACAGACTGGCATTTAAATATTTGGCAACAATAAGAATTTGCAGATGCTTGGCAGTTTATATTATTGTGACCACTCAGCTTTCATGGCCTTCACTGACATTTCTAAGTTAGTGCAAAAGCTTGCAGTGACATTTTATGGTGGAAAGTTTTCAAAGTCATTTTCCAAGGTTTTTCCAGTAACATACATAATCTGTTAGCATCAAAGGAGCACACATGCATAAATAATTGACTAATTCACTTAAAGGGGCCAGCGTAGATTAATTAAGCTTGAATACTAATTATGTTTTCTGTCTACACCAACTGACGCGGTTGTTGTTTAGAAGAAACTGTTTGGTGAGTTGCAATTACCGTGCACATATAAGGGTGCTCTATAAATTAAGATGCTTTCACATTTTAAGGGTAGAATTGACTTTGTAGGCCTTTGAAACAAAATGTTAACCTTATCTTTAGTCATTTGAATCAAGATGCTTTGTAGATGTTTTCATTATTCTTATGACATTTCACTGATATAGTCATTTTTGTTGTGTTGATAGATAAAGGAAGATTTCCTAAACATGAAAACCTAAAAAGCTTTTATGTCTTTAATGATTTAGCAAGGCATTCACTTTCATCCTTTTCATGTCTTTATGTTATTCTATTAATATAGATATGTGTGTGAATATAAGCATTCATTATGTAGGCACTCAGATGTCTTTTTTATTCTTGTTTATGAAAAAGGGTGAAAAGGGTTTTTCAAGCAAAAAGAAATCTGAAATCAAGGAGGAGACAAAACATGTGCAGGATCTCTGTGTAAAGCTTGTAAAACTCTTGTCACTTCCAGAGACACTCATGCCCCTGACTCCTAGTCGTGCCTCGTGCAAGGGGTGATTGTCTGGAAATGGTAGCTTTAAGTGTTTCGGTGAGGACGAGGTTTTGCTGTCTACTCTCCCCTGGCAAGCAGCGCACACAGGGACAGAGGAAGACAGCTCAAAGCTGGGGCCTTGTTTACAGCTGTGTGGGGAAGAAAACAGGCAGACGTAAATGAGGGTTGACGGTTTCATGAAGCACAATTGGTTGATGGCAGATTCAATGTGACTGGGCTGAACTGGGCGATGATCCGTACAGTATGCAAAATTCACTTTCTAGCTGGTCTGTGCCCACCAGCTCCTAGCAGCAAGCGGTCTTCCCCAAGCCCTTCTAGCTATGCCTTTGAACGCAACAAGAACTGAACAAAGCATTGTTGTGCTCTATTCCTTTTGACAACAATCACATTTAAGAAGAAAGAACTGAAAATAAATCTTGAATTTCTTTTGTCACCACTTATGAATGATTTTCTTCTCATGTTGACTGCAAAGTAAGCATTTTGTGCACTTCACAGTGAAATGTGGGAAGAGGGAGTAGATTTAATAAGGCATGCAGATGTCTTCACATGACATGGGAACAAACCCGGGGGGGGGGGGGGGGGGGGGGGGGGGGGCATGGTATTGTGTTGCTATATATGTATGTCTTTTGTAAATGTTATAAAAGACCCACATTTATTGGCAAACAGTTACAGCCCAGCACCATTAATCTAGCATATTTATGTGCAATGTTACGGGAAAATTACATGAAAATTTCGCCAGCGGACGGGCAAATTAACACTGCTACTGTCACAGCTCTTGTGTAATGGAGAGTCATTTTTGCCTCTGAACATCGAGTCTACTTCATGAACCTCCGTGACACTTTTTTCCTCAGGATTAAATTGTTCCTTTCGTTTCAGAAGAGCAACATCTGCGTGCTGTATTCGCTTATGACGCTTCAAACAGTTGCAGCCAAACAGTCATTGTATGAATACAGGATGCTGTCAATGTCAGTGGGGTCTAGAGAGCAAGATGAGAACCATGCATTCTCTTAGCTTTCAAGACAGAGTGGTTTATATGGTGGTATGTGGATTAGATTTCTAGTGACAGTAACCAGGAGCATTAAGCCCGAGGTGCATGGACTGTACTCCTCCTGTATTATTTCCTTGGTTGAATTTTACTGACATAAATGCAATATAATTCATCGTAATCAGATGACTTATTGACATATGCAAGACATGGAGACAGAAATTGAGCAAGGAAGAAAACAAAAGAAGTCAAAGTGGAAAAAACAGAAGAAAACAAAAGAATCTTATCTCATATGAGTGCTGATGTTACACTCTAATAGCTGTATTGTGTGAATTCGTAAAATGGTATTGAATAATATTCCACATAATTCCGAGCAGCAATTAGAGTGATCAACAAGGTGCAAACAAAACTTAATGGGTTTTGTTCTTTGATTTTGACACATCTTTCCAAAGTGTCTTTTGACAACAACACTGACTTGGAGAGTGAAAAGAAGAATTTGAAATGAAAACAACAGCAATAGCAAAAATAAATAAATCAACATATTCCAATGGCACAGCACTTATTAGCACAGTCTGTGTTTCTAAATGGCTGAACAACGCTCTTAGCATCACAGAAATATACTGCAGAGGGACATTAGTTTAAATATAGTCATGTGGGTTTCCAGTACAATGACTTTGTCATCATTTAAATGACTAAATTAGTTTACAGAACAATACTGTTGAAGTTTAGTGTTGTAATACAAGGTAAATGGTTGTTTTTTTTTAATTAGCAACATTTCCTTATTAATTTTGCCATAATTATTGCACTGAGTTGCTTTATTTGCATAAGCACCCAAAGAATAAGTTGTGCAAAGTTGTGTTAGTCAAGAGAAAAGAAAAGAAAAGGAAAAAGACCTTACACATGCTGCCAAAGCCAAATTTGTCTCTCATTTTTGGTGCTACACAGTATGTACAAGTCACAGAAAATGATTGGTACCCAGTCGAAAAGAAAATGGTTTTTAAATAAGTTACAATTAGATAAGCATTAATCTCAGTGGTATAAATGAATGTCTTGCTGTAGGGCTTGTTGAATGTAAAAACAGATTTACAAAAACTCCCCTTACCAGATTGGTCTGGAAGTAGTCTTCTGCTATTTTAATTGCTCTGTCATTTAGAGCTGAAATAAGCCCCCCCCTTCCTCCCGCTCACCAAACATTCTGCCCCTTGATTTTGCCTTTGAAATTAAATATAGTATACAAATACATGCTGTTCATGGGCTTGAGCACAGTTCATCATTGAAATCTGCATAAAATGATGCTTGAAAAGCTCCATACGCTTTGAGCAACAGAGCCTTTTTTTTTAAATGGTGCATTCCTATGTAAACATATCAATAACAAAAACAACTAGTTATGCCTTTTACCTCAGCCTCTGCATTGTTCTGCTTGTCCGCAGAAATAAGAGAAATGTGGGAGTGCAGTTTGTTCCACATAGTCTTGATTTCAAAGAAACCCATACTTTCTCTTACATCCTTTCTTCCTTTTCTTTCTATTTAATGACAGTGAAGACCACCTACAACACTAGTCACAATCGTGTTCACTTTGCATGTTTACATCGCTTTTGCAGCTGGGCTGTATTGAATTCACATTGTATTTGTGCACATCCTTAAAGATAAATCCTGTATTGAAAATCCCCAATGTCTACGAAGTAAAAGAGACCAAATGCATTCCTCATTTCTTCTTCAACACTTTCTAGGTTAGGTTCATGCGAATGGAAGTAATAAAAAGTGCGCCTGGATGTCCACACACACTTCCACAACGAGTCTGTTTACTCTCATGCAGCTTGTGTAAAAAAAGCATAATTTTTCAGGACATAGTGTTGTTCCATGTTCATTTTAGATACAAGGAGGAAGTATTTTAATGTGACCTTCATTACACATTCATGTCAACTTTTCTTATCTATTTATG
Organism: Leuresthes tenuis; assembly: GCF_036924035.1. Classification (NCBI taxonomy): domain Eukaryota; kingdom Metazoa; phylum Chordata; class Actinopteri; order Atheriniformes; family Atherinopsidae; genus Leuresthes; species Leuresthes tenuis. The sequence continues at coordinate 16,296,993 of NW_027325378.1, forward strand.
ATTAAATTCTTTTCCACTCCTGTTGTTCAATTAGTGCTTGACCCCTTTAGCGGCGATGTAAATTAAATGACATTTCAGTGTCGTCCCATATTTAAAATACTGCGTTAGTTGCGGATCATAAATGATGATCTTCATTCTGCAGCTAATTTATTCATTTAACAATTTCCCTCCAGAAGTTACAGCAGAAGGCTCTGCAGCAACCTAAGCAGAAGAAATCCAAGTCGGCTGAATTTCTGATGGGTGAGTCCTGCTTGATGAGTTATTGCTCATAATTTGTGTAAGGATTAATTAACTAATTACAGACAAATGGCTTTGGGCTAAATTTTGCTCTTGCTTGTCAGGGCGCAATTTGTAATTATTTTAATCATTTCTTCTTCTCCTCTTTTTTTCTTCCTCCTTCTTCTGCAAGATTCTGATTTAATTTTAACCTAATTGTGTTTTAGTATCATTCGAGGAGGATGCGTTTGAACATTTAGGGGCAGAGAAATCACCAACAGGATTTTCTTGTTAATGAATATGTTTGTTTTCCTTTTGTGAGTCATATTAACCTAGCTGTTGTATTAGCCTACATGTACATGCCACTGTTTTTTTTCCATTTATATTTCTGCTTATTCTGTCAGGAAGAGAAGAGAGAGCTACTGTAGTGGGCATAGAAAATCCAGCCTTCGATGGAGGAGGAAGCACTGAGCTTTCCATTTCTCCGAGTTGGCTGGGGAGAAAAATGCGAGGTGACAGGCCAGATAGCACCCTTGCAGCTCACCGAAAAAAAATGGAGCTGCAAGCCCCTGCCAAAGAAAGAGGTGAAGCTTCATTTTTCATTAGCCTCAAATCTGTTGACAGTAGATGTGTTCCTGATCTAACCTTTCTCTCGCTTCCTCTTCCTTACTTTCTCGCTCTCTCTCCATTTGCGGGGCCCTTGGTCCTGGCATTCCAAAGCAAGCGTGTCCAAACAAGCAACCCTCTTATAACTTCTTTCTCCACTGGAGAACGCTACAGTAGTGGGTGTTCTATCTCTATCTAGAAGTACCCTCGACACAATCAGCCTTGACTCCCACTCTCGGCTACATGCCTTGTGGTGGGCTGGAGTCATAGGAGAGTGCATTTACATATGCTACTATGTTACCAAGCCGATCCGCTGTCTGTGTGGTGTACTCGCAACACCCCCGAAACACGGCTTAAGGCCAATCAGGCATAGGAATATGCCCCCTTATAATTCAGTATGTCAGGGAGAACTCTTGAGGAATGGGATGGTAAATTAGGATGTGTTCAAGGTTGTGAGTGTGCCAGCTTTCTCAGAGATGAGTCACATTTTAGATTCTTGATTTAATGTGGTTTATTTTGCTTTTACTCTGAATGGTTAGAATTTTTTTAGCACTATTGTCATATTTGCTCTGCACAGGAAATAGAATTACAATTGTGTGAAAGTCAATGATCCTTCTAAAGTTACTTTGTAAACGTATCAATCTCCTTTTTGTTTTTTTTTCTCATATTTGGTTGGAATTTCTAAAAAAAAAATGTATGTGAAAAAGCAGATGTATTGCAGTCTTTTTTCATTTTCTCTTGCTCATATCCAGGAGTCAAGACCAAGAACCAGTGTTTTTCGAGACTTGCTGTATCTGACCTATACACAAAGTATTACAGGAAGCATCCTAACTTAACACCCTCATTAATTACAAACTTGATTTCTTACCTCTTCACTTGGGCTGTCGATAAGGGAAGCTTCAGGGTTTGTTTACAGTCCATTTCAAAGAAGCTACACTAAACTGCATCAAGTTTATTTCCATATTTTTTGTGGAATTGTGAATTTCTCCATAAAAAGCAAAGACTGAAAAAATCAACAGTTCACAGCAATAAAAATAAATCTTTTTAATGATTAGATGTCAGTCTTTGGGATAACTTTATTATTTTAATGCAACAATGTCATTTACTCAGTTAAACAGTTAATAATCTTCGTGGCAAAGAGTACGTGTGACAGCAATCTTTCATATTACTGATATTTGTCCTCGGAGTCCTGGAATATTGCTTAGTTTAACTGTACTATTTAATACAAAAATAAAAAAGAAGTAATATTCAATAATGTTACTATACATATAATCATATATATATATATATGTACAGGAGAAAAATGTGTATTAACTTAGGAAAAACACAATAAAGAGATGACCCCAGTTTGGTCAACAATACAAACAGTTTTTGAGCCTTTTTGTTGAGTTTATGGGAAATGTCAATCAGGCTACATCTTTAAAGCAGTCTTTTCATGCAGCCACAGTTGATATACAGTATATGAACAAGTCTAGCTCTTAAAATACATTTATGAACTTGTTAATGCGTACATGGAAAAATGCTCAAGCACCAAAAATGAACCAATTGCATTTTCTCCATTATGAAGCTTGATTATGTATGTCAACTGCATATATCAACTGAACCTAAATTCACAGATCCAAAAGCTGACTGTTCCATGTCTGTCTTTTACTTTGGTCCTCACCAAAATCTTTCCTTATCTCAAAGCCACTGCTAACAGTATCTCTAACTGATATTGTACATGTAAGAATAGATAATTGAAATTTTCATTAGAGGGATGAATTGGAGGGCAGCCAGACTATTTAGGTAAATCACAGCTATGACTCAAAAGGCGATTCACGAAGCTACTACCATTATGCAAATTTGTATTTGAAAAAAGGGTTTCATAACCTCAGAGCTATTTGCGGAGAAATTGTTCAAACTCACTGCTAACAGTGTAGAGGGATTTAACGTGTGAATTTCACAGTCAATTTATGGTGCCATTGAAGAGTCGTACGGCTGCTCCTCGGTTAATAAGTATTACAGTCTGAGTGTTTAACTCAGAGTATGGACAGGGTGTGAAAACCACATGCAGACATTTCGTATGAGCACAAAAGAATCCGAGTGACCGTTTCTGGGTAGTGGATCAGTAGTGCTCCTTTCCAAACACATGTAGTCACAGTTTTTATGCATCCAAGTACTGATGCCCTCAGACTTTTTGCAAAGGAAGTCCTTGGATGGAATATATAACATCATCTAATGCACTGTGCGTTTTTTTTTTTGCCCCACAACCTGAGAAATACAAGTAAAGCAATTTAGATTGAAGTGAAATATTCAAGGCTTTTAATGAGAATCATTTTGAGGCTAAGAAAGCTGCTTGGTGGGGTGTACTCTTAATAGAAAGAGCCCCGGAGCCATTAGATTCCCCATAAACTCTGTGGAGCAGACTTGATACCCATAGGTCAGTGATTGCTAATAAGAAGTCAATGAGACATGGGCTCAGGTTATTTTTCCCTGGATCTGCTCCTCCAAACTTGCCTGGTCGTCTGGGCTGCTGACCTTAGAGTATTTAGAAGGTATTGTCTTTGAAATTCCAGATACTTTTGGGCTTGTAGACTTTCTCATTAGTTCCTTTTGAACACGGCAAACATATGGCAGTCGTATTTAAGAGATTGCCTGCCGTGACCTTTTGCGGCATGCTAATTAGGCCCCAGAGCACCGCAGGCCGTACAGAGGTGCTCTGAGAAGCCCAGCAGTCTCTTTCCCACTCCTCTCTCCCTGCCTCTGAACTTCTGTCTCATCTTGGCTCTGCCTTATCTGGTAGCAGCCGCTGACACTGCCCTTCGACAGTGTGGGTTTCAAAATTAACATTTTGCTTCATGTGCTTCTAATAACCACTAACCTGAACCTGTACTACTCGCTCCCTCCCTTCCCTTACACTCCCCCCTACCCCACCACCACCAGCTTTCAATCCCTCTTTCTCTCATTCACTTTCCTCTCACACTTTCCACAGGAAATGAACATGCCCAAAATTACTTTGACCCATCGTTGGCAGAGCAGACAGACCCAAGGCATCGCAGGACGACTGGGGTCAGCACTGAAGATGAGCTGGAATTAAGTATGCCATTCTCTGTCATAATGGTTCTCCTTGGTTCATTAAAGAGGGGTGAGAGAGATCACTGGTAGCAGGCCATCATTTGTGATGGCAGGACAGTCTATGTAAATACACTTAGCATGGTATTACTAGATTGGCTAACCAACTCGTTGTCATTGATGAAGGTCATGCATCGTTGGTCAGTTTTCATTTCACCGTAGAGTTTTCTCTCCCTTGTCAAATGACACATGCAGAGACATATCAATAGTTTGCAGCCCCCTCCTAAAGTAGGCCTATTAAAAGTGAGCTCTTGGGAGCCAAGTAATATGCATGTTATAATGAAACCTGGCTATTAATGGAGAAGCCATTTCACCTGTATCTTTTGGATATCACTGCCGTGTAATATCAAAGGATTCACCAAATCAAATCTCATCACATGATGACAGGCCAGCGAACAGGCATGTTAATGCTCCTATTTCATTACTCTTCTGCACACACTTCATTTTCAACCTTCTCCAGCCATGGCTAATATTTCAGGTTTGCATGTTAAGATGTGCTTCAGATTGACTTCACTGATTCAATTCAGTTCAGTTTTTTTATATAGCGCCAATTCACAACAAATGTCATCTCAAGGCACCTCAATGATACAGTCCAATTCAAGCCAATTAGAGTCCAAGTCATTGTAATCATAATGATAAGTAGAAAGCAATTTTAAAGCCCACAAACGCATGTGATTTTCTTGGACTGCTGGAGCTATATTAATTTGATGATTGTTTTGATTTCTAGCAATACTGAATGCAGATGAAAACAGACTGTATGAAAGGATGGCTGCTCTGCTGGATGACGATACTTTTATAGATATACCTGGTATGTATCCTCATACTACTGACATCTCTGTCACTGGAAGGCTGTTGGTTGCTTGAACTCAAAAACAGCCGAGAATAATAATTTGTAACTCTGATTCCTCTGACATTTACATTAAATGCTCTTCCTTGTGGTCGCTCCTAAATTAAGATATCTTGATTTTATTTTTCTGTTGAGATCATCTTGTAGCAGCTGGTAAATGTACATTTAGAAGCTCTGATTCTTGTTTTACACTCAGAGAACACTTTGATTTGCATAATTATGTTTTGATTGAAAAAAGAAAAATTTTTAAAACTTTTTTTAAAACAAAATTTTGGGGTTTTACACTCTTTATTTATGGCATAACACAAATGTCTGAGACCATAAACAAGCCAGATTAAAACAAGATGCTATACTGAAAGCAGTACTGTCGCGGAACAAAGAATGAACTAGAAATGTACCCTCAGTAGTGCTTTCCAAGTGCCGCCATTGTCTCTCAGTAGGCGTGCCTTTTCTCATTAGCTCACTTTCATTTGAACATGTAGTCATCGAGGCAACACTGAGATGGTTAATGCTTTGCATTGTTCTGGGTGAAGACAGACGTACCAGATCCTGTTGACATGACGCACATCTCCCTTGTAATTCCAGCGCACAAGTGATGGGTTTAGGTCCGCTTCAACACGGTAGAATTTAGTAGGCTTGTATTATTTGCCATTGTTTTGGATTTAGCTGTACCACCGAGATTAGCGGGCCCATTCTTTGTCTTGGAATGTTCATGAAATCCCACAGAGAAAGTAAAGAGGATCTTGGATTAACAGTTCCACGCAATAGGCTGGGAGACAGGGAAGGAAAGAGGAACGGTAAAAATGAGGAACAGAGCTTGTACTTCTATGCTGGAGTCAAACTGTGGTGACTGCCAGTTTGCACTTCACTCAGCAACAATAGACTTCAAGACAATTACCTTATGTAGTTGTATGGATGCCTCCCACCGGTATAGGCTGCAAGTGTTCTTCGCCGCATTGGATTGTGTCACAACTGATCCTGATATTAAGTGACTGCTTCTCCAGCTTTTGTTTTTGATTTTACAGCCTGCCACAAAGGACCATACATTTCACAAGAAAGAGCATGAATAAGATAAAGTTTTAATGAAAGGAGCAGTGGCCAGTGAGTCAGAGGTTTTTTTTCACGCAAAGATCCAGGAGAAATCCCTTCTGTCTGTCTAAGATCATCAATCCTTCCTTTTCATCTCGATGAATTCCTTTGCTTTGGCTCAGATATGTATGAACACAAAACTAGCAGTCTATTCATTCGAGTTTTCTGCGATGTGTTAGGCACTGATATGAGTTTCTACATGAAAAGAATTAAGCAGGGACAACAGCTTTGGCTGTTACTCATGTTGGACTGCACACGTTGAATACCCACACTCTCAGGATACTCATGCTTTCTATCCAGGAGGTAACATAGCAAAACTTAAATGATGCACATGAAGCAGGTAAGTAACTGTAGATTTTCTTTCCAATTTGCTAAACGTGCAAGGCCAATATCCTTTTTTTGATCCTCTCAAAAGAAACAGTTAAGATAAATATGTTGATAATTCTGCAGTGTTAGTTTAATCGTAAATTTACACTATAAATTGAAAGCTTCTAATGTTTATAATCTTTAGTGATGTATTTTGTATGATTTTCAAATGAGTGTTGTCAGGTGAGCACTCAGCCTGTCTCAGTCTGGAATATGTTAAGGCCATGAGAATGCCTGTGTGCCTGATGCCTCGTATGTTTCTGTGAGTTGCTGTTTCAGTACATCGCTGTCCACTTCCACACTGTCTGTTCAAAAATACACATCTCTGTGAGTGTGTGCGCGCGTGTGTTTCTGCTAAGTACGCTCATCCATCAGTATGTGAATGCATGCGCCGATGTTTATGAATGCACATTCATGTGTGCGTGTGTTTGCGTGTTTGTTTGTGTGTGTATGTCAGTGCATACTCACTGATGCGTATCTCTCCAGGTACGCTGCAAGCCTCCAGGGATGAGGAGGTGTTGGAGGTGAAGGCGGGTGATCTGGTGCTTCAGCGGCGACTGCTGCTCCACAGTGGTGGTGATGCCTCGGGCTCCGGGCCCTCCCAGGCCCCTACCATTGCCAAAAAACAGGCTGAGGGTGGTGTTGGGCTGGGAGGAGAGGCTGGACTCCAAGCAGGGAGGATGGTAATGGGCAGAGAAAGCACTGTAAAAAGTAATGCTATCCTTTATTTGGTTCAATATTTGATTTATTTTAAAGGCATGTAGGCAATATCTTAGCATAGCTTTCTATTCTAGAAAACATTGAACTACACTGGAGAATAAACTATATATGATACGATATTATTGATATATGAAAGCAAGTGTAAAATTATTATTTTTTTCCTGTCATGACAACTATATCAAATAATCAAATCAGTTTAACAGCTTTCAGTCAGTTATATGTATTCATGTTAAATTACTGGTTCCTTAAGAATAGTTTAATACAACAAATTTCATTGGTGAAATTTGACGTTGCAGTAATATTGTATTTATTTTACATGTCTGAAGGTTTTTGATGCCCTGAGTTATTTCTTGCAGTGAGGGCAGCTGAGGAAGTGATCCCCCACTACGCCCAGCAGCTGAGGGAGCGTGTGCGGCCTGACATGATCACGCTTGGCAGCCTTTCACTGCAGCAGGTCAGGGCTACAAAGAGGAATATCTGTGTCATCATCCCATATTCACCAGCACATCAGCCATGTCCATTATGCTGTGTATGTATGTGCTTTGGCTAATGGACACGGAGTGTGTGCCAGTGTACATGTGCGTTTGTCTGTCCGGATGCTTGTTTGAATACTGTATGTGGGACTTACTTGCCTTATTATTTTTACATTTTCTCATTCCATATTGGTTTCTTTCCTGTAACCTTTGCAAAAATGTTGCCTTTTGTTTTCATGAAAGATGGTCTAAATCTCAGCCGTAAAATTTCTTTTTATAACAGGCTTTAAAGGTATTTCAGAGATTAGATAATTCATTCATCCTTAGCTCAAATTTGGTGCATGGATTCCAACTCTGTCTTCTATCCCACATATGATATGCTCACACAATTATTTATAGAGACTGTCTTATTCTGTCTTAACTTTGTTGTGCATTATTATGCATATTTGTCTCTGACTGTGTCTGAATTTTCTTGGTTCTTTTCCTGTCTTATAGCCTTTTGAAAAAGAAAATAGAGCATGACTACATATTATTTTCCAACAGGGGAGTAGGGATTTTGTAAACTAGCATTGCAATCTTTAAAACACTTCCTTCAAAACAAGCATTTGTATCCTTCCTCAGACGAAGAATGGAAGTGGATACAAGAACATTGGGTTTCTATTGTCTTGGGAAATCTAGATTGCAAAGAATCACAGACATTACATATGTAAAGAGGAAGCAGAACTTCTATCCACGGTATTTTTAGTTATAATCTCATTTGAAAAGAGAGTAGGAGAATTAAGTTACATGAATAGAAACAAACGTAATTGGGGAAAAAATGTACAACAATGTTTCAGTGTCACTTGGAAATCAGAGCAACAGTTGACTCATCTTCCCATAGATGGATAATCAGTGGAATCAACTGTGTACTGTATCAGTATTGGAATCAGTGTCATCTTATTCTCCTATAATATGTATGCATTCTCCTACTGTTTCCACACCCACCTCCCATTTAAAGTACATTATCCACCAGAGATTTCACATCTATTTTGAAAATTATAGCTTTTTTCTTTCTATATTCTGCTGTACAAAGACTCTACGAGGCGAGACGCTGTCACTTAGCACTGTCAATGTGTCTGAATGGGGAGTGAGAATGTGCTGACTGAATGGAAAACTGGCAGAAATACTCATCAAATGCTACATGTCTTTAGGGTCTGGCTCAGTATCGATTGCCTACAGATTGCATTACAGTTGCTCCTTGTGCTTAATTCTGCCATTATGGTGCACTGTACTGTTTCATAAAGCTGCATCTATAGAAAGTGTGCATGTGTATTTACACATATTTTTAGCAAGTGGCTCAGAAGCGACCCGTGAAGAGGAGTGAATGGGCAAAGAGAAAAAAAAGACTAATGGCCTTCGTCACTGGCAATGTTGAGGTAAAGGCCCAGATACTTTATATTTACGTATGTATATAACGTATGAAAGATGTCTTGCTTCTTATTTATAGCTAAAGCTCCCCTTAAGGCATTGACACTAGAGCTAAATGTTGCTTGTAGGCTTTTTTACAACCAGAAAACATGCATCCCATTTGATTTTTTTCTTTTTCCAATTATTCATTCTTAAACATTTAAATGTTTAATACTTGAGCACTTTGCTTCAAAAATCGCTGTCTCACAGAAATGAATTTGGACTGAAGCCATTTTACACTAAATAGTTTTAATGATTGTTTACGCATAGAATTCAATTTGATAACATTTTGCTATTTGTCTAAAGGATCCCAGATCAGAAAGAGACTGTGATGAAGCAGTGAGACCACAGCCTCGGCGGAACACACTGTTTCAGTGGTAAGCACAGCCCCCTTTCATATTTCTCTCCATATGTAAAATTGATGTCATATGACGGTAATCATTAATTGTGCGAAAAGCATTTGTATTACCACTGACATTCGGGATTCATATGTCCTTTGCATGGCTTCTCCTGTCGGCAGGCATTGCATTGTGGGTAATATGGCTCTAGGGCACCGAAATCTGTCCATGTCATTGAGCTCGGAGGTGCATCAATTCTTGCTCCATCCACTTTAGTCAGAGATCACACATCACATCTTGTGGCGAGAGCCCTGCAGGCAATCAGCTTAGCATGTTTAAGTTTTTAGTAATTATGGACCGGCTGACGTGATAAAATCAAGAAACTACTGTACATATCAGTTTCTTGTCTTGCGCTGGGCTGTGTTATGGGTGGGTGGTAGTCGGACACCAGCCCTGTCAGATGAATATGGTGTGGAGTTTAGCAAGATGACCTCCTCCAGACAGCCTTGAACCCTGTAAATTCCTTCTGATATCAATAGTGGGTGGCTATTAGACATGGGAGACTTTCTATGCATCACCTAGGGCTACATCTGCCTGAAATTGAATGAGAAATTATTTCATTTTTCTCTCCCTATGCCTATGAAAGAAAAAAAAAACAAGAACAGAGACACAGAGCTGACTTGTGGTTTTTGTAACAAATGTGTAATTCATTTGTTTCCACTGTTTTTGATTTAATGGAGGTTGAGTAATTGCATTAGGAAGCACAATGTGCCTTGTTGTGAACTGATGAAAGCATGTGTAATACTTTTGATAGGCAAACATAGAGGAGGGAGAGAAGGAGAGAAAAGAGAGAAAGATCTTGTGCCTCGCTTTGATGCAGAGCATTTATTTGCTGAATTATCCTTCCTTTAACAAGCATCTTATCCCCAGTCACAGGCAGGCCAGGGCCCCTGTGATATTGCTTTATTTTGAGGAATTAAGAGAGGTGGCGAGGAGACAGAGCGAAGCAACCGCTTATTACATTACTACTGATAAGATTGAAAGGCAGAGAAAAGCAGGGAGAGAGAAACCCACAGAGGAAAAAAGAAACACACACACACATACACACACACAGAGGCCCAGTGGAAAGTGTTTTGTTGTGGTATTATTAGATTGAGCTGCTGTTGGCTACAGAATGGAACAACAGAGGGTCCAAAATGCAGGTGGCTGTTAACAGGGTTAGCCTCTTGTGTTTGTGTGTATCATATATGTGTGCGTGTTTGTGCACGTCACAGCAGAAACATGGAAAGCCCGTCAGTCAGAGTGCTGGGGGAAGGCCAAGAAGAAGCAATGGGCAAATACAGCCAGTTGAGAGAGCTCCCAGAATCCTTCTCTTCAGCATCACGGCCCCTGTGGCAGGTAAGATGTGTTAGCGTCTGTGACAATTGGGTGACAAACACAAATTCACTGGAAACAGAAGACATGTAAACAGGAGGTGACATACGCCTTAATCTTTAAGAGTGTGATGTCACAGGCCATTGATCCTCAGGTGTTCACAAATCATTCAAAAAGACACATTGTTTCATGTAAAAAACAGACAAATGACGTAATTATGTGAAATCATGTAATAAATGGGACCTGTGAGAGAATGGGAAAATTATGTCTTTATTTCTTAGTGTTTCAAATTGTACGCATGCCTACACAGCAGCACATTCAGGCACTATTCAAAACTGACTTTAAAAGGCTTCCCTATACAGAATGCTAACTATCCAGCCATACAGGATATGAAGAATAGGTTTTCCTGCTTTGTGTGGCTAGTGTCTTTGGTTTTAGGAGCATAAGTAGGAGGAAAATAGAGTCTTAGGAGATGAAATAAGGGGAACAGAGAGAGCGGAGAGAAAAGGGAACCAAGTAAGAAAAAGAGAAGGGGAGTGCAGCTTTAGCAGTAGCATCAGCAGCTGTGGGAGGAGTGTGCTGTTGTGTTGCATCTGGTGATGAGCCTGCCATGCCACCGTGCTGGCTTAAAGATGTAATGAATCTTCAGTCGGGGGCTTTCCTTCCAGGGTGACAACTGGCTTTGAGGAAGGTTGTAAATGCAGGGGAGATTGTGGTATAATTCCTCAGACTGGCGTTTGTGCCCCCCAGTCACCATTCGATTATCTCCCAAATTGCTGTGTTTCACTGAGATAAAGATTTTTTATGGCTTGCTGACTTGAAACAACTAGCACAGGCAGAATAGGGGGCAAAGCAGGCAGAGGGAAAGAGAGGAAGATAGAAAGCGAGAAGCAATGGCCAAACCTGCCACGCATAGTAATTTCTTTTAGTAAATGACAAAATCTTTGTTTATATGACATTTCCCTAAAATTACTGCAGCGAGATGAATCTGAAATATAAAATGTCACATTTGGCATGCAAAACTATGAAAATATATTTCTGTGCAAAATTCATGGAGGCTTTTAATTTAGAACGTGTTTAATAACTAAGGCAGGCTGCATCAGTAATCCTGCCCGGAGGTCCCAAAAAGATTGTCATATTTATTCTCTCTTTTCTTCGTCCCCCTCCTTCATTCCAAAGCCAAAAAATTTTAAGGGTAAATGTTCATTGTTAATTAAGATTTACTAATTAAAATGAAAATAATTAACGAGAAAGCTTAATCTCTGAATATTAGCCCATACTTAGAAAGAAAGGAAGTTTTTGTATGTGGCATTTCCTGTCTCCATTAAGAGTGCATTTTGTGTGATCAGTCAATGTGTGAAAAACCCTGAAAAGATATTTCAGCGAAAGTACGGCCGCTTGCCAGAAAAACCACGGAGGATCCCTCACTCGAGCCTTTGATCTCATCTGTAGGAGTGCTGTAATGTTATGGCACTTTAGGCACAACTCAGGCTTGGGGCAAGCAAACCACCTCTGATATGGAAAATTGGCTCACTTCACCTTTTACCTTCGCCTTACTGTCTTCACTGTCTTTTATGATGCCTGTGCAAGCATGTCAGCCAGATTATAACAATACTTCTGAAAGATATACATAGTTGAAATTGGACAGTGGTATGATTTTATTATTTCATGTTTCTCTCATTCCACTCCTCCTCCTCTTCCTCACTAGTCTGATGCATACATCTTTTTCCAATGTGGGGGTTTGGAGGCCTTCATCACCTCCTAAATGTGAGACGTGTGGGCTAAACCGCTTTGCCACCAATTATACTAATTTCACTTCTGCCTAAATTGTTTGGTTGTTTTGGTATGCAAAGATGCTCACAGTTGGGAGATTGTGGGGCATTACTGCAGGGCTCAGCACACTCATTCCTCCCTCACAGGCTTTCAGAGCATTGGGTATCGGCAGTCTTTCCTAGGTGTGTTATGTGTGTCTGAGAAAAAGAGTATGAGCAGTCACAGGTACAGACTAATTTGAACTGTATACCCGAGAAAAAAAAACTGGCTTTGGAACACATTGCAGAAGTGTGTGTGCTAGTGTGCAAGTACAAACAATAGTCCTTGAGTGCTACTATATCATTGATTGGAACTAAGGGCTTTAATTGCCAGACACTCAGATTTTGCCCTCAGGAACTGGTTAACATGATGTACAATTGAGTACATAAAATAAATAGGAATTACGATATGTAACATAGATAATCACACATTTCCACACTAAGGAAGTCACTGGACAGGATATGATAGGATAGGGTAGGGTAGGGAAGCCACAACAAATATCAAAAGTCACTTTCTGGAGCCTATAAGTATCAATACTAGTTTATGTGGCCACATTTTGGTCATCCACAGACCATAATCGTTGCGGGAGTGTGGGACGATAAATATGGGATAATAAAATCCACAAACTTTGTTTAAAATAGCTTGACTTTCAATTCAGAACTATTTTGTAAATCTGTTTTTAGAAATGTATTTAATTACATTTTTTATTGAATATTCAAAAGTTGTCCCAGATTAACTCAAGTATTGCCTTGCTCCTTTGCTTCATGGAGGGTTATTATCATGCTGAACTGAAGCAGGTTTTCTTTATGGACCTCTCCTGTCCTTTTACTAAGCATAAATAACCTCCCATATTTCTTTACACACACAGACACACACACACACACACACTCATACACATACATATATATATATATATATATATATATATATATATATATATATATAGCATGGAGATGACACAGTTAGCGAAAAAGGCTGTGCTAGTTGACTAATATCTGTATTTACCTTGAGTCATACAAAAATCATCTCACAGTCCAAAAAAATGAAGAGTTAGCCTTGGTATATATGGTATTTTTACTTAAAATTAAACCTTTTTTTGTCTCTATCAATGATTCAGACTCAAAAGATGGGACATTGTTGTGGGAAGAAAAATAATTATTTGCAGTAGAACAGACTTTGTCAAACAAGGTTTGGGGATGTAGCAATTTCAAAAAAATATTTAAAACAGAACAGAATTAATTTATTTATGTAGCATTTCTTTAGAAAGTGCTTTACAAAGCTTGTGGTACAGGGAGGATGTAGATTAATTAAATTAATGGAATTGTGACTGATGTCAATATAATATCCATATTATGTCAACAAATTGGTTTAGTTCCTGATGAACTGCTCAACTCAGACATATATGAGCCCACAGTACTTCATGGAACAAGAATATAACAGCACAATAATAAGATAATGATATCTATAAAATGTTGCAGATGATTGAAAACTTGATTATTACATTGAGCGAGTAAACAATACAAAAATGAAAATAGATAAAAGCAGAAATTAAGGTATAAAAAATATGAAGTTTCAATGCTTGAGACTCAAATAAAGCAGGAAATATCGAATAGCACCTTGAGTAAAAGCCAGGTGAAAAAAGAAATATGTCTTGTCTCTGTGTGATGTTGCCCAACTTTACTGTGTCAAGTAGTAATTGATGTATTACTGGCTGATTGCAATATTTGTAAAGCGCTACATGTTGTCTGCTTTAGGGGGACCAGAGCATCCTTCCTCAGCCTGTGGAGGTGTGTGTGTGTTGCCTGAGAGCCATCAGAGACAAGCTGCCCAAGGGTCTCTATTCAGTTAGTGTGGCACTTCACAGCCACCTAGGGGGTCCAGCTCTCACCTTTTACAGTAAGAAGGAGCAGCAAACTTGGGCTGTGTCCACTGAGCCGACGGAGCACCGGGGTCGCTTCTACGACAATGACCTGCACATTAACCAGAGCCTGGTCATGGTAAACGCATGGTAGCATTGCATAAGGACATGTTTACATACACAATGAAGGATTTGAAAATAATAATACAAATAAGAGTGTCAGTTCCCTATTCTTTTCCCCTATATTCATTCGTACATTATGCTTTCAGTAGTGAAAGACCATAAATCTAGTCATGAAAAAAAAAACTCTATTATGTAAGCAGTTTTGAACCTGTGGTAGCTTAAATTAAGACATTCTCACAACCGAAGACATGCAAAAAGCACTGTCCAGCTCAATTTTAATAAAGCAAATAAACAACAAGACTGTTGTTTCAAAATTCCTCCTAGTTTCCTGTTATAAGCAGTTGCAGAGAACATGCAGCAGTTTCTAGACTAAAAGGCCTATGAGACGTTATTGTATATTACTGGAGAAAGCAGGATATGAAAATATGCCACACACAGCCTCTAGTTTTTTTACACTCCTGGGATCTCCATATGAATAAAACAACAACTTTTCAAATATGACATTTAATCCATCCATGTAAATCAAACCTAATATCAAATATTCATTTATATAAGGAAGTAATGTTTTATTGGAGACAAAATGAAGTAGAAATGGAGTGAAACATTCAGTTTTTAGCTTCTGAGCTGAATAAAGGGATAAGAAAGCAAAAGTCAGAAAGTTACTCACAACTGACAGGGAGCATATGAAAAAAGCAAACTCAACTCATCCATTTCCACTGCACAATAGAAGACTTTGCAGTTGGTTCTTTTGATGAATCAACATAGCGGATTATATTAGATGAAATCTGTGTACATTTCACAGCCACTTCCCTAAACCTCTTGATATGATGGAAGCCGTCCTCTATAGAGGCAGCACTAATCTTAAAAACCCACGTACTTATTCTGGATGGTTGACATTGACCAGTGGATTAAAACTCTTTGGTTATGTTTATTCATTGATGATGTGTGCACAAGACAAAAGAGTCACAAGAAAACCCTGAAAACAGAAGCCTCTAAATTCAGTGTCCCTCTTGATCCTATATAGTGTTGTATATGCTCAGTCTTCTGATGGCAACTGTTAAAGGCCTAGCTGGAGCATTGAGCACATGTGGACACTGTCGATGTGCTGGTGGGCGTATTCACTGAGCTCAAGCTTCCTGATAATATTGTCTCCAGCTCCCATCAAACATAAAAGATGGGGTTTAAAGCTGGCATGAACTGAATGCAGACCTGGGATCTGATTCAGAGGTAAAAAAAAAAAAAAAAGGTTTAAGTAAGGCATGGTAAATACCTCATGTCACTCTTCTTTCCCTCCTCTTCTCCCCAAAACATGAGCACAAACCAACTGCTGTTGTTCTCATTGACAGCGGTGGAAATGGCGATCAGATTTATCTGAGACTTCTAGCTTAGCTGTTTTTTCTCACTCCTCTTGCCCACACGATAGCGTGCGATTTCAGAAGTATTTGCAGTTCCTTCTAAGAGGAAATGAGGAATTAGTGATGGTAGGAGGAGGCCAGAAGCTTATTTTCCTTTCCTCCCTATCTCCCGCTCCCACTTTTTTTCATTCACCATTTGCTTTGTCTGTCTGCTTGGATTTAGACAGAAACAGAGCAGCTCAGTTGGAGTTGTCTTACACACGCAGGTGAGTGGGAACTATGAGAAGAGTCTAGAAGGATTTGCAGTCTGAATATAACTTTTAGACTAGATTAGAAAATGTGCACCCTTTCACGATCAGATTTCATTGTAGTTAGAAGAGGGAACAAGAGAATGAGCAAAAAGAGGAGAGGTCCGAAGATGTAAACATGAAGCTCCGTGGACTTGGTCTCCCTTTTTTCTGTTTAATCTTTTGTCCTATAATTTGGTTAATAAGACTAAGACTGTGAGCAGACTAGCTTGCACAGAGACTGTCCGGATTTTTTCCATCACTCCTGTTTTCAATTAACAAAGATGTGATGGTTTAAGAGACTCCCCAGAAAACAGAGGAAGTGAGAAAACTCTGAGGCACAACATCCACTCTCACAAACCATACAGCACCACAGGATGCAAACTAGAGCACGTAGTCTACATGAAGGCACTTCATGCACGCACACAAATCACTATTTGTGCAGGTCATATTTCCTACAGTAAATGACTAATATGAATATCTTCAATATCCTCAATATCTGTAATCTGTGATATTAGTCCATCAATTTATGTCCTGAGTCACACAGTACTACCCATCATTTCACAGGTGCATACCAGGTTTGCAGGGGGTGAGCGCGATACACATGATTTATGTGTTAAAACAGGTCCTCTGCATTTTCCATTACAACTAATAAAGGGATAAAATATTCCCACCCGATGATGGATGAAGTCGCACACACCTCACTGTCAGTTCATTTTTTAAGCAAACCCACCATTCTCGGGGTAAATAAGAATGCATTTATTTTCCATTGACTGCTAACCACCAACACTTTTTGCCTGATGCAAGACACTGGTAATATTATCAGTTTGATTGATGGTGGCCCTCACCAATCTCAAATTCAGTAGGTGTCAGCTAATACTCCAGTGGACATCTGAAGCTCTCCTTAATTGCCAATAAGTCCAACATAGCCTATCTGACAACTTGCTGGGTTAGACGGGTAAGAACTGCAGTTAAGAGGCCTCTAGGAAATATAGAAATGAGTTAAAGGAGCACTTGGGTTTAGGATATAGATTTAATTGCTCCTTTAATGCCATTGTTCTGTATGTTATCCTGTGTGTGTATATTTGGTCTGATGATTTTGAGAAAGTTTATGCATAGGTAGTACAGGATTTAGTATGTATATCGAAGTGTGTATCATGTGTACTTATATTAGTGTATGCATTTGCAGCGTGCATGTTAACCTCAGCTGTGGCTTGTGTTTTGTCTTTTTTATGTGTCTGTAGAACTTACTTGCTGCATGTGACACCACCCCCTCTATGGTCCTAGTCTTCCAACTCATCAAGCTACTTGGGCACAGCGGCCACATAAGTTCTGTCGTAGCCTGGGGTGCATTTCCTTTTTGTGGGCCAAGCATTAATCTGATCCAGGGCAGGTGAGTCAGTTGCAGATGATACCTAATTGCGTTAAATGTAACTATTTCAGTTCATTTTCTGAAGCTCTTCTCCCATCAAGTATTCAATTGTGGAGTGACTACTGCCAGTTATGTGTCATCGACCCAGGTTCAAAACTCCAATGCTGAGGGGCGAGCCCAGCACACGACTGGACCAGTTTAAAAAAATCGAAGCTCTCATATCCTCTGACCTAGATCACTGGCTGTGCAACCTATATTTTCAGGTGTGTGCTTGCATTTGCATGTTAGAAAATCTACATATGCACGTTTCTCAGTTGTATGTGCATTGATGTGAATGAATTTTAAATGTGCAAACAAACACATTTTAGTCTCACACTGAACCTCTCCTATTGTTTGGGATGTTTGGGAGGCAGGATAGTAGATATGGAAAGATCAGGGTTGGATATTTGGATTTTCTATGATAAAAAGCTTTTCCAGAGACGTTGGAAAATGGCCCCAGAGAGCAAACGAGAACCACATCTTTACCCAACAATTCCGGATGCAGTCGAGCTGATGCATTGATTAGATTAGTAAACATCTTAATTGAATTAAAACCCAGAACAAAGCTCTCTGTCTTTTGCTTTTGCATCTTTATTTATCCCGTCGACTGTGACATGTTTTTTGTATTACTGCACTGTCACTACAGTTGTCAACAGTTACAGTGATTCCTGAGGGATACTTTTGTGCATCTTTGTTAATGCACAGCACAAAAGAATGTGCAATATCCATGTGATGTTTAGAGGCTTAATTGAACTGTTTTATGGCACACTGTGACAAACCCTAATAATTTGCTTTGTCTGCAGTTTGATTGTAAACACCTGTAATGTAATTACAAGCACATGTTGTTTTCCTGCACACAGTGGTGATGCAGTGGATTCATATGGACATAACTACTAATGGCATGAACTCAAACAGGTTATATTAATGTTCACTTAAGTCATATGTAGATTTTTAACAGATAAAGGCAGAAATATCTTCCTCCTGGTTATTGTGTTTTAGGTAAAGAGGCTCTCGCCGGGAACATCTGGGAAACAAGAGCTCTTCTCGGCAGCATCAATACCCCCATCGAAGTCCCCTGTCATCCCCAAACCTGATGTCCATCAAGATCCACCAAATAACCAGCAACCACCACAGCCTCAGCCCCCAACACAGTCTCAACTCTTTCTTCAGCCCATTCATCCCCACTCCCAACAGCAGCTGTATACAGACCCCAGTTGCAGAACAGGGGAGCCCACCATGGTACATTCTCATCAGGGGTCGCCTCTCCACCTGTCAGCTGATTCCGCTTGCTCTTCCTCATTTCTGCCAGGTAGGGGTCCAATGTTAAAACCCCCGACTTTGCCACAGTGGGGAGAAAATGTCACCCTAATGTCACCAGCACAGGGAGAAGAAGAATGGCAGGCCTCACTAACAGCAGCTCTCCACTGAGGTGAATGTGCTTGAGGGTAGAGTTTGCTAAAGACAGTGAGCAAAACTTGACAGAGAAACAAAGCAGTTTTCTTCTGTTATATTAAATGGGAAAAAAGCAAAAAACAACAGATATACCATACTGGTGTTAGTATTGGCAAGTACTTATACAGAAAACTTAACACTAGGAGCCACCGATACCTTATAGACTATTTCAGATCAATACCACCACAACTTTAACATGTAAACAAACAAGTGCACCAAGCTGGTTACATTGTTACATTGCAATGCATGCTGGTATAAGACACAATAAGAATGTGATAGGTATCAGGTAAGTCCATCAGGTGCATAGATTCCTGCAAGATCACACGACATTTAAAATCACATCAAAATGGGGTTAATGACTTTGTTAATAGCAATAAGGATCCGCGTCCTTATTTTTAAAGCAAGCTGTTCTTGTTTTCAACCTAATTCATCCACCTGGCCATTGCCAGAAATCAAATAGCTGGCTCATTTGGTATTGATTTACAACAAAGACGACTGGCAAGCATCTTTGTTATTAATACATTGCCCTTTTTTCCTTGCCTTTCTTTCCTTCTTTTTTTTGCACGCACAGCTCATCTTTATTTAACAGTCCTCAAAAGTTTCTGGGGTGCTCTGCTTTAAACATCACACAGGCTTTTTAATTACAAATGAGTTGTGACAGGTCTGCTGGGTAGCACCCTGGCCCATTTTAAACGTGATGCCGGCTGACAGCTTGGCAGTGTTCTCCCAGCACTGAAACATGTGGAAGAAATTGGTCTTTTACATTTCACAGCTTGTCGCTTCCTCCGCTGGCTGACCTGTGACCCCCCACAGAGATCCTAACGCCCACAAGGGAAGTGTCCCCAACGAACTGACTGCCTTTCCAGAGAGAGAACGAGAGGGAGATTTATGTTCTGCCACACAAGGCAAAACGCACCAGATCTCCTCCTTGCACAAGACTGCAAGCACTTGCTGACGCAGGGGCAAGGATAACAACACACACACGCATGCACACACACTCTCACATCCTCACAGCCAGGTGAGAAGGTTGCATAGGAAGTGAACCTGATCCGAGAGTAAAATAACGGATCAAAAGGTGTCCTGCACAACACCTCATGTGTGCCTTGCTCTAAGCCGATCTGACGTCTGTGTCTCATTTGCATACAGATCTGTTCATGTTGCATTACCTCTGGAGCGAATTATGGTGTTCAGATGTGGCGATATGTCAAGGCTGAAGGAAGCAATTGGATGGACAACTTTAACCTAGCCAAAAATGGAAATCCAATTCAGCAAGGAAAAGAGGAACAAATTATCCCCCCACCGCCCCTTCCTCAGTCTTTAGTCAAGTCTGAGGGTTTTCAGACGTTTCCTTCCTATTTCATGCCTCCATGTTTCTGATGTGCGCTGTGTGGAGATCACTTTCTCTGAGCTTGTATTGCCTGGATTTTCCTTATTATGCATTTGTCTCTAAGTCAGGACAAGTATATACAGACCTCCTGTGACTGATAGCCACAGAGTGGCGCTTGACAATGAGACTGGAAGTTTGCTTTCCTGAGGACTGGACTTAATGAATCCCCATGGAAAAATCACAATGCTTGCGGAATATCTGTACAGAACAAAACCAGACTTCCTCAACTAAAATATAATATGTCTGACAAGCTTCAATCATAAAATAAAATAATTTCTGTCAGTGCAGCTGCGTGTGAATTCAGATTTTTGAGTTCTGAAAAATTGCTATTAGATGATAATAATCTGATTTACCTCAGATGACTTGTCCAAGTATAATGGAGCGTATTTGGCTTCTGATTATCCAGAGGCACATTAGGTTAATTGACCTTTCACATTAAGTGAACGATCCAGTTACACTGGGTTTGTTTGAACCCAAATGACTAATCAGATCAGCATCTTGTTTTATGATGGCCTTCAGTGGATCACCATGAGCACACTGATGAGTCTGCCATAAATGTATCCCTGTTTAGTTTCTCTTTACTCCGTTTGTTGAATTTCATTTCATTTCTTGAACAAATGCATCTTAACATCCTTACCCTTGAGCACTGACGGGGATTTTGGACGATTCCCCATCTAATATCTTCTTTGGAAAGCTGCCCTATACTTTTTGGAAGTCTTCCCCTCCAGGTCACTCCCACTTATCAGACTTTAAATCTCAGTGTTACATCATATGCTCTAAATCTGTTGTCCTTTGCGCTCTGCCAGTTCAGTTCAACGGTGTCCATATTCCAAATGGATGGATTCAACTTTTGCAGCCTATTTTCAGAAACAGATTTGTAGACTCTTACAGATGGTGTGATACAGTAAACATGTCAGCCCAGCCTCATGGAAAAAATGAATTGTTCATGTAAAAGAAAACTATGTATTTGTGCTAATGACAACAAAATACCATTACTACATTTAAAGTAATGTAGTGTAGTACACTGTCTGGTTTGTGCCTTTAGTCGTGGGGGGGTGGGGGGGTGGGGGACGACTCAGCAGCAAGTAATCCACGAAAAAGATTTTTTATTACAATACATCCTTAAAGGGTGAATTTATTGCAAGTCATGATATTTTCCTAACCTTAACCACCTCATTTTAATATATAATCTTAACCATTTAATTTATAATGTGTAAAACAGCAATGAAACGTTGAGTCAAGCCCAAGGAAATAGCTATTCAGTGTAATCCCCCACCACCAAAAACAAAAACATTTAAAAATCAAGTTACGTTAAGGCGCACTGATCAAAACGGGAGTCCATTTTGACTCCTCAACTTGGCAGTCAGGGATATAATATAATCCTCAACCGTCTCCCACCTAAAAATGCATTTATTCAGCCTAATAAATGTGATGCAATACTCAATAAGTGACACATAGTTTCTCAAAGTCCTGAGACACTGTGTTATTTAGTAGATTTAATTACGTGACTCAGACTTTATGGGACAAACACACCCAAAGGTGACAGGTTTTTTTTGATAAGACGTGCAGCAAACATGATTTGACTTTCATGACCAGTCAGAAGAATAAAACGGCAGACAGATATGAACATATCAGTATTCAGTGAGTGTTTGTTGTTGTCATTGAAATGCAATGGATTAAAAGAAAATACACTCTTGTGTGAAGCAACCGCAAACCCTGACAGTATCATAGCAACCTTAACATGAGATAAAGTCACAGACTCGAGGGTAATCTGTGAGTTGCTGACCTTCGATTCTTCTGCAAATTTCGACCAGTCATATGGCAATTAGGGGCTGAGGTGAGCAAAAACTAGAATATCAGTCTGGTTCCATATCACTGCTAACGTAGTGATGGGGTCTCTACAGTGGTGCAGCCTTCAGGCTTTTGTCTTTACTCGACCTGCTTTTGTGTGTAAACAGGAGAGAAAAGAGGCATGAGGTACACTCATATTTCTATCCTGGGAAGTGTTTGTGCATATATGTAAGAGTGTCTACGCTGATATATTTGCCTCTCAGTGTGTGGGTGCATCAATGCAATGTGTGTACTGAATGAGCATGAGTGCTGGTCTTAACACAGCTCAGAGCGAATGGGGCATAACAAGGAGTTTGTTGTTGGCCTTGGGTGCCCGGAGAGGCTGGAGTTGTGGCAGCTCCAGCACTCTGAGTTCACGGACGTAGCCCTTAGCTGTCAAAGCTGTCGATGCTGCCTCCGCACTGATTTTGGTTCCATAGCGTCTGACCATCAGCATTGTAGGGCCTGGTGTAATGTGTGTGTGTGTGTATGCATAATGTGATTGGTTGAATGGTTTAAGAAAGCATTGTAATCCATAGGGGTTCAAGTCCATGAGTCAACACGGTTGTTGTTGCTAATGGAGGTTGAGATGTTTGTGTGTGTAGGTGCCGTTGTGTGTATGTGTGTGTGTGTGTGTGGGCAAAGCAAAGACATCATGCATTGTATTGCTCTGTCTCAGATTGGAACAATGTTTGCTGTAATAAAACATTAGCTGAATGGATGACTGCTTTAAAAGCTATCCAAAGTTAGACATGCAGAATTCAATGGATTCTCTTAAACACAATCGGGAAATCACGTTGTCTTTATTTCACAAAAGGGATCTCTGACTCACATCTAAATCCATTCCCAGTGCCTTTCAATCGTGTTTCCCTTCTTTAACATTATTTCATGGCACTTTTCTTTTTAATAAACTTGCTAAAAGTGTGCAAAGCTGTCTCTGCCACATTAAGATTTGTTTGCACTGTGTACATAAGACATTTGACTCATCTTAATGCTGACACATAATTAAGTTTGCATGTAGTGTCATGAAAACATTGCAATATAAACAATTTTTTCCTAAGAATAGGAGTTTTATAACCATACTAACTTGCAACTGTAGGTACTCTAAATGTTTAGCAACAAAGTGGTGCTAAATAAAAACTCCATTTGTGTGAAATCTGATTTTAGACTCCCTTAAAATAGCAATGAGCCGACTCTTCTCTCCATTTGCATGTAGTACATTTTGGCTGTCAGAAAGATTTTTTATATGCAGCCTATATTTAAGTTATTATTACTGATATATTTAATCCTGTGGCAAGAGAAAAATTATATCCTTCCAGAGTTTTCCATATGTATTATATAGATGTGATTGGTTCCACGGGGGGAAAAAGTTTCACATAGTGAGATTTTTACATGTATCAAGCTAAGGTTTACTTAATTACAACCTCCAGGCAAAGCAGGAACCCTTTTTTAAATTCTGTGAATGTTAATATGCTAAATAATGCAGATCGTCGACTCTTCAAGCATGAGACACACATCTGGCGGCTTACCATTTAAATTACAGAAAAAAAAGTCAGACAGATAGAGAAAAGGAGAAAATGGAGGATGAAAACCACTTCCAAAGTAATTTACCAAAGACAGAGGAACAGGACAATGTATTGCAAGCAACTTCATTTCTTTTTTTATTTTTCATCATTTCTAATTGTATTCACAAGAGCATCAAGGAAGATTCAGCTCTGACAAGATGACTACAGATGACTCTGTAGCAAGAACTCCATGAGTCAACCCTCCTTCTACTTTCTGTTCATGAAATAACATTGTGCTGCATCCACGAGTCTCAAGATAACGCAACGAAACATCTTTGGTATCTGCTTCTGAGTAACAGCCAAAACAAAAGCGAAACTAAGAGGTGGTTCACTACAAACAGTAGCATAAAAAATATCATGTTATTTTCACGTTGTCCTGTTAAACCAGAAAACCATGTTTTTTGAAGAAAACAAACATGGATATTCTTTATCTAGCTTTATCTATATTGAAAGACCTGGAGATGAAATCACTGATCTTCCAGGTTAAACATTGGTTAAATATAATAGAATAAAATCTATTTTGTACACTTACTCCATATTACTTCTTTTTTTGGGATGCAGGGAAGAATTACTCCTCAGAGATTTGTTCTGGAAACATTGATGAGAAAAGTGATCCATGCAGGGAGAAAGCAGAGGATGGGATTCACAACAAGGTAATGCTGTGATTTAAGGGGAAGTGTTCCACCCTAAAAAAATGAGCACCCTGTCTGCTTTCCCATTCCCTTCCACTTCCTTCCCTTCCCGCCCCTCTCAGCACCTTACACACACCTCCCCGGCTTATTATCTTAGATTTGTCAAAATACATTTCACACTAACAGGTATTTTTCAGCCTTCAAAGCCAGTTTTGATCTGCATGAGAAGCCAAAGCAGCTCAAATTCTGTGAAATCAGCAATGCCAGCCATGCTTCCCTTTTTTTTTTTTTTTTCCCTCTCAAAATCATTTGTAACCCGCCTCTTCCTGTGCTACAGAAGACATAAGCTAAATTAATCAAAGCCTGCATGTTACCTGCTATACTTTGAAGTGGTAATTGCAAAATTACTTGTGTGCTGACCTGGCATTGCAGCCTTCCGGTCCGCCCCTACCATTGTGCTTCCACAGAGGCCTTTTGTTGTTGTGATGGTATTGTTGGGGTAGTTAGAAGCCTATGAGCAACATCAAGCCTCCCTCTCTGACTCTTACATGTCTTCCCCTCCTACCTCTCTTCTCCACCCCTACAATTCTTTATTTTTTGCTAACCTCCTTTCACTGACGTGCAAGATGCTCTTCAGAACACCATTAATCAGTGATGACCTGTTAAATAAATGAGTTTGTTGATATGAGGTTTTATTTCTCTGCAGCCTCTGTAGACCATTTTTTCTTCCCCTTTCTGCCCCATCTTTAAAACCTTGCTAACTCTGTCAAATGTCGTGGTGTGGAACCCAGTTGTCTAATGATTAAGTGGAGTGATCTCCAACCTGCCCCAGCCTGGGAGCACTAGGGATCAGATTTCAGCCCTTCAACCTGCAGTGCAGGCCTAATTAAAATGAATTTTCTCTAGGCGACTACTTTGCCCACAGGGCAGGAATCCAGCTATATACGGAATCTACTCTTAAGGTATTGCATTAAATTTATTGTGGGGAGACACCGGAGAACATTGTGGTTTATATATCTCCTGCATTTTTTTTCTCTCTGCTTTCCTTCTCACTTCTATCCACCTTTTTATTGTGATCATCACTCTGGAATCCCAGCTTGCTTTGGCAAAGATTGCCCTATGAAAACGGATGGAGCTTTTATGGGACTCTGCCCATTTACTACTTCCTGGGCCTAGTTTATCGCAGAGGGAGAGACAGAGAGTGAGGGATGGAGGAGAGAAAAAGATGAAAAAAATGAAAAGGAGAAAGGTAGAATGAGAGAGGGGTAGAAGCAAGAGAGAGGTTGCTTATTCCAACTGTAGATCTCATTAACATACATCAGTGTGTATTTCACAACTTCAAGCAGAAAGGCACTAAGCCCACCCAAGGGCAACACAGGCAGGGCTGACAGGGCCAGGG
The DNA here is from genome assembly GCF_036924035.1 of Leuresthes tenuis. NCBI lineage: Eukaryota > Metazoa > Chordata > Actinopteri > Atheriniformes > Atherinopsidae > Leuresthes > Leuresthes tenuis. The sequence goes on from NW_027325378.1 coordinate 16,322,690, forward strand.
AAAGCACGCCGTTAACATGTTGGCGGCTTAACAAATAATATCTGCTCCCAAGTACCTTGGTGAAAAATTTAAAACCCCCACTCCTAACTCAATTTCACTGTGTTTATGACGATGACAGTAAACGACTAGTGTGCAAAAAAACAGTGGCAGCTGCTCGGATATCACATATTTAACGCCACCGTCACTGTACGCATGTTTCCCAAATGAACTCAACTTGAAGGATGGCACGCTGTATGCGATTTTGCCGTCATTCTTGTCTCGTGTCAATTGAGGCGCGGGTGAGATATAGGAGAAGCTCCAAAGTACCGAGCATACTGTCACTGTCGCCGTGTGCATCCCCCAAGATAAATTCAGAGGCCTGTTTCCTGCTTTGATTACAAATGACATCCGTATGTGTTCTCCCCCGATTTCTGCTCCTCACAGAAGAAGCCAATCAAGAAGACAAATAGCTGTGGCCCCAGCATGAGCGGCAGAAGTGCACCGCCTCGGCAGGCAGACAAACAGAAAATGCAGCCTTCAATGGAGAACCTCTCCGCAGAGGAGATGGAGGAGTATACATTCTCTCTACAGTAAGTCTCATCCGACACTATCTACCCTAATGCCGGCAAAATTTCAGTGAGGAAAACGTGAAGAAAAGAAAAGAAAAAACTTGGGTGCCTTACTTCTATAGCAACACAGACAGACACTAACAACAAAATGTGCCACTAACACCTCCCGCATATATAGTTACACTCATCTTGGGGAACTGTGTCTAAATCCACATAACTCAACTTTAATCAACATTAACAAGGGAAAGGGAAAGTCATTTTCAGACATTCACAGTTCCTTCTATCCTGTAGAAAAACAAAGAACCCATATAAACTTTGATCAAATATCCACTTCTTTGCGTTTGATTTAATGTGGATTTAAATGTCAGTTATCATTGGGATTTCCCTTTGCAGCTTACAGTTTGAAGACAAAACAATCAATCGGAATGGTTTGCATTAATATTGCATATGAGGACAAACCAAACATTGCCCAGCCTTTAACCATAACACCAGTTTTTCTTCTCTTAGTCTGGAAAAATAATTTTTCCTCTTTATTGTAGCTTAGAGCATTTAATTTTAATGAAAAAAATAAAGGATCTATGAAAAACAGGCAGAGCAGGAAGCATGGAAATTCAAAAACTTTGGTCACATGTATTAAAAGCAACAAGGCGTGGGGCTGTATGCCCATGGAGGTTGAAAACAGGCTGAAAGCAAGATTGCTTATTTCAACAAAAAAATTCACAGGTATTTGTTTTTATTTGAATGTCAACTAAATTAAGAGGGAGGAGATTACCAGACACATAGAGGAGGGTGAACCAGAGAGAGGGAGTCTATGTATGCGCAAGAGAGACAAAAAGCGAGTTCTCCTTGGGGATTTAAAAGTACCCGTGTTTCCTCATTTCTGGGAGTTTGTAATTTATAGCTGCTGGTCACATATTAAACAAGATCACAGACTACTCCCTGACATCTTCTGAACATACTTGGGGAATTCAAATGATTACTGGCATATCCTGCCAACAAATGACGACACAGAGACTGTCTTGGGGGAGAGTGAATACAAAAAGAACACAGAGCCCGGGCAGGCAGCGCACAAAGAAGACACAATTAAATGGTTTTCACGATTATGCATAGTGCCTCGTTTTTACCTCTGAGCAGTACCCTAAGATGACACATCGCTGTCAGTTATAGGCACCTATTGTACAGTACTAAGTTGTAGTTTTGGCTTTTCCCTGATGCCCTGTGGAGGGGCTGCTGCTATTGATTTCATCTTTACAAGCACACACATTACAGTCCCTGTGAGCTAAAGGCTTCTTTTTTTTGCCCTCACCTAATCAGACTTTTAGAGAGATACAGTGTGAGTGTTAGATTTCACAATGAAGTTAAAGACACAGTCTCCAACTCCTCACCCATCTCTCCCTCAGTATTGTTTGGATTGCTATGGGCTTCTCTGCAATACCTGAGGAATCACAGATATCTTAACATCAGGAATTCCATATAGATATTCATTTGTTTTATGATTGTACTTGCTGCCATGGTGTCATCTATTATCTCCATCTCTTCTGTCCTCCTGAGTGGTCAGTTGTGCATCTTTCTGACTGTGTACATATGGATTTGTGCACGAGTATGTGCACACACGTCGGTGTACTCATGTATTTTAAGAGCAAAAAAGATTCATACTGCTGTGATTGAGGGATATTACTGCCATCTATTGAGCCGCAAGAGAGTTAGCTCATTGAGGTTTTTGTAGGGCGTCCAGACACAAATGTGCAAATCAGATGCTCATGCATTATTGAGCGAACACATAGACACAAGAAAATTTGGTTCAGATAACCTGAGAATCAATCAAACAATGTAACACACGGCATTCGTATAAAAGTCAAAGCACTTTGTTCGCCAAGTAAAATAGATGCACAGGAAATAATTGGAATGAAATGCGTTGATGTCTTACAGAGCTCCAAATTATTGTGCCCATAAGCGGATTTACTGAATATGTGTGCTTTGCAGAGACTTCTTTCAAGGTCAAAACAACTTTATTTAAACTGTCCGAAAATATAATATTAGAGATTAAGCAACAAACAGTTGATATGAAGCTGTATATAATATATTTAATATGATATCTAACATATAAAATTCTTTGAATTCTTTTTTTTTTGCATTTTTTCCCCAAATGATGCTCACCTTGTCTCTTTAGATTCAAATCTTCTGTGAGTTTAAGTGTGCTTACATCTTATTCTATATATATAAAGACTGAATAACATTTTCCTTTAAATCAGAATCAGAATTAGCTTATTTCAGCTTATCCGGGGTGAATCATGTACACTTTTAACTTACTGTACTTTAAAATTGCAGATTTAGCATCTCTAAAGCACAATTTTTAGCCTTAAAAGTGGGAAAGAGAACATAAAAACTATAAACCACTGAACACAACTTCAAAGAAAACACAATGTACCTTTTTACTGCAAGTATTGACAGTTCCAAGTCAATTCTGGGTGGATGAAAAGGAGCATGAAAATAAGTCAGGAAGGATCCATTCTCCCTCACTGTTTTTTTTTTCTTTTGGTAGAGACTTACTATGCTGCTGATATCTGTTTGAACATGCATGAAAGACTTCTGCAGAGCTTCCATCTTATTTGATGTCTACAAGTGCAATCTTAACCTCCCTTTTTTGTCAGAGTATAGCACTGAGCATTATCAAAGCACCTAATTCAATACGGTTGTCGTAAATTTGATCAGGCCAATTCAGTGCTTTTGGATTAATAAACATATTCAGAATGCATTAGTTTTACATTTTCGAGACCTTTATTCTAAGAATACTAGGTCCAACTATAAGCTGCTGAGTTTGTGCAATGGGTAATCTATTTTCTGCTGTTTTCTTCAGTTGAACAAAAACTGTTTTATCCTCTGTACTTCATGGCTAATCTTTATATATCAATAGTTATTTTCAGTGAACTTTAGCATTGTATCCCACCAATGTCACCCAACTATTTTTTTTCTACTCTCATTTGAAGAGAAAAAACTGTTTTAATCAAAGTCATTCTCACATAGCAATTAGAACTAATTAGTCCAATTATCAAGATTCTAATTACATTGAAATATACCCCCTAAATCTCATATCAATTATAGTATGTGTGACTTGTCCTGATCTGGAGACATGGAAAGACACACTGAGAAGACAAAGCTGGGTGGAAGGTACAAAAAGAGGAACATCCTCATTCTCCGGAGTACAAAAGACAGCAGATTCCATTTGTTTCAAAAGCTTTTATTATAACACTGTATGGCCAATAGGGGATAAATGTCACCAAACCTTTATTCAACTGCTTCATATTCCGAACAATTTTGTCTCTGAGTATGATGCAATGATTAGTTACATCCTTGTTTTTTTGTCTCAGTTGGATTAGCAGTGAATCACAATGAAAGGAATTTTGGGATTAAGTATTGTGTCTACTTATGAATCACTATGGTCAAGACTCCACTGAGGCCTTAGAGACCTGTGTGGTTGAAGTAAGCAGTATTAAAGTCTGGCTCTACTTTTGGAAATGCATTCACACATATGCCATTATGAAGTAAGCAGCGTGCTCAAACACACACACAAATAAGCACAGACTTACACAATATGTTGCTTTTGTTGTTTGGTATGACACTCTAGGTGCACTGGCAAAATGTACACACGCACACACACACACACACACACCCATGTATAGACTGCTCTTGCTGTGGAGTCACAGGGAACACACTGACCTAATTTCCCCCAGTTAGCTCGCCTCGTTGGGGACCAGCGTTCCTCTCCACTCGTTTCCCCCAACTGAGCCTATCAGAGCACTCCCTCAGAGTGTCTCTGGGTCTCTATCATTCTGTGCCCTCCATCTGTTTGAGTCTGTATCCATGCTCTAATATAAGATTAGCAGTAAAGTGAGCAGTTACTCTGTTCAGAGCTTCACATCTTCTCCAGTCTCTGGTGCTAATTACGCAGCATTGTGTGTATAAACCCTTGATAACCTGTACACTTCTGTGCCAGTAAGTTGCTGAAGAAGAACCAAGAAATCAAGGAAAAAAGTGAGTCAGCCAGCAGTAACATACAGAGAAAGAGAGAAAATCACCTGAAATAACAACTAGTTCCAGGCTGTCAATCTACAGCACACTGCTGCTCCAAATCACTACTCAGTGCAAGGGTCAATCAATTCTGATGTAATGCTGGTAGGAGAGGTGGGTGGAGATGGCAGTCCTGGTCACCCCTGAGTCTCCACTGCTTTCCAGGGCTTTTTTCCTGTGCTCAGGGGGCAGGAATGCATCTGCCTATGTGTATGTACAAGTGCATGTGTGCATATGTGAACGAGAGGCCCCTGGCTAACTCAACCCTGGGTGCATATGTCAGGGTTTTTTGCAGCCAGACGTGCTCTGGGTGACTTCAGATCTCATAGAAACACAGACAAAATCAACGTGCCCCTTGCTTTATGGAAATAAGAACTGTCAGTTGCCTGACAGGCTAACACTGCGATATGATTGGTTAATTTGCAGTGATGTGTGTGTCGATGAGAGCTGAGAACTTGTCTTATTGGTGGTCGGGGTCAAATGAGTGTGTTGTCCACTGACACGTAAGAAAGAGTGGGAGGTGTCAGATAGAAAAAGTGACTTGAGCTGTGTGTAAGAGCATATGAGTGATTGTCTTTGATTTGTGCATGAGGATTGGAGTGTGTGTATGAGAAAAAAAAGAGCAAAGCAAGAAGTGACACTTCACTCACACTCTTCTTATGAGTGTCTGTAATCACTTGTTCCCTTGTATGATATAAACATCTAAAAGAAAAAATGGCAAAAGTCAACAAATAAGATCTCAAGAATTCTAAAGATAGCTAATGCACTGCAGCACAAACATGCACTAATGCATTGGGCCTTGTGCAAATAAATTTGAACTTTTAGGAAAACAGCCCTGACAGGCAACTTTGATGCTATAATTGACGAGTTCTAGATGTCGATCTAATCAGAATTTGTTGTACTATGCATCACTTGTGTATATATATGAGTATGTTATCAGATTCCATTATAGCCCTGTAAGTTTGAAGTGACAGCATTTCTTATTGGGAACTGCAGACTTGGAATTTTTTTTAGAGACACACTGACACACTTGTGAAATCACTCACCCAGCTTGCCCACTAACCTGTTGACCATTTTCCCCAGCTTCAGCTAATTCATATTGAAACTCAGGTTCGATCCTTTTAATTGAAGCTGTAAGACTGCACCTTCGCCAGCAACTTTGTCAGTGTTTTCTAATCAATGAGAAACTATTATATTACTGAACAATGACAATGACACTAACAAAACTTGCAGGAATTGTTATTACCATCAATTTATCTATAATGTTTGTCCTATGAAGAGATAGCAGTGTCACAGTCCATGATTAGTAATTGTGAGATGGCAGCAGATCTCTAGCATGATGCTTTGGGTATGAGCGATCGACGTAGTGAAAAATAGGGAAATTGAACATGTTGAATGTCCATGTCATAATGTAGCAAAAATTGAAAACTGACGTCATGTCTCACATAGTGAGACTTCTGCAGCAGTTTTTAGGAAGGGAAACGAGTGATGGAAACTTAGTCACTGTATGATGTTTAAGCCTTTGTTGTTTTCTACATTTTCTAACGTGGACTAACATAGTTCTTACACATTCTGGCATGAGATTTGGTTGTAATAGTACAATTGTGTTAACACAGTTATTAGAATAGAAGAGAAGATTGCTGTGAGAGTTACAGATGCCCTGTCCACCCTGGCATTACAGACCATGTCCTGGCATAGAAAATGTTTTCACATTTGCTGTTTTTTTTTTTAATGATCTTTGTCCAACTCTCCACGCCTACTGCATACACATACAGTTGTAGCCCATCTCTGTAGCCCATAATTATTTCCTTTCTCCCTCTCACTCCCTTAGTTAATTCCATCTTTATCTCACTTTCTCTGCCTCTAATTTTCTCCATCTTTCTGTCTCCATCCTGTCACTATCTCTCTGGTGACAATGTCCTGCAGTTATGAGGCAAGGTCAGAGAAGTGAAATCCATTTAAATACTGATGCAACTCTCTTGAGGCTCATACTCAGCCTGCGCAGCACCCCTCCCTGTACGCCTCACCCAAATTGACGAATGGGTAGATCACTGTAGAACACCCATTGTTTGTCCTGCCTTAATCATTTATTGTATTACACATCTACTGGCATCGGTTTGTGTTTTTTCTCAGTTCTCCCCAAAAAAAGGTTTATAGAGAGAAAAACAACCTGTTCCTCATTTTTAGGAACTATGTTGGTAATTGTAGTAGCTGTTCGTGTAATGAGTGCTTGGGAAGTCCCAGTGTGTTTGTTGATCCCAGGTGCATCTGCATTTGAAATGTTTCCACCCTCGTTTATGGCACACCAAGAGACCTGCCATTTCCATGGTTTAATTCCCTCTCATGCTAAGTCAGGAGCTCAATAAAAATGCCACATGTTGCTCGACAATGAAACAGCTACCTTATGTACGGATCTAAACTATTCCAAGGTGTGAGAGGGGGCCAAAACATGTTTTAGTAGGAGTCAGAACACATAACATCTACCCATCATTGGCCTTTGCCCATTACCCTCAGATTGTCTAATGCACACTCAATGAGAGGCTTTTTACTGGTTCAATGTATATTCCAGGTGTTTTGTTTTTTGCAGCCTCTGAATATGCTTTGTTTCATATCATTCTGATAACCTGGTGGTGCATCGCTTTATAGTTTTCATGACAAAAAGAAAAGCCCATCTATTTTTTTACAACACACCAAGTACCTGCCAATGGGTTCCTGCTTTTTCAGTTCAACTCATTTATGTGTATTTTTTTTAAAACTTCAATTTACTTTTATGAAGACACAATCATTGTCGTATGTAGCTGACAGAAGAAAGGGATTCATTTGCTGAACCTGAAACAGACTGCTTCCTAAGAAAACAACATTTGAGAAGCCAGTCCTTCAGTTTGGTGCAGGACACATTAATACTCACTCATCCAAAACAGTGTGGTCACATGTATCCCAGAATAGAATCTGGGCAACTGGATATCAATGCATCCTCAATTCATCTTGCATGCATTCACACCTTCACTATCCAACCAAGAGGCGTGTTTATGATATGTTGTCCTTCCTGCAGCTAACAACAGTTTTAGGGCCCTCTGTCATTCATTTAAACCCATCAGCTTTTGCAGTCAGATTTGAATATAATCTGACTTTTATTGAATACGATAAAAGCATAAAAGCATGTGCATTTGTTAATGACTCACAGAGTGTCGTACACACTATCATATTTTTTCAAACCACACTGAAAGTTTCAATAATGATTCAGAGAGGAACTGATTGGGTAGCCAACAGAGGACAGTTGACAGATACTGTCTTTTATCAAAACACATGATTTTTAAAAAAATTAAAAGTTATATTATCTTCAGACCTATCTAGTGACACCTAAAATAACCATGCTTCCACTTATGTATCTGGGCTACTGTGAAAACAATCCTATTATCTGTCAATCTTTTAAATCTGTTTCCACACTGTATTTTTTGGCTTTCTCTATTTCCCCGACAGCAAACAATTTGTCGCTTGAGTGGGAAAAGATGGGTGGTTTTAGTATATTTATTAATAATGCCAGCGGCCTAAATACAAAGAAGGGACAGAAAATATCTTAATCCTCTAAATAAATGGATAAGTTCAATATATTAAGTGGTCTGACACTTGAGGGTTTAGGCCTATGTAGAGTGGATCTTAGAGTTACCTTCACTTGCCCTGGAGCCTTATTATCATAACTGTGCTATTTAGAATATAATACTCTACTGTATTCCTTCCTTTCCCCACCCTTACATCACTCATTACCCATCCCTTCTTAAAGTTTGAAAACTTGCCTGTACTTGTGCTATATTTAAAAGCACAGCTCCCTCTTTGCTCTCATGCCATAGAACATTAAGGGACACAGTGTGGGAGAACTAGTCCAACAAAAGGTTTTAACTCCAGTAGCTGACAATACATGCTAGTTAAATCATATCTAAAAAGCTTTGACACATCCTAGAAAGCTTTAGAGAGGATGACGAGTCCTTTCGCAGTGTGCTTTGATGACATGGGAATGAACAACAAACATCAAAACTAAGATAATAAGGGAACCGCTTCTAGCCTCAATTTCAAGCAACTACAATTAAAATATAGTATTATGTGCCAGTTCATGCATGTTGAAATGGTTAGTTTCATCACTGGGCCACTATGCCACATGCTATCAGCCGTTCAGGGGACAAGCTGTGATATTGGAATGAAAAATCCCACACCTCCACCCCCTGCCTTTCCCTCTTTTTCAGTATCATACTTTTGTAATTGCAGCAGCTATAATGAAATCAATTCAGCAAAAATAAGAGATTTCACATCATGTTAGCAGCTTGCTTTGGAAGAGACCATCGCATGAAGGCATCTAAAAATATTCCTCTTTCATGCATCATCAATATCTTCATTATGTGAAAGATGGACGTCAGGTTGTATTTGCTGTCTCCTTTCGATGCCAGTTGACAGGGTAGCATCTTGCCTGTGTCTGTGACACACTGCAATTTTGTCGACTCTGTAATTCCACTTTTGCAGACATGCGGAAAGCCGTTTTACACCATGTGCACGGTGAAGCAACTCACGATAATGCTTGGAACAAGTGCCCTTGTCAAAATCATAAGATAGAAGAAGGGAGACACATTTGTACGTACATCATCTTCTATCCATTGGGATTAAATCTTGCATGAAAACAAACTTGACAACAAGTTTACATATCTTTCAATATCATGCCCATAGAGGAAAACCTTTGGTTGTATTCAATGTTTGCTTTCATTCCTCAAAAAACATTTAAAAAAAAAAAAAATTAACCAAAACCAGAGGGCTTTGCTTTTCAGACATTAGTGGCGTATCAAAAAAAAAGAATGGCGGATGAGTGAATTTTAATGTCGTGAAAAATAACATGTTCCAGTGTAAAAATCACCTGATGTCACGGAAGAAAGATAAATCCCATATTTACAGTGCAATACAGTATAAAAATACTGAAGTTTAATTCGGGCCGTTATGACACTTGTTTATCTTCTCTGCTTGAGTTTATGTCAGCCAAGCTATGAATATTTATCAGCCCAAACTGCTGACTAAGTATTTTCTGAATGAATCTTGACTTCTCCCACATGGACTGTAAGTTATGCTGCTGCATGCTCTAAGGAACTTCAACTTCAAGTAATTTAACACTTCAGAAAGTATGCTCACCTCATAGAAACAGCAAATGTGTCTGTTCTATCCAACACAGCTGTGTGAGGGTTCATATTTTAGAGACAATGCAAGAAAGAAATAGAATGTAATGCCTCATTTTGATGCAAGTTTAGCCTAATTATTTGGTAGCGGGGTTGGGGGAGCAATACAATTGATTCTGTTTTTCGTCTTTAGGCAGTGTACCATTTTCCCTAGATGCACACTACAAAGTGAATTCCAACTGTGCTCTGGAACACGATGGTGAGGCACAGGGATGTCCACAGGCATAGGCCTTAGGTCACATTCTGTGATGCTAACCATAGATGTAATGTAAACACCCTCTTCTTGCCTTGTTCTAATGAGTGTCAGTCAGGTGATAAGGATCATCAATATCTACTTGCGTTGGCATGCTCAACGTCTAAGCAGGTGGGGCCTAGACTCGTAAATTTACTTTACAGCATCTAATATTCAAATTTCATTTCCTTTCCTTTCCTTTCCTTTCCTTTCCTTTCCTTTCCTTTCCTTTCCTTTCCTTTCCTTTCCTTTCCTTTCCTTTCCTTTCCTTTCCTTTCCTTTGCTTTGCTTTGCTTTGCTTTCCTTTCCTTTCCTTTCCTTTCCTTTCCTTTCCTTTCCTTTCCTTTCCTTTCCTTTCCTTTCCTTTCCTTTCCATCCTTTTGCTTCAAACTGCTCCATCTGTGCCCTCTGTATGAAAGGGAATAGTTGAGCAGGCCTGACAAAGGGCGGCACAGATGAGGCAGAGGTGCTGAGGGAAGCTGAGCACTGCTGGAAGGGATTCCTATCTGTCTGTGTGTGTGAGTGTGAGAAGGAGAGAAAGGGAATGAACAATTGTGTACATGTGAGACTGTGTGTGAATTTGAATATTATATGTCCATACCTTTAGTGCATCTGGTAATGGTAAAAAAAATGGAATATTTGATGTATTACAAAGACCTGGAAGTATTTACATTGTTAGGAAAGATTGAACTAATACACAAAATGCAAATGCCTAAGTTTTTCCTCATGTAAAAAGGAGCACATTTTTGCTTCAGTGATCTTCACCAAAGTTGTCACCAATGTACAGGAGCAATTTTTTTATCCTGGCTTCAAATGAGAATGTCAAAAAATTGCATTGATCTCAGGAACTTTCATATATGTTATGTATTCAAGTAGCATTAGAATTTTATTTAGACAAAGAAAATCCAAGAGAGATAGTGTGTATGATTTCCCTCTCTATGAAAATAGGTCAGCACTAGCTGGTACTGGTTCCTGCCCTCCACGCCTGTCTGACCGAGCCCGTCTGGCCCTCTGTATGCTGCCGTCCGAGCTGGGGCTGCCGTTGCTGCGGCAACAACAACAACAACTCCATCGTAGCTGGCATGGCTCCGTTCGTCAGCTCGGCCTCATTATGCTGCTGCTAGCTTTGATGTGGTTTGTGAGGCTTTACCTGCATTACTGCAGCCAGTGGCTCTTCCTCCAGGCCATAGCAGTTCCTGTCAACAAGTGAGTTTGCTTCCTTTGATATTGCCCTGCACACACACACACAAACACACGCACTCTCAGATACACATGTATAGAAGAGGAGCATTTTGATAGAGACACACAGTGCTGCTGAAACACATTAACAAAATGGAGGTGAGATACAGTACATACAATAGATTAGCATAGCATTTCGGTAAATTGCAAATCCTCACACACACGATGAGACTTGCCTGTGAGATCAGAAATACACACACGCAAAGTATGATCATTTCAAAATAGGATGTGGAGTGGATAATGAGCAGAGGAGAGAATAAAAATGTGCCATGTCTGAGTGTGTGTGTGTGTGTGTGTGTGTTGGCAAACATGTAGGCTTGATACACCCAAATCATCTGTTTGGAATCCCCCCATTAACATTTTAACAAGACGCTCTCAATATTAACAAACCATAGCTGGGGGAGTTTACTCACCACACAGCTTTAAGTCCCAAACGGCTACATTATTTGGAAGGAATTTATTGTTATTATTTGGTACACAGCATTGATAATAAACAGCAATAAGACACAGCAGAACTGTTAAATCACATTGCAATAGCATATGGTGCTGATTTATTTCATCACAATAAAAAATAAGCTGGCTGCAAACAGGCATACAAGAGGGTTTTTATTACAATAACATGGGGGTGCAAACATCGTGCGTTAAATCATGGAAAGTGATTGGGGAAAACAGAGGGAGAAAAACTGTGGACAAAAAAAAAAAAAGAATGGACTGAGGGTGCAGATAGGAGGTGGAAAAAAAAGAGAAAACAGAGGGGGTCAACGTCGGATGACAACTTCCACATGTCCGAATCTGCTGCTCTCCCTTCGAGCATTTCTCTCTCCATGCAGTGACTAGAGCTGTTGGTGCCCGACGAGAGGAAGAGAGACCAAGTGACAGAGCAGTTAGCATGATGACAGGCAATCCTCCCTTCACCCCTTCCATCCAGTACTTTTACTCCTTTCTAATACATCTCACTCTTTCTGTGTTTGCTTCCTGCTTACCCATAATCCAACTCTGGTCACCAGTGGACGGTATCGTTCGGGTCACATTCTTGGCTACAGCGTTGATTTCTTTTCTTTTCTTTTCTTTTCTTTTCTTTTCTTTTCTTTTCTTTTCTTTTCTTTTCTTTTCTTTTCTTTTCTTTTCTTTTCTTTTTTCTTTTCTTTTCTTTTCTTTTCTTTTCTCTAAACATTCACAGAAGTATAAGTTTGAAATAAACAAGGCTCCATGTTCAGTGTTCATATTATCATTGCATTTAAATCTCAAATTTCATTACAATGACACATGGTCACGTAGTTTTTGACAAAGATAAACCATCAGCCAGCTACAAACATCACAAGAAGACATAAATACCAAACAGTAAGTTACATTATGGGTGTCATTTGCATCATACTAAATCTGATGTGATATGTGAAAATGTTCTGCACAGAGAAAAATGGAAACGAACAGTCAATCCCGATTTTTTTTTTTTTTTTTTTGCAGGAGAACATTCAAAACATGCACCAAAACATTTAGTTAACAAGAGAAAAGCATTGATATAGAAATAGAAAACCGATCATAATCAAATATTCTCAAAACTAAATAAATATGTAAAGTCTAAACATGCATGCCATGCTTAAAGAAATGATAATTGAATTAATAGATAAAAACTCAGCTATTTCTTATATCCTGACGGGCCATCGTGGGATGTTGCCAACACTACCAGAATCAGTCTGAATATATTTATTTATCAAGGTGGAAGGCTTCATTCCACTATATCAAGATAATTCTATTTTTTTCTTTTCATTCTTACAATTATTTTCAATTTTACAATTTATCTGGAAAACAGGAACCTACACTACTAAATGCAGAAAAAGCGTCTTTTGTTTCTGTTGGTCATCCAGTGAAATAATCTATCTGCTCTAAAATGACTTTTCAAGACTCGGATCTGTTGAGAGATCTGCTTTGTATGAAACACCGATGGACTTCAGCTGTTAGATTAATGGACAGAATCTGAGATGCTTGACTCTTGGAGCAAATCAGATGGAAATTAATGAGAAAAACTGGACCTCTCCTCTCCCACCGCTGGCTCTACCTCCTCCTGACTGATGGGAAGATTAAGAAACTCATGAGGCTTGCTGTAAATGGGGAGTCTGACTTCCAACAGGGTGTTTGGAAAAGCTATGTCTTTTACCAGCAAAGGTGTCCGTTAACTTTGATACATCTCTGATGTATTTGAATTGAATTTGATATGAAGAAAAATGATTGAGTCAGTTAGAGTCTCCTTTAAAACAGAAAGTGACCTGTAAGGCAAACAACAACTAATTAGAATGATAATTGTCATCAAACTAATTAAATATGATTGAACCAGCCACAAATATTATAACACTTTGTGTAAATTGCTGGAAACAGTTGCCCCTGAGCGGCAAGGCATCACAAACACAAATATGGTACACACATATTGACACTTTCCTCTCTCTCCAGATTCCGCTTCTATGCTCACACAGTGGACCTCATCTACCAGAGTTCTTTGCTCCACACCCGGGAGGAGCTGGCAATGGTGGCGGTGGGTCCCCTGACCTTGAACGCAATAACGTTCCTGCTGGTTCTGATCAGATGGGGCTGTCAAGTGATATTTGGCTCACTCCCTTCCTTCACGTCAAAGTTTATCATGGCTCAGGGAGTGTGGACAGTCCTCGACCCCCTGGCAGTCTTTGCTGTAGACGCCATCCTCGGGGTAAGTCACTTATAAATAACTTGTACATTCATGCACTTTAAATAGGAGTTCACTTTAGCTTGGCAAAGTGACTTTAGATTACCAAAAAGAAAAAAAAGGGGGGGGGGTTATGATGTTAAGTGGGTGTCTATTCTGACAGAGCGCTAAATTTTGTCATGAAGACTGAAATGACTTGGAATATTCTCAGCATCACTTGACAAGAGGCAATATATAAAGAAGAACTCAATTAAACTTAGTCATACCAAACAGCTCTTTATATTCTTTTCAGTAATCGATCATTAATCAGAAAAAAGGGACTCTATACCTATATGTTGGAATTTGCTATTTAATATGTACAGTCTTTGAATCTTTATCCTTCACATTTGTAGATCTTCCTTTGATCGGCTTCTGTGCGAAACAAAAGCTTTTCCTTAGTCCAAATGTCCAGTCTCTACTTTAACATTTAAATTTAACATTTATATTACAAAGATTTATATGGTTTGTCTGCTCTCTCAACCAATGTCTGCTCAGCGTCTCACCTATAGCCCAGATGTGCCACTGGCTGATGCAGCAAAGCTTTATTGGCACTTCTATCGAGCTGATCAATCTGGTGCTGCAGGTGTGATCATCACCGTGTTCCTCTATGCAGTCCACTTCCTGCTTTCCATCACTATTCTCTCTATATACCTGTTCAGGTGAGCCACATTGACATCCTTGTTCAATTCCCATAAAATGCTGAATTGGTTCAAAATATTTCATGCCAGTTTTCATATTGGTGACCAGTTAAAATTAGCACGTTTTATCTCTTACATTATGAAACAAACATTAAACTAAACATCTGACATTAAAATGGAGCCATGTTAATATATGCTTTGGAGCCATTTCAATCTGTCTCAGCCACAGATACATAAAAGTGTCGTTCAGTTAGAAGTACCTGGTGTCTTTTTTATTTTGTCACATCATGCCAGAACTTGCAGGGTTTGGAAAGGGTGTATGTTATGCCAAATAAAGAATAAATTGGTGAGTCTGTTAGAAACATTGAAGGAATGAAAGTTTCGATATTGTTCCTACCTGTTCAGTTGTGTGTTAGATGCTTTGAAACATTTTTTATCTCATGCTGATGGAAGTTCATGAAAGAAAGTAAGTATAAGTTTAGGTATTGTTTCACTGCCTGTTTATCCCTGACCTGCTTTTACCACTTGATTATTGATTGCTCCTACTTGCATTTGATATTGTAAGCAACCAAAACATTTTCTAGCAACAGATTACTCCAGAACAAGTGTAATGACTGACCAAAGCAACATTATCCATAGCAAAAGAAGAGCCATACTGGGATCAAAATTTGGGTTCCTGAGTCACTGGTTTCACAATGGAGTCAAACTCATGTTTCCCCAAAAAAGGCCCATTGAGTTGACCACAACCACTGCACCAACCTCCAAATCCATGCTGGGTTGCTGGTAAATACTGTAAGGCTCACAGTCATGCACATTGCCAGAGCAGTTTCAAGAGAAATAAAACGTTACCACTAGAAACATCCAAATTTTATGTATCCCTAATTTTGAGAAAACACGAAATTATTGTATTGCTGGCAACTGGGTTGCTTCCACTCCCACCATTTGCTTTGTTCGTCAATTTTTTTTGTGAGTGAAAAATGCAACACTTAAGGCTCAAGCTCTGAAAGGGAGTTTTCCTTTAGGTATTGTTTAACTGGTGCAGATTGTTGTTATTGGCTATGAAGAAGACAACCATTACTGAAACACTCACTCTCCCAGGATTATCTCCAGACCTCCCACACCTGCAGTCTTCCACTCTTTCAACAAGAAGTTTAAGTAAATGCTGATCTACGACAAACTGACTTTATAAGCCAATGGAATTTTCTAATGTATTCACTGTATGCATCAAAGTTGTTTCTGAACATTTACACACACACAGACACACAAAATGATTAAACACAAAAGCAGAAATAGATAAATGTTCAATACAGTTGATTTCTCTTAACATAAATTACACTGCAATTGGCTTCCTAGAACTTTTCCAATTCAAAAGTTAAATGTCTTTTGATATAGTGTAATATGTAAACCCCGTACATTATCCTATCAGGCCAAATATTTTGCATGATTAGAATCACTACAGATTTCACACATCTTTAGATGGACTGATTATATGAGATGAACACATATATGCTAACTGAATGCACTGTGCGTGTTTTGCAGCTTAAGGTCAGCCATGCAGAGACATTTACTTGCCAGCTTTGCCTTGTAATTAAAGCAGATTGTAGATTTAGTATTAAGTCTTCTAATTAGTGAGGATGAACAGGGAAAAAAGGACACCCAACAAATAAATGTGAATCTTTCTTTAAGGACTCTGCTCCCTGATGGTTTGGTCAAAACTGAAAATGCTTTCATTATGGTTTCATTAAATTAGATCCGGTTTGCTTTTCAGTGAAATGGAAGACTTAAACAGCCACTTGCTAATCATGGATTCCAAATTTCAACTGAAAAGATGACTGTTTTTGCAGAATGACACTAACAAAGTAGAGGGGCAAGTGATAATTTATTGCATATTGTAAGTCATTGTTCATCTAAGGTGCGTTCTCCCACCCTAATATAAGGAAAAATTCCATTAACAGCTAAAAATGTAAGGAAACCCTTACTGAATAAATCAGTTTGAGATTCGGGCCGGGTAGAGGGTGCCATCTAATTTCAGTAAGCGGGAAGCTTATCGGATCCAGCTAAATGGACAATATTAAAACAGCAGCCAAGAATAATGACTTCTGCCACTCAACTGCCACACGGGTTTGTACTGAATGTAGGCCACGATGCTGAAGCAAGGCTGATAATTTTATGGGTTACAGTTTCCTATTGGCTGTAAGGAAGGGGCTCTGACACAGACCGTGACCTATTTCTGAAAAAAAAAAAACGCCTCAGGCTATATGTATAGATAGAATGGCCTGTTATCCTTTTTTAATTACATTTTAGGCAGCCTTTATTCACTTCCTTCAAAAATACACGTTACACCTCCTTTTTCTGTGAAACTTCATAAACACCAAGAAAAGTGATGTCACACTGGTAGTGTTGTGGTTGCATACACACGGTTACAAAGCTGAAAAAGATTAGGGTTAGGAACTTGCATCGAAGGCCAGATCTACAACATATTGAAGAGTTGATGCTTAAGTTAAAGGAAATGCCACTTGGAATCTTAAAATTTAGTTTGAAATTTCCCATTAACATTAAAAAGTACATAAAAAAACACGATTTAGCAAATACTAGTGAATGAAATAACAGTATTTAATCTTGTCACGTGTGTTATGAATGTTCTGCTCAAATGTAATCCATATGTTGACATAATGTTTGTTCTTATGGTGACCTCTGCAGTTAAAGAAGTTGTGATGTGGGCCTCATCATCCAGGTCATGCCCCAAATATAAGAATATCATAAGGAAGTTCAGGGCTTTGCAACATATTCCACCACTGAGGAAATTAGCCCACTTTGAAGCATAAAGATGCTAAGACGATACTTTCCTCTAAGAGTGCGACTGCATAAATGAATGAGAAGCAAAATTCAAGTGTAGGATGAAAATCATTGCAGGCTATTCCTGTGTCTGAGGTCAAGATTCTACAA
Source organism: Leuresthes tenuis (assembly GCF_036924035.1). NCBI lineage: Eukaryota > Metazoa > Chordata > Actinopteri > Atheriniformes > Atherinopsidae > Leuresthes > Leuresthes tenuis. The sequence continues at coordinate 16,340,284 of NW_027325378.1, forward strand.
ACATTCTTCTCCCAAGAGCGATGCGGAATAATGCTGAGTTCAAAGCTATGTTCCAGCTTCTTGTATAAATCCTTGTCGACTTGATGTTGGTTTTATTTGAGAGCTGATTACCCTCTGACAGGCTAGAATCTCTGTGGAAGGGCACAAGATCTTGTGGTTTTGATGGTCAGCCAAAGCATTTGTTTACAGACATGGTGTTTCTTTTTAGGGGTTGGCTGCATGCAACCCTTGTGTGGCGAAAAAAAAAAAACAACACTTTGGTGATGTGCACTCATCTTGAGGTATAAATCAATAAGCCCTCTGCTGTGCAGAACATTTTCTTGTGACTCAAGCTAGGCTCTCCAGACAAATGCACGTCTGTTGCATCTGCGATGTTTGAAGCTCTGCATTAACACTGAAGAACAGAATCGGACTCCCACACATTAACAGATGTACAACCACGCAAACATTCAGCCAAACTTGGACATCGCTACTGTCAGCCTGCGTTAACAAAGCACCTCCCACTCATAGGCCAATTTGTTTGATTCCTTTTGCTATTGCAATTCATATATTAGACTTTATAGTGCATCACCCTGCAAATATACTCTTTGTAATCAATGAAAGTTTCTTATGTTTTTCCAGCAAGCTGAGATCATTGTCCGACTTGCTCCAATGACAGCCAGTCAGTCTATTTGGCAACAGTTAGTTATGCTAACCCATCACTTTGGAAGCAGGGCAAACATGCACGTTTTCTTTGCTTTGGTGATCCAATGTGACCTTGACAGGTCAAAGGTAGAACTTTGGTGAGTCGTCTCTCCAACGCTTCCATTTCCCTCTCCTCACCTTTTTTCTTATTGCACACCTTTCAGATTCCACAACGATGGTCGCATGCTGGATATCTTTCAACGACTCACAGCCAAGGAGGGCATGTATTTCTTCCCTCAAGACTTTGAGCTATCCAACCAGGAATTGAACTATATTGTCAAGAAGGCAGAGCAATGGAGAGGCTTCAGTGGGGAGAGACGGAAGGTAAACACATCACTCCACTGCAGTCCCTCCTTCTTTCTCTTTTGAGAGTGTTTCTCTACTCAAAGCCTTGGAGATTAATTGGGCTAATGACTGTTTTGGTAGGACAGAATGAACGAAAAGGTCATTAATACTAGTCTGATCGATTAGTCTGTGCAAAGGGGGTCTCTGTAACCTGGGGAGGTTTCTGAATGACAGGGCTGGCTGGAGTGGGATGAGCAAGAGTCTGAAACCAACATTTAATTAATTGATAATCACTGGTCACTTTAAATGAAATATTACATGTACAATGATCTATAGATTGGGCTCATTTTATATCATAATATTTTCTTTAGTTACATTTGAGAAAGCTGAGAATTCATCTCAGAGGTCTTTAGCTTCATTCTAATTAGTACAAGATAATTACCAAAACAGAGACTTGACTAGGCCGCCTGATTAGTCTGTGAAAACCAATTGCCGAAGATATTTCATTAAAGACAGACTGCTCAATCAACACACACACTGGGATGCAAGTTCATGTTATAGTGGGCATTCTCGTCATGTGTACACTTTCATGTTCGTTAAGGCAATTTCATTGACTGTATGTCAACATGAAATTATCGTCTCAGAGAGAGGCTGTCACATGTTTGATAGATCAGCAGGAGATGGTGGTGATGTCACAGGGACGCTGAGCCTACAACTAATGTACAATCTTTGCATCTTGATTGAAAATGTGACTTGTAGAGATAAAGGATATATAATGCAGTGATCAAACTACAGTCCTCCTTTAATGTATTCTATAGGATTTGTTAGTGGTACACTTCGCTCTGTGTTCTCCGTGTTAACTAATGATTAATAGTTAACATCAATGCATTTTTTCTTCTGAAAGTTCATGTGAACAACATGGAAGCAGAAACTACAGCAAATTCTTGGTTTCTGGGGACATGTGAACCAGAAATAATGCACTATTTTGCCTTAGATTGGATTTTAAAGAAGCTTGAGCAAGCCAGGAGATATTCTTAGAGGGCCAACTAAGTTAAAATTTGAATGAACGAATCACTGGAATACAATGTCCTGTGCAACCCTGTCCACACTCAATTTACACTTGTTAAAAAAAAAGTTGTTCCTAAAATGTGAATGGAGGCCATTCTTATCTGTCCAAACCCAATTAGAAGCAGACAGCTCAGGAAAATTCTCAATTAATGAATTCCTAAGTTGTAGGGGTAGGTGTCCAGAAGTTAGTTCTGTGTAATGATGATTTGGAGCCCAGCTGACTGCACTTGCTGCGTTCTCAACAGGGAAATATTGAGCTAAAATGGAGACACAATTAAAAATGCTATTTATTTTGGTATTTGCAAACAGTACATTTTTTAATGTAATATCAATCCTTGAAAATGAAGGTATTTGTTGCCTTGCTGCTGTGTTTCCTCCTAAATTGCTTTTATTTTAAACTACTGCAATCTTTAATGAAGTGCAGCCCTGATTCTGAAAGGTGACGACGGTGCTGTTATTGAGATGTGAATGGACCTGTATACTGAAAGTGAATTAAACCTCCTAATGTTTCCAGACTTAAATAGGAGAAACAAAATATGGTAAATGCGTAAACAAACAAATAAATAAATGATTGGATAAATAAATAAGTCTGTTAGTGTCTCATTAAGCAGCTGATGTGGTACATTTCTAAATCATCCTTGCATTGCTGCGTATCTTCCTCCACAGCAACAATTACAGCATACTTCATACTGTACCTAATTTGGTGTTATTACACTGATAAAATGCTAACCCGTTCCCACATTCTGCGGCATGATGAAAATTTAGGGTTATTGCATTTTAACATTTTTACATTATTCAGCCAGACAATTTTTCATCAAAATAAGATGGGCTTTGCCATTATGTTATAATTATTGTAACGATTTCTCCTATGAAAAGGGTCACTTTCAGAACTCAGCAAAGACATATCCCTATTAGACTAATTTGCCTACATGCAAATTTTTGTCATTTTTCCCTCATTAACTATTTATCATAGACGGGAAAAAAAAAAAATATTCATGAAGGCGAGCAAAGGAGCAGCCCGACAGAGCTGAAACTAATATTTTGCAACTCTAATGATTTTTTTGCATCTTTAATTAGATAGAATAAGGTTGATATGATTAGGTCAGGATGTAGTGTTTTTCATTAAAAATACATTTCAGAAACTGTATTCCAAATGTGCCCTTGCAATTAAATAATGAATCTGACGCGTTCCTTATTACGTACCCAATTAATATCAGAGGTAAGGGCGTAATTTTAATAACAGAGGGGCCTTCATTAGCTGACTGAGAGAAAAGGAGGGATGAGGAGAAGGAAAACAAGGTACTCACACAACAGCTGCAGTCTGCAGCCAATTTTAAAAAGTTATTGAACGATACATTCTTAAAAGGACAGAGTATGACATTTTCAACAAATAAGATCATGGGCAAACAAAATCGCAAATACCCATTGTTTGTTTTAGCCTAGTTTGATGTCAGCTGCTACATAGGGCAACCGAAAATAGAAAAAAAACAAAAAACATTAATCCTTTATTAAATTAGACACTCCTCTGTTGCACCCTATCAAGGAATTAAAGCTGCATTAATTCATAGACAACAGTTTGTTGCTTCATTAGTAAGAAAACCCTGAACAAAGGTAAGTTGGACATCTGTCAGCAAGATTTAAACAGGCAAAATTTTACATGTGCCTGAGTTTATTGTCCAAGCTGTCCACACTGATCCTCTCACTTTGACTATCAACTATGATAAGACAAATAGAGCCCAATTATAGGATCACACAAGTCACGATGTCCAGCAACATCTTGACACTCTGATTTATGAGCGTTCAGCCGACATTGCAATATCATTGCATCAGAACTCAGCCCTCGGAAGTTGGACCACCTTTATTTTGATCTCAGCTACCTGTGAAGTGTTGTGACTGCATCTTGTACCGTCACACTATTATGTTGACAAAAACTGTCCTCAGAGAGACGGACATAAAACCACCAGCCAAAGTTATCAAAACTTCATTTGTCCTAGTTCTCGCTGGAGTCGGGATCTCAAGAGCCACATTTTTGTCGTAATGGGAAACATACACACACTCACACACATTAGGACACACCCGCAGACAGACTCACGGAGTAAAAGCAGTACCAGAAACATTATCTTGTAGTAATGGTAAGTAATACAAAGTTCAGTGGAGAACTTAGGCTCAAGTATCTGTTTTGTCTTTTGCATCACAAATAGATATGTAACTGAACAGTTTGAATTCCTTTTGTAATCCTAAATCATAAAACACTAGTTTCAGTCACATGAATGACAAGTAGTCCTGCAGCAGATTGCATGGCCCCCACAGAGCCGTCAACATCGTGTGTCGTGTGGGATTGCAAGAAGGGCCAGAAGACACTGGGATGACTTAAATCAATTAAAGAACTGTGGCAAGCTATCCAAAACAGCTTCAAACAACTTACTTGCTAAATATTTAGAACATTTTTTGCATGTGTACATAGATTGCAGCTGTTTTAATGGCAAGCAGTTTTCTCAATGATTCAACTGATGAATTATTGTAATTACATTTTATGTACGGGTTCATAACCACATTTTCATTGCATCACATTACTAGCGTCACACCCTACAACTCTTTATCTTGGCAAGAACACAACAACGGATTTTATTAAAGAAAGTGAAACAACACGAGAGGTGATAGTAATCAGTCAGATTAAAACTAGTTTTGTGTATGTGCTGTACTATAGCTAAAATAATTAGCAAAATTTGTGATGCTGTTTCTCCCTGGGGCACGGAAATAATGAAATAAATGAATCCACATTCAATAACCAACCCGCAAATGGCCTGTTATTATCAAACTTGTAATTTTCACAAGGCGGTCATAAAACGTAATCTAGTTTTTACTTTCTCACCAGTTAACTTTATATCAAAGATTCCTCCACGCCATATGATCATTTAGGTTGCTCTGAGGTTTAGACATTACCCACAGGTTAAGATGTCAGCAGCAGAGCTTACTGACCAAGCAAAGAGGATGAATAAGTTGAGGACCTTTCTACCTCTGTGCTTTTAAATTAGATTTTTTTGTGAAGAAGGGGCGAACAGACTGAGTTTCTGGATCACAGCAGAGAGAGTTTTTCACAAACATTAAATAAATAATAAATTAAATGTGGTCTGTATTGCTGATGATCTGGTATTGATTTAGTTGGCAGAGTTGTCCTGAAATTGAAAAGAAACAAAAATAACGTTTGTAATTGTGTTTAGTTTCCATCTGATGTGTTTAATTGCTTTTAAGCTTACAAATTTGGATCTGAAACTACAGTTAACAGTGCAGTTTACTCCACTAAAGACAAATTTATAAAAAAACTGCTAAAATAGAACAGGAAAGTCTTCACTTTCCCTGTGACTTTACAACTATACTTGCTCTGAGCTAGTAAGTGGGCTAGCATGCTTCACATCATACTAGCAGTTTGGTAATGAGCCCCATTAATTATGTAAAGGCAGTGATGCAGATGGACCTAATTAATTGTCTCCTGTCACCCCCTTGATTACTGTACCTGGAAGGGAGGTGTTCATTTCTGTAATACTTAAGCAGGTATGCAAACTGTTTTGTTGGAGCCACCGCTATGACAATGACAGAGTATAGTACCAGCTTACCTGCCGCAAAGCCCTATCTGCGTTAATTCACCAAAAGGAATGCTTCCCAGTGGCGGTGGTGACATTCTGATAATTGAAGGAGAGAGGGAGAGATTAAGAGGAGTGAGGAAGAACGGAGAGAGGGGAGAAAGGGTTTGTGTGTGGTGGCCCTGGAGATGTTTTCTCAACCTGATTGCATCAACATTTGCGTTCGTTTGCGCCGTTTGTCACTGTATGTCTAGGTAATGGGTAACCAGCGGGCGAGTTTGGGAACACCCAAGGTGCTTTGCAAGTGCAGCGTGGTTGGTGGGGAGGGAACCTGTTGAGAGTCAAACAGCACAGATTGGAGTGGTAATGACAACCTGCATCTGGGAGACCGGCTGTTAATCATACATGTTGTGTTCTCTGTTCCACAGACAATGCATGTCACCAGCAACTGATCTTAAAGAAGAATTAGTAATTATCCTGCAAATTACCAAATTACAAAAAAAAAAAGTATTGATAAATGAGATTTAATCTTACTGCAAAAGTTAACTGAGAAAAACACTTACCCCTCAGACAAATTAAGGTGGATACAGAACATACATTTGTCATGTACTCCAACAGCACTTCCTCGAGGACACACTTTTTCTCCAGCATACTTGTTATAATTTGACCTGTTCCACATTACGCAAGGAATCAACGTCATGAAATTTGCACTCTGTAAACTACAACAAATAATTTCAGCAAAAACTGAACCACGTGCATTAACCCAGCACTTTATCTGGATTATAAATCTTGTGCTATGCAAAAACACTAGTACAGTAAATGGAGTATAACCCACCTTAAAAATACAAATCTAAACTCAAGTATTGAAGGAAGAAGCTTTGGAGAGGAAGGTGGACACAGGAATCAGTAGGCCATGACAGGATACACAGGAACCGCTGTCACATAACAATAGAACCTTCAGTTCATGAACAGGAACCCATAACAGCAACAGAGCTGAGTGTTTCAGAGGTCTTTCTTTAGAGTCAGAGGGGGTAACCATAGAGTGGGCATAGTCCTCCCAACCCCCAATTACTTCCAGCAATGTGGCCAGTGTGTGTGTATGTGCGCACGTGTGTATGTATGGGAGCACATGCATTTTTTGTGTGGCAGTAAACCAGTTCATGTGCACATGGTGTGCATTCACTTTGCATGTCTGTACATATGAGTATTCCATCATGCACATTTTGTATGTGTGAGGTTTAGTAAGTTCCTGCAAACCTTTCTGTTTGTCTGCATGTGCACATTTGAGTGGCTTCTTCAATTACAGTGAATGCCTTTTTTATTTTTCTGTTTTTTTTTTTAGTGGACAGTGCTCAGGGCCCCAAAAGCCCGGGGCGATAACAAGCAGTCAGGCAAGGACAGGAGGGACACAGCAGCAAGCATAGCGTCCACACTCAGAGCACGAGGGAGCTCAATATGAGATATGACTGCAAAGGCTACATGCCTGTGTTTCTGAAAAGGTCATGGACTTGGCTGGGCAGTTAAGTGTGAAAGCAGTGCACAGTAGTTAAAAAAGAAGGGATGAAAATACAGATAAAGATCAAAAACATTCACCTCGTTTTCAATTCACACATAGAATTCTAGGGACACAAATATAAAATATGACAATGCAAACTGGGGACACCAGCAGAGAAAAATCCACTTTGCAGTTAATAAAGCCTTTTTAAGCTAAATAAACTCAAAACCTAGGTGTAAAAGACTGCACTTGTAAAGTGTTATTAAACCTTAGCTGCACTCCACACCTTGGCTACTTTAGAGCACCGAGACATAACACAGGAGCCTGGGTATCAAACTACCACCTCTAATTAGCTGAACATGAACAGGAAAGGGATTTACGATTGAAATCAAGTTGGCAAAGTCTCAAATCAACCTTCTGGTTGTATGTAGACAAGTTTGTTCCAACATAATTTAATTTATTGAAATGTCTGCAATGAAACTGTAAGCGTCAATGAAATTATCGAGTAGAATCCACTGCGCTGCGTGCATTATATGTGAGCACTGTGGTGAGCTTGCTAAAATGTTTCAGTGGCACTCTTTTTGCTGTGTTGGTCTGTATTTTGTTACCCCCATGATTTATAGCTTTGGGAAACCATTTGAATTTTGAACCAGGGGATCAGGATTATTGTAACAGGTGTGATTTAAGCATCAATCAAAATGTCAATAATAGACTTAATTTGATCATTTTCTGAGCAAACTTTAAATATTTAATCACTTTTTGTACTAACTTTACATGAAGAATATACCTGATATTTTTCCTAAAAAGATTTGTCTAACATCTAACCCTCATCCAGTAAAAACTGGAGGTCAGCATCTCTTATAGCGTATCCTGCTTATGGTTTGTCATGATATTAAACGATAAAAATGTTCACATAGAAATCTAATATACCAGACACAAAGTATTGTCACTTTAAATTTGCTTTGATGAGCCGGGATTCCAATCATCTGTGAATGGCAGATATCTGTTTGGCTCTCTTCTCTTAATTTCTTAGAAAACCCTGACTCATTTCTGAATCAGTCGATACAGTCATTTGCACAACTTCTTCTACATCTCAGACATGTTTTCTGTGTTTTTCCGCCAGTCAAAGATTGTAGCCTTCGTGCCAGCTGTGCCAGAGTGTGAATTTTCTTTAATATCTCCCACAGGAGGTACAGTTCACTAACCTTCTCAATATCCTATATGTAGAAGATTGTATTTAATGAAATCATCATGGAACATATTTGTATATTGCTGTCCTTGTGGCCTGTTAGGGACACGTTAAACAAAGAATCATTCTGCATATTTTTCTGCTTAGCACTGTATTCTCGAGCAAAAGTTTTTTTTTTTTTTTTGCTCATTACAGACCCATTATTGTAAAAATCTGAACTGAAATTAGAAATCTCAAAACAATATGGGCTCTTTCATTTGGTATGTAAACTCCCTTTGCTCACAAACACTCTGCGTTTCTAAAGAAACGCAAGAGAGGCCAGCTGCTCCAGCTGTGCAAGTAGAGAGAAAGGAGAAAATGTTCTAGTATGAACTAGTCGGTGTGAATGGTTTAATTACAGGGAGTGTCAGCTCCATTGCTTAATGTGTCCCTTACAATTAATCTAGGGAGAGGATATCATTATCTACCAATGCCTAGGCCTGGGCAGGCTTCTCTGTCAATAGGGAGGGAATAAGAGAGGGAAAAAGAGAATTAGTCTAAACACGGAAGTATCTTTGGTTGGCAGCCTATCATATATTCAACCTCTGTGTCACACAAACATATTGAGTTAAAGTGCTTTGATACTGTTTGGAAACACAGAGTTTGACTATTTTGGACAATTATGAATCCATTAGTGGGGAAGAGCTTTTTCCTATAATTTCTTCATAATGTGAAGCTTCGCCTGTCAGCTGTCAAAACATGTGCAGCTGGACGAGGTTAAATTGACACCAGATTTTCACCACTTAATTTTTCCTTTTTCACTCCATTTCTCTGCATTGGGCCAAGTCCTTAGAAGTCCTTTCTAATTCCCTTGCCATCCCATAATGCAACACAGAAGGCAACAAATTAGACTGTTGAGAAGTGAAAAAGATTTATAAAACACAGAGCACAATTGAGGACAACAAATATCAGTATTAGCAACCAAACCACCTGGCCCAGATCTGTGCAGGCTGAGTGGACTGTGATTTAACCAAACCTTTAAACTCATCCATGATACAATAAGTTGTCATTATTGGAGGGAAAATGAGTTGTTTGCGTTGGCTGAAGAATTGTTAAAGAGCATTTGCCACACATGCTGACATTTATACCTAACATGCAGACGGGGGTAATGCTGTATGTAACTTACACTCATGCAAACATGCAAATACAGCCTCTGGCTCCACAGCGGTTCTATTGCTTGAATGTGACAGATCTGATTCTTTGTGACTGTCCATCGTTAGTCACTTCTTTTCCCCTCACCCTCTTCCTTTCCTCTAAAGAGTTTGACCTTGGCAGCTTCCTATGGCCTCCAGGGGATGCAGAAGTCCTGTTGACTGTGACAGGTGTCGTGACTTAACAGCCCCACATGAAATCCTGAGGAGCGATAGATACTTAGGTGTTTTTTTTTTCCATAAGGATTTTACTTATAACCTTAAAGAGACAACATAGTGTGTGTGTGTGTCTATGAACATGCACATTTATAGTCTGTGTGAGGGAGCACGCGTGTGCAGCCTAACCGCTGACTCCCAGCACTCATTCTGGTTATTGGCTTGGATACTTATCACCTCCAGCCTCCAAGGCTTGATTAGGTTGAAGCTACTCCAAAGTCAAATTCTGGATATCAAAGGCAATGCTCAACTTTGGCATCTGTCTGCAGCATCTTAATATGAATCCAGGTGTCATGAAATTTTGAGAAGTGAACATGACATCTCGAGATATGTGCTCCATCCAGTTAGGAGTGAGAGAAATATGTTTTCCCACCACAAAAGGATTAGCTGGAGGAGGCATGACACAAATACTGAATCAGTTTAGTGGAAAGTATTGGTGATGTGATTGGTTTGGCTTAGGTATTAATACATTTAAGGATCACATATTCATGGCGGTTTATTGCCAGTGCGTGCACATGCTGCAGTGTACTTGTGTGAATCTGGCTTACAGCATGAACACACTGTGACAGGTTTGAAGTTCCATTTTTGCATATGGATTCTGTTCAAAATGTTAATCACCTCTGAGATCATTCTTAAATAAACTTAATTAATATGTGACAATCAAAAGATTTGGGAGACAAGAAAATAAGAAGTGTTTAAATGTTGAGCTGACTTATTTTCCTTTAGTAGTTCAAGTTGAGAGTAAACTTCAGCATACCCCAGAACAAACCTTGAAAAGTGCTCTGTTTAGGGCCTAGAGTGACTCAGAAATGATATAAAAGAAAAAGAAGCTGCTATCTGAGTTGTTTACTGTAGGTCGGGCGTAGGCTTTCTGCAAAGGAGATTAGTAACAGAGAATTATGCATATCTTATTTTCTGGATTATCTCAGGCACTCAGAGATGCTATCTCATTTCATAATCTCTTTTAAAGTCATCTGGTCTATTCTGACTGTAAAAACAGCTACTCTTGCTTGTTTATCTTTTCTCGAAGTCCAGTCTAGGATGTGCTACTTTTGGAAGGAGTTTATTGTTGCACCTTAACTATGACTGTTCATGCTGAGCTATTTATAGACTGTGATCTTTGCTTGAGAAGCAGAATAATGAGAGGACGGTGGGTGAAAGCTACTGTAGCATACAAGCCATTTTATCACTGTGTGTGTGTCAGTGCATGCAGATATATGTGCCCCTCCATGCAAATATGAATGGGTGGCCTGTCTTGTCCAGTGGTGCGTTTAACCAGACATAGACCTTTGCTTCAGCCAAATCAGGCCCAACGCAGACAGTGTGCATCCATGCCATTTTCAAGCTGCTCCAATTATATCTGCCGACTGTCCACATATTGGCCAATTTTACAATAATAGCATATCTATTTCTATTCTAATGGCTGACATTGCTTGGCTTATCCATGCATGCATGTCAGCGGTCTTTTATGCTTTGAAGTTTGGTCTGTTCCCAGCCATGTGCAATGTACTGCAGCCTATCTTGGGTTTTTATGCGTGTGTGTTGCATAGACTCAGTGTGTAGCCATGTATAGTGGCAGGCAGTAGTGCATTAGTTAGTTAATGTTCCACAAACAGGGTTACTTTGTTTCTGCAGCACGTAGTGTAAATAATAACATTCTGAAATTCAGAAATTATCTTACACATACTTTTTCAGTCACCCTCGGTTACTTTGACATTTGTGGTGAGCTCCTTTACTGTCTTAATGGGAGCTTCGTTCTATGAGGGTTATAACTGTAAGCTTGATATCTCTCCATTCAGTGGACAGACTGTTCCAAAAAGTGTGGAACAGGAAGGTGGTTTGCCTCCTCCCAAAGGGGAGAATTACAGATGCTAGTAAGATCCAAGGAAGCTTGTTTTTTTCTGTGCCTGCTAACGTTAGCCACAGATGCAAGCATTTGATATCTGTCGTTTTATTAGGAGTCGCAGATAGTGTGAACATTGCTACAGAAACTGAGAGCTGTGTTCCCATAGTGAGGCTGATTCTAATGATTTTGAGTTGTTCTACATTAATTAGAGCTGTGTAATATGTATAAAAAGTGATCGGTTGCTTTTTCTGGCAAATGATTTGTGGTGAAAAAAAACAAAACTTTTTTGTTTATGTAAAGATTAACCGATTGCAATTTTCTAGTGACTGGCTATTATTCTCTGTACATGTGCATGATTCATGGCAATGAGTCATTGAATTAGTGCAGTACGACAGAAGAATAATACTTGCACATTTCTACTTAGTAATATCTGCCTATTAATTGAAATTGTTGTGCATAATCCATATTAGATGTTGTTGTTCTATGAACCTGTGTTGGCATGTATGTTTGTGTGTCTTCGTACTGCCTGTATCTGTGGCATGAACCCAGTGCTCAGCAGCTAGATCTTGAACTGAAGAAATGTCTGACAGAAATAATGATGGTCACAGTGGAGTGGAGGGATTGACCCTCTATAGCTTAGAGAGCCTCAGTGCACTCACACCCACCACCACAAACACATACACACACATATGCACTAAAGCCCTCTCCACCTTCCCATCACCCCACAACTCTCCATCCCCTCCCTCCCCCACTGCCTGCTGCACAGCCTCAAGTGCCCGCAGGCATTGGAGATGCACGCATGCGTTGCCTCACTGTGTGAGGCTTTGTCTGTTTGTGAGCATAGTTGTATGTGTGTGTTTGCATGTGTTACTGTTTGTGAGTGTGTCTGTCTGTGTGTGTAAGTGGACAAAAGAAGCAACTACGTCTACCTGTTCTTTCACTTGACAATAATCACTGATGCTCCTTTTGGCGGTCTATACAAGTGGGTCTACTGCATTTCCCTGTTGTGAACGTCTTTTGTTTCAAATAAACAGAAACAACTGTGTCAAATTGTAATATCAGTTATCTTTTCACTGTAAAGTGACAATGTGGATCTAACATAATATATTGTAAAATAGACTAAATATTAATTTATTGTTTGCAATCTTTTTGAATACACATAGTAGTGTCCAGACATGGTTTGATAATGTTGTTAGTTAAGCCATTAACCCAACCTCCCATTCTCTTAACCACTTGGTTCATGTGTATATATTACGCAGCTGTATAGCTATAAAGCAAATACCAGATTATTATTGCCTAATATTGGCTTAACAACCCCATCGTGATCATTTTAGACTAAATCTCCATGATAGCATCTTTAAGCATGGTCATTTGGTACTACATAAGCAATAAAACTGGTATTTGCTCAGTTTGATCGTTTCCATGCCACCAGATTTCAGGATATTACTATCAAATCACTTTATGTGTGTGTAAATCTACCCTAATCTGATAAACAGGTCTTGATTAATTTCCCACCAGCAACTACGTGAACAGTTCAAATACTTTTTAAAATTTCTTGGTTTACTTGTGCTGCTGCTTAATATTTCCAGCCAGCATTAACTGGAATCCAACTAACAACATTAAAGTCTATTAACCTAAATTTAGCAAAATATCAGGTGACTTTGAACCTGATTTCAAATTACTTATGTGCTTCAACACGTAAATAGTTCTAAATAGTTCAAAGATCCAGACTTAATACACCATGCTGATTTAAATTACAAAAAAAAAAGAAACCAAGCCTCCCATCTTTCAGTTGTTGCAGTTTTTCAAACCTACAATAAATTGAAACACTATTTGTGTGATGCTTATAATGCCTTGTCTGCAAGTATACCACAATTCCTGAAATCCAACCAACTTCATGTTTTAGTTTGGTGCTCTTCTAATCACACAGTCCAGTTGGCTCAATAGAATGTTTCAATTTCACTTTTCCAGAAAACATAGGTGTTAAATTAAAGTTTCAAAGTCAAAAGAGCTCCACTCCCATCTCATCACTCAGCAACAATTTGTAAGCTTCGATTGCTATTTTATGCCCAACCAAAATCTCTCTTCAAGCCTTTTTTTCAGTTATGTTTTATGATGGCAAATGGGTTGCATCACCAGATGTCTCCTCACTGCAATGATAAATCTTTTCTCAGCCATAACACTAGCTCCACTGCCTCTTGTCCATTCCTAAGTGCCAGAAGCAAAAGCACCGTTCTAGCCTCCAAGTTCTGAACCAGAAACTTCAGTATTCTACTAAATCCAAACACACTCAACTGAGTTTCATTCACTTTTCTATAGTCCCAATCCCAACTACAGCCCCAGCCAGGGCTTCCATGTGCGACTGACACATAAATAACCAAGCCTGTCCGCCACCCAGGCAAATTCAAATGCACCTGTCAAAGTGATGAAGCACCCGCCCGCAGGGGAGCATTGTTTACATTTTCACTACACTCTTTGCAAAAGTGAAATTCTAATTATTTTCCCACTGTAAATTAAAGCCAAGTGGGACAGAACTACAAACCAAAAGGATCATGTCAATGGAGAAAACCCCTGCCCTTCCACTGCAAATGTGAATTTGTGAAGGGTGGCAAATAGCTGCCAAAAATATGTAGGTGGTAGAGGGAGGGTAGGTCAGTAACTTCTGCCTTTAATGGAGGAGACTGCAAGTAAGACAAGAGAGGAGAGAAAGCGCTGTGGTAGCATTTTCACTGGCTACATAGCAGCACAACCTCTGTTATGTTCAATAATGAGTCTCGAAAATTCCAACGAACTGAAATATTTTGTGCCCTCACATTTCATACATGATAAAGTGCCAAAAAAATGTGCTGGATTGTTTTTTTATGTCACATGGAGTGAGACTGAAAGACCATTGGTGAGACAATGGTCATATTTAAGGAGTCTGTGAAAATTTGAGGTAAAAGTACACAGAAGAAGGCAGATCCAGGGAAGAAAGAGAGCATGAATAGTAATTATGGCTATCTAGTTTGGATCAATCAATAAGGGATCAGGAGGACTGACAAGGCTGTTTGTGTCCATGCCTTAGGCTCCTGTTCTGGACAGTAGCCAGCCTGGCTTGGCTCAGTTTGCCTGCTCATGCAGACTTCTCCTTCTCTCCTCCTTTCAGTCTCACACAGGCACAGAGTACAGTAATGTGCGTCATAGAGTATATGTACCAACAAGTGTCTTACACTTAAATCTAGACAGACACACGTATTTACCATACTTAATGACATATGAATTCTCTATATTTTCCCGTGGGCTATGCAAGTTTGTGTTTAGTAATCAGTAATGGGTCCATCCGCTGGTCAGAGTTAAAAAAAAGTGGATTAACAGTCACATTATTTGACTGTGAGTGATTTCTTATTTGCCCTTGGGGCTGATTCTTACTTTTACACAGTGTTTTGATCACTGGAGAATGGCAAAGTTTACTACAAGGTCTTGAGGTCAAGTTTGGGAACTGTTTTGATTGTCAGCAGGGACATGTCAGATGGAGTCACCATAGAAGGATTTTTTTCTTTTAATAGCCAGCTCTAGACACTATGTTTATGTCGGTTATGTCAAGAAAATAAAGAAAAATGTGTCAGACGCTAATATATGTGACAGTCAAGGACATGAAAGATTAATATACAAATATATTGTACCTTTCCCAGCCTGGACCAGTTCTATTTCTTGACCAGGGTGTCACCCAGTGGAATATTACTATTTAAGGCTTCCTCACAACCTCTTTTTAGCTGAGGCTTGTATATTCAAATTCCAGTTTAAGTATATATATATGGGTCATGCTTTAAATACGATTCAAAATAATGTTCAGAATGTATTCATTTATCTCAGAGGCTGGAGCACATATCTTTTGGCCTCAAACAATAACAAAAAACCCCAAAAACATCATGATATCAGATACAAGACCTTATGTTTGGGGACACTTGAATGAAAATTGACAGGTTGGCACATCAATAGAATTTTATTTCAAGTCCCACTGTATTTTTCAGAAAGAAACCTCTCAACAACCACTTTTCTCTAAAGACTGATTGCTTTTTTCATGTGTGGTAAGGTGTGATTCAGAAAGTGTGAAATCACATCTTCTCCCAGGAAGACAGACAGACTTTATTTGTGAACCATGGAGCCATGTCTGCAGCTGTGCCATCCCCACTTCCTGTGCCCCTGTCCCTCCCTCCCATTCCCAATGTGCATTTGCGGTAATGTCTACAAATCTTGAAATTTATGTCCCTGCTAGAAAACATGGTTTACTGTTTATAGCCTTCCACTAAAAGAAATAAGACCCGTCTCTCCTGATACAAGTCAAAGGACTGATGCAGACTCTATCAGATTTCTAAATACAGACCTCAACGATAAATCCTGGCTTGATTGGGTTTGAATTGGGTTAGCTCACTTGAATGCTATCTGCTTAACCCACAGCTGGCCTGTCTGCTCCATGCAGGCATTGAAACTAAATCAGTCACTTAGTGCTATCAAATGGAACAATGGTAGAGTGGAGAGAGCACTCAGGCTAGGGCTAGAAGCCAGGCTAGCACCATAACGCAACACAACAGACCAGAACAGAGTAGTGCAAACCAGACAGGCCCTCTAATGCTCTTTCCTTTTTGTGTCTTAGCTATGATGCTTCCTGAGAGCCATGGTGCATTGCATGAAATGGCATCACCCAAAATGAACAAACAAACACCTTTTCAAGCCTTTTGTTTAGTCTTGTCAACTGGATTTTATGTGCTAATCGGTGTAGGATGGTGGCATGGCTAACATAGGATGAAAAAAAATCTATTTTCATGCAAGCTACTATACATAAACATGCACACCACATTGGATAATTCAAGCAGGTGTGTTTAACTAAAGTGACATACAATTTAGAATCAGAATACATGGTGTTTCTATCACCACTGTACAGCCACTGGAGAGGCGCCATTAAAGGACCATAGTAACACCTACTGTGGCCAGTCAAGGAGTTTTTTTCCTCACAATTATGACTTTGAATACTTGACTTCTCTTTATGCATCCTCACCAAACTGAGAACTGCTGCATAAGAGAGGATCTGATTTGCTCACACTCCGATCTGTGTTTTCCTCAAAAAGCAAAAAAAAATAGGGAATTAACACACACATGTTATCCAAACAGACTGATTACTGCCTTGCAGAGGTGCTGATTACTTAAGAAATTCAGGTAATCAGTTTTCGCCTAGTGTGGGCTGAGGCCAAGCTAGAGGCAAAGCACAGCTGAGGCGATTTCACTAATGAGAGTCTAAATTAGTGTTGAAGAGATGCATCCTTGCATTCACTCCTAACCTTGCACACAGATGCACACACACACACACCTTCCTTCTCTCAGTCTTCTTTTTATATGCTTTCATGACTCTTTGACACTTTGACAATGAAGTCCTTTCTACTTACAGGGTTGTCTGCTTTGTACTTCATGCTACGGCTCTAATTACAAGTGTGGTAATGGCTCCCACTGTTTTCTCAGTGAAGTGCCTAGAGTTGTGTTTGGCAAACCGTTTATAAGTGTGGGGGTGACATCGATATAGCACCAAATTAAACCTCTCCTTCAGCTTGACCCTGCCACTCATGGCCCGCCGAATGAGTTTGCCTTTTTCTTTTTTCTGTATTTTTAGACGAATCATAATTACACAGCCAATTAGGGGGTCACCTTGAAAAACTTCCTCCTCTTCATGACTCTCTGTGTGTGTATTTTCCACTAGTGTGAGTCTGTTGCTCTTAGTTAATGCTTAAATTATGGCCCTGCATAGCACTTTAAGTGCAAGTGTAGACATGCAAACACAGGGATGCTGAAAAAAGTGATTCACTGAGTCATTACTGTACGTCTTTACCACTAACAGTTTGAGAAAACATGTACAATATATAAGAATGTGTAAAATATGGAGAATTGCGTGCTGTGTGTGAAATTGATCTAAATGAGTGTCGTATGTAGATTTTCTGCGTTCTCTTTTTGTTGAAATTATGTTAAAGATCTATCATGATTAGACGTTCAAGCCGTCAAGAGTAAACGCTCTAATAGAGAGTGGGAGCTTCCATGATCTTCACACATGGATGATTTCGAGTTACATGACCTATATAACGTGTTACACGCCCCGCTTGCTCCCATGTCTCATCCTAATACAGAAAGGCAGCACATTACAGGTGTGTTAGCCCATGACGCACGCACATGAACATGCAGAGAAGGAGTCATAAACAAGCCAGCCATCTGGATTATAATGCTCATATAATCACAAACACATCCTGTCTCTTTACCTGCTACAGTTCAGGCCCCAAAGGACTCGTGTACTTTACACCAGTGGCACTCATCTGATAGCCCCAGTTTCATACGAGCATAAGAGCAGCCATGTTGCTTTTTTTAAATGGATTTGTCTGTCTTAAAGCATAACTTGTGAATCCAATGCTATTCAGCAGCCCACTTAAAACATGAGATGTCACGGCTTCCTCTAAACTTTGAGGAACACAAGCAAGGAAGAGTTTTACAGTCCTGACGTACAACCATATTTCTCTCTTAATAACTGCTGTTGAACAGGTGGCTGTTTATGACTATATCTGGACAGCAGAGGACCCCCTGTCAGGCTCTGCAGGCCTCAGTGATGAGTCCCACAGGGAGGGTGCAGCACTGCCAGAGAGTGAGACCAGCACTCATGTGATAATCTACACTTTGTACCTGAGTGGGCTGAAACAAAGATACAGGCATTTCCTCCGACAACCAGATGGGACAATTATTGAGGTAAGATAGAAATAAAGATATATGAGGTCCTGATTGTTCTCACTGCAATTAGTCTGTTCGTTCCTGGCTGCTATCTCTGAAGTTGCGTCCTTTGTTAAAAGAAATAAGGGAATTAAAGGCAAATAGGCAAATAGAGGGCTAGGTTTAAGACCAGTTTGTTCTATTAAGTTACTGTTTTTCTCACACTGTTGTCTTATGCTGCCTTTAGACTAAAGTTGAACATTTAGAGAAACTGAAAGACGAGGACAAAAGGAATGAGGGAAAGAGTGTGGGAGAGAGGTGGTTTAGAGGTTAGAAAACCTTTCCACCTTCAGACACTCACCTTTCTCTGAAAGAAATGGATACAGTGAATAGTCTGCTGTTCTGATTTCAGTGCAATGGAAGGCAACAGTATATTTATGTGGACTTAATGGGTAAATAACTGATTTTAGCCAAGTTAAATTTGAATTTTTTTTATTATTTTCAAACATAAGGTTAAGGCATGCAGAGCCCTGAGAAACAAATATCGACTTATGCCAATATGCAAGTAACTTTTAGTAAAATAAACTCTTTGCTATTTCCTTAGCTCATAACCGCTGTTGCTGTACAAGATCCAGGATATCATTCTTTAAAATACCAAAACATGAATTCTAATGATATTGGAAACAGTAAATAACACATAGTGCTACCTCACTTTGCCACCCAGTGTAAGTATAGATCCTCGTCCTTATTCTACAGGAGAGGGAGGTCAGAGTATTTGAATGATTACCAGATCGGCCTAATCAAAAGTAGCGCTTTGTTGCAACTGCCGCTATTACAAGAATGTATTCTGTCCTCAATCATTCTGTCGCTCCCTGAGCTACCTGAATCATCCCAACAAAATTAATATTTTGAAGTTTGAATGTCACAGTGATGAGGGAGGGTGTTTAATGCACTAACAATTAGCTCTGAGGCTCTGTTGCATTCTAATGGTTCTCAATCATAATTTGACTGGTGATGAGCTTAGGTGAGTAAACACACTGCATGGTATATCTATTACTGGTGTCACACTGTCTGTGTGTGTGTGTGTTTGTAGCCTCTAGACTTCTGCATAGCAGATGAGACATCTGGGGGTATTGTTCATCGCCAAGCATGGTGCGGACATACATGCACACACGCACACACATACAAATGTGTACACAGATCTTCTCTTTCTGTGGGCAAAAGTGAAACCTTCAAAGCTCCCACCGTCTGCAAACACACACATACAGATTCTGTCAAACATTCCCAACACTAATAAGCTCAAAACTCACAACCTTTGTCTGTGAGAATGCTATCTTGCTACCTCCCTTTTCTTTAAACTGGAAGTAAGTTTTATATTAGCTACTCTGCGAATGATAGGTGTCACTATCCCTGGAAAATCACCTCACATACTCCACTTATTCCTTCTCTCAGACACACACAGATATTTCTTGGTTGTCTTTTCCTTGCAGCTTTACAGCCAAAGACCTTCTGTAGCAAAAGATGCCCATGGCATTCTCTTTCACCCGTTGGTAGCAAGGAGTGATAACACCCATGTGGAGCACCGGCGACAGAGCACTATACTGTTCCTCTACGCCTCGCAGCAAACCTTCACTTTACATTTTAAAAACTAATCCTCCCCTGAATATATAGGCTAGTTTTATGTATAGGACATGATGAAGGAATCACCAAAGGCCATCCTCTGCTCTTGGAGGAACACTTGAGCTGATTTTATTCGTCCTTTCTATAATTCTAGCAGTAATATACACACTGTGAGAGGGTGCTGTGTACAAACTGGCCTCAAGATGTGAGGCGACAGCTCCTCGAGGAGAGAGAAACAGCCAAATGGGTATGACTTCAAAAACTAAACTGTTAAAAAAAACATTGAATCAAAAACAAGTCAGATTTAGGATCAGATGCAATGACCGTAGTAAACCAAGAAGAAAAAAAAGTCCATCCTGCTCTTAGATTTTTTTATTCCAAATTTCTTTATATGTTTTCCTTTACAGGCTCATTTCTTTATCCACTATCATCCAAATGATAGTATATCTTATGGTGATGTGGATGCACTATTACCAGGCAGGGAAGGTGCATGAATCGTTTTGGAGCAATGCAAACATACTATCTCAGGACATGTGCTTTGTATTGTCTGTTTTAAAATGTGGGAGTAGATCACCCATCATCATGCCAACAGTGACAAAAATGTTTCACCTTAATTAGCACGTCCAGTTAATGTGACTCCATTCTCTTTCCCAGTTAACTAAACATCCAATCCTGCCACTTTAGAAGTCTGTTTCCATTCACTGAGGAAAGATTGACGGATGGCTCATTTCCTTGAAAGAGTTCTGTTTTTGCAGGCAGCATACTGCGCTGCAGTGCCCTGAAGGACTTCAGGGTTCCACCCATAGACTAACATGACCACAGCTCCAGGAACTGGCAGCTTTGCATAATAGCTGCACATTTACACCCAAAATTTGTCTAAATGAACACAGTGAAGAGCAAGTCCTGGAAGAAGTGCCCTGAGCCAAAGACACTGTTTGGCAGGAATGAAACTGCTGGGTGGGGTCCTGTTTGATTTGATTGAGAGTGAGAAGCTGAGCAAAAGTCATGAGAAGCTTGTTTATTCAGCTGTTGTTGAATCAGCTATGTTGATTCAAAGTTCTCCTTGCATTGCATCCTTGATTGAAAGGAGAGAAGCTAAAGTTCTGTATGTGTAGTAAAAAAATATAACGATAATGGGAGTCTTTATGGACTTGCATATTGACTTCTGTTTAAAGTGAGTTAATATTAATGATCCGTCATGTGCTCTCATAGTTGCCCAAGGCAGGTGAGTAATACTGACCATGTTGAAGAAATCTTCTTGCTGATTCACAACAATACAAAAAGTTGAAGCGACGTTCCCATCAGTGTGCTCCAATAAAAGACATTAAAGGTAAAGTGAGGTGTAGCTTTTCAAACGCTCATTACCTATAAACAGATGCTCCGCAGCTGCCAACTCGCAAAAAGCAGTGCTGACAACAACTGTTAGGGCCAAAATTACACATGGAAATGCATCCATATAATCCAGGACCTTCAGAGAACGACTCATAACCACTCTGTCTGTAGAAACAAGATGGCTGATGAAGAAATTAATGCAGGCAAAGTCATTATCTTCCCCTCCTAAAACCACAGTGGGTTTATGTCCCCCTGTGTCGCTTTTTCTCTGAGGCTAGCATTTAAGTGTCCATGGACTTATAAAAAGATAGGACAAGCCAACTGTGCTCCTTTTGTCTCTTTTCCTCCATATGGGAGGCAGCAGCATATGCAAGAACTGGCTCAGCTTCTGTAAAACTTCCATTAAAGATGCACAACTAAGGCTCTGCCAGCTTGAATATTACCTCTCTCTGCAAATTATTTATGGCTCGGAAAAAGCGCTGATGGTGAGCATCTCTTGCGACTTGTATAAATAAAAACACTTTTCTCTGCAATTTCGGTGTTGCTTTTTTCCTCTCTTTCTTGGGGATGCACTTAGCTGCAAAAAACAAAAGCTGTGCATTTTATTTAATAGCAAGGTTTTATCTGCTTTACATTTAATTTTCCTACATTCAGCAGGAGTGAATGTGTTGTGGTATGATTAGCAGAGGAAATTTCCCTTACAGATTGTAGATTTTTACAGCTGGAAAGTGAACAAATTGCCCATCAATGACTCAGTCCACTATCCAACTGCACATGACCGTGACTCTTCATTGTATTCGTTACATTCTATATACTAATATTGATCTAATTTAGCAAGCAGAAAATATGAAGAAGTTAACCTTTTGAAAATACAGCTTGCAGCAACATTAATTGACAAACTGCATCAATTCTCCCTCCAACCTCTCGTTTTGTAATTACTCTGCCGCATGTTTGATTGCCGCTGTGGAGCTGAGGACCTACGCTTCATTTGCCGTTAGGTCATCAGCAGCCGTCAGAAATATGAATTTGATTTGGACAGGAAGTGAGTGCGCTATGTCTGTCTCTGTGCACACTGTCTCTCCCTCATGTGGTGTGTGTGGCAACAAGAGACTGGTAAAGGCAGAAAGATAGGGGAATGTCCTTGGCTATTTGCTCTATGTTGCAGAAAGAGATTAATGCCTCCCTGGCAGCCATATCTGCTTAGCAGGACTTCTCCAAAGTACACTACATGTAATTATCTGGCCAGTTTATACTAGTTTTATATAGAACATCTTAATGTTTTTGCTATTTGCAACCCTTTCAGTGTCATTTTCAACTTTAAAGTAGAGAGTGTGTCACCTTACTTGTTTGACTGCTTGATGCTGCTGCTGTTGTTTCTTTGACTTTACTTAGGATTCTGTCAAGTTAAAGTTTTAATGTTTTTTTTGTTTGTTTACCTTATCATTCAACAATGGCTAGCTGTGATATTTTAGTTGTATTTTCCCATCTCTGTACATAAGTAGGTCAACCCAGAGTTGTAAGAGCTATTTCCCCTCTGGGACAAGAGGTAGTGTGTCATATAAAGTCTCCATTTTTGCTTCTCTTCCAACTTAACTGTAAGTACTGGGACAGAAGAAGAGACTATGCATGACAACACTACTTGGAGGCCTCGAGGAAAATAGCAGTTCTCCTGCCAATCTCAGTCATTGTCATCTAGGTTCAACCTGTACTTTGAGATGCTTGATACCCTCAAGGGTCTCCTGAAACAGTTGAGTTTTTATCACTGTTGTGCTGTTCATTCTTCTTTGTTGCCTGTCCATTCATGCTGTCTGCCTGATTATAACATACGCTTGGCTTTTACTGAAGGTGATTGGCGACGTAGAGGGGGTTAATGATGCAACCAGAGTGATGTCCTGCCCAGGAAAGAGCTCTACCAGTGAGACAGGAGACATGAGAGGTGCCGGTGCTTTACTCCAGCTACGGAAGCGGAAAAAACTGTTTGGGCGTAAGTGTTGATTGATGCTTTTACAGACAAATAAATCTTATTGTTATCACATAAAAATTGTTTTTTCGCTGTGTCCTCATCACACATGTGATTGTTTTGCCTGTGTAAGCCTACCTGCTTAACATTTACACAGTTTCATCAGATGTTTTGTCTCCTTTAGGGCCCCATCGTGTTGAGCCAGTAGGAGGAAGTGGATGTGGCTCCAACTTTGCACTGCACCACAATCAATGATATCAAAAGAAAGACACAGCTAGCTGGAGCTTGAACTGATGTAAGTTTTCCCATTAGCTGTCTGATGGTAGACATTGTTGCTCTCTAAGTAACTCTATTAATATTGCTTTTTTCAGTAGTGAAAACACGGATGTACATTCTTCGCAGAGTTACATAAATCAAAAATTTGCAAGCCAAAGCTTAACTAGGCAGACTAATAGTAAACAAACATGGCTGAGCTGTAGCTCATAGTGTATCATTTTTGTAACCCTATGCAAGTAATGATAAATAATAAATAGTGCATGTGAACTGATCAGCCATCTGTGACCTAATAAACTCAGCAAACACTTCAGCAACATTTCTAATGAATGCAAGTTGTCAAGTGTCCCTCACTGCCTCAACACAATGAAATATGAAGATTCTTAAAGTCACCAGTCTGAAGACGAGTGATAAAATATCAATTTTGGCCTCACATTAAACAGGATAATATTCGGGCCAGCTTGATTTGTATTGAATATGTGTCTGCTAGCCGGTGCTTAGTGTAATGAAGTGGCTCACAAATCAGGCTATAATGGCCGCCTACTTACACATATTGCTTAATTAAAGGTTGTGAGCTTATTAGCATGTGTCTCTGGCACAGGCTGCAGGAAGATGGGGAGCAGGACTGATGCCATTCAGGGCTTGGCTTTAAAGCTTTTATAGATAGCTAACCTATCATACTAAAGCCATAGCCCCTCTAAAATCGGATCTTAATAACATGTCATTTTCATTGATGATGATTTCCCTTTATGTGCGGCCGTTACAGATCAAGTTCTGGGTCTCGCTGAGTGGTGACAGTGGCCATTTATGGTCGTCATTAGTGGGAACACACCTTACCTTGGCCTTGAAGTTGCTTCTCACCTCCATGTTTAAACCACCACAGTCATGGCTCTGGGGGACGGAGTCCACAGAGCTCTGATGGCAGTTACAAAAATCCCTATGAAAGGAGAGAAAATTAGAGAGCATTTTAGATCTCTGGGAGTCTGGAATATAAAAGAAGACAAGTGCAACATGGTGATATTATTGCACATGGACACTGTTGACTCTTAGTCACTTGATATGTGGAGATGCTCAACATGCTTTGGTGAAACCTCAGCAGTGGTAGGATGTGTTAGACTTGTGTTGCATCTTGCCCTACTGTCTGCCTTTGACACTATCCAGAGCCTGTAGAGCTAATGCGCTCCAATTAGAGATCACTCCATTAGGAGTGACAGTGCTACACCCCCCAATTCAATCAGCCCCCTAATGAACATTAAGCAGAGACGTTGCCTTTCAGAGACGACAAGGAGTTCCTCTCCTTCTCCGACCGTCCTACCACACTGCTTGTGCCATTTAACCCAACTTGTGACTATATTGCTACTATATTCCTTTGTTTAAATGTCAGTACAACATGGTGGTGGCCTGAAGAGCAAGTTTAACACAGCTGAACGCAGGAATATTCCATTGTTCTTCTATTTGTTTTGATATGTTAGCCTTTTATGTAAAACTATTCAATTTGATGAACGGTCCCTGTTTCTGCTCCTACTTTCTCTGTCATTTGATGTCTTCTGAGAGAATCATCACCTTTTCTATTCATGATCATCAAAACAATGCCCCGTGCAATATGTTCAAACTGAGAGAATCGCAGCTACGGAGGGGGCAAAGGTATTTCACTGGTTCAAATATTTGATTGTTAATGACAAACACCATTTCACCGCAATTTAAATTTAAAATTGATCCCTGGGAGCAATTATTTCTGAGGGAGGAAAACATGCCGCTAGGTCTCTGCTCCACACATTTGCTGATTTAAGTTAAAAGAAAACCTTTTTGCAGTGCTATCATAAGGGAGCTGCAACTTTTTGAAGTAAGTGCCTGAATCTCCTTTCGAGCCAACCCAACCTGGGGACGTTGCTGGAGAGTGAGAAAAGAGTGGAAAATAAAACATAAAAAGAAAAAAAATAACACTTTGTCTAATTCTATATTTATGTAGCCCTCAGCTTGAGGTATTCACATAAAACAGTTTGTATTCAGGAGTGCTGCGGTGATCGTTATGCTGCGCATTGAGATCAGCAACTCTTCGGGCACGGTTGGCGGGTTCAGCTCAGCCTGATTCATTTGAATTAAAGTTGCTCAGCTAAAT
The DNA here is from genome assembly GCF_036924035.1 of Leuresthes tenuis. Taxonomy (NCBI): domain Eukaryota; kingdom Metazoa; phylum Chordata; class Actinopteri; order Atheriniformes; family Atherinopsidae; genus Leuresthes; species Leuresthes tenuis. The sequence continues at coordinate 16,365,859 of NW_027325378.1, forward strand.
AGAGGGGATTCAAATTCCCACTTTTACTCCTGTGTTTCTTCTTTTCCTCTTTTTTTCTTTTGTAGTCTGCAATTATTGTTTTGGGTTTTTTTATATTTTTTTTAGGGCAACCACTGAAGTATTTGTTTTGATGAGGAAGTTTTTATTAAACATACATTACTGTATTTTCTGTTTCCACACCTTCATGTATGGCACCTTCTTGTTTGATGTTGAAATATAAGTCTGCGACTGGAAGAGCTCGGTGTTCTGTTTTTTTTAATCAAAGAAAACGGAGGCAGCGTTGAGGAGGTCTGAGGGCAAAAGGAGAATTTTCACTACAAAATAAACAAAAAAATGAATAAATAAAAAATATAAACAATTTTTTTATACTTTTGCATACATTTGACAGTGTTTTATGCTGTACCTAATTTGACCTAAGCCTGAATATAATTCTAAGCTTGTTTCATGAAAAAAAGACTTATCAAAACATCCACTGATCCTCTCCTCTGTGGCACCTGCAACACCAGCGCTATGGTGACATTTACGCTACTGTGGTAGAACAATAATATGCAAAACAGATATAAATTCCAGACCTTTGTCAGGTTTTTTTTCTGTCAAAGCTGTATTCTTCTCCACTGACCCCAAACATGATTTCCTGGTGCTTAAGCCGAGCAAAAAACACACAATCGGGGTGTGCAACAACGTCGAAATCGCGCCATATTTCAGTGGCATCTGGATAGATCATGTGCCTCTCTGCACACATATTTATTTATTTTTCCTCTTCCAGAGCAGTGTCAGGGAGGCAGATGTCCTGCTCACAGGAAAAATAATTTCCAGTGGAACAAGGGGAGGGGAGGTGAAGGGAAAAATATATGAATATGCAAATCTTGTCACAGTGTGGAACCTTGTAATGAGTGGGAAATGTTGTCGCCATCTTTCATTATGCAGAGGTCATTGCTTAATGCCAGGCAGCTGGGCCCAGCTTCTTCCCTGTGAGCTCCCCCCCAACCTCTCCTGTCATCCAACAACAACTTGAACTAAATTTCCATACACACCCCGTGCATGTTGCAGTTGTTGCAAGAAAAAAAAAAGTAAAGCATTTTTGGTTTGTATTTGGTGTAAATACATGCCATATTCATAGCTGTCTTGTGCTGTAGTTTACATCATGCTCAGAGCACCTTCACTTTTTGTGCACACTATAATCCATTGAATCATCCTTTTTTTTTTATCAATTTCAGTTCTTTTTTAATTTTCAAATATCCATAAGTGGAATCTCTTATATCTGACAGAGCCAGATGTGGTAGCTGCAGAGCTAAGGTAGTTGTCCTTCAGTGTGAAGGTTGCTGGATCAATCCCTAGCTTCCCCACTTTATATATCCAAGTCTCCTAAGGCAAGATATTGAATCCCAGATAGCTCCTCGTTGTGTTCCTCACTTTTAAGTGGCATTGGACAAAATAATCTGCATGCTATCTAGTAATGTAATGTAAAAAGTAAGAGCAACCAGGGCAATGGTCACTATGACAGATCTTTGAAAATCCTCTGCTGCGATATACAATTCTGAAGAATGGATAACCGTTTTAGTAGCACTTCATTATTCAGGATTTCATGATAAAGTGGGTAGGTGTAAGATACTCAGTCTAAGGTATTGAACCGCTTGCTTTGTTTGAAGTTTGTAAACTAATTTTTTAAAAAAAGTTTTGCAAGTAGAAGGATAGAATTCTCAGTTTGATCAAAAATAACAATTCAGCCAGTATTTCTTATGAGATTCCAGCACTGCTCATCATTTGGTTAGTACCATCCTCAGATTAGAGCATAGCTGTGGTAGCATGCTGTGGGGCTGCCGCTCACTGGCAGAGCAGGAAGGATTATCAGAACTGAAGGGAAAAGTATGTATCTGAATACAGAGAGAATCTGCTCTACAGTGCTTGCTGTAGCAACATTTCACCATCAGCATAATAGCAAACTGCTATATAAAGTTAAGACAGTGCTGGAGCCCCACAATTGTCCTTAAAAAGCCAAAGGTTAGACAGAAAACTTATGTTAAACTCTTAAACAAACTTGAGGATTGCAGCTCACAGATACTTACCTTCTAATTTGACAATGCTTAACCACATTTATTTGGGATCCAGTAGAGACCGGACACAAAGCTTTAATGGTTGCCAAAGGGGCTTCTTGAGTGTAAGGAAAAGATTCTGACTATTTTTGTGAATCATTTTATTCTATTTATGTATTTAAGTAAAAGTTTCTAAAATCCTCTTTTCACTTTTAAGACTGATGGGGTAAATGGGAGTTTTAGTCATTCAAAAAGTCTGCTTACAACTTTACAATCAAACAAAACTTACAATTTTTAATGTGAGTATACCTTTATGTTGCATGCTCCATTTGTTTCTGCACGCTGGCTTTGATATTATGCAAAATTGACTCGTATCAATCCACCAGTTCGATCGTGTATGGATCTTTTAGAGGGTTTGCGTCTAGCTCCTTCAAGATGAAAGTTGGAAAAGTGGGCAGAGTCAATAGTTGTCGTAATTCCTTGTTTTCCTTTTGATCAAACCTTTTGTTTGCTGTAGATTGCTGAGACAGCTCGCTGCTGTTCCGTCCCTCGCAACAGATTTCCTGAAATTTCCGTCGGCGTCTGCCCGACATTGAGCTATGGGGCTAATCATTAGATAAACCCGTCTTCCTCTCTCTCATGCACTCTTCAAATAATCCTGGGTCTGAATGCTAAAAATGTAATGAACTTCACGGTTCATTGTGTCTGACATTGCTTAATTAATGGGTGCATTTAAAGTACATAGGGCCTCAGTAATTGATTTATATGCATGATTTGCACATACAGCTGTTGGTTCCTGTAGGAGACTCATCACTCAAAAAGTGGCTACGCTGATGATTGGCTGGGTAGGTGATATCAGGATTTTCTTTTTGGCCTATTCAGCCTTGGGAAGGAAAGACCAATTCACATGTTAGTATATGTTACTTTGAAATTATGCAGAATTACTTAAAAACTTTGACTTGGGCATTTTAAAATACCATTTTCTACCAGACACTTCTAATGACTGAGCCTTAGCTCCTCAATTTCTTTTTTTAATATGAAAACCTTTTGCCCGTGTAACATAACTGGATAAATTAGACCTCATACATGTATTTTCATCAGGCTATGCCTGACAACGTTATTAGATGTAGTTAATTTTGTGCCACACAGGGCACCGCCAACATCTCGCTTCTTTTCACCTGTCTCCCTCTATCAGACTTTCCGCACAGAATTTCCACACATAACGCTCAAGAATGAAGGTGGACACAAGCATGACTGGCAAAATGCCAAGGCAGTCTCAGGAGACAGACTAGGTTGACAAAACACTTTGAATATATTGTGTTTGGATCCTTTGGATCTTGCTCATACGGTTGGCAGAAACATACAATACTTCAAATAGTGCACTTCTGTGCTGCTGTCTTGCTCACGTATTCAAAAGGAGCTGGAGAGTGCAGTAGTTTGTATGTGCTCCTGCTAACATATGTACATGTATCCAGCAACAATGAACATTCCAAATGTAACCAGACACAGTCTCTCGTAGACCTTTAACACTTTATTGCCCTTCCAAACCATTTGTTAGATCACATTTTCAGGTCACTATACCATATGTAATTAAAGATAGTGGAATTAAACCTGCCTAAGCCATCTCTTGGTAAATACATATGTTTAGGTAGATTTTTAAAAGCTATGTTTTGGATTTTCAGTTGCTCTTTCGCTCAGTGAGGAAATTAAAGGGTTAAAATAATTCATATTTCCAGGATGAATGTCCTTATTCAGGAGAAAATATCCAGGATAATTATAACAATAGCAATAAACAACTTGCAACCAGTCGTACCGAAGAACATGTAAGAAATCTTGATATTCAGTCATTGCCTTTGTTGATTAGTTTTTTATGTTAAATAAAGATAATTCATGTTGAAATCAGTCAGAGTTTGTTTGATATCAGGAAGGTGTACACAGTGTAAAGACTTTGTATGGTTCTAACTTTTTGCTCCATATTTCAATCAAGAATTAGCTATGCTAAAAATGATTCCATAGTTCCATAGTGTGAGCAGAATAATCTTATACATTTCTTAAAATTATTTGCACTGGGCTGAGAAATACAAAAGTTACAATAAAGTAAAAAAAGAGAGACTTATATAAATAGTATATATTCTGAAATATAGGGGGTTTTGTTATGCTGAAATGCCATTTTTGCAACATTAGCATTTAGCCTTCATTGGCCTTCATGCTCAGTATACACACCGTGGTTATAATTATTGTTTTCTGTGGATATCTGGAGGTCGCTGGCCCTTAACCATTATTTGCTTTTTGGACAGACTCTCTGTAGGGCTCAGATCAATCTCTCACCTAGAGAACATTCAAGCATATTTCTATCACCATCATATTGATTTTTCCATGAGCAGGCCCTTGTTGTATGTGTGTGCGTGTGTGAAGTGTTTTAATGCTGGGGATGCAGCCTGCAGCACACACAGACACACACACACTTGCATGCACAGCATTTGGCTGACACAGACGCTCACACCCATGCAGACACACACACACGCATACTGTACTTGTTCTTTTATTCATTTCTGTAGACACCCTATGGCATTTCTCTGAGTAAAATGCACACACTGGCATATTCAGTGGCTTCAGATCTCCAACACACACACACACACACACACGTTCCTTGTTAAAGCAGACACCAAGTGAACCATGTTCTTTCTGGTGCCAGGTGTCTCGCTTTCTTTATTACACACACTAATCAATACAGACTGACCTGGTGTTGAGGCCTGCCATCTTTCCATCTTACCTCTGTGGCCTTCCCTCCTGCTTTACCTCCTTCTCTCCTCATCTCCCCGCCATCCATCAGTCATACTTTGCCTTCTCTCCTCTGCCTCTCACCAGAAATCCATCCATTCATCTGCTCTTGCATCCATTGTCCCTTATCCTGTCATCATATGATCCGACCATCACTCCTTCCATACAATTTTCTTGCTCTCTGTCAGTGTTTTGATTCAGAGGGAAAAGAGTGATAACTATGGTGAGAGAGTGGAGTGGAAGAGGGACTGTGTATGTAGGTGTGTGTGTGTGTGTGTGGGGGGGGCACTGTTGTTGTCATCTATAACATAGCCGGACAGGGGAGGTTGATTTGGATTTAAATAATGTATTAGTTTTTCAGCGCTACCATCCACAGTGCCTCACAACACATATGAAACATAATAACTTAAAGGTGCGCACGTGTGGGTGTGTGTGAGAGTTTGTGTATGAAAGTGAAAGAAAGTAAAGGAGAAGCAAAGCATTTGAAAACCCACATCTTTAAGATGCAAATTGAGTTGCATGTAAAAGGGTTTGATGCAGACTGATTGGGTAAAAGTGTATTCCCGCTGTTGTTTAGCAATAAAGACAAGAGTCTTATATTGTTCAAGCGTGTATCAGACACACAGAAAGTCAGGCTGTGGAGTAAAATTGGAGCTGAGGGCTTTGGCAGCAGTGCTTTGAGACAAAAGAGGTGGCTAGGCAGAGCGATAGGGGGGAATAAAATATTGTGATGGAATTTGTCAAAAGCCAATAATCATTCTGGTGCAGAAGAAGAGTACTACATCAGAGTGCCGAATCAATATCGCATTACTTTGAGTATGGGAGTATATACAAGACTCATCAAATTGATTATTTTTGATGCTACAATGGCAGTTTCATTTGTGGGGTCCCTCAACAGCTACTGTTCAATTACTGCGTCTGGGAGTGAATTGAGGGAAAAGAAAAAGAAATACAACAAGAAAAATTGATATTTATATGACTAAAATAAAGCCTTCCCTGGAATGGAAATGAGGAATGGTGTGTCACAGTCAAGCTCTGGTTAAAAGATGACTTGTTTCATCGGACATTGAAATTTCATGAATATATTTTCCAATGGCCTGGGAAAAACAGAATTCATCATGAAGTTTTTACACAGGCCATAATGTCACAACAAAGATTACTCAATTCCCTAATATATTGTGGCATTGTTTAGCATATGCCTCGCCTGACTAGGTAACAGAGTGTGATGTTTGCAGGCAGGGTGCAAGGGGTTCTGTTATTTTTGCAGAAGTGTAGTTTGGGCTTCTTTTAAAACCACCGACAGCAAAAATTAATGAAAAGTAAAACCAGATGAACATTAACTGCTCAGTCTGACATTAAATATTACAAAACTTAATACAGCTTAGCATACATGTTAGATAAATGTTTTACAGTATCTATATTAAGCAGAGAGACATATAAACTGTTTTAATTTAAATAATGTAATTTAAAGAATTATCCCCCCCGCAAAAAAAAAAACCTGCATCAAATTCTTTCAATTTCATCATAAATTCTAACCATCACTGCTCAGTTTGGACCAGCTCATCCCTAAAACCTCCATCTGTTGCTCAGAAAGGCCTCCATCGATGAAGTCCTCCTCTTAATGGCCTTAAGTCTTCAATATGGGGCCATCAAGAGAGACAAGGCACAGAGGCTCCTTGGATGATTAAAAAGTCATTTTCTTAACTGTCCTCCCAGGATTTGAGGGCTTTTTTTCTTTTGTAAGAAAACATTAAATTGCTCCAATCAAGCATAAACGTCTCCTGCTTGTGGTGTAATTTGTACTGCTGTTCGCGTGGTGGGTGCTTATTTGTCATCCTTTTCCTTTTGGCGCTTTTCCTAACCGTCTTGATCAACAATTAATGGTTGAAATTGCTTCCCTGTTACTTATGGCTGTGGAGGCAGATGCAGCAGTGATTCAGAAAAAGAATTTTGACTGAATGAAAAAATTTAATTCACTCAACTTTTTGTAAAATATTGAAATAATTTCTATAGTTGTCCTTACTTATTTGTTATAATTTTGTAAGATGCAGCACACTGTACAGTGCAAGTTCCATTTCTACGGAAATGTACAACAATGGTCAACTCTTTCTTTCCTATCCACATATTCTCCTCCTCTACCTCTCTACTCTTCTGTCTCTCTCCCCCACTCTGTTCTTTTACACAATGACCTTTAGTGCTCTTTTCTTCATTGCGGGGACAGGCCGGGGCCTGGCATCTGATAGAATCAATATTCTATTATGATAGTGCGTGGAGCGTGTGGGGCTTTACAACTCTGCTGTAATAGTCTCTCTATTTCATCCCGTGGCAGCCATGGCCTGAGGGATCATCCAGGCTTCTCCAGGCTCTATGCTCCCAGCATAGCCCCATTTCCATTAACGTCGCTGGCCTCTGCCTACCAGGGGACAATCTGTGTGACCGATGGATGGGGTTGAGAAAGAGTCCAGCCAGGGTGCAATGTGTGTCAATAGACTGTGTAATAGCAAGGCCTGGGTGAAATGTTAGTTAAATGGCTTTCCAGTTTTAAAAGACGCAAGAGGGAAATATGTCCTATTTTTCTTATTTCATCTTGCTGCTTTCTCACCATTAAATGTGCCTGGGAGTGTAATCAAACTGAATCAACAAAATGGGGAATATACAGTTGTCATAATGATGTTATCAGAGTGAGATTTGAAATAAATTGTCCAAACAAAATGATCCTTTGTTCCTTTTAGTGGTATGGTCTTATGAACTTGACTTTTGCTGTGACAGCGAGACAATGCAGGGTTTTTAAAACAAAACGTACCCTGAATGTGGCCCTTAGTGCCATGCTACTCCTTGCACCATACTCCAGTATGTATAACCGTTGTTGATTGAAGCAGTCCTGGGTTGCACTGCAATCGGGAGGAAGTGCTAAAGTGAAAATGTTAAGCTATCAAAGATCATGACACAAGGCAGACCCCCATAAAAAATTCATGCCATCCACAGCTGCCCTCTCGCATAATTAACTAATGGGAGTATTTTACCCAGCAAAACGCAGTTATGGTTTAAAAAAATCCTCGCATGTAAATGTCATTTGGGCAAGGAGTTTTGATGTGAATTTTTAATCTCAAGCAATAAACATTATGAGGTTAATAGGGCCTTGATGTCATCCTGAGATACTTCCATTAAGCCCACGTTAGAATCCATTTGGTCTAAAATGTCAGGATTTGTTGTAAAATACGTAACAGTTTCTACATATGTGAAGTTGTTGGAATGCATATTTGTACAGCCCCTGAAGTCAAGACGACACTCTTTAAAACATATGGTCGGAAGTGGTGCATAAGTTCTCTTTTTGTTCTTTTAAAATGCCATATTTAAATTAAAATCTTTTGTAGAGTACTTGTAGTTTGTATCATCATACTTCTTCAGCCACATTTACTCCTGATTTATAACTTTATTTCCTGTCAGCATACATGCTCCTCATTCCCACAAACCCCGCCCCCACCTCTCTATTTGATTGAGCTGGGTGACTAGAGGTACATGATGAGCTCCTACTCGTCTAATATTCATCATGATGTAACCGTGAGCAACCCGGATCTAAATTACCTTCTTCTGGCATCATTCCAGCACATGCTATAAATGAGGTAATCGTCCTTGACTATAAAATTTGCATTTTCAAGACTTAATTGCTATCATTACATTTTTTGCGTAATTCTATTAATTTAACAGAATGGGAGATCAGGGGCTTTTTTTATGGTTATAATTTGCAGTAAAACAATGCATTCTCAAAGTGGAAAAAGTCTTGAATAGAGAAGGAATGAGGGAACCATCAGGGCCACTCTGGCCTCTCATCAAGAATTTCCATTATCGCTCTGCAGTTTTTGAAAAAAGGGATTTTTTTTTTTTTTTTTTTAAAGAAGCCAACAAATACTGACGAAAAACTTCCACTAACATGCAGTCAGACACAAGGATGTGTGTTTGAGTGGACCAGCATGAAAAGCTCTTTCAGGTTGAAAAACAGCAAATGCATCAATTATGTTCCATCATCACATTGTGTGGGCTAACTGAAGCTTGTGTCTTAATAATGTCGGGCCGGGCTCTATTTTTGCCAAGCTTTTTTAACATCGCCTGCCTCCTTTGTGCATATATGTACATGATGTCAGCTGCACTCAGTAGTGCCGTCCCCAAATAGTATGGTGGAGAGCACGGCGGATGACACGGAACAACGGAGCCATCAACTCCCATTTATGCTTCCTGCAGTGACCTTGCCACAGACGTCTGCAAGGTTCAGAAGTGCGGCGAGCTAAGTGCCAGCAACATTCTGCAACCCGCTGCACTTCCTCGCACTCTGCTGACCTTAAAAGTATGGCCTCAATTTGGAGAAAAGATGAAAACACATACAAGTTGTCTGCACCTCCTTGTCTTTTGCAATTCTGCTGTAATGTCCTTTTTTTCATCAGGCAGCAGTTTGTGATCTTGATTTCACTTGGACAGATGCAGATGTACTGTAGTTCCTGATAATCAACATGGCAGACTTTCAGTGCCCTTTCTTCAACTGACATATTAAATGGCAAGCAAAGAATTAGGAATACTAACAGGAGACCAGAATCCTGTTTGATTTCTGATGCACACATATAAATATGTTAGGAATTATATTTTTGGCATCTATGAATGTCATATATATGGCAATCGTAGATGCCAAAAATATAATTCATAACATAACATATTGTGTGGGCAACTTCTTAAAATTCACCATCAGCTTGAAAAATTTGATGACACTGCAAACAAACAAAAACAAAAAAATGTGGGCTGAGAATGAATTAAATTTTTCCTCTAATGTGTCAAACAAAGCTGGCAGACTTTAAATCTAGGTGTAAAGTGTCTCTATGGCAACAAGTATGTATTTATTGGACTCAAATTATTGATGATTTATGATTTATAATACATTCCAGAAATGAATAAAAAGCTTACTTTACTTCAAGTGCAAAGTTGTGCATTTTGGACAGTCTGTAATCCTCCAAACGTACAGCATTTTGCTGCTTAAACTGAAATAATCAGTATTTGTGAAAATCTACAAGATTTTCCATAAGCAGTACCCCAGTAGGATCTGGTGTATCTCTATTCCTGCTCTTCTTTCTCTCCCCCCCCCCTGTACCGCTATACTGACTTCTGCTGACACCGACCAGGTGGCATCGTCACCGTGGGTTTCCACGGAGCCTTCCAACAGGAAGCAGGTAAGGCCTGACACGCCAGCCTCGATGCTTAACGTAGCGGTGAAGAAACACTGAGCTTTGTTTTGACCGTGTCAAGCAGCATCAGCTCAAGCTCCGGTGTGAGGCACAGCGTCGGGTCTCTGTATCAGCATCTGGAGTGTGAGAGTGAGCGTGTGTTGTGTCTTCATTGCAGGCGTGGTCGGAAGAAACTGTCAGGTGTGCATGTGCTGGTGGTCATCAGAGCACTACTGACAGGGACACTTTAGTGCGTGTGTGTGTATGAAAGTGAGGAGGGCTCATTCACCTCTGTACAACGCTTCAGTGACTTCATACTGTGTAAGATATATTAGACTAGAGTCAGTCCTAATATGAAGCGTTTATATACATATATATGTATATATATATATGTATATAAATATATATATGTATATATATATGTATATAAATATATATATGTATATATATATATGTATTATGTAATGTTGGGAGTAATGGAAGACTTTAGTCAGGACACTTCACATTCTATCCTCATAAATCAACTGTTAAATCCTAGCAGAAGCTAAATGGAGACTTTCTTTGACTTTGGATTTAGAATCCTTATTGAAGTGTTGAGAGGTACAGCTCCTCATGACCACTGATGATATCGATCTATCAACACACTAAGCGTGTTGCATTAAAAAGTTCTCTCGTCAGTGCTTTTGATGAAAGGCTTAACACATCTCATTCTGCACAGCAAAACGTAGAGATTCAAGCTGTTCCCTCAAAGATTATTTTCTGAGACAACGAGACAGATAAAAAGCAATGAGTAAAATCATTTCAAGAAGTCACGTCTAGTTTACTCTTTGGCAAAAAAGTTACTGTATTTAAATGTGACACTTGGTGATAAAAGGAGTGAAACCTGTTCAAACTTTTGATAGCTTATAAAGAGATTTACTGATATGCCTTGTGAGAATAGTTGATGAAAAAATCAAGAGTTCATGGTGAAAGCCCAGCTCTTTGCAAGCTGAAACAAAGGAGCATTTTGTTGATAAAGCACTGTACTTGACATTCATCTGTTGTGCAAATTAACATTTAATAGCCATGCACATTTGAATATGGTCTTTCTTGACACAGTAAGAAACCCACGACGTTAACCACATACACAAGAAGAGGAGGACAAGAGATGGCTTTTGGCCGCGAGCACTTTTGCCCACCACAAGCAACATTAATTGTTTCACAAAAGCTAACTGCGGTGCTCATTTTTCAACGTTGTTTCTTGTTTTTCGCTCCTCCTGTAAACAACTCCTTCCTAACAATTTTTTCATCACAACTCGATGCTGGATGGCAGGAAAAAAAAAAGAAAAAAAAGAAAACGTGTGTGTTTTTGTGTGTGTGAGCGTGCCTGGGAGTAAAGACCTTGAAAAAAAGCATAAATAAAAGGACCAGTGGGAGGATGATGAAGGCAACATTGGTTGTGCTTTTCTCAGATATCTGAATTAAAGAGATGCTTGCTGAGCTATTGTTGCACAGATGACCAACAGAGACTGCCAATGTGTGTCTCCATTATACACAAGACTGCTCTTTTTCCAGCCAAGCTGCTGAAACCATCAGAACACTGAAGGGTACACACAAACATGAGCCTCAGTGCCATTAAAATCAAAATATACATACACACCCCCATCAATATACAAACTTCCTATGAAGGCCATTTCACTACAACTGACAACCCCTGTTATTTGGCAGTACTTCCCCCGTGCTTCATCTCAACAGTGTGACACCATCTGTCCGTTGGGTGCTGTTTATTTGGTGCTGCTTGACTTCAGCTTGAGAGGAATCCACTCTAGCACTCCTCAGGTGGTGCATGCAGTGTTTTAGAGGAGCTGTCCTGAAATGTGGCAATAAGCCAGAGATAGAAGAGAAGAGAGGATAAGAGAAGAGGCCTCGAGAGTTGTGTCAGTGTGTTTCTTCAAAGCTGATAGCCCTCTTCCTCAGGTGTGACAGACATGACAGCACAGTCAGAACAGTATTTAGCACCTGGAGGTCAGGTAGAGTTAGATTCAGTAAACCCTTTCTCCTGGTCAGGATCAGGTGCTCTCCTTGGGGATGGGCGATGTGGAAACCCTGATACCAGCCATGACCCTGTTTAAAGTGTTTCTATGTGTCTGGGGCCACCAGAGAGGGGGCATCTCCCTCTGATTGAGACTGATGCGGGCCGATTGGTTGCCAGGTCGTGCTCAGCGGCGGTGCGGCAGTGTCAGGTGAAATTAGCAGCTGTCAATGCAAGACCCTCAGACCTGGGGGATTCATTAGGGACAGCCTCTCCCATCTAAACACACTGACAGCCCTTCACACTTACACCCTCGATTCACACACACACACACACACACGAGAGTCCATTCTCGTCTGATCCAAATAGTGACTTCCAGCTAAAAGTCTCACCAAGCTCAAAGGATATAGTGTACATTCATGAGTATGTATGTTATTTTCACTTCGTGTGTGTGTGTTGGCCTGCTTCGTCTCTCCCTGTGCAAATGTGCGATTCTCCAGGGTCATTTCAGCAAACACCACACCAGCTACAAAATATCAGTCACAAGCACCTCCTTCCTATATCCAACAAGCTTAGTGCCACTTCCAATAAAATAGCATCAGAAGAAAAAATTTTTTATGAAAGACTCTTTGCTGTATAGGTTCTTTGTATTTATTTGACATGTTGAATGATGGTTTACCCAAATGACAAAAAAATCTTGCATTATCTCATTGTATTTAAGCATCGATTTAGGTTGCTCATATCTATGGTTTCTTCCACACAAATACAATAAATCAGCCAGACCTTACTCCACAGCTGTGGAGAAAGAATGGTCTGCCCGGCACTGACACATTTCTTTAATCCAGTCACACTAATTGCGGGTGGAGCCTTTGTAAGCCCAGGATGTTGCTACAACAGTGTTGATGATCTGCGATGCCCGGTAAGGTTGCCACATCTGTTCAACACGTCTCTCCAACACGCTGCGGCATACTTTCAGACTGCTCAAGGCCCCTTCTACTTTACAGCTAACAAGGCAAATAGTATTTCATTGGCGTAAAAAAAAACTTCCAAATTTAGTTTTAGCACATTCACACCAACACTTGGTGTATTTTTTCTGTTAGGTAGTTTGAATTTGTGGAGGTGGCACAGTCTCTCTTTTTCTTCTCAGATTAAAACTATATAAGTTGACTGTGTTAGTACCCATGTTATTTAGCTATGTTCAACATTGCATTAACACCCAGAGATCCTGATTTTACTTGCAGTTTGTCTTTGTTTTTATCACTAAATAACTCAAATCTTCAACTAAGACCATCTGGTTTAATGTTACTTCCACCTTTCCCAGACTGAGTCATGTCACAGAAATTGGTATTACAAGGGAGCTGGTTGTCCCCAGCTGGACATAACACACATGCTACCCCTGAGTTTGGCATCAGCCCAGATTTGCTCTGGCAGGTGAAAGTCTGCTTTCAACTGGCCAGGCTGGCTGAGTGACCTCTCTTCCTTCATGCATTGAAGTGTGCCACTCATTTTCATTCCTATACGCTCTAATAACGCATCTTCTATGCAGGTCCGAGTTTGCAACCGAGATGTACTCCTCCAGCTGCCTTTCACACTTGTCTTTCTTTAAAAGCATTTAAGCCCCAGACATGCTTAAACTTTAGGAGCAAACATGACCAGATTAGGAGTCACAGCCAAAGCTTTTCTGGGTGACAAATTACAGATGTACTGTTCTGTATGAGTCATATATTCAGCGTATGTATGCATCCACACGTCTAATGCACATGAGTAGAATAATTTGATACAGTTCTTTTGTGCCAGCATGTTTGAACTAGAGTCCATTGGCCTCATCTGAGCTCTCTTAATCCAGGGTTTCCCAGTTTAGGAGCATGTAGCTGCAACACAGAAGCCCTGCTCATTAGAATTAGAGACATTAGTTACAACCAAAGGAACTCTATTTCATGCACATCTTCCCGACTGACTAAATGAGGCTTTGCAAATCCTCCACAGCTTTTAATAGCTGCCACTGATATTACAGGTCACAAATGATTGCATCCTCATACTCAGATTTGGCTGATCAAACACAGCCCAAGATTATCAGTGTTATTTACGCTTGTGTATCGCTCTGGCATAAACACGCATTTATGGAAATGCATCCCCTTCACGGTAATACACTTTATAATGATTTATGGTAGAACGATTCATGAAAAATGTGACAACATTAGCAGCATCAAGCCACAATTCAAAGTTGCTGCATTTTTTTTCTCTCTGTTTTCTACAGGGAAATTTTACTTTCAAATGTGTGTATACATATACATCTTGTCACAAAGGCTCAGTTTGTGTTTCAGAAACACACGAGTGGTCTGCACTACAGCACAATGGTTCCACTTTTACAAATCAATTAAAAAGTCTGGAGTAAATAATGTGATGCATGTCTAATTACCCAACAATCTAGAAGATTTTGGGGGCCTTGCCAAGAAAAAATGGAGCTAACACATTGTTGCTCACAAACACACACGTGTATTCTGATAAATAATTTCTTTACACACTTAGAAAGCACTCAACTTAAACTAACACAAAGTCACATGTACTGAATGTATCGACCAATTTAAATAAGGGATTATTATGCTGCTGCATGTGGGCCTCTGAGTGCAAAATGTGCGTGTTTATGTGTGTGTGTGTGGGCACCGCTGCCACGCACACAGGCAAGCAACCAGGCAGGCCTCACATTGCCCAAAGCAACTCGGTAAGGATTCCCGATAAGGAGAATTAGTCAAAACTTGGGAGCTGCCAGTCAGCGCCAATTAAACTTTAATCTTGGGCTGAAACAGGCACAAATAAATTAAACCCTTGTGAGCGGCAATGTGCGCTCTCCTGATAATAGGGGATTGAAGTAGTCTCGGAGCGAGGCTGCATGTTCCCTTGCTCAGCCATGGCAGGCAGTGGAGCAGAGGGAACAGGGGTAAGGCTGATGACAGTGAACTAAAAGGAACTCTCAAAGTTGACAGAAACAGACACGAATACACACAGGAGCACGTAAATTACAAGAGTCACTGACGCTGGGCAGCAGAAAAAATAAAATGCTTCAACACTTGATTTTTATTTTCCAGCCTCAGTGTGCAAGTTGGTAAAAAAAAAAAAAAAGAAAACAGGTGTTTGCATGCCTGATGCAAAAGCAGTTGAAAAAATGGCAAAAAATAGGTTAAAACAAAAGGCCTGTAATATAAATGTTTTTTCCTTCAATATAACCTATCTATCAACAAAACTTTCTCCTACTAGTGCGCTCACATTGAGGATGGATCTATGCAAATATTAACAATGATCCTTACATAATTTTTTCATGCTCCATGCCTAAATGTTTATTAGAAATGCCAACCAGGCATGCAATTGACCTCCAGAGGTCCAACACTCTGCATAAAGCCAGCATATTTATTGTAAATGTCTTTGGACAATCTTGGGTAGGAATCATATTGGGCATTGCTGTGTGTGTCGGAATTTGATAACAAAACCATGCATGACGCTTCCTGAACCAAATGGAAATTATATTTTCAATCATGCTCAGACATGGAAAACAGAGTAAAAGTATCAGCCAATGTAATATTAATAATAAAGAAAGATCTACCCTTCATATCAGCCAGAGGAAATGCTTTTAATGTTGCAATATTCAAACGTATGGTTGTCTCCATGCACACTGTGTCGAGGGGGATATTTCATTAATATTTTTTAATGAATTAGCGCCCTTATCTCTATTTCCTGTGCCCGACCTGTGCTAGCCTGGTGTTTAATTTCAAAGTAATTTTCTTCTTATATGAGCATGCCGTTTGTGTATTAATGTCATGGGCCTTGTCAGCCAGTGCCATGATTTATTCTGGAGCAGTGGTCACATACATCCTAATATCTTCAATATAAGCCCCAGAGAAATGCTGTAATGAGAAAACAATAACATTAACAATATTAGCCACAATAATGAAAATAATTGCCAGTGAAGCAACAATGGTAATCACACATGGAGAAATACCTCTGTGTTTGACCGAATCATACACAATTATCATGCATGTGTATATAATATAATTAATTCTATGTCTGAGCCTCTTAGCCTGGGGCAATCAGCATAGAATCAGTTTTGTATGTATAATAGATCAGAGCGCAGTTCATGAATAAAACAAACGTGGGGACTATGCTGCAGTGACTGAATGTTTGTCTTTGGACAGCAGAATCAAAGTGTACATGTAATATTGTGATAATCCATACTTGATGAATTCAAGGGGCTGACTTGCCTTAGCTAAGTTCAGCTAATTTCCAGACATGGCTTGCCTCCATAATTGAGTTTCCAATAACATTATGATTATTCCAGCCCACAAGATAATTGAATTCAAGGTATTTTTTTTCTTAACACTGCAATATTGTAGATGTGTGATTATTATGCATTTGCATGTAGATTTCAGTGCCTTCCTGAAACTCATCACTTTTCTTCTAACTAGATTTCCTATATTGTAGCATACATTTGGCTCATAACAAATGACGGGATCCCCTCTCCTTATGAGCACAGAGTCAATTATTCCAAAAAGTTCATTTTTATATCAATTTTACTGCTCATAATTACATTGCAAGGAAGGTTTCTCCTAAAAAGTCAACTCAAAAAGTCTACCCTGCGTCGACCTGTTTGTCATTCTCATTATAAGTGAAAAGTGAATATTTTTACTGTTGAACTCATCAAATTCACATCACTGCCAATGCTCCTCTCGCGCTTGCAGTTTGATCGTGCTTAAGAAATGCTACCAAACTTAGACACCAAGGCCCCAGTGCTCATCTGTTGCATAATGTAGATTGTATAGGCAGGAGCAGTGCGGGTGTGAATGCAATTTTCATTAGGCTGATAGAGCCCCCACAGACGAACCCTCTGCATAAGGGTGCAGCAGGGGCACAAAGCAGAACAGGGAGTTGGCTGCTGAATATGGTAGCACTGCAGTCTTCTTTTCAGAGGCACAATGCACAAAAACCCTGTTTCTCGCACCCTTAGGTGAAGCAGTTGGCATCTTCTGTGCCCTTGCATAAAACACAGAGAAGTTGAAACATTCATACATGCATGTAGTCATAACTAGAAGCCCCAAAAAGTGGGGAATTATTAACCATATCACCCCCCACACACACGCACACACACCCACCCCCACTGCAGTGAGCCTCATCCTGAAAAGCCAAAAAGTTTTTGAGTACTGTGGCATGTTACACCATTAGCATAGTGTTAGCTGCTATCGCTCTGACTTGTGCTAACTGTCACATTGGGGGATCACTGGGCAACCAGTGGCTGCTTTAAGCTACTGGGCACACATGGATGGTTGTGAATGGAAGCTCTATCCATTCTCATCATTCCGAGTAGCCACAGGGCCTGTACAGTGAGGATGGCACCAGCCAAGACATTATGCCAGAGTTTAGCTGTTGTTTTGCATAAATGTTGAATCATGCCAGCGTCCTTTTAGTGTATAACAACAGCCTGCACTGATATTGATTTAATGCTCACTAATATTTAAACTGCCCTGGGGGATCAATGCTGTTGAACATGATTTAATATGGCCTACTTGTACAGATATAAAAACAGTCACAACACGGAAAATCGATTATTTGGAGTCTGATTTAACTTTGTTATACAGACAACAAATCACATGGATTTTATTTCATACTTGAAATAACTAAGAAGATTATTTAATCATTCAATGAAATAATCAATTATGTTAAATGATGAACATTAAACAGTATTCATAGTTTCCTTTTGTTTGTGTTTCTCACTGGATTTTTATCACTTAGGAAGTGGGCTGACTTCCTCCGATAAGGAAGAATGGGGAGTACGAAGCCAAAAATAAGAAGCAAAGAAAGGTTGCAACAACTTTTAACAAAACATGACATGCGAATGAGCACTGAGTCCTCATTTACATATGCTGACATTTTGCAGAGAATATTTCAACGTTGGGCTGAGCTGTAATGAACTCCTGCCAGGGAGCAGTCAAGGAATAATGTTTCCATAAAGGTAACCTGTCCACATCTCCTCCAGGAGAAAGATGTGGAGGAGGAAAAGAGACATTTTTTTCTCTCCCTCTCGTCTTCCATGTTAGCTGTTTGGCAACAAAGGGGTATTTTTCTTTCAGTGTGCTTCATCCATCTTAGCCGATACTGATTTAGTGTATTTTTCCACCCTTTTTACAGGCTAATTGCACACAGCGACGGTGAATTTGTTAGTGGTGACACCTTGCCTACCCATTGGGAATGTATCTCATTACCGGACGCAATGTCCAGGAACATCAGATATTATTAGCTGTCATTAATCTGCCATACAAAGTGCAGGGGGAGAATGGGGGAGAGAAGGGCAACAAAGGACACAAAGAGACAAATATGATGGCTGGCAAGGGCTGGGCGGTGAGGTCAGAGTTCACAAAGGTTACAAAGAATGCAGGTGTGTTTCAGGAGGTGGAGCTTGTGAAAGATGGCATCTGGATGGTTCTGAAATTGAGAATAAACCCAAAAATTATTTCCAGCTATAAAAGCCAGAATTTTAACGCTAATTCATTTTCAGGTTTAAGAAATAGACAGCCAGACAGAGGTAGCTGATCTGAGTGAACAGGATAAATAAATACATTTGAATCTGTTATAGTGACAGCATCATTCAGCCCTGTAATAAAAGCATGTGCAGAAAATGTACTTTTGTTCATGTTTATATTTATCCATATGCCAGACATTATTCGCACAAATTTAGAAACATTTAATATCAGAAAAAAAAACTAACTAAATTTTTGTATCAGATTGTAAGGAAAAAGCATAGTTGTAAAATCAAATACAAACATCAAAAAATATCTTCTATTCAAATGAATATTTCTAATTGTTAACCTCTTTTTTTCCATTCAATCTATTTTAATGAAACGTGCTTCATTGTACCTCTGCATGCCATTTAAGCTGCTGCGGACTTGCTTTGATTAAGGTATGCACCATGAATTTGACTGTTTTTTGTAAACAGATCTACTGTTGGGTCTGTTTTTGTCATGTTTCGAACTGTGTTTTGTTCTCAAATCCCATTTGACTAAAATGAATATGACAACCTTAAAGTAGATTTTCAGAAGAAATTCGGTCTCTTTCATTACTGTGTGATTGTTGCCCATAAGAGTGTGCTTTTTTTCACACATATGTTTGATTTGATACAGTATCTTTGGCTGTTTTTCCTGCACAGCCCCGCCTGAAGACTGCTACATGCATACTAGATAGGATTACACCTTCTAAGCAGATTTTGTTGTGGAAGGGTTAACACAGATCCCCCTGCTTTGCTGAACAAACAGGACACCATCTGAAGACACAGGAACTAACTGGGCTCTCATTACGAGATTTTTTTCTTCTCTGAAGTTGGGGTTTTCATCCTGCTTTTTTTAAAAAAATATTCTGTAGTGGAGGCACATTGCAGCCTCCTGCCGCGTTGCCAGGCTCTTTGAGTGAGATGAAGTATATGGCCTAATGACTAAAAGTTCCTCTATAAAAAGTATACAGCGCAGCTCCCTGCAAATTGAGTTTCCTCTTTGTGCCAATTGAGGGTGGTTTATGTAGGCTGCGGGGAGTTCCTTTGAACTCTCATTCCAAAAAAACTCCAGATTCCAGGGTCAATCCCCCCGCTCCTCTCCCACCAGTGGTTCAGATAGACGAAGAGAGAAGTGGCTGCTGTCTCAGACGCCTAAATTCATGCCACATTGCACAGAATGACTCTCCAGACAAGATGAGTGTGAGAAAGGAAAACACATCTCAAAATGAGGTTCAGGTGGCATGAAGCAGGTGTTTCTATTCTTCTTTATTGGTAATAAATGGGTTTGTAAATTAAACCTTATTGAATAAAACTTTCTAATTGTGTTGTACATAAGACTGGGGAAGCATATAGTCCTTAGACATTGTAACACTGTCTTTATTCAAAGTTGTACCTTTTTATAATATCAATCAGGACTCCAGTTTCCTTATGAAAGAATTCTTCAAGAACATTGTAATAATTCTTTTAAACTTTTTACCCATAATTGGTCTTGTTTTCAAAGAAGAAAACAACTATAGATTAAGAGGCCCTGCTTACAAATATGAATTTGCCAAGAGACTTGCTGTCTGTCTTTTGTCCTCAGCTATCTTTATTGCCAAAAGCGAATGTTGGCGGCATCCCATGTGGAAGCAATGGGGGCCTGGATGCCCAGAACTCAGCCAAGTGGCAGCAATTGTTTTCCATGTCAGGGGCATGAAAGCCAGGCTCGTTCTACACTAATCAAAACCCCCAAAATGTCTCAGTATAAATCCTGAGACCTCTTCTTCTACTACTTCTTCTTCTCCATCTTCTCCCCCCCACCCCACCATTTTCACAATTATGCACAGACATTGCCATAAATCTAATGCGCTTTCATGATCTGTGGGAGCGGAGTACATAAAACGTGCTTGCGGGATTTGCATACAAACATACTTATTCTAAATCCCCCTCAGAAGTTGTAAATGATTGTCTTTTCCTGAAATACATCTCAGCAAATTGTATTTGGGCATGTTTATGAATCCTATTATGGCACGGGTTTTATCATATTTTGTGGACAGTGATGGCTTCTCAGCATAGCTGTTAAGAAGAGGAAGAGAGGGGCCTTGGGCGATAGACTTTGTCATTTGTTTCAGATGGGCGCTGGATTCCCCTTCATTGCTCCATGACAGGTTCACGGTACCAAGATGGATCTGAGCTAAGTCCCTGCTAGATGAGTAATTCAGTAACTACTGTCTACTGGGTGAAAAGGCTTTATTCAGGGTTCATTTTGGTCTTTGATACAACACTTTTTGATGCAATATATGGACAGTAACAGTAAACAGTGACAGCAGCAGAATCTGCCTTTGATTGTGGCCATTTCATGTTTTCTTTTTTTTTCATTTAATTTTCTTTTTTCCTGCTGTAAACATAGTGACATAATCGAGTGGAATGTTGCATAATAGGGCCACAATACAGCAGTATTTATCAAGAGCTGGAAAGCTGCTGGGCAGGGAAGAGGAAGACGACTTTGTTAGCTGTGCCTGAGAGGCCTGGGCTGCCAAAGAGATTATAATATCTCAATGTGCTCTGTCTCCCTGTAGCAACAGAACAGTCAGGGTAAAAAACTGATGGCATCTGGATGTAAAATACATGCCAGGTAGCGATAGTCCCACCAACAGGAGAGTAACGTTCTTTCTCTGTTTTTTATATTTTCAGACTTGAATGTTGTACATTAAATTAGCAAATCTTATCTATGTCAACAGTCTGATTCCCTTCATTGTAGTTTTTGCCTTATTATGCCTGGTAGGACAAGCTGGGATCATGGGCTCTTGTCAGAGTCAGCCATTAATTGGTGCGACAAGCTGCTGAGTGGGAAGGTCATAAACATTTCAAGAGTTATAAAACTTTCATTAAGTTCTCACGATATCGAGCCAGTGAATGACCCTCTTGCTCTCTCCCTCTCCTTTTTGTCTGGGTAGTGTTGAAGAGGGGAATAATTGAGAACAAGCGGCTTCTTTGTGGTGGAGGGAGCCTTTTTCAAACTGTCTCAGCCTCTTGACTCGTCCTAAGCCAGAGATCAGAGCTTAGAAAGTGGCAAAACAAAGGGCCGATTTAATGAGATTGTAAAACAGGCTGAGGAAAAAGGGGGGGGTTACCAAATAGCCAGACTGCAAGCCCTGGTCCATTTCAAAAGGTCTTTTCAGGATCTCTTCTAAGCCGTCTCAATATGAGCAAGAAAAAAAAAAATCAAAGGAATCCAAATGCTTCGAAAGATTTTGACATGAAGAAGATGTGGATATTTGTCTGCTGTTTTCCACAAAAAAAGGCAACTGCATTCCTGACAAAAATATGTGTTTCAGAGTATTTTTACCCTTTGGGAGTAAAATTCTTTTGACTGCAATCGTCAAATGAAAGATGTGAGTCACATTGGAAATGAAACATTTTTTTACCCAACTTCTTTAAATGAAGGTGATTTCAAATGTACAAATCAATGATTTCTTTTTTTTGTCACGTGTAAATAATTTTTTTACAGCAGCTTTGAGCCTCAAATCAGTCCAATTGTCAAAGGAAGAAGTGGAGTGATGAGAAAATACATGGATCTAGTTTGTTATCTTAAAAATAATAATAAATAAAGCTACCAATTATGATAGTCACATGTTGGGACTTCTTGTTGTTTACACACACCCTATAAATAGAACTGGCACACATCACAAAGCAAACAAGATTCCCATTCATGTTGCTGGCTTCTGAGCTGCTCTTTCTAAGTAATGCCGGCATCGTGTTTATCGCAATACATCTGTCACGTATCTTCTCCCCCAAAAAACCTCTGTGGATTTAGACCATTTAACCCCTCCTCAGTTGTCATTAGAAGGGGGTGGAGAAGACGGACGGATAGAAGGAGGGGCAGGGGAGGAGAGGAATGAAAACAAGCCAGAGTTGAGGAGATAACCATCAGGGTCCTAAACCCATTATCTGGCCCCTGTCCACAGTTGAGTGTCAGGAGTCACACCCAGGTCCAAGTTAGCCTGGAGCTGTTGACCTGCTGGTCTCTGCTGACATTTCCATTCAGATGAATGGCTCTTTGCTGCATGCTAGGAAGTGTCCAGTTTGACCCTTACCTGCCCCAAGATTCCCTCCCTTATTAACTGGGCTGTGGCCCTCTTTCTAACCTGTATTCTGTTGCCTATGACCCCCTCCTCAGCTCAAAGGCTCTAAAGGCTGAGCCGTCTTCAGTAATAATGGAGGACAAATTAAGCCAGCCAGCCCTAATGGTGGTGGTTTTTAATGGCACTGAGCTTTTGTCCTCCTTTCATTTAGGCAAGAAGTGAGAGATGAGGAGCCGAGCTGCCGCTGCAATGCGACAGTAAAACTGTGATGAGTGGCATTCTCCCATTTAAGGTTATAGGACACAGTTAAGTTCCTTCCGTGGCGCGGGCATACGTCAGTAAAAGACAGTAATAGGCTCGTCAGGGCACAGCATCGTACACAGCTGTTTCTTTTATGTTCTTTAATTTGCTTGGAGGAGCAAATAAAGCATATTTTAGGAGGCCCATGGACTAGTGAGACCAAATACCAAAAGGACCATCATAGGTGCACTGTAGTTAACCAATGTAATTAACAAGAACACAAGTAATCAGTCCAGGGAAGTGTGTCATTAAATGACACCCCCCACCTCAATGATTCATTTGCCACTCATAATGACAAAATGAACCTTCCCTGTGTCCTTAATGACCCTGGTTAATCTTTTAAAGAAACAGGGAGGAGAACTGACAATGAGAGAGATAGGCAGAAGGAAACTGATGAGGAAGCTAGAGTAGGACTAGATATTGACTGCTCAAGCGAAAAGTTTGCAGTTCTATAATAATTCAGCCACAACCAATTCTGCCATTTTGAGTAGCTTTGGAGGGTGGTTAGGAAGCAACAGACACATAACAGATACAGCACACAGTGATCCGTTTTGTGGGATAAATCCCCTTTTAGAGAGAACAGAGGCAACACATGGCGCCCAGCATCTAACACCATGCTCTCTAAAGTGGAGGTGGCAAGGAGATTAGTGCTGGGAAAAGATCCTCTATTATACACCCTGTTGCATAATTAAACACACTTCCACGTAATCCGTTCTTTAGAGGAGTACATATTTGTCTTGGTTGTTTTTCTTAAGCCATGATAAAGCAGAATTAACCATTTGAATTAATCATGGGAATTAATGCTTTGATACCAGGATGAGGCTCTTGCATCCAGCCAGCTGCACTGGCCGGGGCTCGCCTGCTTAACACCAGAAGTGCCAAGCATATGCTAGTTGGAAGGAGGAGGGCAGATAGGGAGGTCTGGGTGGGCAGGGAGGAGGTCCCTGTGGAGCCCTTCACAATGAAACACAATATCCTCCTCCTCAGACGCGTGCAATGACTTAAACACTCCATTGTATTAAATATGAATGAGGTTCCCTATTGTCCGAGTGCGGGCGAGCGGGGAGACAGTGTTGTCGATTAGCCACATGATTAAGCAGATGACACAGTAGGGGCCACAGAGGTAAATAAAGGCCGCCTTCTGTCATTTCCTTGTCCCCAAGGGGGCCCCCGCCAATGGCTCTTCACAAAACTTAGCACTGCTAAAGCCAATTGACGGAAAAAGTGATAATATATGACTGTGAAAACAGCTGAGTGATGGGAGGGAGTGACGGAGTGGGAGATTACAAGGCTTGGAAGTGAGGGATGGATAGTAAAAATGGAAAAAGAAAGAAGAAGAATTAAAAGATATGCAGAGAGGAATAAGTAAATAAAAAAAAGAACATGAAGAGAAGGTAATGAAAAGTTACTGAGTGAAGAGGGAGGTGGCAGAAAGAGAGAAGCAACCAAGAGCTGGGAGCTGCAGTCCAGAGCGTCTTTGATTAAACAGGCCGGATAATTCAGTCATGCTTCATGTCAGGTGTTTATTATCACATTGTAGCATTTGCATGTGAAAAAGAGGCAAGCGCTTGCTTCACCAAGCACTTTTTCTGCGTTGGGATTGGCTGACGGGGCATCTGTGGTACATTGTTGCAAAGCCCCCCTCTTAGGAGTGCATGAACCCAGTCACGGCTATTTGCAGTGGGCCCAATATGTCAAACGGTTATTATTGGCAGCGTTAGCCAGGAAAACAAATAGAGGCAAAGAGGCTCATAATGAAAGGGAATAAATTGTTTTAATCAATTCTCCTCATTAATCAATTTAGATAAAAGTGTCAAAGGCACAATCTCAGTTGATACTCCAGACAAATCACATGATTCTGGAGATTCTGGAACTGCTTTGTACTTTAAATTCCAAAATGATTGTCCGTATTGTTATTATTATTCAAATGAATATTTATCAGATTTTTGTGAGGTAAAATGGATCACTGAAAATATTAACATATTTTTATCAGAAAGGAAGACAACCACTTCCAGAATTTAGAGGTTTCCCTTTTATTCATCTTTGCTCACCACACCTCAAATCCCTGCATGGTTGAAAAGTTTGTCTGTTGGGGAGCTTCGTTACACTGCTGTAACTATGTTCTCTCCATCTGACTGATTTCAAGCAGCTAACCTTAACCGATTCTCATGTCTCAGTGTCACCCTCCAGATACCGGCAAAATCCCCCATTTGCCCCCACTGATTTCGTCACGGGACATTCAGGTAACTAATCTGCCTTTAAATATGTCTCGAAGGAAGCTCGGCTAATTAGTATCGGAATTTACTGCCTTCACTTTTATTGACTTGTCCTACTTCTCCGATAATTAACTAATGAGTAAAGTAATGAGCTATGTCGTTCAGTCTTGCTGTTCAATTAGAGTGCGGAATCAATTATTGAAAATAGTTTCTTATTCCAACGCCTAAAATGGCGACTGAGTGTGCATGCAGAGAGGGGACAGCACTGACTTGACCTAAATGGGGGAACTCAGAAAAAGACTGCTGCCTTAAGTTCAAGATTTAACTTCCCGAATGTGTGTTTGATATATTTCACTGGAAACAAGAAGTAAGTGCAGAGCCCAAAAAGCTTATCACATCCCTGTTCAGTCTCTCGTGATACCTGTCAGCTTCTCTACATGATGTCAATCATTCACATTTTCTTAACTACTGATTTACAGGAAACATAAGCTTTCCTGTGGTCTCTTAGTAAACAACGTGTCACTGAGGTATTTTCAATCTTAACAAAAACACTGAGTTCATCATAGAAAATTAATTAGAGTAACACACTCCCAAGTGTTTTACTTGATAATGAACTCTATCTTGATCAGGCCAATTTAGTCTTATGCTCTTTGATAATTATGTTTGCATCAAAATCAATGCACCTTGTGATGAAATGTATTATAATTGATCATGTGGTTTATTATTAGATTAATTTGATAATAGAGTAATCTCGTAATAATGCTTTTCTAGCAGAAAAGTACTTTCAAAAGACACCATAGCCTAATTCTAGCCTAATTCTCACCATGTTATTACAAGCAACCGAATCCTATCAACAAAGTTGACACAATATATATATATTTATATTCTTCCATATACATATATATGTATATACCATACCATATATATACACACACACACACACATATATATACATATGTACCCAACAAGAAGCATGTTTAATCACGTTTCGGCTCGGACCACAAAGCAGTGGTTGGTGGGTCTGGATCTTCGGTGAATGTTTTTTTTTCTTTTTCCAGTACAGTGCATTACAACTTGAGCCACTAAAACACATTTTCAAATTTAGAATAATGTATTTAGCTCCTTTCACGTTATCGTTACACCAGAGAAGCCAAAGCATGCAGCTGTAAAGGCAATTGCGGTTGTGATTCATATGCAATAGATTATTGATCCAATTAAACCGAAATCCGAAAATGTGCCTCAATTTATATCTTCTAAAATCAAACAAGTCAAACATGGCCTGTAATCTTATCCAACCCTACCATGACACCATGCTGCTCTTTGAGGGGTGTGCTAGCTCTCACCTGGGGCTGTTCTTCTTTGTGTGATGCATGTTTCTCTCATCTCTGATGCCTGTCATGTCATTGCCGTCCCACCAGAAGTGGCAGGAACACCAAAAAGTTTGTAATTTTGAGCCACTTTGATGCAACTAACTTTTTAGTTATTCCTTAACTTTTTTGACACCATCTTTACTTTGGTTCACTTTTTGATAGTCTATGGCTCTTTTACAGCAGCTCCATTTTTTTCTTCCTTTGAAGTCTTTGCTCTACCTTGTTACGTTATGCTGTGGAGTGTGTGACAGGTCACAAAAATCCCTGCTGAGACCAGCAGTCTTTAATGTGATGTGATGCTCACTTGTCATAGTTCCAATTCCACGACTAACAGTAGCAGCCATGTTGAATGTTTTGCCACTGAGAGGGTGTGTTTAGTTGGAACAGTGAATAGCAGAGAATAGCACTTGGCAGGAGCATGAGAAAGGGGCTGGCTTTATAGCTGCGGACTGTTTGACTGGCTGGAAAACAGGACGCTAAAATGATCTGGAGCTGTTGTGCAAGTGACTGAAGTGACAAACTACTCGGAAAGAAGTTGAGTTTTTCTTTGAACTGCATTCTAAAAAGTAAAAGAAGTTAATCAAAAAATTTCATAAATGTCATAAATCCCAATGTTATACATCAAGGGGACAATGTGAAACTAGCTTATCAGAGACACTGACAAAGTTGCAAACAATGTGTCCCATAAAGTTTTTCTCGAGGAAATGAATCGTGTAAAAATGGAAATATCAAGCTAACATCCAATTTTCAGCAAATCAAATATGAAACTGCAGGCCCGGCAGATGGTATTTAACTCTGCTTCACTTAACTGCCTCTTTATGAGCTCGAAAACAAGCCCGGAAAAGGAAAACAGCATCAGTTAAGTAATATCATGAGAACATTTAAAGCTCAAGTGGGGTCATGCCGGCACTGGTTGGCATAACCTTGGTGGAAACATGAATAATGATTGTTGGATGAGATCCTAGTTTTCTGAGGGCTGAGTCATTGTTTTTAAGCAATGTCCACATGAAGGCACATGCATAGTGTGGCTTATGCAACAGCTATGACAGAAGTGTTAGTTTGGATGTGTTCATCTATTAAATTCTGTTTTGGAACATTAAAAATGCTGTTTATAATTGAAGCATAAAGCACAGACATATTCTTTTCTTACCTCATGGCTAATTCAGAAGTGTCAGGTTTGATCAAGGTAAAAGAACAGTGGAACACAAGCATTTAGAGACAGGGAGGAAGAGAAAGAGCTATGTTAATGTCCTGCTGAAAAAGAAGGGGGGAAAAGGCATGAGCATCCCATCACAGTGTTTTGGCGGTATCAATATTCTATTAATATTCACAATGCCAGAGGTCCCGGCTGGTATGCCAGTCAGCGCTGAGCTGATGTGACAGGCTCCCAGAAAGACGCTAAAGCCAAGGACATTAAATTCCCCCTGACAGCAACCTTGGAGACTGTCCCAGGCACGCATCGCTTCGACTGCGGTAAATCAGAGAAATAAACTCAAAAGAACATAATGGAGTCGGCTCTCATCATCATTATGACAAGCAGGTTTATTTAGTGTACAGTTGGCTCTCCCTCTGCTTCGGTGTTTGTGCGTTTATGTGTGTGTTCGTGCTTGCCTTGCTGAGCTCTAACAAGCCAACCAGGAGTGACTGTCAACTGTCAAAAACTCCTATCAGCCAAAGCCGTCGTTGGATTTTATATGACGTAAAGCCAGCACGTTAGAAAGAAATCCGCTGTAACACTATGGAAAAAAAGCACTCATAACCAGTAAATACATATGTTGTGAAATGTTTAAAGTGCACTTTCAGTCTTTCCTCACCGATTATAGTAACATGTACTGCAGTTATTTTCATGTAAGCAAAGAATTTTCTTTTTATTTCAATTAAAAAAGAGCCAGCACAGCCAGAACAGCACACAAGTTAAACCTTCAGTCATATTCGGATGTGTAGATTCAAAATGGCACATTTCTCTGTAATTCTTTGTGTAGCATACAGTAGGGAGAACATGTCCCGTGTGATTTCAGACATGTGGATAACCCTCAGACCTCCGTGCCAACTACACGTACTGTATTTGTTCTTCTGATTACATCCACAAAATGGGAAATAAAACAACAGCTTATGGCACTGCAGACAGCCTCAAGCAAGCAGTCTATGGATCCTCCAGCATTTTCATCGTCTATTGTTTCTCCTTTATAGGAGCTTTAGCCAAACCTTATCACCACTGGTGTTATTTGAATAGCATTACCCACACGCTGGCCATAGTAGATCATATTGATTTTGTCTTTTTTTCATTTTTGCTTGTCGTCACCATACATTAATCTCAGCACATAACTGAACAGCTCCTGTTTTAAATTCAGCCTTTGTGGTGCCCCCCCCCCTTCTCCCTGTTAAATATGTCGTACCAGATTCTGGTGGTGACGTTATCTTTCCATTACAGCGTGACTGATCCTTCTGCATCTTGTCAGGCCACTCGGAGAGAGGCTTTTTTGACATGCAAACCCACGCTGCAGCAGGATTTGACGCGGCATCACGAACAGTTGTGTGTAGCATTACTGTGAGTGACCTCTTAGTAATCTAGTGCATATACATACATAAATACTGCACGACGAAATGTTCACATGCAAATGATTTTTTCCATGTGCGTATAGTTTGGCTATCAGTGCACTGGAGAGCTTGGAATGAAGGACTGCTGTGAATTTTGGTATGTCAAAGACATGTGAGTCTGATAAGTCTAGAAAGGAACTGTTTTTGAGTTTGTTTATTAATTCATGTACTTAACAAGTGACAGTGTGTATGCATAAGAGTTAAGTGTAGTTAATTTTATCCTCTTGAGATTTCCATCATAGCTACCACACATGTCCAAACCCATACAAATGAATAAATACAGAGAAGTCCTTGGGTTTCTCTCCACAATGTTGTAAGGTGTTTACTTTGGTCATTTAATATAGTAAGAATAAATGATTATTAATAATATATATATTTGGTTGAACTAAACTAAATCTAATTCCAACAACCTCACTTTCACTGAAGCACAAGAAATCTTCTCCCATACAACAGAAGTGACTCCCCCCCCCCTTTATATCACCCATAAAAAAAAAAAATAAGCACAAAGTTGTGACAC
This sequence comes from Leuresthes tenuis, assembly GCF_036924035.1. Taxonomy (NCBI): domain Eukaryota; kingdom Metazoa; phylum Chordata; class Actinopteri; order Atheriniformes; family Atherinopsidae; genus Leuresthes; species Leuresthes tenuis. The sequence continues at coordinate 16,395,485 of NW_027325378.1, forward strand.
AAAGAGGTACCGATGAGGAAGTCAGCACAAAAAAAAAAAAAAAATCAGAAGTGGTCAGCAAAAGTCTAGTCAGCGTACAACACCTCATAAGACAACTGTCCCAACCATGTAGATAGGGGTGTCTCCCACAGCTCAGGCGTGTGGCGTGCAGCTGTGCAGCATGCGTGTGCGTGCATGTGTGTGTATTCACCCGTGTCACGTACAATATCACACAAGTGAAGATGGGGCAAAATAGCAGGAGAGCTGCATGGGCAGAATTGGGTGTTGCCTCCAGGGTATTTGCTGCTGTCTCTGTAAGTACTGACATGACAGGCCTTGGACCCATATTTTTGTGGCTTGGTTACACTCTACAGGATCAGGTAATGGAGTTAGAGAGATTGTCCTGAATTTTATTTACAACTTGGCGTTGATTTAATTCATACAAGACGCTTTTGACTCATTAAGTCTTTGAAAGAGAAAGAGATATAAGTGATGCTACCATAATTAATTTTGCCCAAAGAGGCGTATTTATAGAAATCTTATACTTTGCAAGGGAATACTTATAATCTTATACTTATAACTGCAAGAAACTTTGACTGAAGGGACTTAGCCCATAGTTTCACCACTGATGCTTTACAAATATATTCTGTCAACTGGGTATTAACCCAAAACACAATATGTCTCTTTGCAAGATCAATACAACAAACTAATTTAATATGTCTGTAGTTGTGGGAGTTGCCCACAACAGTAATGAGAGACCATATTCATGCAATCATCTTTTTTATATGTATATAAAATGGAGAATGTTTGAATATGGTCCAACTTCATTGCTGTTTTAGAAACGCTTAAATGGCTGCAGAGACTGATACCAAATCATAGAATTTTAATATAAATTAACTGACAGTAAAACAAGGAAAAGCAGCATCAGTAAGACTGAGTAAAGGCTGGTCTTTACAATACAAGGTCACAGCTCTTTAATCCAGTTCCTCATTATCACTCGTATTATTTTTTATTTTTGATGTATTTACAAAAAAAACACAAATAACATTCCTCTAGAGTTCTCTTATGCACCGCATAAATTACATTTGACTTTAAGATAACCAAAAAAAGTTGTGCTTTTCAGCTCAGATCAGAGCAGTTTAGTCGGATAATCACAGATCTGACTAAAACAAAAAAAGTATGAAAATATGGGGCAAAGTCATATCATTTTTATCTTCCTCAACATGTGAATGCCAGGCTGCCTAACAAAGCAGGACTAATGCATCCTCAGCTGTTGTGGGTTCAGACATCCTGGATCCAGACTTTAAGGTTGTCAAGGAGTCAGACTGATATATATATATATATATATATATATGATATCATAGTGTTGTAAACTGCTCTGACCAACAGTGCTGCATGAAAAGGGCGTCACGGTTGGGTAAGCCAAATCCAACCAAAGCATAGCAGTAATGTTTTATGGGTGAAGAAATTGTAAAGATGAAGTAAACCAAAATTTTGTTTAAACAATTAACTAGTGACTTCATTATTACAGCTGTTCACGTTTCATATTTTGATTGATTACTTAGTTCTTTCTATGAGTATTGCAAGTTTTGTCTAACTATGTGTTTCCTACAGGGGTTCTTCCTATAGCTCGCTGGCGGACAGAAGTCAAACCAAACCAAACAGCGATGGACGCTGGAACTCCTTCATAAACAGACCTTTTCTGCGAAGCTTCCATGGCAATAATTTGTAATGTGTTTATAAGATGAGTAATAAAATTGAATAAGCACATTTCTACTTTTCAAAAACGTTGTAACACCAACTGTAAGAGCTCTGTATATAAGTGTTTGAATGATTCCCCACATCCTCTGGAACAAGCATAAATCCAAAGACCCAATGAAATGACTGGAAACAAGTAAAAGGAATGAAAAAAATTAATTGATATTAAAATCTCAATCATCACAATAGTCAATTACCCAGTATAGACAACATGTCAATGACTACAGCACGCTACAGTTATGGATGTGAGTTCTAATTTGTTGCTTATGCTCAGCCTTTCGCCACAGTCACTGATCCATCCAAAGTTAATCACTCCAAACAGCATTGCAATTAGTGCAGTTTGGAATCAAACATCCATCTCCTGGTCTATCTATCACTGTTTTTTTTGTTTTTTTTTTCTATGTGGTAATATTCCCCAATTAAGGCATTATTGTAGCCTACTTCATCAAGGGCTAAAGTAATCAAGATTAATCTCAGTGAGCTGACACGCGCTGTTTGCTAAGGAACACACAGAACAATTGCTCTGGGCGAGCATCATTAGGAAATGCAATAAAATTAGGCAAACTGATTATATTTCAGAACTGGGGAGCAAAATAAAAACACAGTTTGGGGAGGGCTTCAATTATGTCAGCTGCACTTTGAACATCAGCCTTTAAACCACATTACAGTTGTAATATGTGGGCGCAAGTTTTCTGTCTGCACAGCTTACATAAGTACAGGTGCTTTGTAAAGTTTTTTTGTTATGCATTCCAGCTTGCCCATGGATGGTCTGAGCTTGATGTATATTTTCGTTTGTGTTGGCTGTTTTCTGTATTGGTTGAAAGGCTGGTATTCAAGTTAGTGGTAGGAGCAGCTATTCACACTAACTCGGCCTTAGCCAACAGCTGCAGCAATCATTTATGTCTCTGTTGTCGATTGTGAGCTAATAAGGGTTTAAGTGTTTTGAATTTTGCCTTTTAAGGGGAAACAGGTAAGTTTTTATCCATTAATAGCTCAGATTGGAGATGGAATACAAATCAAATACAGTGTATTCGTGTATGTTTTCTATTTGTGCTTTTGGGATTGCTACATTCCATTTGTGTGAAATTCACGTGTGAAATTCTATAGGTACAGTACCAGTGTTTACTTATTTATTTGTTCCTGTCTTCAGTAGCTTGCTGCTGAGGTATACCAGGGCAATCTATTTATGTCAATCATGGCCACTCAGTGGTGAACAATACTCTGAAACACACACTGTGATTTGCCGGTTAGCAGTGAAACCGTTTTAAATGCTTATTAATCTTGCCTAAGGCTAAACTCTTCCTCCTACTTCCCCAAAATGGGAAAATGAATGAAAATACATGGAAATATGAAAAAAACCTTATCTTATCACTATGTGGAGGTAATATTATGTGATCCCTTGCTGAAATAGCTCTGAACATTCCATGAATATATTTGGAATATTCTCCTTGCCTGTGTGTGAAGTGATGTATAGCAGGGTGTATATGCATTCATGTCGCCTGTCCCCTGTCACGCATCACCCCGTATCACAACACTTTCCTAATCAATGCTGACACAAAGGCCCACTTTAATTTAGTCTAGCTCAAGAAAGAAAATGGTCTTTTTGTTTTTAATCAGCAGATATGTCCTGCTCTCTTTTCCAACCTCCAGATTACAGTATGTGGCGACAAATAAAAGATAAACTGAGATGACTGACATAAATAATAGCATGCAGAATGGAGGTGCAGTATTGTCTGCATTCAAACTCTCCGGTTTCCCTCAGGTGTGGTCCCTTTTTACATGCTGTGTGTGTATTTCTGTTTGGTGAATATGTAAGAAAAAGGGCTAAAAGAACAAAGCAGCGATACAAAGAAATCAAGAAAAAATTGATGAATTGTTGTTATATAAGTGTGTTTCACACCACTGTGGCTTAGTTAAAGACATTCTGTCAAAGTTCAGATAGATGTGCTGAACTCAGACAGGCGCCACACACTGACTGGGTTAAATATTACTCTGTGTCTGTGTCTATCAGGGTGAGCAATATTTCAGGCTTTGCATGATTCACGAGTTACATTCTACTGAACCTGTGCCTGTTTGGCAGAATAGGAAACATGCAACCTGCATTGAAAGTCATGTTACATGTTCCATCATATTTGCATTGCTCAAATTATTAAGATGTAATAGGAATCATATATATGTTTTCTGTAAGAAAAAGAAAGTTATGACAAAATGCAGACACTCATGAACATGAGTCACAATTTCCGCTGTATTTCTTTTTCCGTGCGACTCATCATGACAATAACTCAATCTACATTACATCATATCATCTGTTGGCTCATGTTGAAAGTAACACTGGCAACACATCACAAACAACTCGTTGTGCATTAAAATGGACACTGTAATAAAGTATTGCAATGAAAAATACTGTTTTCCCGGATGGTTGGCCCCAAAAGCTCCCCTCTCTCTGCTCGACACACAAAACGTTCTGCTGAAATACTTCACTATAGATGTTGTGCTACGTGGTGAAAAAAAATCAAAGAAAAACTTAAGAGCTCAATCACGAACTTGCATGAGGTTTGCTTTGTGGAATAGCCCCATAATAGTCAACAATACGAGTAGAAATAAAGTAAGAACATTTTTTTGTTGTGTTTCACCAACCACTGAAGTAGTTGTAAAAGAAACAGATGGATGGAGAGTTTGAGGGCAAGTGATAAATAACGGAAATCAAGTAAATATCTTTGTCCTATTAATCGAATATATGGAATAATATATGCACCATTACTGTAATAAATTAGACTATGCACACTCTGCTGGGAAAAGATAATACTTTCCTGGGTCAAACTTCCCTGTTTATGTGCCAGTTCAATCCTGTGCCGGGCATTCTGTGCTGTACCTGTGAGTCTGAATATATTTTATGAGTTAGAATGTTACTTTTTTTTTTCTTTTTCATCCACTCCTAATCTGTTGATCAGTTTTGACCTAGATAATGATTTTCTTGGACATTGTAATAGTTAATAACTTTAAGGTCAACATTTTTGTTTCAGGCCACATTTGGAAGAAAAAAGAAGTAAATAAATAAACAAACAAATTAAATCAATACAATAACATGCACATATGTTACTATGCGATTTTCATTGTTCTGAAAACTTAATCAATATGCTCATAAACAATCAGGATGACCTTTTGGCACTGTGTGACCTTCTTGTTTATGATTAACCTTGCTCACATTGCGCCACTGACCTCTACCTATAGACTTTATGAATTATATATGACCTCCATTAGCATAGTTCAGTCGTTATGGAATATCAAAACCTACATAGAAGTATTTTCCTTTTGTCCCAACTGAGATGACTTTTTCCCTCACTGTTTTTCCACTGATATCATATGCAGTTCATCCTCCCTCTTCTTCTCCCCTCCTTTTTGCTTGTTGCCAGACCTCTGAAAAAGGGGCAAGAAACAGAAAACGGAGACGAGAGGGAGAGAAAGAGTTAACAAACTGTGCAAGTGATTGATGGGCTAATTTTCAAGCCCTGAATAAAGCAGTTTCCTAAGTCTGTTGATTCTCCATTTATTAGGGAATAGAAACATTTATCAAAAAAGTCACATTTTTTGCTTAAGCAATAATTGCATTTTTAAGCCCTCATTAGGTCTCCCATGCATACATAATCCAATTGAATAAATATGGTGCTGGAGTGAAAAATTAATACCCTTCCTATGGTAAACTGAAAGTTGAAGATTCTGAAGCTTCACTCCTGTTTGCATAGAAAAGTATAATGAAAACTACTTGGAGGTGAAAGTGCATCTTAAAGTAAAATCCTTCAGGTGGCTTGATTTAATATTTAATATAAGCCATTTCCCTTGTTGCAGAGATTAGATATATTCAGGGTGAACTAACCAAACTCCAGTTTGGCTGTTTTTGTAAACTGATATGAATTTAAAGTCATGGATTCAACCAAGCTAAAATTGAATGCTTGCACAAACATAGGTAAAAACTAAACAAATGTCACTGCTTTCACATGCAACAGTGTTTCAGTGCTATGTTTCGGATATTATCTGCACTCTACAACAGGTGAATGAAGGTTTTAGTGTTCTGCACTTCCTGGCTAAAGACAGAGGTTTTCCACTTAACCAGCCCACTGTAGCTTTGGCCATGTGCGTATGTAGTAACATCAAAACAGCCGTCACATCTTGTTACCTGGCAACGATCCCACTAGCCAGCTAAGGCTCTTGTTCCAGTACAGAGAGCCAGTTTTAATCACCTAGCAAATTTCCAGCTCTGAAAACAGACAGGGCCTCAGCTTAATCTTGTTAGCACGATGAGGCCGTTTTCAGATATCATTGCTAATCAAATCATCCCAAAGGCTTTGAGCCTGGGGTTTTTTTTTTCTTTCTTTTTTGGTTGGAGATGTGGTAGTGGTGGTAGATGGAGCGGATGTGTGAGTGTGCCTTTGTATGTGTGGATGGGGGTAGGTGACAAAACTGGTGTCTGCATGTGTTTGTGTGAACTCATGTCAGCAAGCATTCATAGGGTTGGGGGGTAGTGGTTTTCAAGGTGTAGAAACAGTAAAGAGGATAAAAACATGGTGGTATTCTCATGACTGTGTTCCTCTGCATTAAGCACAGTATAGATTCAATTGGAGACACTCATATACCTTCATGTATATCAACACTCATCCCTGCCTTCCCCTTTAAACTCCGTATTTGGTGGTAAGCTTTTACTTCAATTCGAAAAGCTCCTCCACTTCTCCCAGTAGATAACCTGCAGTTTTTTAATAGCCCAAAGCCACCTGCCAGCACCCAGAGAGACTCCCCAACCCAGGGCCCAGGAGAGCCCACAGAACAGAGAGAAAAGGAGAACAAAGCCAACCTGCAAAGTCTTAAAAAGTTAAAACATGTACTTTGATAGCCTCAGCCTACCTATTGCAGCAGCACTGATCCAACCCCAGGGAGACTGACAGCACTGCAGAGGAAGAGGGAATACAGAGGAGAAGGAGAAGAACTGGGCCACACCAACCCCAAACTCTTCGCTCCTATTTTCCATATCTACATGCACGCATGCATACACAGTAGTTTGACAAATGCCGAGCTGAGCTGATGGTTTTGCTCCTGTTTTCCAGCAGATTAAGTGTGTTGGAATAGTAACACTCCAGTCCAACTACTTTCTCAATTGGCATATCTATCTTGAGAGAGTACAGTGAGTGAGAGAAAGAAGCAATGAAACTCTGTACACTGTGCAAAAAACACAACATTGTAATGTTGTGAAAGCACCCTGGGATTTCCATTTGCTCTAACAACTTGAGTTTCCTTTTACAAATCTCTCAGAGCACCATTATATTGTTTAGTGGCTTGATATCATGCCCTATGGTTTGAATCCTTGTATTACGTAGATATGTGCATGATATTTACAGTGGAATATCTTAAGGCCCTGGATAAAAAAACATGCAATAGTATGACTTTCATTCTTGTGTTTCAGCAGTTTCTTAAAAACTTAAGAGGCAGTTAATCTACAAATTTGCCATTAATTAGGTCTTTTTTATCTTGACTATTGTGGTATATTCCAAACCTCGTTCTGGGTCATGGGGAGCAAACACAGTATATGTGATGTCTATGTTGGTCCACATCACCAGACATAGCAGTTTTACAATGAAAGCACTTTCTAGGGTTCAAAGATTAATTAATTAATGAATTAATTTGTTAACGTGCCTATAATTGTTTTACATGAAATTGTCACACATGCTCAATTGTAGCATACTTGTGAAGTTAATATATTTTCAAGGCTCAAAAATCTTACATGACAATGTCTTTCTTACTAGATTGTAACAATCTTACTATTGCATTACCTGAAACTTTCCTGAGATATTTCACATAATTTACATTCAAAAACCCTTCTAAGAAGATGATGGTACACCACGAATTGTCATGCAAGAGAACTAAATTTGCTTCTTATTTGACCCCATGTTGTCAAAAACATTTAGGTCAGACATGGCTGCTCAGGGGAAGGCATAAAAAGTACAACGTTAGCTTTAGATAGTAATCAAAAATGTTTTGGGCACGTGATAAAACATATAGTTAGGCCTGAATATCAATGCACAATTAAAGGTTTGCATCATGTCACTTGAACAATGAAAGCATTACCATTTGACAATATCTCTACCTATACTGGGGCTCTACCTTTAGACAAATGTGTACATTACATGCAAACTGGGCAGTGTGACGAGATTTTTGAAGGTACAGTACATTCCCGGAAATTATAAAAGTGTTTCGAAGTTACCTCAGATTCTGAATTGTTATTCTTGAGTTTAAAACATCCAAATCCTGCAAATTTGACAACCAATGTGGGATTCAAGGTGTTTTAAGTTTTAATTTTCCCAGCTAAGTATGTGTTTTTCCTTAATGTAACACCTGCTTATATCAAGGACAACAAAGGTTTAACTGAACTGAGCCTGTGTTCTAAAGGCAGCTGGAAATGATATACTGCATGTTTACTTAATTTGTTGAATAGATGCAATTTTTCATTTGTATTTTCTGTCATTTAGTATATTTCCATGTAAAGTGCTATCTTCATACTATTTATCTTAGAGTCATCTTTTTATTACATCCATGTTGTTTTGAGATTTGATTCCTAATCTTTGTAGTCAGTTTCATACAGTTTTTGTCCATTCTGAATATCATATAAGAAAAAAATCCTGAAGGTTTGTGCTTTTTTTTACACCCCCCCCATTACATTACATTTTATTTCAATGTTTATTTGTACACAGAATGAAGCTGTAACACACACCACAACATTTATATACCAATAATAGAATATTATAACAGATATTCAATAACAAAATTACACATTTTTAATGAAGGCCTTTCAGATATCATCATACTTCCATAGAGAGAATACTCCATCCATGATTTACAAATCACCAATTAAAGAAACTCTCACAATAAGGTCTCATAATTACTAAGCAATGACTAAACATCAAACGTGGCACTTTATTGCCCATAGTCCTGTAATTTACTGAGCTCACTAAACCTGTTGTTGGATCCTAAATCATTGACCTTAAGTGTCAGTAACTTGTTAGTTGAGTGTCACTGGTGACAATAAGCTTGGAGCATTTTTATCTCACAATAGTAGGGGGTGTATAACACTGCTGTATATGGATACAATCACAGACACACACACATACACTCACACACAAACCTCCTTCTCTCCCTGTTATTAAATTTGCCTGTTAATTTCCTCTAAGGGTTTTGTGTAATTAATGGACCAGTTCAGAACGGCCAGAGAGGCCCTAGCCGCCGTCACTATCCTCTTCCCTGTGGTCACTCAAGAAGGGCCACTTCAGAGGCCCTCTGGGTTCCCCCCAGCATGGGCACCAGGCTCTGCCAGTCACATGCCCATCCTGGGACTTGGTCCTGTCTATCAGGAGTGGACTGATGGAAAGATGGGACTGTGTGGTTGGTTATGGCAGCTCTACCCTCAAGTGGCTGTGATTGTGCTCATTACTGCCCATTTACATTTCATCAGCAGGCTAGCTAGCCCTGCACTGTTAGCAGCACTGACTCATTAGTACAAGGAAGGGGTGGGGTGAGAGGATGAGGTGTGCAAAAGCCTCAGGCATTCAAGTTCTAAAATACACCAGAGGGTGGTTTAAGGAAAAATGAAGAGAGAAGAGGGAGCCAGACAGAAACACACAAGCGGGAGAGAAAGAGGGAGCCACTGTGACTCCGTCATCAGATAAAACAGAGAGGAAAAGCAGGAGGGGTTTGAATCGATATGTAATAATGTCCAGTGCTGTCTGTAACCCTGCCCTTTCCTGGATGAGTAAGCACACGAGAGCCTCTGTCAAGCAGGGGTTGGCTGTATTTATACACAAAAACAAATAACTATTTGTGATGCACATTTCATCTCCCTGTTATAATCTCTGAAAGCACGTTGTCACCATCTACTGAAAACCATATATCTCTAAATTTATATGGTATATGGTCCTAATTTCTTAGAAAAAAATGAAGGATTACTTTAAGTGCTCAGTAAGAATTGATTCAATACAAGTGAGAACAGCATCTCGAAATAGAAAGCGCAATATGTGTCCTGCTAAGTACCTGTGGAAGTGTACGGTGATGAGCTTATATATACAGCACAATAAGCATTTAGAATCAAATTTCTTTTCATTTTCAAATGCACAATTGTTACGTTAGGCCAGAGATCTGACATAAAATACTCAAAACAGAAATTATTTCTCTGCACTTTTTTTGTTTTTGCTCTTTTCACTGTGTGACTGATACAAGCCTAGTCTCACTACATATAAAACATATGCTTTAGTATCTTTTTTAAACATACAAGGTAAACATTGTAAAAGGGTATACACAAAGCCAACAGTTTCTTCCTCTCACCCTATTCGAGTAAATTCGCTCATCATGCATAAAGTTTTTCAGTGGCTAAAGCAAACCAAATCAACTTGTGATAATGAAACAAAAACAACAATGTTGTTCTAGAAAGTTACACTTTGGTCTCCACAATGAAAGCCTCTAAAACATATTCCACCATCTCTCTGCCTGCCTCCCAATTTAGACTTTGACATTCATTAAAACAGCAATGTGCTTTTGGTATGAAATATTGTTTCAGCTGGTGCATCAGGGCAATGTCTTAGGACACCTTGTGTGTGTTTCAGAGAGACAAATAGATTGTGCTTGACAAAATAAAAGAATGGGAACAAGAATAGGCTGCTGATTCCATACAGACATACATCCTTCCATTCATATTCTACATCTGTTAAATCCAGTTCAGAGCCTATCCCAGCTACCATCAGGCTAGTACACCCTGGACAAGTCACCAGTCCAAACATAGTTTAACATTGTACGAATAAGTTATAAATAACTAATACCCTCTTATCAATATGGCCCACTCTTTTAACTTTTTTTTTTTTTACTTCAGGAAGTTGTACAGCAGACTTTAGAATGTGTTTCTCACTTACCCTTTCACTCTCAAAGATGGCAGACACGCCATAAAAGGACATGGCTTGGACGTCTTACCCAAAGACACTTGCATTGAACCATTAACCCTGTAATTAGTGGAAAACCTGCTCTATCATGTCAGCCAGAACAGCTTTGAACCAACTTAGTGCAGCAGTAATGAGTAGCAAAAAAAAGTGCCAATAAATAGCAGTGTGTCTTCAGCTTTAGTTGGTCTGGAAGAGTGAAAATTATTGATATATATCTACAACAAATGCAGACATGGTGAAATCTTAATTATGCAGTTAGAGCTCGGAAGATAACACCAAGTAAAGTTTAAAAAGCTCCTGAGTTGTGCCACAAATCAAGATTTGTTTCTTCTGTTAACTCTGTTAAGTAATCTATTTAGTTGTTTATTTATTCATTTATTTTCATTTTGATATGTAGGCAGAACATGTACTAATGCAATGGAGAGACTGCTCTTAGTCTGCTAAAAAACGTCTATGGATTATTTTAGTCAAACCAATTCCATTTATTCAAAGGTATGAACAAGAAAATTACATAGGGATACAGATCGATATCCAGCTCATGCTCACTTTCGGAGTCCATTTCAAAGAGTTCAAGATATGAACTGTGTTGTGAAGTAGGTGATGGTGGATGGGGTTCAGAGACTCCTCTTCACTGTCGAAATTCAGATACCAAAGTAGAAGATATAAGGGTGTAAGAATATGTAATATGGGATCATATTAAATACAGTATGTCTGCCCTCTTCTGGTCACCATGGCCATCATCCACACTGACAGTCCACGGTTTGGATGGCGGGAACAGAGGAAAAGGTGGTGACCGAGAGAGGAGGAGGAGAGTAGTGAGAAGATCGAAGAAAGGGGTAGAAATGTGGAGGAGGAGAGGGTGAACGGTGAACATGTGGAAGAGAGGAGAGTCTAAAGGACTCTGCACTAGCAGAACACTTTTGGAATGAACATTGAAAAAGCCTAAAAAGCACAGGAACACTGTTGTGGCATTCTGGTCTGTTTAAACTGTTTGTTTCTGCAGTGTTTATTATCCTGTTCCCTCGTCACATACACAAGGAAAATATAATTTCATATTGTGTCTCTAATATGATGTTAATATTAGTTCAATGTTATATGAAATTACATTTTCCGAGTGTCTAAAAACTCCATGATATTCAAAATGTAATTAAACAGTGCTGCCATATCCTGCTATTTTCATGATTATTAAAGCAGTGGCTTGATTATGGGGAAAAGAAAATAACAAAATGGAAATGGTTCTTTCTCTTGACTGACAGCATTGTTTTTAATCTCATTAGCAACAGGAAATTGACTGCAAATGATGAGTGCACATTCCTAATATTACTAATTTACTTCAGCACGCTGGGTGTTTCTTTAGCACCTGGCATTTATTTGTTGGCCATAATTGCCACAGCCCTGACGAACAGACAGCCGGTGAGTGACACAAAGACTCGGTGTGCGTGTGGAGCTTACTGTATGAGTCTGTGTTTATGTGAAGTAAATACTCATACTTGGGTGTAAGCATACATATGTGTGTGCATGTGTGTATGTGTGTTCTCTCGGGGCCCATCTCTGCCTCTAAGTGCTTCTGGGGCAGGTGTGTTGCCAACAGGCAGGAGTGATGGCTAGTTAGCCAACTCAGAGGTGAGAGGTTTACTCTTAGAAGAGCTGGTTTGTGGTAGGCAGCATTAAGCTGTTCGTGTCAATAACAGATGACTTTTTATTCTGTTTGTTTGGAGAAATTCAAAAATTGGTCCCACTGAGGTGCACACATTTTGTGGTTTTCAAGGCCCAGGGCAACAATTTAAGGCAATGTGCTGAGGATGGGGAATTTGGTCAGGATTCATAATTTTTTTGCTCCAGATCATTCACATATCCACACTGGAGCCACATTAATCAAAATGAACATATACAGTTCTTAAAGTCTGTCTGATTGTAAGGGTCATTATAGGGTTATTGTTGTTTATTTTGTACTTCCAAGGTTAAGACAACATTCAACAGCAATATTCTTTCATGTAACACAAAAACCATGATGTTAAAGCCTCTGGTTGTGAGATTTATTTAATAAAAAGCAAATTATACCTCTTTAAAATTGTGTTTAAAAAAACTACATTGCAGCAATGAAATAAATAAACAAACACCAAGAATTATGCTCTCCAGTTAATTAATACATTAAGTCAACTTCCAAATCTGATCATACGAAAGCTATCAATGATGTATTTACTCACAAATTTGAATCTAAATTAACCCCAATTTCTGATGTAAATGTCATGCTTGTGTTACATAAGCCACCTGGCTCAGTCACCTCCTGGTCCACTTCATAAATGTGTCAGTCCGTCATTCATAAAAAAAAGAAAATAAGTTCCATTTTGTATGCAATCAGTTAGCATTTAAATGTTGGATGTCATTTCTGCAGGACAGAACAGTTACAAATGATTAATAATGGTGAACGAGACCGACTAACTTCAGCTCCCTTTAACTCCTGCATGAACTTGTTATATTGTTTTTATTTATGCCAGTTTCATTGTATTGTCTCCTTGGCCTGTGTAAAAGAGATGTCAGTCCCCTTGTGACATATGGGTAAATAAAGAATGAATGTGGACTAAAAAGTGAAAATATTGATTTGGAACATGCTTTCTTTCTGACAGCGCAGTTATATGTTTGATGTGAGTTGCGAGTTGCTGTGCCAGGGAGTACCAGCGGGTCTGTGTTTGTGCTGGTCAAATGGTTTACTTTGTTTTTGATTCTGTGCCAGTGTCTGTGTGTGTTTAAGTGTGCCAGTGAACGAGTGCATCCACCTGCTTTTTGTGTTTATCTGTCTGTTTGTGGGTTCATATGTGTAATGGTCATGTCTGACTGATTGTATGTATGCCCACTTGCTTTTGTGCATGTGTATGTGTTTGCCTGCCTTTATCTTCATATGTGTGTGTGCATGTTCCCCTGAGCTTTCAGAGAAAGCCTCCGTAGCCTTGTGCTCCTCATCAGGCTCTGTGTCTGGGGGCATGACTGTAAGGTGGGCCTTCACCGCAGGGACCCTGGGACCAATGGGGGACAATCACTCATGCCTCATAGCTGCAAGGAGAGAGAAAAACAGGTACAAACAGCAAAAATATTGTTTGCTCTTTTTAGAAAGAAAAAAAAATCCTCTCTATCCCCCTTTTTTACTCTCCTTAAGGATCTGCAAGGAGTTTCACAAGCTATCACCTTTCACAAGCCTGGGCTTTGTGTATCTGTGCATTTTAGGGGATCCTCTGTCAACACTTCCTCATCGGCTCAGTCACATAATCAGGGTCTGTCGCACAACAGGACAAGCTTTTTCCGGTGAAAGAGCTCCGGAAGGATAAACCTCAACCTGGAAAAAAAAAGATTGTTGATCATTTAAGTATTGACAAGGCTTCAGAGGGTCATTTCAGCACCTACAAGCTCTTACAAAACTGCAATTACAACATGAATTGCTTTTCCCATGAAGTTGTTTTTTTGTTTTTTTTGTGAAACAATTTTTTCCTTTATTGCAGGCTTAAAACAGTTTATCTCAGCTCATCTTTTGGTAGATAAGGGCCAGCTGAATTGTTTTACAACCTAAATTAAAATAAATAACAAGGGAAAAAATCTTGTATTGCTGGAAACTTTTTGCCCAATGCTCAATGTGGCCTCTTCTGCACTCACAGTTACTTTGTTGCTGTTTATGAATCATCTACTGCTATTTGTTCTTATTTTCTTCCATTAGAAACAGCTACTATTGAGTGTAAAGCAAACTATGAAAAAAGGTAGGTTAATCAGGATGGTTTGATTTTTTAGCAATGTTTACTCATTTTGCAGAGACTTCAGGGGACTTCAGTTTAATCTTAGGACCAGATTCAAAGCTCTGACAAATTATTTCACTGCATTAAAAGTGATTTAATGAGGACCTTGGTCAATGTGGCTGTTGAGATCTTATCTAATTACTGTCAACATATGACCCGATTTAAGTATCTGTGCTCTCAGTGTTTTCAGCATCTGTTGCACATCTTTGATTTTGGAAATCAGATCCAAAGCTTTGTCGCCTGATAGATGACCGATTCAACCATACACTCATCAATTCTCAGTGCAGTTCACAATGGACTGCAAATCTCAACCGATGACTTCACCTAGATTGGATTACCAGCACTTCTCTTTTAGTGGGAGGAAAAGTAGATTTCACCTCTGACCTCTGGGCTCTCTTGACATGTGTCACACATATCACACCCGGTAAGTTCAGCTCTGAATAGTTGTTGGTTTTCTTTTAATTCCAGGGGCACGTTCTTAAAAGTGGGCTCACAAAAAGTGGTTAAAGGACTGGACTGAAATTGTACTGTACTCATAAGGGGAAATGTGCAAGTGTCAGCATTCACAAATATTTGATGCAAGATCCAATGCAAGTGTCTGCAGTGGATTGGTGTAACATTAGGGTCAGATTTATCATCTTAAAAGTTGGGCCTTGTTTTCTCCTTTTTACACAAGTTCATTTGTCTGTTTGATGTTCATATTGCTCATATATCCCTTGCACAGGCACTAAAGAAAGATGGTTTAGCATTTTATTAAATATTACTTGATCACTCTCTTGCCAAAACTAATATGAAAAAACACAGCCAGCAGCTAGTTAGATTAGAAAGAAAAAGCTGTGGTGATTAGGGAGGGTTATATATGAGACTACATGTAAATAAAGCTGCCTGACAAATAACAAGTGAGGAAAAAGCCATTTTACTTTTTCCACAGTTTTTTGCTTTTTCCACAGACAAATTTGTCATTAACTTTGCACACAGCCAGGCCAGCTGCTTTTTTCTTTCTTGCTCCATTCTTAAAGATAATAATAGCTGTTTAATGCACAGACATGAAGATGGTCTTTGTCCTAGCTTTCTTCAAGAAAAACTCGACTTCACAAAATGCAAACTATTGCTTTTTAGCCTGGTCTGAATACATCTGTGACCAGTATCAAACTTACGTCATAACCTCTGCAATTTTTCCGTTGTTTTGACACAGCAGGACTTGCTCGATGATATGTCTTATCATTGAGAAAGGGATGAGAAGCAGGTCAGTGTGGGTTGTGCGTATGCTTGCATGTGAGTAGGTAGGTATGGGCGGGGGTTGGTGTGGCGAAGGGGGTCAGTGAGGTGGAAAAACTCAAAAGACAAAAGGGTGTGTTTCATGCCAAAACGGCAACTGCTCATCTGCTTTTGGACCATAGGAAAGAGACAGCAGAGACGGAGACAGAGACAGACAAACTGACAGAGGAAGAGAGATATAAGGGGATGATCAAAAGGACTACAGCCATAATGATGAAGGCTCTGACTGGATGGACGCTGTCTCCATCCAGTTTGCTCTCATCAGTGTCAATTTTCCTCTGACAGACACTACACGGAAAGCAGGAGAAGGATGGCTTGCACTCATACATTCTTGTCTGCCAACATACACACATGCACATTTTGACATTACACCAATGCCAGTCTGCATTAAGTCAAAACTAACAAAAATCTCGTAATAGCTAACATACATTTTTTACTTGCCGTTCGGTGTTTATGCATTCTCTGAGTGTCATGATTAATGTGATCTGCGCTCATTCTGTTGATCAATAAAGCTTTTTGCAGCTTGTTTTAAACTATGTATTTATCATCATAAGATCATCTGTTTACCCACTTCTACTACCTCTGAACTCTGAGACACCTATGAACATAACAGCTACATCTATTCATAAAGGGTAGCAGTAACCAGATCCATTCCTGTTGGGATGACACAAGACAGTATCATGCGTCGCTCTTTTACCTGATCCTCAGATCCATGTCAGTGGGATGGACTGTGGAAATCCCCGTCACATATCCCCTACACTGTCATTGACACCTGCAGTCACATCCTTACATATAACTGCAAGGTTCCACAAGTGTCGAGGATAATAAGTTGGTACTTTTTTCCTGTAACTTGTAAGATAAAATGTTAGTTTTGCAAATGAAGTAACCAGCTGCTGGTAACTTAGTTAACTTAGCTGCCACAGTGAACATGTTGCTGGTTATATGATAGAAATGATACTACCAGTAACTGTAGAGTAGCTATATTTCTGTATGACCACATACAAAATTCCTAGAACGAGTGAGGCATAACTAGACGTTTACTTGAAAACATAATTGTCATCAGTGCTTTAAATGTGGTTTCGCTTCTGTCATTGATGTTATTAACCCTTTAGAGTTTCAGATTGTAAACCAATGAATAGATTATACAATGAAGAGTCAGTACATTCATTATTCTGAGATTATAGCCAAAGTGCACAAGATATTGTAAAGGAATGTTTATATTTGGTAAACCAAAAGTACTCTATATATTAATTTTTCTCAGCATGTAATATGATAATGTAACTACTATCAATCCTATAATATAAATATTTAACATCAGTAATCACTGTCAATTATTCAACATTACAAGACCAAAACATTGCAAAATCCAGAACTGACAGTTTGACCATTATTTGGCATCTCAAGGACTAAGAATGACTTACAGGCTAAATATTTTTGTTAACTGCCTGATGTATATATTATGACTGCAAAATGACAGTGGATGATAATCCCAGCTGTAAGTAAGGAATGACTGGATGTAAGCAGCATATATGAGTGTGAAAAATAAAAAAAAACTCTTCAAAAATGTTAAATCACTGATGTGTCTTTTTTATTATCGTGCAATATATTATATGCTTCATATTGTCAACTCACCTTTCTTTAATTAGGCTGATTAGGCTATCATAAGTTCAATGTCTTTTCAAGAGGAGATTTCCCACTTCTGATAGACACCATCAATGAAGCTCACATAATAAAGTGGTGTTTAGCATTAGCCATTCATAGCTTCAAGTGGAAAGCATAATATCCCACGGGTCGCTTTCACTCTTTAACCACAATAATGGCACTTTCATTTAACCCCTTAATATATGTTAATCCAACGATGTCAATGGGTTCTCTTAACACTCATGCACAGGCCGTTGGGGGCCGAGAGGCCAGAGAGGAGTGAGCTGAACAGACAGACAAAGGCTGGCTTGAGAGAAGGCCCTGATATTTGATTTAATAAGAGAGCTTTTCTTAAAACAAAGGCATGTTGTTGGCACTTGGCTCTGTGTTGTGTGTTTGGTGCGTGTATGAGTTGGAAATGTAGGACTGGATGTATGAGCTTATACATGTGTGTGAGTCTGTGAGGTTTATCCACCCACTTGCTGATCGATGCAGGCTCTCTGTTTTGCTTCTCCTGGCTCAGTTGCCAGTTTGAGAGACTCCACGCCTCAAACGGCCAGCAGAAGGGTTTAAAGACGGAGTGGGGAGAGGGAAAATGATGAATATTTAGGGTCTATTGAAATGAAAATACCAGCAGCCCCTGGAGACCTGGGCTTAGAAGTCATAGCCGAAGGGATCTCCATCTGCTTGTATGTAGCTTCTCTATCTATCTATCTATCTATCTATCTATCTATCTATCTATCTATCTATCTATCTATCTATCTATCTATCTATCTATCTATCTATCTATCTATCTATCTATCTATCTATCTATCTATCTATCTATCTATCTATCTATCTATCTATCTATCTATCTATCTATCTATGTATCTATCTATCTATCTATCTATCTATCTATCTATCTATCTATCTATCTATCTATCTATCTATCTATCTATCGCTTGTATATATGCATGATTGTACGTGTGAGTGCGTGTTTATTGTACCACATGTCTCATAGAAGCCTGAATGGTGCCTAGTTTTGACAGAGGCAGCCCACAAATCAGGAGTAAATCAGGACCCGAGGGCATGCCGGCTTCACTGAGGGGGAAGTGAAACATATTCACCGAGACCAAATCAGCCTCAATCTGGCCTCAAAGAGCCCGTACAACACTGACCCACAACCAACAACCAACCCACTCACAAACACCAGTTCTCTGGGTTTATGTGTGAGTTTACACTGTAAAACATTTCACTGTAAATTTACTATGATTGACTGGCAGCAGCTTTAGAGGTGACTAAACTTTTTACAGTTTCCTACTGTATTACAGAAATAAATGTTGATAACTGCATTTTTTGCAAATTTATAACATAGCAGTGATAAAAGAGTTCAGTAAATTGCCATATATTTACAGTATGTAAACTGTACTTTGTCCTGCATTTGATTAATTCAATTTATATTCAGGTGTACTGTAAATTCCTGTAAATAATGACATGCTCTTAGATTGCTGTTTCAGTGACATTACATGACAATAATACGGCAGGATATGTTTCAAATTGACTGTTTTACACCCTCAGTTCAAAGCCAAATTTATAGATCATTGATTTCAAATAGTACCATATTGCAGTTATATTTCATCACATAGTTCACTTACATAATGATGAGCAAAATTTGTAGAATTTCCTTCGCCAAAAGAAACCTGTTTTTTAAGTTTCATTTTTCTGCTTTTAATACAGTACACTGTGCTGCGGCTTTAAATTCTTTCTCAAGATGGGTTTCCTCTATAAAAAAAAGCAGTATGTTTTAAAACCTGTATTAAATATTTCTAAATCCAGCCAAGTTCATCTATCCTTCCATTTTCTATACCCACCTAATCCAATTCAGGGTGGCAGAAAGGCTTGAGCCAATCCCAGCCGCCACTGGGTGAGAGGCACGGTACACTCTGGATGGGTCTCCAGTCCATCCCAAAGTCACACAGAGACAAACGAGACAAACAACCATACAAGCTCATACTCAATTTAGAATCACTAATTAACCCAATAAGCATGTTTTTGGACGGTGGGAGGAAGCCGGAGTACCCGGACAGAAAGGCCCCGGCCGGGATTTGACCCAGGAATCATCTTGCTGTGAGGCTCCAAACAAATCAGCAGGAAAATATATCTAAATGTTACATTTCTGGAAACCACAATTACACATAGTGCTTATGTCCCCTATGTAGTTTTTTTATGTTTTGTTTCTTGATATTTGTTTCAGATATATTTAAAAAAAAGTCATGCCTTATGAACCTTATGTACCTTATTTCCACCAACAGTGCTGATTTGTGTCTTGCAGAAGATTTTCCCTCCAAAACACCAATGTGGTGTTTGTTCATGCAGGCAGATATGGAACTATAATCGTGTTTAAGGAACTTCTAGTGGCCATGACAACAACTGGTGATGGTCACGTTGTGAAAAGAATGTTTTTAGCCCGAACTATGATCATTTTCTAAACCTAACCAAGTGATGTTACTGTCTAAAGGTAACCAGAAACTTTCAGGATAACTTGTTGTGTTTACATGAAACCAAGGCAACCAGCATAATGGCATCAACACAGACGAAGGTTGTATTGTATAAAGAATGTGTTTTAGACCGAAGCCCTGATCATTTTCAAACACCACTGAAATAATGTTCTCATCTCAACCCAACGAGTAAGCATTTTAGTAAAGTGTTGTGTTATTGATCTAAAGTCTCACAGTTATGAGTCCACCTTTTATGAGTCCTATTTAAGGGTGGGAACAAACAAACTATATGACTATTTCAGTGGGAGAACTTGTTACGTCCTGCTGTATATAACCTGTATATACCTCATAAACTGTTTCTATGTCATGTGGTGTCACACTAACTGGACTCCTTTGGCTGAAGAAAGTTCTGTCTTTATGATTTGTAATTTCGGTTTACAGAAATGGAAAACATTTGCCTCCCAACTGGGCTGCATACGTAGGCACCACCCATGCACACTGTCATTTTGTTTTCCTCACACCTGCACTAAAACCTCTTTTCTCTGTATGAAGGTTTATAAGGAGCAGTGTGGCTGCCTTGTTTCTCTAGTCTTAAAACCATGGAATAATTTGGAAGTTGAAAGGCTTGATACATACAGGCCCAGAGATTGAGTTGCAATAGACATATTTTTCTTTCAGAAGCAAAAAGGAGGGATAAATGTGTATGAAGGGACATCGTTGCACAGCTTAGTTTTTGTTTGACAGCCAACTGAACAGGTTTTGCATTTTCTTTCCAGCTGCTTTTTGAGATTTCTTGGCGCACAAGTATCAGTGTATCACATCAAAACAATGATATCGTTAGAAGTCCATTGCGTCGCTTTGATGGCAAAATTCACTGTTTGTTTTTCGAAGATATCATCACAGATTTCGGTATACATGAGATGAATTTAAAGAGACTTTTGCGGGGAGTTTGAATACTACCCTCCAACCAACAAATTAAAAAAAAAAAGAAAAGAGAAACGCAATACTTTTGTTTTGTGGCGAAAACAAGAGCTCTTTCCAAAAAATGTAAATGGATTTTCATGTTGAGCATTTGTGTGACACTCAAATTTAAGTTCAGCATTAAACAGTTCTGAAATGTAGCTTCTCTTTGATATAAGAAAAAAATCCATATTTGAAATAAAAGTAAGGAAATAAAAGTTAAGCCACTGTCTCTTTCAGAAATAATTTTTTACATATGTAGGTCAGTGAAGCATAAAATTGGATATCACAGTCGATGCATATTTTATTGGGGAAAAAAATACAAACCGCTTTTGAAATCAACACAATGTATCTGTCTTGGAGGAGCCTCCAAAAAACATACATCTATCTTGAAACTGTTCTCCGGATACTAATCTGAGTAAACATCCCAGTATGCATGTGTCTGCATAAAAAAACTGAAGATCATATGTTATTCTGACATGATCACCTTACCACTCTCTTCCTAAAGGCCACAGCATATATGGCAAATCTTAAAGGCCTTGTCTGCTACCTTTCTGCCATACACAGGCCAGACCAGGTCAGTGCCACCGCACAACCAATCTGTTTCATCTCCGTCACATTCTCCCACTTTCCTGACAACGTGTTACACCCCCTCAATCCGTCCTGCTTCGCCTTCCTTCGTCTCCTTGCTTTCCCTATTTCTGCACAGCCACCCCCACTTTTCCTTTCATCCATTCTTTCTCTGTCTTTTATCCTCCTCTTCACCCTGCTTTATCTTTATCTACCCTCTCCCATTCACCATTTTGCTCTCTCCAAAAAACAGTTCTTCCCTTTTCTTCTTTCTTTATCGCATCCCTATTCCTCATTACTTTCCCATTTTCCTAATGCTCTTGCTATCCTTCCTCTCCCAGTTCTTACCCTCCCATTCTCCAGTGCTCTCCTCACATCAGAAAGTGTTGGATTTTGACATCTGCCTGCAGGAGCAGTGACCCATGAAGTAATTAGAGTGAGAATCTCGCCTTCTCTTCCTCCCTCCTCTCCCTCCCCTCCATTTTCTCCGCTCTCTGTCTGCTCTGAGCCTAGGATCACATAAAAAGCTGGTTATGTTTACTCCCTGATCCATCTAATTTCTGTAACGAGGGCCGAGCCGGCCTCATCTCCTTACCACGCCACGCTTAAGCCAAGGCGTTGGGCTAGAGAGGCGCCCCAGGCCCCCGCAGGGCACTGGAGCTTCAACCACACCGCTCAGCCACGGAGACGAAACTGGGACCTAACCGGATTAACTCCCAACCAGCACAGGTGGAGGGACCCTGCTTCTCACAAACACAGACACACATGCATACATGTGCACACAGAGCAAGATGCACCTGTACGCCATTTAATGCATCATCACAAAAAAAGTGCTGGGTTGAGACATATGTGTGATTATGTGTGTTTGTGTGTGTGCTACAGAGAAAATAAATAAAAAAGTAAAAACTTCAGCTATTGCAAAATGAGATGAGAGAACACAATCATGAATTTCTCCGGAGCTTATGGCCACTTCGATGATAACTCTCAAAGGCTGTGATATCGAAATGCTAGAGTCAACCATCCCGCCCCAACCCCCACCCACAATTGAAATTATTCGCCCCTGGATTGTAAATATAATATTTAGGGTATGGCTTGATGTATAATGCAACCAAGTAAAGTCTGAAGGCCATTCCCAAACATGACAGGCTAAGATGTCAAAGGATTTGCTGGGTATCATTAGAGTGTTTTTCCATGTCCTGATTTACAGATTATTCATTTAGGAGAGTCTTGAGGGCTACTGCTGGTTACTTTGAGTTACTGCTGGTAATAAAAACAGTTCAGTAAACCTGATTTGTCTGTTGTACAGAATGAACTGTTTATCCATTCTTGTGTGCATCACTGCAGTTAAATTCCGAAAGCTCCTGCTTTATTTTTCTCCCTACCATTTTTACATGCCTGTTGCAGTAAGTAAATGTAAACCAGATTCACTGGTTTTTAAAAATAACTTACTGTACACATGAAATTTCATGGTTAATTCATACTTCAAATGCCACTAGTTTGGAAGACTGAGGATGGTGAAATGCATTAAAGTGCCAAAACATTACAGCAAAGTCAGAAAGAAAACAGAGGAGAGCACGAGTGGATATCGTTGAAAAGATTCAATATCAACTTTTATTTTTCATTATGTTAACGGTGTGAATGGTTTGAAGAAAGACATATACTTACATTAAAAAAATAACGATAAAACACAACAATTTTACAATGATTTAAAATTCTTTTAGTCGTGCACTTAGGCCTGAATTTCATTGAAGTAATGTGCCTCGAGTTGAACACTAAGCAGAAATCAGTATACAGATTTTCATTATTCATTCAAATTTGTATAATATGACTGCTGATATTCTGTGTTCTGATTTATTCAACATCCTGTCTTTCAATGTATGCACTCACAATGACAACGAGTGATTCCTTTGCAACATTTCAGGATGACTATTGCAGGACTGCTGCATTTTGTAAAGAGTTATACTTGTAGAGCCTTTGACCACACATTTAACATTCAAATGAAGACTATAATTCAACAGACACGAATACAAAACAACATAACAAAATATACTCTCAATGTCAAATGATTATTGGCTATATATATATATATATATATATAACTAACTTGCGAGCATTGCCATTGTTCTTAGTGCTGAGGTATCCGCCGACTGGTCGAAAATCAGTAAATTGTCCCTTTGGTGTCTGCTGTAGCCAAGATGGCAAACAGGTAAATATTCTCCCTTTACACCCTCAACACGAATGCTCTAGTAAACATAGTTTGATTGATAATATGAATGATAAACTCAATTTCATGAAATATATCTGAAAATAAATTCTCAACTGACATCCAGTAAGGCTAAGAATACACTTACTTTTTAAATACATGTTCATATGTTTGTAATGACTACCTCAAGATACTGCTGATCAACGGGCTAATATCCATCGACCTGGCTTTGGGGGCCTTAAGTAACATCTACAATTCCACAGCTGTCCCTTTTTGTGGTGTGTTTAACATCAACCAATTACCAACCTTCTTCATTGTTTCCATATAAATTGTTTGCATCCGTCAAATGAGTGTGACTCTGCTGGTGTGTCTCCAAGTGAAGTCCTCTGGCAAGTATCTGATTAATCATGCCAACCCACTCTTACAATCTAAAAAGAAGCTACACTCTTAGCCTAAAAATGACATGTATGTAAGACTTGAGCTCGCTTTAACTGAAATGCTACTGAAATATTCCTGAAATATTCCATGTTTAACACAGGTTTGCATTGTCACTATGTTGGTCAGTGTTTTTGTAATCATGTTAATGCTTGACTGGTGTTTCCATTTACTGCTGCAACTATCACCTCTTTGAGTTTTCATATTTCAAGCTCAAAGACAATCAGATTAGTTTGGAGACCTTTTCGCTTCACAGTGACAGACAATATTACCACAAATTGTCGTCATACGGGCACAAGGTGTTTCTTGTCTTCCTGCCGTGATCCAGCCACAGTTTATGAAGCATTGGCAAAGCTACGCATGATGGAGTGTCGCAGTCTACCCGTACCTTTGCCCATCCCTCTGACAGCTTCAGGCCAAAGACACTAGCCAGAGCAAGGCCACTAGAACCAAATTGGATCATCAATTACTACTGATTAGCCTAAAAGTAGCATCTGTCCCAGGAAGCATTTAACCAATATATTCTCCACAGTGACATACAGCAACAGAATTAACTGTCATATGTCAGTGTGGCTTAATAGGGTTATTGGATTTTTGACATGTTCGAAAGATCATGAGTTGGCTAATGGAATGGCAGGCAGAATCCAACAGGGCACCTGACAGCTTGCATGCCCGTTTTCTATTTGCACTATAAAAGTACAGTCCTGAAGTAGGAAAGTAAAGTTTGTAAGGAGTAATAGACTATGTCTTTTACTGCAATTCGTGTGTAACTAGCAGGTACAAACAGTGTTGTCGAAAATGAACATTCATTGAATAACAAAACTCGCAGTGCCAAATTGTTAGACTGTATTTACCTCAAGAAGCACGGTGCTGGGGGGATACCCAGGAGAATAGATGTCTGTCAAGCCTGTGGAGTTGATAAAACAATCTGTCAATGTGGTTTTGCGCACATGCGTGTGCTTGCGAGCAAGT
This sequence comes from Leuresthes tenuis, assembly GCF_036924035.1. Lineage (NCBI taxonomy): Eukaryota > Metazoa > Chordata > Actinopteri > Atheriniformes > Atherinopsidae > Leuresthes > Leuresthes tenuis. Next base: position 16,420,509 of record NW_027325378.1, read on the forward strand.
GTTTGCATTCAGCTGTGTGTGTGAACACATGCAGCCAAGTGTTTGTGTGAGTGTGTTGGTAAAACAATCCGTCAGTGTTTTGACAGCCATGTCATACGGCAGGAATCAGTCTCGGGGGAGGCTGCGATGAGAACTCCTGATTACCCCTCTACGCATGATTCTTATATTTAATCTTGACAACCATGACTTACATGTAGTACGGGTGACTTACTTTGTGTTGGGGGAAGACTTGTTTTGCAGCAGGTGCAGAAGGTCTGATGGGGTGTGAAAAACAAAGTTTTCAAGGTGACAGAAAGCAAAAGGTTGTTATAAAGAATCCCTTATGCTATCCGTTTATTATTAGGATAAGTATTTTGAAGGCAGCAATGCTCCCAAAAAGAACCCTTTAGAGAAAAAACTAAATCAAACACATAGTTGCACATTTCAGACCTGTGAATAAAGCTTATTCCTTTAGATCTGCACTCCTCTTGTATTCATCACTGAACAGTTATTGTTGTCAAGTGCCTTGCTCAAGGGTGTCTCTTCAGTACTCTTGAGCAATTGAGAGACGGCATTTTTAAACCTACTGATTGGGAACCAAAGTTTTCTTGAGATTTGGACAGACAATAAGGATACATTTCTTGAATTTTAGCTTCTTCCTGAGAATGAACCTAATGCAGAGTATTAATGGTTCAGTAGGGGATGCACATAGAAAGATAAAACCCTATGGGCTGCAGAAAAAGTTGTGGTGGTATTCTCTTATGTGTGTTAATGGCAGTGGCAGGGTGACATAACATAACTCTTGATTTATAAGGCTATTTGAAATGCTATCGCTCGCGGGGCTGTACCCATAGAGCAGGCAAGGAGGATCGCTGACAGCTCACTGACTACAGGATGGTGAGACAGAGACGCCTGGTGTGTCTGTCTGTGGAGCTCTCCCTTCTTATCACTGTGTCTCCCACTCCTTCTTATCTGTTTTGTACAGTCTTCTGCATGTCTGTCACCTTACTCTTATGCTTGACTTCCATGCAGCTTTCTATCATCCACTGCGGTGGGAAGGGTCACAGCAACGTGCGACTTTTATAGCTCAAACTGTTACAGTGGCTACTGCCTGCAGAAGACTTGCAGTGCTGGGACCTTTACACCTGGTGAAAAATAATACCGTTTGTCACCAAAGAAGTTGTAGCTGTTCCGGAAAAATATGTGGACAGCCAAATAGATTTCCATTTCTCCACCTTCATTTGCCTGTCAGCTCCAGGGCAGTTTTGTAATATGAGATTAGGATGATTTAATGTGACATGTGCATACAAGCAGTTTGAGTATTGTTAGCAAAATGTGCGAAGGAATGGCTGAAATAAGGGGGTTGATGGGTGTGTATGTTGAGGTCAGAAGCTAGTGGTGTGTGTAGGTATGAGAGTAATAGTCTAGAGACACACCTGCTCAGCCCCCAGGACAAAAACATAGAAGTGACAAGAGTGAAAGCAATCTTTTAAGCACTTTTCAAATGCTCTCTAATCATCATAGTCTGTCTGCACATCTGTGTTCCCGTGTGCATGCGCATTTCTGCAGGAAGCTGTCGTAAAAGTACTGGCAGGGGAATTTTAAAGGTCGATACATGAGAAAATGGACTATGATAAGACCAAATCTCTTCAGCAGCTTAGAGACATGCCCAGGTGGGGTCACTGATTGTCATGCGCATTAGTGGACATATATGATACCTGTTTGCGAGCATGTTCACATTACCAATGACATTTTGGAGGCCTACAGTTGAAATGCGATCATTGAAAAATAGCTGAGAAGACAATACAAGGCGCAAGCAAGTTTGTCTTGCTGGGAACCCAGAAAGTAGCCTAAATGCTGGGGGAATTCCTGAAAGAAAATAAATCCTTACAATGTCAAGCAAGCTCAGGTGTTTGTGTGTGGAGGTATGTTCGAAGAATGTTGCCACTGCACAAAGTCAATGTTGTCAACTAAACAGTGAATAAGACAACCAGGGAATGTTACTGAAAGAAAGTAGATAACAATAACACCTAAACTGATTTTCTAATTTGTCAGTGCAGCTCCTAATTTATATGCATAAGAAAATCAGGTGTTAGCTGGTCTACTTGCTCCACAGAAGGATGTCTTTACATAATTATAGATTTAATTAAAGCAGTCTCTGATTTTGTTATTAACAGTTTTCACAGAAAATGTGTAAAAAACTTTCAAAAACATGACCCCTTTTTTTACTGCTTAACTAAGGAAGCCAATCCGTAATAATCACAAACTCTCTTTAAAATGCATGGAAGTACTAAACCCAAATTCTACATTTTCAGTCGAAAAACAACAGGCTTGGCAACTTATACGCTGTCATTTTATGAACTTTCATGCTGGCAAGTAGAAAACAAGTGAATGCATGTTGTTAGTTTTGATCAAGTTAGTAATCTCCTTGTAATCTAACAATCCAATTTGTACTAGTTTTGAGTTGGTAAAAGATGACTGCTCCGAACAAACGTTCCAGAGCTTTGGTTTATGCAAAAACCTGTGGGAACAGAGAGAGCGTTGCCTGTAACAGTGACTCATGCAGCTAAATGCTCTGACCCTGTCATCAGTCACCACTGCCCCACAGATCTTATTTTACCGTCTGATATATGCACCGTCCTATTCAATGCTAGAGCTGCTGAAAGACTATACTTCTTTAACCCAAATCAGTGACAAAAACAAATATGTCATAAGTAAAGGAACACGTGTACTTGGTATTTTAAAGCTGTAATACCAGTAATCTTTGGCATGAGTGAGCTATTAATTATTGCTTGAACTGGAAGCTTCAACCAGTGATGAAAATGAATCCCTATACAATATGTGGGATTTTAAATCATGCTGTCTAACTGAAAACACTGTGAAATGAAATGGAACAGGAGTACTATAAATAAAACACATCCTGGATAAGTATGGTGAGTATACCATGCTGTGCGCCATCACTGTCCTGCTTCAGTCAGATTAGCAGACACTATCTGAATGTCTTCTTTCCAGATGATTAAGTGTTGTTGTGCTTGACCTAACTAAAACCCGCATAATCTCTCCTGTTGAACTTTAACAACACAGGTAAATCTATATTTTTGGGTGTGTGTCTTTAAAAAAGACAGCCACACAGCTATATCCATAGGAATCCAAAAAATGTCAACCTAAACCTCTCAGCTTGAAGCCTTCTTAAAAGTCCTCTCATATCCAAACATCTCTACCCCTTCTCTTTCTTTTTTAAACATGTAGCCCTGTTATCACCCTTGCTTCCTCTTCCCTCTCCCTCCTTTTTTTTCAAAGCTTGAGAACGGGACTGCAGCGATTAAGGAATCCTAGCCCTGGCTAATCACCCCGGACTGGAGCACTTCCGCTGCACTGATTACCGAGGAAACCATTAAGTAGAAGAAAGTGGCTGGATCTTTCATCCTGGTCGGCCGGGCTCAGGGGAGGTCAGAGAGGGGTGTGTTTGATAGGCCATTTACCCTTCCTGTTCTTATTATTCCAGCATTTCCTCTATCTGGACTCAACGCGACTGCAGCAAGCGGACCCATGGCCCGTCTTACCCTCCCTCCCAAAGGGCTGTAATCATTGCCATACTGGTATCCTGGACCCGTTGGTACGTATGCAAGACACTACGCTATAGTCACACACACACATAAAAGCATCCTTAATCTCAAGCCCCCTTACATTCACACCCTCACACACGCTATGCAGGTACCTTGGGTTAATTTCCACTTTTCCTCCTCTCCACTCCATCAGTCCAAGGTCTGCTTTAGCAGCAGTGACCCCAAAAGAAACACAAAAATGCACACATATACAAATAGTGTTTCTTCCCCCGTTATTTTCCACCCCCCCTTTCTAAAAAGACAGGACCAGCCTACTTGTGCGCACCAAGGCCTCATGGGTGGGTACTGTCGCAGATGGTGCTAATGACGTGTGCCTCAGCAGAGGCAGCTCCCCGGTTCGCACTAGACTTGTGACATATGTTCAGTCGCAGGGCCATCAACGAATCACGGCAGCCCCTCATGTCCGAAAGGCACCCCAGTGACCCCTCAACCATAGTGACACAATAACAGAGACAACCCTAAACAAACAGGGAGCCCAGCTCTGCCTTTTTCCCCCCATCATTGTATTTCAATCTGTTTCTTTCTCAGTCTCCCCCTCCCATTGCATGTTTCTGTCTCTCCCAGTTACTTCTCCCTCCCCGATGATGTTCATCCCTCTTCTGCCTTTGCCCCTAATGTCCCCACTGAGCCTAACTTGATGGATGACCCTTTGCTTTAGCGATTTGGGTCCCCGTGGGGGCCCCTCTTTTTTCCTATAGGAATTCGGGTATGGCAGAGTGACAGAGAAAGTTCAGCCGCTGCCTGCCTCTGAGTGTAAGTGCACGCAGAGGAGATATCAGGAAGATTTGTATTGAAGTGACAGGACATATCAGCCAAATGGAGTCTCATTTTTAGTAATGGGCAGAGTACTAGCATATCGCTGTATCTTGTGTTCCTCCCTTTATCCAATCTATCTGCCCTCATCCAGTGCTGCTGCAGAGGCATGAGACTATATTAGTTGTGATGCTCTATTTCATATTTACGTCGTGTTTTTTATAGTTGATCAACTAAATAATACTAAGATAAAAATGGTAAAGGATTATAACATTTGGATATAATCATACAATCTTTAAAAAAATTCTAGGTAATTTCCATATATTTCTGTACAGTATTTTCTTACAATACTCAAAGGTGACACCAGTTCACAGACATTTTAACAAAAAGCCAGAGAACAGGGGAATTCCTTGGCCATTAGGGCAACCAAAAAGACCATTGGCTATCATTATCATCCATGCAACCCAACCTCTTCAGTTTTACTGTAACCCCACACTGATGCTCCATGGGTATGAATAAATCTCCGGGGACTTATTGTACAGTGTAGTGATGCCACATTGGCCTTTTGTACAACTGCATTCCTTCCAAAGTTGTAAAAATGCTAAAAGGTAGCTGTAGACAAATTACACTTGTGCCCCTGGGGAGGACAATCTGGAATCAGTCGAAAGTGTTGGAGTAAAAACACTGTGTCATGTTTCTGTAACCAAGAGGATGTAACTGTAGATGCCTTTTGTTCAAGATAAAGCAGAAAGTCAGTTGTCTCACCATTTGTTTCGAGGGGATGCTTAGTTGATGAGCTCATGCTGGGACTCACGTCTCCATGTAAATGGATTAGCTATAGGATGGGTGCAGCAATTCTAAGTTAGTAATGATAGAAAAACTAAAATATTGGAATAATGCACGCATAGCAAGAAAGATTTTTTTTTTTTGGGGGGGGGGGGGGGGGGGGGGGTAGGCATTGATTATCGTTCATTACACATTGTAAACTGCATTTTTAAAGTACCCTGTTGCCTTTGGTTTCAGGGTAAAGTTACATTGACAAGAAAAAACAATATAACAATTAACAAGAAATGAGTGACATTTGGCAATCAGTGAATTTATCTGGTAGATTGCAGAGCTTTGCATTTGAACTTTAAAAGTCCTTAGTGGTTGACAGAATGCCCTGCAAACAAAGCATTCAGCCAGACTTGATATAATAAGTAGAAAATCTAAAGCTTGAGGACAACTAAGAATCCCAGAAGTTTTTCCTCCCTCAAGCTTTTTTGTTTTCTCATTACTGTTTGTATTTACTTCAGTGATAAAAAGCCAGATCAGCTCACGTTACATTACATTCTTTAAAGATCCTGCTCCATCTTTAAGTGATACTAATAGTCAGTTTGATTCATTAAGCAAAAACATCATATTGTTCAAACAAAACGACATCATGCAGCCCTGTGATATTAGATAGGTATTAATGTCAGTAGCACATTTTCATGTGTCAGAAAGCATTAAAAAAAAGACGAACATCATCCCTGACTGACACACCGATTTATCTGATTTATCTTACAATATCGGATTGTTAATGACATGAATTGATATGCAAGTGTCATTTTACTCTTGAAATTCATCAAGACTGAGCAAGTCCATCTATTGCAGTCAGGTCACTGTGATCCATAAGGTCATTTTTTTAGATGCTTCTTCAACAACAACAAAAAAGGTTTTACAATTTATAAATGTATTTTGACTGTTTTTTCTCTTATCCATGCTTTTAAATTTGGAAATGTGATAACAGCAAAAGTTCAATAGGAACTGTGAAGTGGAAGTATAATGCAACCAAAATAAAGCAATTACTAATGCCTTAAAAGTGAAACTTTTAAATGAACTTTAAATGAAAAGTTGGTATAGATGTATAGATATATATTTTCATTAGCATGCTCATGGTAACAAATAGCTGGAAATCAAAATTCCAGATCTATAAAAAAGGTAATGACAAGAAAAAAGAGTGAAATGCTTATTCTGCCACTAGTGTAAAAAACTGCCCTGGTGGTCTTAACCGGTCATCAGTTTCCTACTTAACCATAATGGACACCACGTGAGGATTCCATGTTTCACAGACAAAGCTGTGGGCTGAGTGAAAAAGAGGAAGAAGAGGTAGAAGATTTATGTTTTTCAAAGAGCTCACATCCGGAGATAATCTGCTGTGTCCTTAGACAATCTTTACTGGTTTACAAGCAGCAGACGAGCTGTAATTAATGTCAGGGAAGCAATGGCATGGTGACCCGAGGATGTTCGTCGTCTCCTCACTATAAAGCCTGTACACATCGTCTGCTCCGGATTCAGTGTTGGTTCTGTCCCGCAAGAGACATAAACACAGGAAACTTTTTTTTTGTTTAATTCTGGCCATTTTAATAGCTGCTGTCAACTTAGAATAATGTTTCCCATGTGAACGTTAATCTTGTTCTGTCAACTGCTATGCACTTGTGTGTGAACTATATTTCACAGAATATCTTCTACATCAGATTATTTTAGTACAAATATAATAAAACGTCACTGTATTAGGATTTTTTTTGTACTGAAATTCTCTTTTAGAATATATGACTGATATAATATTGATTTTAGCTGAAGTTATCATTGACTTTTATGACTTATCTCTCTTACAAGAAGGTGAAGTATATACTGATTTCTGGTCTTCCTCGCGTTAGAAAACTTCAGTAGAATGATCAGACAACTGCTGTCAGACTGTCCACAGCATGAGGTGGTTCATATCGCCACACTGTGAGATGTGTGGGAAACTCTTCACCACAGCCACAGCAGCTCTCTCTGTCATGCCGGCTCCAGTGTCGGGCTTTGTCATTTTTCACTGCTCTGTGGAAGGGGAGAGAATGTGTGTGTGTGTGCGTTTGTGTGAAAAGCACACCTGGTAGGTAAGGAGACCTGCAACCCCACGCCTTCACCAGCCGACCTCAAACCCTCTCTCTCATCCCCCAACTCCTCTCTCTCCGCCTACCATCCCACCTTCTTCCTTTCCCTCCACCCCGGGCCCTGAGGGGAGAGATGGATCTGTGTCTGGAGTGGGTGATGTCACTCTTGGCAATCTGAAGTTTTAGAGTTCAGAGGAATGAACTGCAGGAACTATGTTGCTTTGTTTACGCTGCATGCAGGCTTTGGCAAATGTATGTGAGGCATTACTTGTTTCCCTGCATAGGTCAGGTATTGTCAGGTTTTATTATAATTTGTTGTTGTCTTGAAATTTGTGTAAAATAATGTTGCTGTGGTATACGATGCCTTCTGCAGCCCTCGCATTTTATGAGATTTCTTTTCTTCAATTACTTGAACAGTTGGGATGATGAGAGAGGCACTGTGGAAAAAACACAAACAAACAAAAGTTAATGGAGACCAGGAAGGGCATATGTTTCCAGAGGTGGGGATTAAACCATTGAGAATGGAACATGCTAGCTTAGCCAAACTTCACTTTTAAGAGCCAGAATTAAAAAGAAAAAGAAAAAACTGGAGCACGTAGAAAACCATTATTACCTTCAAAGAAAGACTGGCAAATGTCTACATTTCCTGTGTTTAAATAGAGATGATGAAAAGCTTGCAAAGAAAGCGAGGTTAAAAGATGATTGGTTCAAGATATCTGTGTTTGCACCCTCTGTGAGAAGAATCCTAAAGATGCTCATTTATATTTACATGCATGTAAAAATGTAGGCAAACAGCCCCACTATGACCAAGATGATTTATTTGGATGAAAGATTTGAACCTTGATCTATACAGCTGAGTGAAGACAGGCAAAAGAAGACAGCCAAGCACGTCATGGAAGTCAGTCTGGATGAAAAGACTTGTCTTTCTTTCCTCAGTCAAGTCGTCATACTGTGCAGTCACGCCACAGAGGTTTACAGATTTTAAAAGTCTTGACAATGTCCCATCAATTACAGGACACTGATGTCATGGGCCTCTCCTGAGTCTCTGTGAATATTTTCAATATATGCAGTCAAAGTCAGAGCAGTCAAAACATCTTCGAAGCACATCTTTGACATCCTCGCTTTTTCCATAGATGTGTTAGAAGCTCTGCTAGACAGGGATGTATCAGTGTGCGTGTGTGTGGGGGTGTGTGTGTGTGTGTGTGTACGTGGGTATGGTTAAGAGAGACTGTGTTTTCTGAACGTGCATGAGCAGTGATTATCCCTGCCTTCTCGATGTCAAGTAAAAGCGTGAAAAATGGTATGTAGCAAGAAAAAAGGAAAAAGAAAAAAGAGGAGGGGGAGGCGTCACCCTCAACATTTGTATCTTTAGTTATCTGATCGATACCATGCAATTACAGAGATTTATGTAGCCCAGCATTCCAGGGTAAGTTCGTGTCACAGCCACCTGTGGAAATATGATCTGTTTTTAACTCGTCTAACACAAGGTAGGGAGACCAGAGAATGAGCAGGGGGAAGGTGAGTGAAGCTAAATTATCAAAGTTTCCACTGCAAGCACCAAGCCACACTGCAAAGCAGAGCCACCTTACCGTGTGCCAGCCAGTTTGCATTTCCAAGAAAACATATCATTATTGTTTGATTGATAGGGCGTAACCGTGTCTTCTGTTTATGTCAGGTTTGATTGGCTTCTCTTAACCCATTATTTCAAGTCTGACTAAAGTGTTCTGGTTTGGGATGGCTTGCAATCTTTTGGTAAACATTTCACATGCTGGCAGTAAACAAATTCTGAGTAAATTTTGTACACCAGTATACATGCTGTACATTGTATGGGTGCCAAACTCTTCTATCTCTGACATACAGAGTACAGACGCACACACATACTATATTAGGCTAGATTAGACGACCAGTATTCCTTGATCCCCAAAAGGAGGCCTACGGCCAAGTTGTAGGGCAAAGAAAGTGAATTAGAACTTGGACTAAGAGCATCTTTGTGGATACATGAAACAACTTACACACTCCGCATATAATACAATACAGTAAAAAAAAGAAGTAGGTTTGTCAACTGATGTTAGACTACTTTAATTACTTCAACTTTCAAGTAATTTTACTTAGAGGTGAAAATTTAAAAGTGACAGAGTTTTAGTGGATATCATACTGTAGAGGGTGGAGGAAGGGCACATGAGATTTTAATGGTGTCTACCAACATCCAGTGAAAGAAATTCATGCTCTTTCCTAAACAGTTTGTGATAGTCTCTGGATGAATTTAGCCTCTGGTCCACCTTAATGACCCCCAAGCAGTAAGGCATGCACTGTGCATGATGGGTTTGTGCTTTAAGGCTTGTGCACTGAGGCTCCATGTATGTGGCCAACAGTGATTGTGGTTCTACTACATGGGCTCTGTAGGAGACCCAATGGTTGTGCAGTTCTAAAGCTCTTGCTGTGAGGGCCCGAGTGGAGAGTAGTTTGATATCCATTTGAATATCTCTACCCTTTTATTTCCTTCTTTTCTGTTTCCTCTGCCTTTTCTCCATTACTGACTTTGTTCTTTCTTCCATCATCTTTCCTTACTTCTGTCATCGCAACTCAGACAGAAGGAATGCTTGTGAAGCTTTCCACACAAGCTTCACAACAATATTTTGCACTTGCAGAAGACCGTGGTGTCTTAATGTTAAAAGTGAGTCTAAACTGCATTGTTTTGCCCTGTTATATTGTTAGTAATTCAGTCCAGATAGATCCTGTCAAAGCAGTTTTGCTATGTAATTACCTGAAGTGCTCAAGCTTGCCCAGATTAATTTGCAAAAGGTCAAAGCATCAGTCTTGACTGCAGTTCCAAAGGGAATTGTGGTCAGAGTAGTTTTACTTCCCATAAACAAAATGATCTGTCAGTGCTCTCAAGGGCTCATCTCTCCAACAATAAAACATCACCTTCAGTTGTACACAAATGTGTTGTTTTATTTTTTGTTTTTTTTTTGAAAACTGTTTTTATCTCCACCTTAAAATGAGTTGTACTAAAAAGGCTACCAACTAAGGTCTTGGGTATCATGAGCCATATTTGGTTGTTTGAAATTATTTGGGTTTCAGATACACTGCATGTCAAGTTCAAAAGCTTGTCTCCTCAGTATGAAGACAAATGACTGAGATAAACAGTTTCAGATCTCTATGTGGAAAGTTTTGCTGTAATAAATTACCAGTTCTGACATGCTAAAAAAGTCTTTGTGCATCTGTCATATTCAAATATTTCATCAGACAATAGCATTGGTACATGATGACACAGCTTAGGTCAAACCTTTCCAGACCTGGTAACTATATCTCTCCCCACAGAGCTTCTTAACTGGATTTGCTGCAATGTGATAGGAGCAAGTATTGAATGTGGTGAATGTAGTGCTTGTGCCCAAGTGTGCACGAGAGTACATGTGTCACTGGGTTTGCATGTGTGTGTGTGTTCTTCATTTGTGTGCGTGTGGATCATATATGCTTGGTCCATCACTAGGGTGGTGGAAGAGCAGGGGATGCTGGGATATGCCCGGCCTGAGGGGATCCTCTTTAGTGCTGAATGGAATTGAGGAATGCCACCATAGACAAACATGCTGCAAGCTATGAAACAGCCGCTGTACAACTGAAATCAACACTGTGTCCCAGCTATTCCCACACAAAGGGAAGTCAATCCAAGGAACTAAAGGAGTGAGGGAGAGATAGAGAAGAAGAAAAAAAACAAATTATGAGAGTGTCTCAGTATAGCCAAAAGGGGTTTCAATGTAATGTCACAGCAATGGTTAATATGAAGCACAGCATGTAATGATTTGAAATAATAAGAACACAAGTATTTCTTTCTCGTATAGTTTAACAAGATATATCTATAGTCTTACAAGACACATGTGGCATCAAGTCTGTATCACTACTTTGTTAACCAGAAACCTATTAAATGCTGTTTTAAAGTATTGCTTCAAATTAAATAAAGCTGTGAAGTAACACATGCAGAGTTCCACCATTCATGCCCATCTGTTCTATCCATAATGTCAAAGCTATTTTTCCTTTCTTCTTCCAGTCCAGTGCTTTGGTACACAGACATATACACTTACACGAATAAACACAATTACAAACAATTAAAGGGGACTTTTTTTAATCATTCAGTTTGTTCAACAATAGTTACTAGAAAGAGTATGATAGATAAGAAGGTGCTGGATAAATTATGGGTGCTGGATAATTGGAAGTTTAGTGGTGGTATTTTTCCCTGAACTACACACTCTGTATGGCTAGTTTTGGTCCAAATGAATGTTCACACAAGTAAAGTCAAATGTTTTTGGAGAAAGAAAAAAAAAAATCAATCAAAAGGTGAATAATTGTACAGGTTCATGTAAAGGTTTTGCATAGTTGTGCTTAGAAAAGCTTTAAAAACTTCTCAGCGATGGCAGCTTTCACAAAACTCATTTTTCAGAAACTTATTCTAAACATATAAAATATAATGGTCACGATATACTGCACTTATTCCATTAAGGCTGGCATTACATTTGATGCCGTTAGACCCCTCTCAAACATTATCCATGCTGAAGGCAATGTTGCTGGATAAATGGATGTGGAGTAATTGCTTGTGGATGGTTAATATACAGTATCACATTTTCAGTCGTCTATGCGCAATGAAAGGCCGGAGCACTCCAAAAGTACTTCAATAATTTCATAAAGAAGCAGCATGCTGGTAAGTAAGGCTTATGGACTTGTTGCATACATAGAAATCAAAGCCTTGTGCTAGAGGAGCTCTCTGGTTTTCGGGGTCTTCATCGCTATCGTTTGCCACGTTTGCTTTGTATAGAACACCCACAATGGCCTCCTGCTTGGCAAGGGGTTTAGGAAGTGAGGGAGCTTTTCCACATTCAGGCTGATGGCATTTAATATTTGTGTGCGCGGATCACCGACATTGGCTGACAATTGTCACTCTTGTACTTTCTAATAATTTGGACATGCTTGGCAGGATATTAAGTCGGCTTACAGGCATGTGAGACGAAACGATTTGAACCTGTGTTGTGATAGAAGCCATGCATGTGTGTGGGAATGTAATTGATTTATTTATTTTATGACAAGAATGCAAAGCAAGTGTGAGATTTGCTACCGTAATGCGGATTCAGAGAGACAGAGAGACATTGTGGGATGAAGGTGGGGGAAGGTAGCTTCTCGTCTGTGGCGGGCTCTCGCAATCCTTCAAAACCTTCCAAGAACATTGATAAGCAGATCCCTGGAATGAAATCTTCCTCAGCACCCGGCTGGATCTACCCCTAATCGTTTTATTTACAGTCACTATAAAAGACGCCTCCCTTTTAATGGCTCTGAAATAATAGGCAACCAAGGAACAATCGGTACAGTCCTAAGCGCATTCCCCCCCTTCCATTTCCACATTAGACTAATCGAGGCAAGGGAAAGGATATAAAGACATCAGTTGGATGAAATGAGTGTAATTGGAGAATAATGTAGTTAGTTTGCTCTAATCTTCTGCATAATATTAAAATGTTCTCAATGTGCCCCAGCTGCAAGCAATCATCCCGCTCTGAGGAAAAACCTGGATGACACTGTTTGGAATGAAGAAGGATTGTATAAGGGAGAGATTGAGGAAGAGATATATTAGTGAGCAGCCAAAGGAAAGCAAGAGAAACACCTGGAGTCTTCGGTTGGAAGTCCAAGAATCTGTCTGTGAAGGCCTTTACTCAGATAAACTGAGTCTTCCTCTATCTTCTTTCTGTCATGGAAATGAAATCCTTGCACCCTGCTGACGGCTAGCTAATTTGTACTGGGGGCTTGTTAGTTGCCAAGAGTGGTTATGGTGCTGGTGAAATCAGAAGCAGTAGGGTCCAAAACTGTCAGCATGGGTTTCAGAGGTTCATTTTCTCCATGCTGAGTACAGCCTGGCACAGCCTGGCTGCCAAAACGCAACCTACAATACACAAGCTTTATATAAAACCAAACAGTCAAACACATTTTGTGAAATGTTTTCACGGTGAAAAGGTTGAAAACTTTGGATACATTTTTTTGTGAACCATCATTTTAAATTATCAAAGATCTTTTCAGAGTGTGGAAATCAGCTTCATCTCAACTTAAATGGCTTGTAGGTTGGAAATTGAAACATCATCAGTCACTTTGTTTATTAATGCCTCTTATGTCTATTTGTTTAGTTTTTTTTTAAATGACCATTGCCTCAAAATGCCTCAAATGCCAAGACAAGGATGCTAAATGAAGTCTCGATTACCCTTTTTTATACATTTGGGCTATGGTGAAGTTCTACTCTGAACAGTCAGAGCAGTAGCCTCTCAGTGGAATTAAGAGTGAGGTTTATTAGTCCCCCTTTGGCTTAGCCTTGTCTGTAATTTCAAGGCAAAAAGAAATAGCTCTGAGGCGGCTCTTTAACTGGTGTCATTGTGCAAGAAAATTGTCATTAGACAGTGGAACAAATAACCTCGAAACGTCATGGGTGTCTTCGCAAGGGATCTAAAACAACAACAAAGAATTAATCAAATTAAAAGGAAGCCTTGTTATGCGATTTTAATTAAATTTGCACAACCAAGCCTTTATTTAGTGTTTGACAAAACCTAAAAAGAGCAAGTCACAGTTTAAGGGCTCAGTAACAGTTTTATATTAGTGAAGAATTATCAATCCTTTAAGCTAATTTAGATAGGTTGGGGAGCCATAAAGTGGGCTATGAAAATGGAGTAGCCTATTTGTTAAGCTCCCACCCCCTTCCACACTCTTTTTATGCCACCGGGGCACTAATACACTTAGTTTTCCCATGTTGATCATCTTCCATTTAAGGCACATTAAATCCTGCAAATTAATATAAAGCTATGAAAGCTATTAATGATTTCTATACTGTACCAGGCAGCCACACAGGTGTTCCTATGGAGTAGATCCTGTAATATCTGAAGTTGCAAAGCCCAGTCTTCAACTTTACTCATTGGACTTTTTCAACTCTCCAAACTTCTTTACAATCTTATTATTTGTCCAATACCAAATCCCAAGTCACTGAGACATCCATTTTCTTTCTCAGAGCTTTCTCAAGGGTCTCGTCTTTGCTTTTTTTCCAAATCCTCTCCTCTCCTCTCCTCTTCTCATAGGCAAGCAGTTTAGGCAAGTGCCATATGCCCTGATTAAAGCTAGCGGCAGGCCAAAGAGCACAGGGAGGCTGTTTTGTCATTAGCCCCTTGCGCGGCTGAGGTGGAAACTCATTTAGCCCCATGCTGGACCTTCATTATGATAGACTTGTATCAGATGGCATCTCTGGCTGGGATCTCTGGCTCCTGGCTAACGGATGGGTAGATGCTGCAGCTCCGGCCCCTATCCAGCCCCAGCAGGGAAAGAGAAAGGGTTTTAAATGAGGATAGGGCTTGAGGAGAATGGCTGAGGCTGGATAATGGGAAGTGAAGGAGGACGAAGGAAGGGAAGAAGGAGTGAGTCATAAAGAGGGAAAGGAACAGGTCAGACGTGAGGTTAAAGGTTTAGGGGTCCTTTAGGTCAGCTTGGGAAAATACAAATGTAAAGGACTGAGACGGAAACAAAAGATTTAAGATTTGATGTTTGAGATAATGCTAGTTTTGTTCCAATTAAAGGCACACAAAAACCACATCTGTTGACTGCTGCAGCAGTTTGGGTTATTCTGATATTAGTGTAGTAAAGCTGGGATGAAAAGACGGGGTTAGGTCACTGATATGCAGAGGAGTGAGGTGAATCAGAAGAATGGTGTTAAAGCTGAAGCTTAAAAAGTTGTATGTAAGATAATCTCACTCTTCATTATTTAACTAGTAAGTTTATCATTCTAAGCATTTTACAGTCAGTTGATAGTTGAGAAAGTAGCTCAGAATAACTAAGGTGTGTTGGGGAGGACGTAATAAGAGAGCAAACTCAGGACTCAATTTCTAAATTGAGTTTAGAGAAAAGTGGAACATGGGCTGGATTATTTACTGTTTCCTCAAACCATGACTTGAATGGCATAGGCGTTTTCTCTCACATGTTGATGGTAACTTGTAAGTAACTTGTAACTTGTAAGTGTCCCCCTGTTCAACTGCTGTAGATGGATATGGACATGCATAGTATTTGGTTCTTCTGATATCCAACAATCATAACTGGTGTTGCTGATGGTTGTTTAAAAGAGGCATCAATTCCTCTGAGACAGAATTTTACCAGGAAAGATCTTGCGTGCTGCTTAGAATAACAGCCAATAATGTAGTGCTCAGTTATTAATGCTATATTCTGCAGTTAGAAAAAAAGATCAATACAGTTCAACTCTGCATATCTGTGGAAAATTACTTTTGTACTGTCCTTCTTGAATGAATGGTAGAGTGACTTGGCATTTGAACTGAAAGGGGCTGGAGGACAGATGTAAGGTTAGCCTGTCCTGAGAGACCATGGTTGTTTTTTCTTGAAGAGGCATATGAAAGGATAGAAGGAACTACTGCTGAGGCTGCATGAAAAAAGTAGAAACGGGCCTGAGGGTTCTGATTCAGGGTTACTAACATGGTTTGGTGTGAAGACTGAGAGGTACGAGGCGGGAAGAGCAGTGGAAGACAGCTGGGCCTGGAGGAGAAGGCAGTTGATGGGGCTCTGGTCCTGAGATGGGGCCGTGAAAGGATCTGGGTCTTGCTCAGTCTGGTGCCTTACTGGCAGATGCTGCAGCAGACTGGATGAGGGGACCACCACTGACACACTGCTGGCGGCAAGAGCTGTGTGTTCCTGGTAGACCGAAACCACCTCTCTGTCTGGCTGTCTCTTTCTCTCTGGCTTCGTCTACCCCTCCCTCCCTCTATCTTTCTCTCTGTCTGCAGTTCTTCCTCTTCCTCCTCCTTTTCATTGTACACACTATCATCACTGCTTACAGCTGCACCTCCTACACTCAAATCCACACACAGACAGCAAAAACATGCTAGTTGCTGACACACACAAAAACTGTGCACACAATGTGTACATGGAGTACAAAAATTATAGGCTTGAAATGTTCCAAAGTAAATGGCTGAAACAATTTTTTCTCTATTTGCTGACAGTTGTGCTACCTCCTGTAATAAAAAGTCAATGAACCAAGGGCAGTCAATATAGTCCTATAACAAAGACTGGAAGATTTGTCATCTCCCCATTCCATGTATTTCTTTTTTTTCAAATAACAAAAACATGCCTTTTTTTTCTCCAGCATACAAAGACACGCCTGGTGGTGAAGCCACACACGTACACAAACACTGTTATGGTGTCTCTTAAAAAGCAGAAATCTGGGGGAAAATGCCTGCGCCCCCCCCCCCTCAAAATGCAACCTGAGGAGAAGGCATCTTACTGTGACAAACCAAATACGCTCTGTAATAGAATTTTCCATTTCTACAAAACTGATAAGGAAGAGAAAACATAACAACTGCGAGTGGCACATATCTGAGGGAGGTGATTTCAAAGAACAACACCAAGGCACTCCAGATGCCTCCTCTCGCTGAGTTCTTACATAAATATGCCGTTAAGCAATATGATGTATTATTATTACCTGAAAACATGCTCTGAGCCCGGGTAGGCAGCATATGAGCCAAGCGTCTAAGCTCCCCAAAGGAGATTGTCTCGACACCACATATCAGGCTGTGCTATTGGATTCCCTGACTTTTAACTGGGTTAACCCACTTCCTGGTGAATACAAATTCAATTTTAACTGCCGCAGTTTTTTATTTGCCATGCATGCACCCCCATTCCCTTCTCACTTGCCATACTCTCAATAGACTGGCATAACCACGTAGAAACAATTTCCCTCTATTGAGTATACACAAACTATAAGATTAAAATGAAGTGCCATTACATGTGTGCAAAAAAAAAAAGACGGGGATCTCAGAAACAGAGAATGATGCTTTCAGTGTTTCTTTATTTCTTTCATCCATCTCTCTCCACCCATAGTACTTACTTTACCCCATTGTCCCATCACTATCCACAATGGTAGATAATCTGACATGCACTGCTACTTTCTGGTTGTTCTAGACCACTTATAGGGATGGAGGGGGACTCATTATTAACCACAAAAAATAATAGCATTGGAGTAATTCAACTTTTTTTAGATTTTCAAAAATTAAGTTAAGGCATAGTTGAAAAAAAAGTAGGGGAGAGTAGAGTGATTTTTTTTTTGTTCAACTTCAGTATGGTTTCTTTCACCTTGAATCCCTGTGTCTGTTTTCAATTTTGCTGTCACTTGCAGTTTGGCTAGGTTTAGGCACCAAAACTATTAAGCTAGGATTAAGAAAATATCATGGTTGGGTTGTTAAATGCATTATCACACAGTGTTAGTCCTGCACTCTGGGGGAAAAAGAAGAAAACAAAAAAAAAGGGGGGGGGGGGGGGGGGCATAGTAAAAGTATTCTTTCAGACACACATTTTTTTAACCATGCAGACCTGTCTTCCAGGGTCTATGTGACTGTCTTTTCAATGGGTTAATGGCTTTCCTCAAGCAAAGAGAGGCAGAGCTGGTCCTAAACAAAGCCAGATGAGAGACTCAGGAAGCCTTTCAGGACTTCATTAGGTTCTCTTTCTTAGAGGGGAGGTTAAGAGCCCAGCAAGCTGGTACTGTTTAGCTGCTTAACGTCAACAGGAATGCTCACGCAGCTGCCCCATAGACCCACCAATGAACACACACACGCACAAATACAATTCCAGATATTTTCACTCAGTCTCAAAACATATAGCGTGCACAAATGTAGACAGAAAGATGATTCCAAATACACACACATCCACATGCATACACATTGCATACACATACACAGATTGTCCCCATATAGCCTCTGGTCCAGACAAACATTCACCACTAAATTCTGTCTGGTTAGCATGAGAGAAAAGGGCCACACAGGGACTCAAACAATCACTCCCATTGGTACAGTCATACAGTTGCTACAGGCACCATCAACACACATATCTACACACACTCCTCATTGTTTTAGACCCTCCGTTTTATTTGTATGTGTTTATCTAATAAAATTGATAATCTGTGATCTGTTTGATCAGCACGGAAATTGGTTGATTAGTATGGTTCCTGCACTTCTTTATGCAGTATTTAGCCAAAAAATAATGATTTCACTTCAGCACTAGAAGATGTTATTTTTTTTGTAGATGTGCTGGTAACATTTATTTACGTCCTCACACACATGCACAAGTGCCACAATAAACCATTTGTCCAGAAGGGATCGACTTAAGCTACGTCTTTAAGCATGCATGTGGAAAAGCTGTGTCTGTAAGGTGAATTCAAAGGTATTGTGTTGCAACTGGTCGCCTGCCCCGCATGCAACCACATCTCCCTCACAGACCTGAAGGGAGACTGGGGAGAAAGGGGCCAGATGATTAGATGGATATCATAGCTTCAGACACGTGGAGCTGAGATTTGATGAGTAAGGTGGAGAGAGAGGTGGACCTGTGAGTGTTTGTGTGTGTGACAGGTGAGGAGGAAGAGCTGAAAGGGAAGCCGATGAATATCAAATGAACAGAGAAGAGGTCTGAAAGTTGAGCCTTGCATCTTTTTCCCCCTCTTTGTGAGTACATGTCTTTGAATGTGTGTGCGTGCGTACTTGTGTGAAAGGGCAGGGGTGGGGGGTGTTTTGTTGTTCTCTAAAAGTGAATAGAACAGGAGCTGATGATGGTGTATGAGTGTGTGTGTGTGTGTGTGTGTGTGTGTGTGTAGAAGAAAAGAGTGTTTAGATACGTGTGTGTTTCCTGTGTGTGAGGGCTGTGTTCAAGCACCACCTAGTGCTTGAGTGTGGCACCTCACCTGTGATTTAAAACCTTGTACCTCAGCCGGTACAATCAGAAACTTGAAACTCTCTATGTATGTATATACATATTTAAATACTTTAGAAATGTTTTTGAGAGTGCATATTATGCTGATGTAATCTCTATGAAAAAAAAACTGTTTTGTAGCATTACTAATCTTTCATATAATCACCAAGTTAAATATGATAAGTAACAGATCAGATAATGAGAAAATAGCAATGTGGTAATACAAATAGTTTGAATAATGCTCAAATAAACTCTAAAATATTATTATAGTGTTAAACCATTACGTGACACAGACCTCACACATAACACCTCCTGTTTATTGTAAGATTTAGTGGCTATTGTGAGACAGATAATGTCACAGTTGATCCCTCACTCATCTGACAATCACAACCAGCCACCAGATAAGAGGCATGAGGAGAGCCCAGGATAATTATGGCACACATGGCTTAGCAAACTTTCCCCCATTTCACCCGTTCATTTCAATGTGCCCTTGAATACAGTATACTGTCAACACACATCCATCGCAGTCAGCTTAGTCCAACTTAGCACCACAGCCCCATCAAGCCCTTCCAAACAGGCTGGTGACAGTGATGCGAGGCTGTCGTGGAGGATCAAGGTAATTCAGTCTGAGCCCCCGCCCCGCCCTCGCACCCTCCCCACTCCCCCGTTGTCAGTCGAGCGCGCCGTGACCCTCGGGCCTTCAGATTCAGCTCCCCAGACCTGTTTATTTTTATCACAACAATGAAAATTAGCATGATGCTGAACGCCTATGCACACTGAACGCCTCCAAGGCTATTTGTGCAAGTGTGCATATGCATATGTGTGTGTTTGAGTGTGTATTTATGTGATCAAAATGCATGTGTTTGTGTGTGAGTGTGTGTGGGCAGGAGTGACAGTGTCACCTTCTTATCACAGGGCCAATGCTGTGTAGACAGGGAGATTTAGCTGAGAGATTGAGTGGGCTTGGTGAATACTACTGTGTGCTGTGACAGGTATCACCAATACACGGATTATCAAAACAAAAATTCCATAAAACTGTCAGACGAAGGAAGGGTCCCACGGCGATTCTGCAGACGACATGTCACAATTCCTGATCATTCTGTTTTGGACTCCCGTTTGGTTTTAATGTCAAACTGATTTCAGTCACATTCAGATTTACATCATGGACTGATTCTGTTTTAGTGCGCACATTTAGACTTGCAACTTGAAACTTGCAAACATTCAAGACTTATAATTCAATGTGTGTCCTGAGCACACTTTCTTGAAAAACATTCAAACTGCAAATGCATCCATGTTAATTCAGAATAACTGTCATGTTCATTTGACTTTATCTTTGTTTCGAACAGGAGAAGAAGAATAACGGCTGGACATCAACTCCTATGAATAACTTCAGCTTTCGTTCATACATATGCAGCATTTAGTTCCACAATGTATAGTCTAGCCTCTGCTTGTTCCTCAGGAAATACCAACTGATGGAACTTCAGTCTATAAGATAACCCTTTGTAGAGGGAACACTGCGACATCACAAAGGCAGACAGCACTCTTTCAGTCCAATAATTGGTCACCCAATCACCTGTTGTTGCTGCTATAGAAATTTAAACATGAAAAATTATGTTAGCTAGCTCGATTGACTAGTTTTAATGTCAGTAAAGGCTTGTTTTGCTAAAGATTTCAATTTTTTCAAACTGTTGAGAATGGATGTTTTAGGGTAACTTAACCTTTGAAATCACACCGTTAATGAAAACATTAAACACAAATACACATCCAAGCTATTTCTATTTTTTTTTTCTTTTTAGCTTGGAACTTAGCAGTAATGACCGATGGACATTCTTGCTACTCAGCTCATTGTGAAGTGATTAAACGTTTTTCAGTTCTTCTCTACTTAGATCACATGTTGGAGCTTACTTTTGAACTGAATGTTTCTACTCCCTACGGGTTGGAATCTTACTTGACATGACTAAATATCTGGGTAACTACTGGGCAGGCGGAACACACTCACACTTCTTTGCACATGGAGCCTTAAGCATGTGTTTTTGCACAGTGTTTGTTGTTGAGTTTTAGTTTTAGTAGTGATGGAGGTGAAGATAAGCATGATTGGTTGGGAAGATGGGTGGGAGGTTGACAAGCTGAACTCTACTGCTGCAGCATGTACTGCCTTTGTGGTATCACATAGCACAACTCTAACGAACTAATTTGTCAACACAACTGAATGACATTGATTTGACAGCACCCATGGTCTCCATTTTGCAAAGTAGGATTTTCTCATTGCGAGAAAATGACCTTTCTTAGTCAACCTTCTGACACACGCTTTGAAGTTGTTCTTTTTTCTTTTTTTTCTAAGAAAGGGTTGATGCAACAGATTTCCCTAAAATTCCAAGACTTTTGAGCATTTTGCTTGTAATACATGGAAACAATGCCTGAAGTGTGCTGTCTGCACTCCATTTCTTCTCAGAAACAGAAACCCGTGACAGAGGCTGACATTAATGCAATGCTCATTTGTCAGTGTTGTCTAAAATCCTTTGCAAAGTGCACCCAACAAAATCAAGATCAGAATTCTTTTTATCCAGAGCAAAAATATATTATTTGGTCAGGACTTTGGAAAGGCCAGGTTTAACACATGGATGTTAGGATGCTTTATCATTTCAGAACAGAAACTTTGATGTGTTTGGGATCACTTTCCTCTTGGGCATTAACCTATTTATGTCTCAGCTTACACTGCCCAGCATAATGACTTAAGTTTATGCAAATTAATTCCGAGGTAGCTCGCCATCTTCATTTTTTCATCCACCAAGACAACCCCAGAGCATGATGCTGCCACCATCAGTATTAGGTGTCATTGCAATGTTTTTAGGATTCACCTGACTCACCTTCACTCTTTCCTCTGATTGTTGTGGCCAAATGGCATTTTTTTCTTTCATGAAATAGATTATTTCTTCAAACAACTTTTCTTCTTCATCCCTGAGGACCTAGAGATTTAACTTTATCTTGGGTGTTGATTTTGGCAAAGAGGCCTCTTTAGTGGAAGGCAAGCCTCTCAGTACATGCCTAAGTAAAACACATAAGTGTGTAGGCAGTGACACTTCACTAGCTTCCACTTTATGGCTGGTCTGTTTTACAGCTATCCCTGGGTTGTTTTTTTACATTAAAGATGTGATTATATTGATACTTGGACCCCTGGATAGAATCAAACATGCCAAACACCAGTTGATGGCCGATTATAGAACTAAAATCCAGTTGACTAAGGCTTTGGTACAAATTCTACTCAGTCAAGGCAAGATTTTTGTGTCATTATCAGAATGTGCTCACACTATTACCATGTCAGCACGTGGAGATGGTGCATTGAGTTAGCTGAGTCTGTAAACCATATAAACTGCATATCAGCAGACACGCCAGAAGGATTTCTCACTTTGATAAATGTTTGAAAATAATGTCGATGGTCACAATTGTTGCTTGTGAGGTAAACATGAATAAAATATTTCTGATTGCCAATATTGGTATGGTTTACAATCAAATCTAACATCTGGATATAATTAACTATATCAAGGAAGAAACATTTCACAGAAGCCCAAAAGTCCAAAGAGCATCCATTCACCATCTATCACAGCAAATGTGTGCTAGACTTATACATCAAAGTAAAGAACAAATTCAAACGAGAATCATCAAAAGCATGTTTTCCTTGTCCATGACGTAATAAGAAAAAATTAATTCTGGTCTTTTATTCAATATTTCTATTTCAACACTGAATTGCTGATATCTATTATCTTCACTGTATGTGTGTGTGTGTGTGTGTGTGTGTTGTTCAGTCTAATGAGTGCTGTCAAAACAACTTTGATATATTGGTACAAAGAAGCCATCATTTGCAGCCAATCATATTCACTTTTCACAAACTTTGATCATCTGAGTGGTGGTTATGTTGTGCTTTTTTTTTAAATTGTTTGAAGCATATATGTAAAATTGGTACATTATAGCCAAATATACACAATAAAACTTGTTGCCCATTTTTCTGCCTTAAACATGCATGTTGCACACATTGTTGTGAATGATGCTTGTTAAAATGAACAAGTTCATGAATGGTTTTGGTGCATACTCCAGCCAGACTTTAGGATCCATTCTACACCAGTCAAAGATGTAACTACCACTTATACAACTAATGCAAATGCAATATGACAATACTGACTTGTTTAGATAAAGATGTGTAGAACAATGCAGCAGCACTTTCACAGCAGACAGCAAGACAGAAAATGACAAAAATTGGAGAACAAAAACAAAGTGGGGTTCCTAAGACAGCCGTAAAGGATTTAGTGAGGCCAGGTAGCTGAACCTGAAGGATGTAATAAATGACTTTGGACAGAAGAAAGCCAGAAGAGAGGACATGTAATTTCAGTCGAACTTTTGTTTTGGCCTTAGCACAAATAGCTGCACTGCGCACTGACTCTGTCCTCACCTGTGTCATGCACTACTACTAAGTTTGCTTTTATCTGGGGTAGTGCTCTCACAACAGATTTTGTCACACAGCTGCTGGTCTATTTTTTTAGTTTCCTTTAGGCATAATATCCTGTTGTTGTTTTTTTTTTTTTTTTTTTTTTTTTAAATTAAAGTGAACTAGTTCATTTTAGGACTGTGAACCTCACTTAGAAATTTGAATGGTGAACTATCAACTTGAACTGATTCAGTTTTAAACTGTGTGAACTGAACTTTGAACTAGTTTGTGTGAAGTGTGAACAACACTGTAAAATTCTGTCCCATACAAAAACTGTTCAAATAAATCTCCAAAAGTCTTACCCAAGCATTATATTATAGTATATTTATTTATAGTAAGTTTTGCCGAACGTAGTCAGGTTAAGATATTGTCCAATGGTTTTGTATTGTTTTGTGTATGTATTACGGCTTTGGAATTACTTAGTTTCAACATATATACCTATAGGTGTTTATTATAATCATAAAACCATTAATAACGCAAATCCATCCATCAATTTTCTATACCGTCAATCCGTTAATCGGGTAGCGGGTGGGCTGGAGCCTATCCCAGCAGTCATCGGGCGAAAGGCAGGGTATAATAACGCAAATCATTTTGTATAATAGTTTTTTTTTTTAAACTCCTGGTTACCTCAGAACTGCAATGTGAAATTTATTTTCTGTGTTTCAGAAATTTGCGGTTTCTGAAATTTATTTTCCATTTGTTTGTACTGTCATCATTTTCGGCCCTATCAGTTGAGGATTCTGTTAATGCAATTAGCAATGGAGGAAACCTTCCGTCTAAACCTATTGAAAAGCACACAATCCAGTTGTGTGGTTTTACCACGATTCATGAATCTCTGGGAGCGCTCATTCAAAACTGCCTGGTGAAAGACAGAAATGGCAGGGGTGAAGATCCATTCAAATATAATTATAACTGAATTAATAGACATTGACATTTGTGTTTGTTCCAGTGTGGTGAGCAGCCCAGCATTCCCTGCCAATGCCCCCATGGATGACACTAATACCTTGTAATCAAAGGAAATGTGTATAGCTTCACAACCATTACATTCAGATTTTATCTTTCTGGTTTTCTTACTCCACTCTTGCTTGTTTTAGTGTAATGCAGATCAGTTCTGGGTTTATTTTCTGCCCTCAAAGCTGAATCTTTTATTTGATTTGCGGTTTAAAAAAA
Organism: Leuresthes tenuis; assembly: GCF_036924035.1. NCBI lineage: Eukaryota > Metazoa > Chordata > Actinopteri > Atheriniformes > Atherinopsidae > Leuresthes > Leuresthes tenuis. The sequence goes on from NW_027325378.1 coordinate 16,445,168, forward strand.
TCATTCTGCTGAAATTGCATCCACATGGCAGACCCTCTGAGCTCGTACTATAGCTTGGTTGGCATTGACAGCAGTCATGACACAATAACAAATCAAGGCTAGCAAACGCTGAAGAGTTTTTTATTAAAACACTGAGATTCTATTTCAGGTAATAAATTCTTAACTGAGGATTATTACTCATTAGCCCTGTTATATAGAAACAAGCATACGTAATCAAAATAGCTCAACTGACTGTTGCCAGTAAAACCTTAGAATGTGTAAAAATACAGTGCAGTTCGTTTACCCCTCAAGGTATTGGAGGTATACCATTAAAACTGTTATTTGATTTACCTTCTTGAGGTGATGAAAATGATCCTGTCCTATAGCCAACATGCAAAAGCTGCACTTACAACATGAGAATAATACTGACAATAATAAAACTGCAGGACACTCCCACTAAATCTTTCACTGTGTCCTCTTCACCTCAGGATGTAGTTGACACGACATGAAGGGATCTAGATGTGCTCTCATATCTATCAGTGAACGACTTTTCTTCCTTTTTCTTCTCTAATGCTTGTGAAGACAGTTTACCCTCAGGAAAAAGGCTGCTATGTTTTCACCTCTTCCGAAAATGGGGAGGGAGGGTGAGGGGGATTAGCCAGTTGAAAGGTTTTGTGGTAAGTCAACATTAGTTTTTTGGCTTACTTGAATGACTGAGCCCTGCAATTATATGGCACAATCTTGTGTCCTTATTTTTGGAATCATTTCAGTCTGTCTCTATCTTTCACCAATGAAACCTCTGAAACAATTTGGTTTCAGTCAGTATATAATATAAGTATATGGAAAAGTAACTATTCTTACATTTCCTTCATAATAGATGTGATGTCTAATTCTAAGGATTTCTTGGTCTTATAACGGATAACAGTGAATTTTTCTTAGTGAATTTCTTTTTTTTTCTTACCCAAAAAGTGTCACTAACTTACATTTAATCACATGAATTACCCTTAAATTAAAGTTTCAAATTATATCCATACTAGGAGTGAAAGGAATTTTGTAGATATAGCCTTATGTTTGCAAATTATATGGATGCATTTCTGAACTTGATCAACTGCAAAGGAAATTTTTGTGAGTTTACCTTATGACAATATGTGTGTGTGTGCAGAGCTTTTAATCCTCATGAAAACAATAAGAAAACAAACTGAGTCTCTGCTATGGTCAATATTTGTATTTACCTTAGAGGTGGGACATGTGGACATGTCCCCAGTTGAAACTAATCCATGATAGTCTTTTTTATTAATATTTACAAAGTCGGAAAAGTAAAGGCTGATGTTAATCTGGATCAAACTGATGAAGAATTTTCTGTGTAAGTGTACACAGGTAGGATAACTGAAAATTAGTCGAATTACACCAAGAAAATATCTGTTAGTTACATTTTCTCACTTGATGAAGGTGGTTGCATTATAGTCAATGATATTATGCTTTTTATGATATAATGCACACAATTGCCAAGTCATGCGGGGCCTTATATGTATGTGTGTGTATATCTGACTCACTGGATGACTTCATGTAGCCTTGATCCCCAATAGTTTACTAAAACCTTTTCCTCGTGTGAAATTGAAATTTCGTTCATGATTCACAGGCGTCCATCTGAGTATGCCATGGGTGGATTGCTAGGCACACCCTGCATATACCGCAATTTGTTACAAACTCCAATGTAATCAATTGGAGAACATTGTCAAACACAGAACTTTAGATGATGAGATCAGATAACATGTCACTGTCATATCCCATTTTATTACAATATTGGCTAGAAAAGTCAGTAAACGGGGATCATGTGTTAGTGCAGACTTGAGCAAAGTTCTAGAAGTGTTTGCCACATCGTTCTTGCATTAATGTAAACTCCAGTTCAAATTTTCCACGACAGACAGTGTGCAATCAGTCGACAACCGTTCACTGACTGTTGGATATTTTTTCCCTTCTTGCTTTTTAACATAGCTCATTAAATCTCACTTTTCCATACTACTCGTCCCATTAAATAAACTTGATGTTGGTGAATGATGCATTCTTGATCTACTCCCTTCCCACACATACACACAGTCACACTTGCACTCAAAGCAGTGTTAGGAGGTAATTGAAAATGTGATCCATGAAGTCACAAGTGCAATTTAACTCTGAGCCCACCCATGTTAGCGCTTCCACTCGTAACAGGTCAAGGAATTGGATTAATTTCTAAAAAGGTGACCCATGAAATTATACTCATGATAGATGAGGTGTAAAAGTAATATTCTAATATATTTATTGGCATATATACTTTCCAGACCCCTTGATGTTTGGAGCTTTGATTCTGTGTGATCTGAGTTCTTTCGGAGGGAAGTGCGGTTTCAGGTTTCTACACTTTGAATAAAGGAATTCTTTCAGCAAGAATAATTCATTTGTATTCTATTTATATATTTACACATGAGTTTCTGCAAATTATCAACTCTAACAAAACAAATAATACAATACCTACACTATTTTAGCAATGTAAGTACACTCCTGTGCAATATCATTTACACGCCAAATTATTCAAATTTATATACCCTATGATAATTGTATTACTTTTCAGTTGAATATTATTTAATCAGTTGAATATTAAAGTGAATATATATTCACTTTTCACTTTTTTTATTGATTTTTATGTTTTTGATGACTGATTTTGCTCAACATCAATGTTGTCCAAATTTTTAATTTTCTATCGATTTTTTTCTATCGATTTTTTAAAAGACAGTTTAGTGTGGCTGTGTTAGTGAGCTTATATGTAGTTGTTGTCATGCTCCAATATTAATTTCCTTAAAAACTTAGATTTGGAATAATTCTGACAGCCAGTACTTGGGTAAATCCACATCCATGGCATTCACAGTGCCATCTACAAATGTGATCTATTCGGAACCTTTTTTTACCCACGCAGCTCCACATCATTACACTCTCATCTCATCGACAGGGCTGAACAAAGTTACCTGCAAATAGTTAGGGTGAGAAGTTAAAAATAAATGATAAGGGTTAGGTTTATTTAAATGATTAGGACCTATACATTCTACTATTAATGCAAGGCAATTTTGTGTCACATGGATGCAGCCCTGCAGGAAAAATACACAATTTAGGGATACTTTGCCATCTTACGATTCAGAACCCCTGACTCAAACCTGTGTATTAGACATTAGTAAACTTTTGTCTCTGGTGAGACTGGGATCACTTACAAACAATGCAATTATTAAGATGGCATACAACTGTAATTTTGCACAGAGGTCAAATCACTCCTGCATTTTGGTATCTTGCACAACCTCTGTATGAGGGTTAAATGTCGTAAGGCTGAAGGGAAAAGTGCCATTGCATCTAATGGGAACACAAAGGCCCCAGGACCATCAGTAAGTAAGCATGACTTACAGTTTCTTATGATAGCATTCCTCATCTGAGACAATTTCAGTCTCTTAATTTCAAATGACCTGACTAGAGTAGTGTAGATATTCTTAGAAGCTTTTCACACACCTGGCTGGTAGAAGAGCAAAGGCCAATACGCTGGTCTCTCAAAGGTCCCTCACCAACTGTCACCTTTATACCTCTGAGAGAGAGGGAAGGTGATGTGGAGAGTTCTGGAGGAAGACTGAGGTGGTAAAGGGGCAGCTGCCTTCGCTTCGGTCTAAGTCCTCTGACCCACTTTCCCACCTCTTCTACCTCCCTTGAATTCCCGATGCCATCTCCTCTCCCAAATTCTCAGTCAAGATTAATGGTGTGAACCAAAACCTGCTGGCAAACTGGATGTAAGGAAGATGTCTGAGGTAAGACCTGATAGAAGTTTGGGAGTACGAGGTGAGAGTGCTATGAGGTTGGGTTTGACTTTGTGCTCAAATAAATATGGCCGGCCCATGGGGACTGTCCTTATGGTGAAAACTTGACTCTGACTGATCTTGTTGTAGGAGAGAGTAGCTCATATTTCGCTCTCTCTGATCCACCAAGTTCTCTATCTTTCACTCTTTCTGTCTCTCAGCCTTGGTGCCTTGAGGGGAAAAAGGCAAATTCTCAAGGCCTGAAAGTATGTGAGAAGACTTGGTCGGACAGAAGTTCAAGATGTCATAGAAGAGAAGTTGTGTTTCGACACGAATCCTTTTTGTGATCATCAGCAAACCTGTCAGGAAGCTGTTTGATGCAGTATTTTGGTGATATCCTTAGGCTCTGTGTTTGTGTTAGCATCCGTATGGATTAGCTTCATATAGCTTGGCCTTGCCTGGGATTATCCATCAGAGGAGGATACAGCAGGTCTGGTGTTAGACTTATCAACATTTTCTTATATCTGCATGAATTCCAATCTAAAGGAAAATTGTTACTTTGTATGGAATTGGAATTGATGACATGATTTAAGAGGAATCAATCATAAAATAATTACTCTACGCAAAAAAAGTTTTCTACAGAGCAGATCTTTTTAAAATTAGCACTATACCTTCACCTGCATAATTAATAAGAGTCCGCATGATTAAGCTAATGAGGCTGAGCTTAAATCTTATCCAGCAGCCCCTAATTACAAATATGCAATATCCCTACTCTGCTTCAATCAGCATTAAAACAGAAGGTTAAAAGAATCATTCAATATTTATGTAGATGGTGAAATTCAAGGTTAAGGAGGCTGGTCATTTAACCTCAACTTTAAAATAAAAGTAATTTTCTTTAATTGTCTTTGATGAGAACCACTAACTATAGCTTCTGGAGGTAATTAATCAAGTTCTACCCAGGTAAAAGTGAAATAATATGCCTTTGCTATCGTATGCACTTTACCATTTTGAGATACTTGCTTGATAATGTCTTGAAAAGGTGAAATATTCATTTATGTTTGAGGTAAATTATTTCACATTGTTTTACTATTGTGTGTGTTTAAACAGCTTACAGATGTGATGCTTTCCTGGTATTTCTTTGTTATCTTTCAATTAACATATTTCCTTCTGAGTACTTGAGCTAAGCAGGTGCATGACATAAAGTAGCCGAGCTGTCAGACTTGTAGAGGGATGATTTCTGATTGACACCCCTGGAGGCAAGAGGCCTAATGGTGCATCATGGGAAAGCTCTCTGCAGAGTTGTAAGGACCTCTTTCATATGCGATAAAGACTCAGTGCAGAAAGGATCAAATGGCAAGCTTTGTGTATTTGTAGGAAACTGTGTTCTGTGCAGCACACTGGGTTTATACCTTTTTAAAGAGTAAAGCTTAAAATGTTTAATAATTAAAAACATTATAAAAAACAACAATAAATCTTAAAATAAAATGTTCTTTTTCCAAGCTTCCAATTTGACATGTTAAAGAGTTGTACAGAAGCGGAGCTTTAACTTTATTCCTGCATGAGTCAACCTCCTACACAATGCATCTGACTTGGGGTTTGACAGGGGACTGCATTGGCCATGTGTCAGCTGTGGAGACCACAGAGCAGTGCCTGGGACTCAGAGACTGGGCTTGGATCCCATAGCCTGGAGGCTATAGGCCGCGCGCTGCACCCGCTGGCCTAGACCAGCCCAGCACAACACAGCAAAGACCAACCCATCCCAGCTCTGCACAGTCCACCCCCCTCCCTTTGGCCTCCCTGCACCTCCACCAGCTGCGCTTTTTCTGGCTCCAGCTGCTAGGTGTATATGTGCGTATCCTGCCCACCCCCCCTCCGTACACCCACTTTCCCCTCCATCTCTTGCTTTTTCCTTTTCTGGTTTTCCCTCACTCTCTGATTTTCTCATTCCTGATTTGTCCTTTCACTGTGTGTCTGATGTATCCTCTCTTTTTTTATCCTCTCTGCCTCTCATCCTTCCCTCCTTTGCCAGACACAGGGGTTGTAATAGTGCCCAGCAATTACTGAGTTGGCATGTGCTGCATTGTTTACTCACAGTCCTATTCCTACTGGACTTTATTAAAACACCATCTGCCATCAGCTCTGGAATGGTAGAGGAGGTTTTGGAGGAGGAGAAGATGAGAGAGGAAGGCGATGGGAGAAAGCAATAGATTTGGCTGCGGAATGGAAGGAGAACGGCTGGACTCATGTGGAGAGCACGGGCTGCCATAGTGGTCTCTTGTCAGAGGGACATCAACAGAACATGAGACTGAGCAGGCTAAAAAGGACTGCAGTGAATGAATGGTCTGGTAATGGGAATAAACACAGAGAGTTCCAAGAAACAAATAATTTGAAAGGTGTAACTGCTAGAAAAGATAGCTTTTTATGACACTTTTTGTCAAATTAAGACAAAACCAAGAGTTTTTTGAGATTATGAAGACAGATGAGAACAATATCTAATCTCTAATCCTGCTTGGTCTCAGAGAGCGACTCAGGTGAGCAGAATACTAACGGCTAACCATGGTTGTTATGAAGTCTCAAATATCCTTTCCTTCTTCTATGCTCACACATATGTGGCACCATGCTGAGCAATAATACCGTGGTCCCACCCATGTAATGACACTCTCATGGTGATTTCATTAGCTGTAATTTGTTACGGGACGTGTCATTTCGTACGAGAGCCTGGATTGATTGGATGAGTCACTGTGAGGAGGCGGGCTGGACCTACTACAAGCTGGATCAATTAGTCAGTTATTGCAAAGGCTTGGCATGAACAGTTCTGGCATATTTCGGTTGTATGTGTGTATTCGGGTGTTTCTACAATGCTGGTAAATACAGCACAATACAGTCATCCAAAGAAAGTAAAATGTGAAAAAATATCTTGAAGTGATTCAACTGTTCCAGCAAAAAAAAGTTTATTTTGTCTCTTTCTTTATCAAAAAGTGTGTCTCTTTGGCTTAATATGGTCACAAAAAGTAAAGCATTTTTAATTGCTGCATGATTTATATACAAGTACAGTCCAGTGGCTTACAGTGGATGTTTTGTTCTGGAAATGTCTCAGGGGATCAATGAGGTGGAAGACAAAAGTGCACTCAAGCAACATATGCGCTAGCACAACATGCAATTATAAGGTCAGTTCGGATGCTCAGTGGTCAGTTCTTTCACATAAATCTTTAACTATAATTGGAGCCCTGTTTTGAAGGAAAGTAAAGGCAGTGAAAAGATGAAGCATTGTTTTTTTAAGGAGGCTGCACCTACGCTGAGCTCGGCAGTGAACACTCAGCCTCGTTTGTATGTTGTGCAGAGAAAATCAGCCATGTGTATTTACTGAGCTTCCCAACAGAGAGAATCTTGACAGAATGAGCATCACCGAAGAATAATGAGAGAAGGAAAATCCCGAACCCATTGTAGGACAGGGCAACATGGCAAGATTGCTGCACTTCAACAATAATAAAGATCACAAAATGTATTTGATAAAACCTTATACACATAACTGAGACAGAGTGTGTTTCCTGCGCTCTTTATTCCTCACTAATAAGACTAATAAGACAAATGAGACGAGATCAGATGAAATAATATGAGAAAAAAAAGATGTTGCATTAAAGCAGGAAAGAGTCTAAGAGTGTTTTTTGGAGATTTTTCCCTTTATCTTGAAAGTCAAATGCACACTGAGCAGCATTTTGTTTCTTTGATAATAATAATCAAAATAAGAATGTTAGAAAATCATGATGAAATGATGGTTCTGACTTGGTTATGCAGTGGAGGGCAGCTTGGACATATTGTGTGTGTGCCGCACCACACAAGAAGCCCCTCTGTTTCAGCCCTCAGCTGGTGATGTTGTCGGGGATGGGAGGTCAAAGGTCAGATCAAGGTTCATTACATCCTGTCACAGACGGCAACAGCACCAAATGACACCAAAAAATCAAATGAAAGATTATTGTCATTAAGACACAATAGATGCAGTTTGTGAAAAGTGGTTATTAGATGTTGATAAATCAAGATTTCACAAAACATGTTACTGTTCTAATTCATTTGAACAGTCACTATGAAAATGGTCCTATTTGGATCATACAATGCAATTCAAGCTCAGTAAAGTGAAGACTTTCTTTACTGTGAAATAATTTTCTAGAAAATAAGATAGCTTTTGTTATTAGATGTAGATGCTCGCATGCGTGTTTTAAACATGACTTTACACACCAGGAGAGGATGCAGTAAGTGTGCCATTAAACCCAAAGTTGCCATAGACTTGTGTACAGTAGAGTGTAGTTTTCTTTAATGAGAGTGAAATCACTGTCTCTTAAAATAACACACACTGTTTTATAGGTTACATCAGAGCTGCGTTCAAAGCAAGCATCCAACAAGCAAGCAACAACAGGATGGACTGCTCGCCACTTCCTGCTCCAGTTTACTTTACTTCCTCTGTTAACGTTTTTATTTACTATTAGGTTGTCACGGTTAGGTGCCATAAAATAAATTAGCAGTAGTGCCTGTTTCAGACTGAGACTATTAAGCATGTAGCATCATTATAAAGCAATAACAAAAGTTTTTGGTATGATAGGATTCAATATGATGCTACTTTTATTGTAAGTTTACACTGAAATTCACTTTGTATCCCTGGGCCAGTTATGTCTAAGAAGCAAAAATATCTCAATATATATCCCATCAAGACATCCACATATCTACCTACCCACTATACCACCTCCCAAGTAAATAAAAACAAGACATAAGTACACCATTGTTTGAGAATATAGGCCAATGTATAAAGGCGTTCTTTAATCTAATAATGGCCTAATTTTTCATTATTGAAAACACATTTCTTGTAAAGTTTTGAGCACAGTAACAGTTTTGAACAGAAAAATACCACTTCCTTAAATTCACAAGTATATAAGGAAATTTTTACATAAATTATCTGTAATGAAATAGATTGACACACTAGTCTTAAAGCATAAAACGGGATTATGGCTGTTGTGCTACTGTGTTCTCTTTCAGCTTTGTTGTGCAAATCCACCAAAGCAACTATAAGCTGTAAATGTAATAGTCTACATACATTGGAGCTGTGCTCTTTCGTATGTCCGTCTCTTGCTTTCTTGCACCACGTCAGCATTTCTCTGGCAATCGAGAAAGGCCAGCTGAGGCACTTTTTGTTACATTTTTATTTAATGCTGTTAAAGTGTGAGACGCAATTTAAGGTGAGAAAGTGCGCTTTAAGCGAAGGCATTAAAAACAAATACAAGAATTCAATTATCACTGAGTGCAATTCATCAAGTGGGGCGACAGTAGCAAGGCTGAGGTGTCTAACATAGTGTCAGCATGTCTCTATCACCTCAGTGATGGAGAGGCCAGCTGAGGATGGTCTCCTGTAGCCATGTTCCAACACCCTGTCGCACCCTCCTCTCCCCGCCCTTCATCCCACATGCCCTGCCTCCTACAAGCACCTTTTGTACAGACTAAATGGGTCTGGATGCACCCCTTTAACTTTGATTTCCATTTTCCATTGTCTGCCCATTGACGGGGAGGGTGACTCCATCTGTGCCTGCCTTGCATGGTGCCACCCTTTCAATAGACATATGCTCCACATGTGAGAGCCCTAAACCTGCAAAAGAATGGATGGAAGGAATAATGATATACAAGACAGGCCCCTCTCTTCATAGGGGGAGAGAGCGGCTGAGGAAGAGAGAGAAAATACTCCATTCATTAATTTATTGTATGGCTCTTAAAAACTCCACAGCCTTTTTATGTATATTCAAGGGCGCAGAAGATATTCCACAAAAGCCCCTGCTGAACTGATGGCGTTTTAAATTGCGGTCAAGCTGCTCCACTCGCCTCCTGAACTGTGCTCTAAATGTGCGTGCGTGTTTTACACGAGGGGAAATGCAGCCTGCCATGCCACCGGTTACAATGGAAGCCCCACAGAACAATTGGTAACTGTTAACTGCGGTGGCAAGCTGGGTCAGTTTTGACTTGGAAATGTGCAAGATGCTGTGAAAACAGCCCCTTGTGTTCGCTCTCTGCCGTCAGATCTTATCTCCACATGTGATAACACCACTTAAGATCTCATACAGTAACACACATTAAGTCATTTCCCTCTCCAAACAAGCTGAAGAGGAACGTTGGTGAAAAAATAGAAAGTGAAATTTGGTACCAGATTGTTATTAGCCAGTGTTTTTTCTGCTGATTTTTATCTTCAAGTCCATTTTGAATTTAAGCTTCCTTCACATGTTAGGATTGTTTTTGTCTTGAAACCTAATTTAGCTGAAAGAAGAGCCTAAGACACGGTGGGAGGAGGCAGAGCTCATGGCTTCATTAGCTTTTCACTTCATTCATTTTACTTATTCATTCATTGTCTCTTTCTCCCTGTCCATCAACCTTATCCTAATCTCTCTCTTTATTCTTCTCCTTCTACTCTACTATGGCATCCACACTAACCCTAACGCCATCTAGCCCCACCCCGCACAGTTCCTCCTGTTCAGTTATAGGGTTCTATCGATTACAAGGCTGTCGTACAAAACGACCTAATGGAGGGTCAGCTTTAATGTGTGGGGCGGGGGAGCCCCTGTCTTCGTAGGAGCTGATCCTGGTTATAAAGCCCTCTCCTCCTCCTGTGTCCCCGCTCCCTCCTGCTGAGCTCCACCTTGTCCCTCTTAGACCCTTTCCATTGGAGAGCGGGGTCCATGAAAAATCGGCAGCGGAGCCATCAATCCCCCCGCCCTCACCCACTCCCTTTACAAGGCCTACCGCCGGCTGCAGCCGCTGCCCATGTGCGAGGGTATTTAGTGGGGGCCTGAAAGCTGAAAGGAGAAGCGCCTGGATCAAATGTGTGTGTGTGGGTGGGGGGGAGCGAACAGAAGGAGCCCTCTCAGGAGGGGTGCTGAGGCCCTGGCTCGTTTTATAGACTCCCCTGAAAGAACGTGATTACAGATCATTATCCAATTGAAGCAGATTGATGGGCTGGGGTCAAAGTAATATAGCTCATAGTGGCTCAGCAAGAGGGGAGGGGTGATAGGAAAGGACTGAGGGCAGCGCAGAAGTTGGAGTGAGGTGGGAGGGAGGGTGCAGACAGGGCGAAGATGGTATAATGACTGGATTGTCATCACTGAGTAGTATGGGAAGGGGGAGAAGAGCAAGAAAGTGAGGAGAGGGAGGAGGAGGAGGAAGACCCCAACTTGTCAGCTGAAAGACTGGGGCCTTTCTTTATCAGGAACGGCTTGTAGTACAACAAGTGTTGATGGAGAGGAGAGATGCTGGATTGGCCTTGTCACTCGAGAGGGCAGATAAAGAGATCTTTATGTGGAGGAGTGGACGGAGAATTAGTTCAGAGTGACTTGGCTGTGCGTCTGCTTGTAAATTCTGAACACTGCTGTTCCCTTTTGTTTAAGCTCAAATAAAGATTGAATAAAGAATTATTTAAATATACATATATATAGCTTGATTTAAAATTGTATTCTTACACATTTTAGTTATTAAGAGAAATTTAGTTTACTTAGACAAAACTTTTTTTGAATTATTCAGAAATAGGCCATTACACAAATTGTCTGAAATGTGAGTAATTTTTACTTTTTTTACTTTCATTTAGCAACTGGATTACCACCACTAGTAATAATAGTAATATCTTAAACTAATTTTTTAATGTTCTTCAAATAGTTTACTTACCCCTCAATCATTTGCCTCATACTCATTTTCTTACATGTATTAATATGCATAACAATCCATAATGTTCTTGATCTTTTCCAAGCACTTGAATGATAATTTCACCTATCGACTGCCTCAATGACACGTCCCAGTTTTCTCCTGGTGTTTCGTGTGTGATGGCGATGAGGCTGCATAGCCGACCTCACGTGGTTGTACACAAATTAAACAAAATCGTGTTTTATACTTGTCAAACGGCACCGTTTTAGTGATTGCTTGGATATTTACATTGTTCGAAATTTTGACAAAAGGTAGAAGTAAATTTGAGATAATTCAATTTATGAGGTTTGTGTGGATTTGTGAAATGTCAAAAGCACATCTGATCAGCGCAAACACAACTCACACATAAACGCATTCATGCAATTAAATCATGGCAACATACCATGAGTTGGTATGTCATGGTGTTCTATGCCACATCTGTGAATCTGAGGCATTCATTAATGGTTAGTTAGCAGGATCAAAGATTCGTACATGGTGCCAGTGGACTGGAGGCTCGTGACAGGGAATGTCTTCATCGACAATGGGAGGCTTATGGGTAATGGCTTTGAGACTGAATAGTCTTTTGATATTGGCTGAGACAAAGTGTCTGTAAATTTCGCTTGCTTTCAAGACTTGCAGATGCCTAAAAGAAACATCCTTGAAGACAGAATGAGTGTGTTTTAGATCAAGCTTGACATTTCACTTTTGCGCTTGGGTTATATCAAACAAAGCGGATTCTAAATTATGCAAAATTTGGGGACTTTAATCAGACTTGACAGATGCACATGTTGTCTGCCTGCTCTTGGCATGCAGGAACTGGCACACAGCAATTATGGTGAATGCGCAAAAGTGTAAAGATGACATCTCAAAGGTATACAACTTTGCTCCGAGAAGCCTTTGTGTAATTATTGGATTAATGAAGAAAGCACTCATCATCAGTGTCACAAAAAAGGGGCACGTACTTTATGTATAGGAAGTGCTTTATGCATCTCCTGCTCCTGAGGTGATGGATCTGTAAGTCAGAGCAGGAACAAGTGCAGTCACATGTGTTCAAAAGCAGCACACGTAACAGCTTCAATGCACACACATTCTATCTGCGTGTACAAGCATGAGTAATAAAAAGCACATACTGTATGCTATTTATTTATTGTGGTGTTTGTGAGAGATCTTTGCAAATAAATGTCTCAAAAGAGAGAAAAGTCAAACAGACTGTTAAAGGCAGCTAGAAGCAGAGCTCTCTGGTTTCTTTAGCAATCTCATAATGGACACTGAGCAGACTGACCCATGTGATTACTGCCTCAGAGGAGGCATAGTGTGCGAATACATGCACATTTTTAAATGTTTTGCCTCATACAATCAAACGTCTCGGTATTTAGGTTCATATCGATAAGTGCTCTCTTTCTTGCTTGTCGTTTTCTGTAGTTGGGCCTGTCTCATTGAGGCAGAAAAATATGAATCACAGAGACAGCGCAATGCACTGCAAGCTAAGGAAGAGAGCTCTTCTTAATACATTTAATCGGATACATTTGTGAAAGTCATACAGATACAAACTTATATCATACAGATATAAACTAAATTTTGACCAAAATGAAAATGACAAACAGAGAAACAAATGTTCTGTCCGACAGCAACAACAAGCACATTAAGAGATCATCTCCATCAATTTGACAACCAGCGGACGCAGGAAACATGCTGCCAAGAGCAAAGATGACAACAGAAGTTACACAATTATTTGTATAATTGACTAAGATTAGGGTTTACGTGTATCTGCAATAATATTTCATTCATGCAGTCAAAATGTTGAAACCATTGGAAACATATTTTAGTTTCAGACGAGAAAACGATGGCAATTACCTTAAGAGGTCACTGTGTGTCCGAAAACATTTCCATTGCTGCCTTTGCTATTCGTTGCACTTTCCTGTATTTGCCTTCAGAGTAACTTTTTGCGGCACTGTTGCCGTGTGTTTCCCTTTGCTTATCTTTCGTCTGTTTAAATGTGTGAAATTGCAGCGTGTTGAGTCCTCTCAGCCTCAGTTTGTGCTGGATATTCATACCGGTTGGGAACACCTGCATCAGCCAGGCAATATGTCAGACTGTAAGTTAAAGTTAATTTAGACGGCATTTGCCTGAAGTGGCCTGTTACAGGTGTCTTTGAGACTGGCTTATTTTTCCAAGATTTGATAGAAATAAAACAAACCCTTTATAAGCATGTAAATAAGTTGGGTATGTAATAATTGTCACGATCTATGTATGTTGTCTTTTTCTGTCTGGTTTCAGTTTTGCCATTTCCCTGACCTTTTTTCTCATTTCCCTCCTGCCTGGTCATCAGCTCCACTCCCTTCACCTGTGTTCAATTATCCTCCACTGCTGTCATTCACTAATCACTCTCCCCACAGTATTTAAACTCCAGGTTTTCTTCACTCTTTGTCAGATCCTCGTTGTTGTCATCCATGGTTTTCCTCCGTCAGTTCTTGTTCCTGCGCCTGTGAAACATTGCAGTCTGGTTCTGTTACTTCTTAGATGTTTTTTTGTTTGTTTTTCAAGTTTAGTTTAATGGTTAGTTTAATGGTTCCAGCTTGGCTGTGATTTTTGTTTCAGTTCCAAATAAACTGAGTTTAATTTTCAAAACATGTTTGCCTCCTGCTCCATGTCTGCACTTGGGTCCATCTTCCTTGCCTCCACTACCAAACCATGACAATAATAATATATATATATAATATTATAATATAATATATTATACAAAATAATCATCAAATTAAATCAGGTTTCTGTTTGAGACATAAAGGTGTGAAGCATCATCAAAAAAAAAATCACAACAGCAGCATACTGCATTTTATGCGTTTTATATCACAGCAGCAACTACATGATGCACATGTCTTGCGTTAAATTTCCAGATGCAGATCATCGAAAAACAAGAATTCGCTCCTCGACTGCTCCCTCCTCTTGTTGGGTTAAATAAAGTTAGAGTCAATAAAATGTCAGAGCGCAAAGTTAGTCAGTCTGGTAAGTCAATTAAACCATTGCATAAACAAGCTGCCTTTGAAGACACCACACACTGTAGCTACAGCTCTGCGAACTGAATGCTAAACCCAGTTACAGGCAAGAGACGAGGCCCTGACTCCCTCTGCGTTACACTTAGTCAGATAATTGGAAATGCGAGGGCATTAACTCCAACGGGATTAAGAGGGGGAATTAAATATGTTAATCCCCAAAATAGGTAAATAGCCTCAGTGATACAATAACCAATTTCTAGGGTTTTCCTCCCCCGAGGACACGTCTGCCTTTGAACGCAACCCGCTCACACAGAGACTCTCGCAAGTTTTAACTCACAAGAAGATTCATAAGCAAACTAGTATACCGTTGCAAATAAACCTGAAGATACACGCTGCATGGGACAGTTTCTGGCATTCCAGAAAGTTCTCCAAGGTCATGCCTGTGGTGTCGTGTAGCCCTGTGGCTGACTCTTGAACCTGTTCTCCTAGGTCTGATTCTTTGTTCCAGAGATCATTACCTCTGTCGCTGCGCTCCCCTCCCGAGACCGCTTTGTCGCCATGTGTTCATCTGCCTTGTAATTATAGCACGGTCCTGGATGTCATGGTTTAGGGACTCCGCCTGAGTGTGAGTGAATGCATGTGTGTCAAGGGACTGGGCGAGTGTGTAAGATGGGTAGCATTATATCGGGCTTTTATGTGAGAGCATGTGGGAAGTGTTTATCTGGTGATGCAAGGACACCGGTGAGATAAGAATGTGTGATTGTGCGTGAATATACCTTCTAAATAAAAACAACAACAGAAAAAAAATGTGGCTTAAAATTAATGGATATAGCAGTTTGTTTGGACAAGAAGAGGCATTGTCTTGGGAGATGGCAACAGAGCTGAATTTTGATGAGCCACTGCACTTGTGTAAGGGACAAGAAACATGAGAAAAAAAATAATATATGCTAAAACTCATGACGAATGTCATGAATATAGAGAGTCACCGCGACAGTTTTTGGGCAAAAATCCTGTTAAATTTCCCAACTGAGTTCAAAGAAGCTTTATATACACAATTAGTGCAGAACAATTTCTGTTGTAAGTGAAGCACAGCAAAACAAAACCTTGAGGTCAGTTGCTGATTGCCTCCAAGAAACCTTATTTTTTATGTCCCTGTCCAAAGATGAATGTCTTACAGGGGAAGAAAAAAAATAATAAGAAAAGAAAACATTAAAAGAGACAAGTCAGTCGTTCAAAAATGCAAGACTGTAATTTAACATCAAGTCAAATTCAATAAAGTTATTAGTTCTGGCTTAGCCATAGCAGGAATATTTTTGTTGGATATCCTTTCCCAATTCCTGTCCCTCTGTTGCTTTCTCTCTCACTCAGTTCTCTCAATGGTGGGATGGCATCGATACTACACTCAAAATCCCTTCAAAGATGAATTTTTGATGGGTGTCACTCTTCTGTGACCAACTGTTCAAAAGGAAGCAAGCAGTTTCATCTAAAGAAAACCTCTGCATGTTGCCGTTGACATATTCTATTAGGTTGATGACATAAAATGATGCAAAATGGGCAGCGAATAGAGAGCTGGGGAGTTATCACCGCCCCAATGGAAAGCAAATTAAAAAAAGAAAATCATTCAGCAAAGTTTCTTATCTCAATGCAGCTGAAGGAGAAACCACACACGCTGTCCAAGCCACACTTATCAGTCATTAGGCATTTTAAATACTGGCCCAGAGAGAAATTAGATTTACGAGGAGTTAAGAAGATAACCAGTGGCACACTCTTATAAGAGATGTGGTATTTGCAACACATTTGAGTGGAAGTTAAGACAACAGACTGACTGAGTTACTCAGCTACTTACTGAGGTAAATATTACCATGTGACATCACTAAAGCTCATTTTCAAAATAACACTGCGATGGGCTGTCCCTAAGTGTTCAGTTGAGGACTTTTTTATGAAACAATGACAACCAAAATCCAGATGGAAATTGAGTATTGTCTAAATTGGGAACATTGTGTAGGGCTGACAGATATGTTTTAATTTTTATGATAGCTACACCATGGGATCCATAAGTGTTGGAGGAGTTCTAAAGATGACCAGAGATAGAATATTTATGCCTCTGTGATATTGAACATGTAGATATTACACCATGTAGAAACCACTGCAAACTGGCAACAACAAAATTCTTTGAAATAATTTGCTCTTTAAACGTACTGTCAATTAAAAGTAGTGTCATAGATGTGTTTGGTGCCCCTTTGAAATGTGTCATTGTCCTCGAAAGAAGGGTGTATATGTTTTACATCCTCCAAGTGCTAAAAACAAGGCCCCTGCTCGCTCCACCTTGCCCAACTCTCCAGCCTTAGTTGTTTTCAGTGGAACAAATTGCAAAGCATTTACCAAACTTTTATTAGGTTCTCAAAACAAGACCCCATGCTATAGATGTGGGCGAGGGGTATTAATTTGGGGAAATGAGCACAGGCTAAATAAAGGCTGTCTGGTTGCCGTCCTAACAGGAAATGCTATGCAGGGGACCAGTAAAAGAGGTGGGGGAGAAGAATGGGGGAGGGGTAAGTGTGTGGAGGGGATGAAGGAATGGAGGGAGGAAACAATTATGACCTCATTTAATAGTCCCCCACCACCTCCACCTCCTCCCCTCGGCTCCCAGGCAAAGATCGGAAAGGAATGCCCAGTTTCAAAACCGCAAGTCACCTCTGAACATGTGAGCATTTGGCCTAAGTGTTTCCTGTTGCAATAAAAATGTATGTCAAGTATGTGAACCGAGGTTCCTCTGAGCCTAAAGCCTGCTGAGGCCACATGCACATACATTCACACCGCAGTATGGTGGTTTGGAATCATCTAAAGCAGAAATTTGTACATTATGAACTGCATAGCCAATGACCAAGCACAACTGTGTGATTAAACCAAGCATGAACTGTGTGGCTAAATGTGTGCTTGTATTAGAGAGTGGCATTGTGAAATGGGTGAGGGCTTCTGTGTGATATAAAGCCCATGCCGTTCTGGTGTCGCGCTCATGATAAGAGTTTAGGAAGTCGTCACATGGTGATAGCCACAGGCACAAACGTGCAAAAGGGCTGCAAGTGCTAATTTTATTCATTTACCTCCCTCTCTGGATAATTGTTTCTGTCAACCAGCGACGGTTTGATAAAGGATTTCACGCTGCCGGAAACAGTTACATGGCTACTTTGGAAGGTGATCGTCAGTGATGATAATATTTATCACCTGCTTTAATATCCATACTGTGATGTAAATTGATTAATTCTCTGAGGATTGCTGTCACAGAGGGCAAGGTGTAAAGAGTTCTGCAACCAATTCAGGCATCAGACATTTAACTTGTAATACTGTAAAATCAGCATTTGCACAAATGTAACTTGCAGTAATGTTGCTGTGAAAACCTTTAATAGATATCTAGCCTTTGCTTTTTTCTCATTTATGTTCGTGATTAAATGACATGTTTGTATTTGTGTCTGTATATATAAAATCTTCCTAAAATATTTTAAAAACAAATGCTAGCACAAAAGAATCTAACTAAAATCATAAAAATGTCTCAACTTTGACATTGAAACTCTCTTGAGACAGTACTTTTCATACATTACCGTCAAAGAGCTTTACTGACCAGGACCAGCAATCAAAATGGCAGATTTTACTGCATTTCTATCAACTGCCAAGTTTAACAGATTTATCAGCTTGGGCCAATAAAAAGAAGAAAAAAAGAGAGAGAAAGAAAAATCTATACAGTTGTATGACGTTGCCCCCAAAATGCCACTCACAATGCTTTAAATTCCACTAACTGAGTAACTGACAGATTCCCACCCATTCAAAAGGGCGGCCTGGAAGCTTTCTTCCCTCGAAGTTCAAAAACACGCCGTTCTGCCTCTACTCGGGGAAGCCAGCTTTTATTGGAGCCTTTGTGGAACGTCCTTTCTTCCCTCTCTTCAAAAGAAGAAAAATAAGTCAAGGCGTAGTCGCCCCCCCACCCCTCCCTCTTTTATTACTACTATAATAATACTCCATATTGGTTCATGCCTTACATTTCTCAATGCAACCATTGAATGCGTGTGTATGCGTGTAAGCGAGGCAGTGCCACTTTACTGACTGCAGCTGTATTCTAAGCTTCAGTGGGCAAATGCACTGGATGGATAAAGTGGACTCTTCTTATTCTTTTCCATACCTTTGCTTTTACAGCACAGTATGTCTGAGTGACTAAAACTGTGGTTATACACAAGCTCACATGAATAAAAAGAATGAAGTGAACGTAAGAGAGTGCAAAGTGGAAGGTAGAAAAAGAGCTGGCTGAGAATCTGGCTTTTTCCCTGACACAGAAGAAGGATGGAAGAGAGAACCAGTAATGCAAATTCTGCGTACACTTGTGTGTGCAGAAGCATCTCACTTAAACCATTCTTCACTAAAGGAGCTCTGGCCCTTTTGCCCCACAGAGGCCTGCAGAGGAGGTGGTGGTGGCTGCTCAGGAAAAGGAGGAGTTGAGGTTGAGCGTTGAAGGGCAGTCCCCTTCGCTGACTGGAATGAATGGTATGGAGCAGTAGTGACCATTCATGCATGCTCTTTTACCTCCCTCTCCCCCTTTCCCTATCCCTTCACTGCTCTCCATTTGAGTAGGTGCAACAAAACAGAGAGAGTGAAATGATAAAGAGCAGAAAAAAAAGGGGGGGGGCCATTTCAGAGACAGAAAAGAGAAATCAAAGAAGACCGAGAGGGTGAGAAGGGAGCGCAAATACGAGGAGGGATGGTACAAGGTGGACTAAAGAGAGGGAAAGAGGATAGAGAGGTAGGACTATAGTCACTGGGCGACTGCAGTTTAAGAGCAGCGCAGCGTGAAATAAGAGAGAGGAGCAACTGAACCAGAAAGAAGCCAGGCTGCTCGTTACAAAGGCCCAGGCGTAACTTCTCCCCTTGAAAAACTGTAACATAAACTCACACATACGAGAGGAAGCACAGATACTGTATGACAGGACATGTGGGGGAATTGGGAGAGGAACTTATGTAATGTATGCAATTTTTTAAATGGCTTTATGTTCCTGCATACGCACAAACTTGCAGTATCATCTTTGTTTGGGAAAGAGCGCATCACTTTAGACAAAACGACTTATATTACTTCCTGAAAAATACTACACAAATAAGTTTTTTTACTTTTCCAGCTAAACACAGGAAATCCACAGTAAGCTGGAAGATGAAAAGAATTACAAGTTAAACTAGCCAGGGCCCTTTTTTCAGACTGTGGCTCTATGAAAATGTTACACTTGCACAAAACTTTGGCAGGCGCTCCAAAAGCATGCAGAGAAACAGGGAAGAGGAAGCCTCACTCCTTATTGTGTGACCCTCCTTTCGCATCGTGACAGCTGATTAAACATTTGGTGCAACTTGTTTATTTAGATTGGATTTCCTCTTCTATCATTTGAGCAGCTGCGTCTCGATGCATGGTTCACAAACATGTCATTCAAGGGCACAAATACTGTAAGCGAGTCGCTAGTCTGGAAATTTTGACTTATATGAAGAGAGGAGGAAGGCTCATTGGAGTGGAGGCAGATCATAAGGACTTTCAATTTCAACTTGATAGTAATCACAAACAAGTTTTTCTCTTGAATTTAAACACATTTTCTGACACGGCGTCACATATCAGTGTCTTGATGCTAAATAAGCCTCCAGTTTTTATGACTGAACACGGTCTTGTCAGATTAAGTACAGCTATCTTTGCAGTAATCTCTGACCACAAACCCAGCACACCAATAATGACTCCATCAGCTTTAACAAACACATTGACTCGGATACAGTAAATTACATCATTAACATTTACAACTTACTCTTTTAAACACACACTGAAACTGAGGGGCCAGTAGCGGTATTCAACCCATCAGGGAGATATAAATATTGAAAAGATATGTAGGGATGTAGCAAGTAATGGGATGACAATATGCTTCCCAGATATTCCTTTGCAAGTTGTCAAAAGACTTTTCTTTTTCTTTTTTTTTTTCAGTTCAAGCAGAAGAAGCTGTAAACCAGTGCGGCAGCGGCTCCTGATAATCCCCCCCGCCTCTCTGCTCCATGATACATATTCTGTGAAATACTGCCATCTCTTGGCACTAAAAATGGGGAGTTTAACAGAGAGAGACCTTTGGTGGTTCAGACCACTGCGACGACAGTTGAATGTCAAAGGCCGCTGGAGGCTGAGAAATGTAAAATTTGATAGCCTAACGATTTCCTGCAGGCTCATTTCAAGGGGGATTTATTTGTTTTTTTAATTTGTTAATTTATTTATTAATTTGGGTCTCGATTTGGAGATATATACATATATCCTTGAATCCTACTAATATGACAAAATGTCCCACCTACTAAGAATTAATTTTTACCAAAGAACTGAAAGATGTCTGTGTTTAGGCAGAAACAAAGTGTTAAATAAAATGTCAATGTAAAGAACAGTTGAATAACTTTTCATTATGCAACCAAAACACTCATACAAATATAACATATCTCCATACACATTGAATTTATTTGCTATGTGCTGCTGTGTTTTCGGCACGCCACACTGCTTAATGTAACCTTCTTCAGTATTTTCAATTGGCACTGAGAAAACATCCCACTACAAAACACATCATGGTAAAAATGAATGTCCTGGAAAGCAAAATCACACTTTCTTTTAAAGCAACTCCAAATTTAGCACTGCAACATGAAAGTAGAATGAACAGAAATGCACATGTCACTTCAACGGCGGCGTAAATAAGTGGTTACAGTTGACTGTGCTGTACAGCTGCAGCGCACGCAGCAGACTGTGGTAACCAGTCATGTTGGGGAGCTGCGCTTCAGCATGTTTTAGAACTTATTCAGCAGGTTTCTTTTGAAAGAGAAAAAAAAAGAATCGATTTGCATCTACGACGCTGAGACATACAGGTAAAAGGGACACCTTTTGTAAGGAGAGTAAGAGTGTATTTCTCTTACTGCTTCACAGTGCAGTGGAGTTGTAATTCAATACTCCCCAGTCAGTGCTTTGCCGTTTTTCTACAGAGGACTGTTGTGTTTCACAGAATGTATTTCCAGCATGGAGCAGGTTGTTCATCACAAGCTCTGTTGATCTTAAACACACACACTGAGCTGGGAACTTTGAAGTGTGAAAATAAACATTTTCACCTAACCACTAATCTTCTTTCTCTCTTGTTCAGCTCGCCTGCTCTCTCCGCATCCCTCCCTCTCTCTGATCTCAGCCATTTTAACGTGAGCTTCATTTACAACTTTCATTTCAATTTGTCCTTCTAGTCCATTTGTTATTGTAGCGGAACCAGCGCCAGGGCCTCTGGTTAGTGAAAATGTCAGATTCTTTGATTTGATTTTATAGGATTTCAGCAGGGACTGAGGGGTTTGTGGTGCAGGCCCTGTGCTGGGAGTGGACTGACTACTGTTTGCATTTAAACATCCATTTGAGCAAGATTCCCCAGAGGATTCATTCGTTGCACTGAGGGTCAATTACCTCTCACCACCCCATTCAAAAAAAGAAAAAAAGAAAACGTCTTTTCTTTTTTTCTGCTGCAATTAAACAGATTGTTCCTGTTTAGTTTAGATGTAGGATGGAGGTGCCTGACTGAGGTCACTGTTTCAATTAGGCACCATTTAAGACCAATAACAAACTGATTATTTGCCAAATGGCTCTTGTGAACTGAGAGGCTTAATGGCTGGCAAGTAGTTTTCACTCTCAACTGTTTTCTGAAAAGCACAAACTACTAAAATGCGAGGTCACAAATCTTCCTTGATTGAGGTTTCTATGACTACAGACTCTGCTGACTTTTCTTCTCTCCCAGCCTCTCTCTGTCACTCTCCACCTCCTGCGCAGTATCTTTGCCGCGCGCTAGGTAAATACGTGCTCTTTATGTTCCTCGTTGCCTTTCAATATTTGGCGGCTTGGCAGCGGGGGATCAAAATGTGTGTGTCTGCTAAATGTCAGCGGGTAAAAGGGGTTGAGTTTAGAGAGGCACACACCATGAAGCACCTGCTGTAAAGCGAGCAGCGGGGGGAAGTTTCATCTCGGTTTGATCCCAAATGGAAAAGGCTATGAGCACCATGTTGACACCAACAACAGCCCCTCATATGCTACCCTCCCTTTTCAAGCTTATTTTCAATGTAGCCCTGTTCAACAGATGATGGTGGAATACCTCACCATGGCATTTTAATAAGACCAGAGCCCCATTTCGAGTTATTATGGAAATTGAACAACATAATCTAGTGCTGTGATTGATTATTGTTTTCCGAAATTTAGTTGTTTATCCTGACATTAAGCTGGATATTTGAGGCAAATGTGATGAGTCACAAAACTTATTATTTCTAACTCACCTCATCTCTAATCAGATTAGATTTAATGGAAGGCAGCCCACAGAGACACATCTGTGTCTTCTTAAAAGACTATCATGGCTTAACATATTACATGTGCAGTAATTGATAATAATGCTAAAGTCTCAAATTATTGAGTTTCATGTCTGCATAACGTAGGCTGCCTGTGCTAGTAAATCCACTTTCTGTAAAAGCATCACTCGGTTGCTTATTATAAGCAGTTGCCAGAGAGGGGAAGTGGGTCTGGCTGGTTTGTGGTTATGTATGACATTAAATAAGGTTTGGGTCTGATGTGAAATGGTCTGGATGAGCGTGACCAGCCATGGGAAGAACGTTTGGCCTTAAGGCACTGAGAAAAAAAGAAAAAGACAGGAAGCCCTGAAGAGCCACTGCAGGCCATCTCCCCTTAGTCCTTTACCTCCTCCTCCTTGCTACTTGGCCTTTGTCTTTACTTGGCATGTGTGTGTATGAGTTTGCATCTGCATCCTGTCCTTGTTGCCTGTCCCCGGCTGCGCCATTGGAGGCAGCTGATGCTATCTCATGGCAGTATTGTGGCAGCCCCTGCTGCGAATAATCAAAGGCAGCTGCTTGGAAAATACCAGAGATGGCTAATAGGAAGCACTGACGGCCTGGATTCACTCTTTACCCAACAAGCCTCCTGTGTCTAAAACAAAATGCACAAGAACAATTACTATTATCAGCAAGGAGACTATATGCCTCCTTTTGTCTATAATATTGTTTTGCAATTTCTATCAATATGACTGAGTTTTCAAACAAGCCAACATTTATCTTGCTCTAAAGTAGATGTCAAGCTTCCTCTCTTGCCTCTTTGTCTGAATGTATTTTTAGCATAATTACAGCTAATAATTCCTGCAGTATGAGTTATAACCCTGAGTGTTTGGGGGGTAGAAATGAAGAGGAAAAGACCTATTATTTCTATTATTTGGACTGTGCACTAAGGCAGCTTTTGGGGTTTGATTGTGTTTTGTTTGAACAAGTCAGTTAATGAACACCAATCGCTGGATGCTTGTAGTTTTCGTCGCATATCTGATGATCTCGGGGTCCCAGCAGATCTTGGCCAAACACTGGGCAAGCCAGAAACAAATCTGTCTGTCAGTATGGGGTTAGGAGTCCTAATTAGGGGTCCTGACTCTCTGTCCTCAGCTCCAAGTCAAGCGTCAGCTCTCCCTGATTGGTACAAATCTAGTTTTTCTAAGCCTCAAAGGTTCGCAGAGAGGGTCAGCAGCTCGCCCTGACGGTGATTTGCTTATACCTTTAAAAGGACATTGATTACGTAATTAGACAGGGGGCCAGAAGGAGGGGGTGAGCGGTCAGGTTCTTTGATAAGTTGTGGGAACGTTTGTGAATTGAATGTGTACGCGTAATAGGAAGGGCATTTAGCAATGGGAGCTACTAAGAAATCTGCATATGATAGGGCTGAACAATAGCGAGTAGTGAGGCTTTTTCAGTGAATAGTAGTGTCATTTTTGAAGGTGAGGGCCACAAGACAGACTCAGTTTTTCCCACTAGTGTCTTAAGTGTGTTTTGTTTTGCATATTTGGAACAATTCAGCATAATTAGCAGCAGGGCTTATTGTTTTGTTATTGTTGTTGTTGTAGCATTAACACAATTTCTTTGAATCAGAAAAAAAAAAGAAAACATCAAAACTCTGGTAAACTGCTCACGTCAGGTTTTGTTTTTCCTCACAGGTCATTGCACCCACTGACTCAGAATGGAAAGAGATTACGTTTGCATGGTACTTCTGGGTATCAGCTTGCTCATTTTCACAGGATAACGTCATCGACTTTACCGTACCACAGATAAACCCAGTGATAAAGTGAAACAGTGGTCAGTGGAATCCAGGAAAAAACACATGAGCATTTAGTTTCCTGAAAGTTCACTTCATCTGATGCACCATTAGAAGACATAAGAGCAGCTTGAAGAGGATGAACTGTGCCACACACGTTCCCTACACATGTTTGTAAGGTGAAAGGCTGAAATAAATGGCCTAAACTATCCTCAAATTAGGCACATCACTTTTGCATCCAGTTAAAATGCTATGATGCTTTCAGAAAAGCCAGCTGCTCCGTGCGCCTCCCCTCCTTTGTCTGTCTGTCTGCGCAGGTTATGGATGGTCTGGCCTACGAACACTTGTGGAGAGCAGAGGCCACATGCACAAAAACAAAATAAACTGCAGGGGAAGGAAGTGGTTAACATTAACAAGGATCCAATAAGAAGATTAAATGTAAAACGCGGGGCCTGGTAATTGATGTGTTTCTAAGTGTGTGTGTACGTGTGTGAAAGTAAGTGCTTGGGTCCTCTGAGGTGTATGTGACTGTACATGTGTGTGTGTGTGTATGTGTGTGTGCTGTAAATATGGGCTCTGTGTGTGGACATAATTGCTCCCAGACCTGCAGCATAACTCTGTGGGTTGATTAGCAAATGTCTTTACTGTAAATAGTTGCCACTAATCACGTAACACCAACGCTATTAGCACAAATGGATAGAGCATGAATGAGCAAAAGACAGAATTGGATGTTTTTTTTTCACTTCAACATACAGTGACAGTGATGTAACTGAAGTTTTAAGATGATTCACAAAGTGTTGGATTGTGTCCCATACTTATCAAGGGAAACTTGGAAATAGGAAGGTTATCAGAGAATGGACTCCTGCGGTTATGTTCTTATTGTTATTATTGGCTTAACATGATGGAAAGGAAAGATTAGAGTAAATCTTGATGGTTCATTTCCTTATCCACCCACTAAGCACCTCAACTGAAGACAAGACTGTGTTTCCGGCTGCTATGTTGTAACTTACAGTGAAGCAGAGAATAACAGAGATTAGTGCTTAGTTTGTGTCCAAAAACAATTAAGATGAAACACTGAGGTAATCAGAAATTTAGCTAAATCTGATCTATGTTCAATAATATCCTTTATCACACCAATAACACTAGCAATTTTCAACTAATCATTTAATTTCTTTTTTATGTCTCTATAAGTGAGATAAGGTAATTGCATTCATGCTGCATTATTGTTCTGCTCATCATGAATTGTTAAAGGTGACATATTTTGTAAAAATCACTTCTTCCTGTTCCCAGTAGTATATACTGTATTATGATGTCTGAAGTCACCAGCAAGTTTAAAATTCCCCCAAAACACAAACCTGGCCTTTTTTTAAGCTCCCCTTTGTTATAAACGTCCTCATTTAACAGTTCATTCCATCATTTCAAACCTACATCACTCGTCAAATTCACTCCACCTGCTCTGCTGAGCCTCGGCCTCTTAGCCCTGCCTGTTCGCATCCAACCTGCTCGATTGACGAAGCCAGCTTTGCTTGGAAATGTTCTGTTGTGAGCTGTACTGAGGAGCATGCATGTTACATCTACCGCCAGCCTCAGAGGATAAAAGAGCTCAGTGGATCAACTATATTTGAGGATACTGTTCCAGCAGGTGTTAACTAAAGACCGTGTATGTGCAGCAACCACTTTTTATCAGACTGTTGATCCAGGTCAACGCTGGACTGAAGAAACTGAGCCACAAAGAGGAATTACTTCCAAGTGTCAGTGCCTGAGCATCAGAAGAGATAAATATTAGGATTTTAAAAATAATGAATCGTGTTTTATTTATTTTTCGTTTAGCAGTAGCTATTGCTAACAGCTCAGGTAATGAAGAAGACATACACCTACTCCCAAGGAGTTTTTGCTGTTGAAAGATTAACATTTTTGTTACTCAATTGCTTTGTTAATTGAACCTTTCTACTTGAATGCTCTGTAACCCACAGCTGTGTGGATAAGGTGTGTTTTCAACACAACACCAGTCCTCCCCTCAGTCTCGTGGCTACACTGAACGCTGTGTACATCTCTCAGTGAGTAAACATTACATTACTGGCATTTTTCTGAAAAAGATGTAGGTCTCCAAGTACAATGTGCAAGATGAAGGTTTGAAGTTGTAGTATAAAAGGTAAAGACATGAAAGTGACTGAAAAGTGAATATGGTTATCATATAGAGTGGCAGAATTACTCAGTAAGTTACTTGAGTGCAACCTTAATATTTATCTAGCTTAAAGTGGGAAAAAAATGTTGTTGTTGTGTTACATTACATTTATGTGGGTTCAAGCAGAAGTCTTGAAATATGTAGACATGACAACATCTGTTCAATCAATTTCAATGATCAAATAACGATGGTGTTAAATTTCAGTAAACCTAGCCATCAGGTAACCTGAATCTTATCATCATTGCAGCCACAACACATACACAAGGTAAATCATCACATTTTCTTCTCCTTATCTGAGTACAACAACCATGTTTGTCTCCTCTATGTAAGCAGGACTGAAAACTTAGATTCCTCTAAGATTACTGGATGTATGATTGTGTGTGTTTGCAAACAGAATTGTATTCTGGATCAGAGGGACAAACTCATCTGTCCTCTATCTCTGGATGTACTCAGTCTCCTCAAGTGTTAAGGAAAGTCTGCAGACTGCAGCAATTCATTCTCCATGAAGATACTGGCTGCATTTTTGATACTGCATGTATTATCAGCTTTATCAGTCTATCTTGAAGTACACCTACTTTTATTGAAGACTGAAAGCCTTAATGCTCCTATTGCTGTGAATTACAAAGAAATTGTCTCTTGTCCAATGTAAACAAAAATGCTTTTCATTTCTCATAGACAACCACATAGCATGTTATTCCAATGCTTTTAACATGCTGTCGTATTCAGTGCTGTGTTAGGGTGACAGAAGCCCAAGGCAAAGTTAGAAAGCACTAAATATATGCCATTATGGTTAATAGATTGAACAAAATCCAAAACGCTCAGAGATTATCTATTGAGACGCTGTCAGAAAGGAACAATGCATGCCATTGCTGTTTCCATACAATCTGCTTTACTGAAAACCCATACACCTTAGTATGGAGAAAAGAAGATAGGGAATCAGGGAAAATGAGGGTAAAAATAAATATAGGATAAAGATTACCTAAGGGCAAGGCGACCGGATTTAAGCAAGTGTTTATTTCACTCAGAATATACTCCCTACATACTGTAGATTCTATATCCTATGTCCACAGTACGATACAGTGTGTGTGTAAGGGTATGGATAGTGTCGGAATGTTAATGGTTTTCCGATAATTACCGCTATCTGTGTTCTGTAATCCATCATTCTGAGTAGTTATAAACAAAAAATGTACATCTGTTTATTTTCCCATTGACAGCACCAGCAGACTCTGTGCAAAGGTTGATACTGTAGAAGACTTGAACCACTTCTTCTAAATAAAACCAAGGTAATCTCCGCATTCAACCGTGACTGGCGTCGCACGATACCATATCAGTGGGTGGAGCATGGCGGCGATTTCGAAGCTCTTTCATAAAGGGGAAACAGCTGAAGAAGTATCGGAAATAGTAGTGAAATTGCGGAAACGTGGTCACCTCCCAGCCAACATTGGACCTTTTGCTTATTTGAGGGATGGTTCAGAATCCCCTTTGTGCTTTATCTGATTTTGCAAGACCGCTGGTCAGTCGACATTACGGTTTCATTTAATGTCATCTATTCAATTAAACTGACTTAACATAACTGCATGAGAAAAGCACAATTAAAAAAACCTAATAACCTCCAAATATAGCAGTTTGTCACTGACCACTTCCATTAATTTGCAGTAAAAGTGTAAATATATATTTTTTTTCTTTTTAACTTGCTGAGCTCAGGTCTCTTAAGATATTTCTATGTCATTAAAAATGGCCATCCACTGATAAAAAATGAGAAACTTGGGGTGACATATTCAATGATAAAGTGCCCCCAAACAACAGCTTGTCTGGCTGCAAGTTGCCAAGCTTAACATGTTTAACCTTTTGCACTGAAATGGCCATCTTTGCGCTCAACTCAGCAACACAATGTCAACCTTGTCGTAATGAAGACAGAAAAATCAATCGATTGATGAATGAAAGATTA
Source organism: Leuresthes tenuis (assembly GCF_036924035.1). Taxonomy (NCBI): domain Eukaryota; kingdom Metazoa; phylum Chordata; class Actinopteri; order Atheriniformes; family Atherinopsidae; genus Leuresthes; species Leuresthes tenuis. The sequence goes on from NW_027325378.1 coordinate 16,473,918, forward strand.
GTCTATAGACAGAAAACTAATTAGAGCCGTTAGACCAGAATAAATCCAGAACCTAGATGGATGGATTCCATGTCCATAATCTGGGTATCTTTCATTTGACAGCGCCGGGAGTATAAGTGAAATAATGATTATATTGATATTTTGAATGTTTATTTGTTGGATGCGTGGCAATGTCATTGTATGATGTACATGTTTATCCTGTATTAGTGTAAAGTGGACTCTATTTTCTTTGTATAACCAACAGAATGTCTCAAAGTACTGGGATTTCTTTAGCTCAATAACTGTCATTTGATGATCCTGCCAACAGAGACGCTGGGATTTAAAGCCTCTTATGCTAATGGAAACATTTCCAGCTCACAGTTGGGTGCTACGTACCATTAACAGCATGTGTTGGGGAAGATGATGCAGGCATATGTCTTCTCCATTGAATGTGTGATATATAAGGAAAGTGATGTGAAATGCACGTAATGCAATTACTTGGACACATTTAGCAAAATAATAATAATAACAATTTTTTGGATGAACGCAAACATTGTATCATACCAATTAATATTTAGTACATTCATGTTGATTATCACACATTACACTGAATGACTGACTGCCTGCATCCAATTGTAAGTGCATGATTAACTATATTGTAGCTGATCTGCAACATAGGCCTATTTAGCATGAGTAATTGATTCATGAGAATTATGGCTGTACACTATCTTTTGCCTATTCATCCATCATGCAAGCTCTCTTTAGGTAAAACAATGTAGCGAGTAATGATATTGATGAAGTCTCTCCTGCACATAGTTGTCTGGGGAAATGCTAACATGACGCTTAACAGAGCAGATTCCTCATAATGCCGGAATTAAGTGATTAGAATAATCGTCTTTGCGCAAATAATCTCAAACAGCAACATCCGTTCTGCCATAGCTGACTGTGCGCTCCTGTGATGCTGACAAAAAGCAGAAATGGGCCTGTTTTGCCACTGCTTCAGCTAATTTCCCATAATCCACTCTGAGAAGGCCCTGTGGTCCTCATCTACCTATGCTGCATAGCGATGTGATGCACATTAGTCAATTAATAGTGTGTTAAATGACAGGGGTTCCAGTCAATTGAGTTTCTCTTGGAAAAAGGGCTGCCATTGTCTTACAATGTGAGATGCAGAGATGAAGACAAAGACAAAGACAGATGAAACATAAAACATTTGTTTCCTTGTTTAAAAAAAATTATATAGTATTCTGGTTTATGACCCCCTCCTTCTCTTTATACTTACCCTCCAGTGCTAGTTCAACCAACATTATTAATGCCAACCCATGCAGTTGCATGTAAGTAATATTCAGTAAGTTAGCAGTTATGAATAACTATATATAACACTTTTTATATTCAAATATCCCATCCCCCAACCTCCTTATGCCCTCACTGCATCAGTCAAATAGGGTGCAGTTCACATATCAAATGGAGATCTTTAGAGCCGAGCATTCCCGCTGGAAAGGGAGGGAAATGCTCCCCCTATTATGAGACCCTCAGACAAGGCCTTGCCTCCTGACAGGGGTATTAAAATGAAATAAATCAGTCATTAAGATCTGGGCCCTGGCAATTGAAACCCTATTAATGCGGCATGCAGAGAGAGGTAGCCTTGGTGTGATGTGACAATGGAGCACCACAGTGCCCCTTTAATTGCATTTCGGCCAGGTTTTTATTCCCAAGACTGAGCGACGATGACAGGTGCACACAGGAAATAATCGTGTGTGTGTGTATGTGTGTGTGTGTGCGTGTGTAGACTCACACTCTGATGCTCACGTGGACAGACACGTAAAGTAAAAGAGCATAACAATTATCATTGTGAATTTTGAATGTTAAAACCTTAAATGTGCATCCGTGTCATCCCTTTATCCATTTCATAACCCCAAACAACCCTCCATTAGATGGTCACTCCTTCACCCATCCATACCATTGTCCATGTGTTGTCACCAGCCAGGCCCATCAATGTTGCATAGGTTCCTTTCTCATTACCTTCGCTGTTAGACTAGACACTGGGTGATGGATCGTGGCCTCGACTGGACCTCATTTGTGTGATGTATCGCCAGCGTTCCCTTGCGAAGTGTGTGGGTGATTATACACAGACACAAAGACAAACACTCACACAGGGCAAAAGACGACAAGTAAGTCCCCAGCAATTTCAGGTTCCCACTTATTGTGTCACTGGTATGAGCAAATAATGGAGTGTACTATCATCTCTGAGTCACATAGGTTCAGTAGTATCACGTGATATTCTATCATAAGCTATCAACAAGTAGCAGTGAATTCATTCACTCACTGTGATTTAGTTACATACAATTCTAATATTGTTTTCTTTCAAGTTTTCCTTTTTTAATTGAGAAAACCAACCTGGCTGAGATGGGGCCATCATAGTTTAACAGGTTCAAAAACTATACAAGTGCCATTTTAAGATATTTGTCATCCATAATGACATAGATTATACAAAAAGTGAGAGGTAGATATGGCTCAGGCAGGTTTACTTAAAAAAACTTTTAAAATTTTCACAGAAAAATGTGCTCTATCAAACAGTTCAGAAGGACATTGAACAGTTAAATTAATTTAGTAAGATCAGTTCCTTAAGATTGAAGAAGTTCTGCAATTGATTCCGAGCAGAGGGGGCAGGATACTGGGAAAAGACAACAAAGTCTTTAGTGTGAGGACAGTAACTTCCCTTGTATCAATAGAAAAGAGGGAAGCAGACCTATAAATAAGAACATGACAATGACTGAGTCTGCGGACAGATAAGGCAGACTATCCAACCGGAGCAAACAACAAGCAATAGCAAGGAAGAGATTTAAAAGTAATAAAGCTCGATGCTCCATGGTGGACTGTAACAAATGAATGTAAGCATTGAAAGTATGTGTGCTTATACCCAGCACAGACAAAAAAGTGGGCAAAACTTTTTCATTAAAAATGTCACGAACAAATATGTGGAACAATGTCAACAGGACGATTCACAAACATTTTTGCAGTTTTAAAAGTAATACAGAAAACATAATCAAATTTTGTATTATTTCAGTTATCAAATATATCACTAATGATTGATTTATAACCTTATTTCTGCCGCTAATTGTGTTATTTACTTGTTCACCTTGGCAGAGTGTGCTACAGGAAAACAAATGAAGGCATCCAGGAGAGGTGTTAGTGCTTATTTGAAATTTCGTCAGGAGCACTCCTTCACCTGTCACTGGTTATTGATATATTCATTAGAGGGCCCTATTCTCTTTTGCTGGTATCAGTTTCTCTTGACAGTTGCACTGTTGACAACATCACTCAATGAATCACTTTACAATTATGATTGTTGATGGCCCATGACACAAACTTGGAGGGGATGTCATTATATGAACATTAAAGTGATACACAGGGATGCTGGGATGGAAGACATGGTTGCTACAACCCTCCACCCCTACCCCCAGCACTCCTTTGATGCTTTCATTTAATGCAGGGCCCTCTCTTGTTTCGCTTTATAATGGCTTTATCCCTTAGAATAATGCCATTATACCTATTTCACAGGATGCTCTTTGGCGCCTGATCGTAGTAGTGGCTGAGTAGTAAAACTATTTGTAAGCTGGATTCTTTACAAGTGAAAAACGTTTTTATTTGCATCATCATAGTATGCAAGCTAACCATTAATTTAGCACTGTAATTTAGCGCTGTCACATAGAATATTTTTTTTCACTTATGCAGTCCTCCATTAATTTATCAAGAGTTAGGGTTTAGGTTTCTCATTGGTTAGGTTTACGCTTAAAGAGTAAGATTACAAAAGGCAATATATATATATATATATATATATACATTTATATACATTTGATGCACACAATATGAATAGAAACTAGAAAAAGCCGTTCCTGTGAAACAGCAGTGAGAATGCTGATAAGTTGAATGGGGATAGCTGACCATGCTAAAAAAAGCGGAAAAACTTTAAATTTTAGGAGAAAACCAGTTGCTAAAGTCTTGATTGAAGGAATTTGAAGTTGAAATGACAATAGTGCTATTGGAAGAACTGAAGAATTGATAAAAGGGTTGAAAAAATGCAGAAGTCTCTGTAGTAAAAGGTGAAGGGTTAAAAACAACTGAAAATTGCAAATAAAAAAGTGAAAAATTTCAAAAAAGGAGAAACAATGCAAAAAGTTAGTTCCTGAAGTTTCAACAGACCTGAAAGGTATTTTTTTAAAGGACCTGGTAGTTAAATGACAAAAAATGTTGTTTGAATACCAGAAAAATATAAACATATATATTCTTAACAGCATTCTCACACTGATGAATAGAAACAAAACATGTACCCTCATCTAACCTATGGAGCTCCAAAGCCATGTAGTTATTAAAGGCACAATCACACCATCATGTTGTTGAGCCTAAGAAATATTTTGTCTGTGCAATGGTAAAAGCTGCTAAATGGCTGCCATTCTGTTTTTGTGCTACGGGTAAGTTTAGATATATACTACCTTTCTGCTAAACATGACGCTCTTACACTTGTGTGTTACAGCACAAAGCTGAAGTTGCTATTTTACTTTTGTGTGTGTAACTGCCTCACTTACAGAGTCCTGGAAGCATCTTGTGGGCAGCAAAAAATAACTACATATAAACTAATCATGTCTCTCTTTCCACCTACAACTAATTCAAACCAAAAAGGACAGTTGAAATCGTGATTGGGCCTCTTTGGGCTTCACTTCAGTCATACTTCTTACATATGCACAGTCGTTTGTGTAATAGAGCAAATATGCAGTAAGGACCACGCTGCTCTGCCTAAAGGTGGTGTAAACTTTGTTGGAGATGATCGTGGCTAAATGAGGGTTATGGCTGACAGCATTGAAATCGTATCCAAAGCTCACTGCATTCTCACTAGACAGCCGACAACTGTGACAGCAAATGAACCTGGGACTATAAAACTCTGCAAGCACTTGGCCTGTGGCCAGTGTAACAAAACCTATACAGAACCATCGTCACAATGTGTCCATAGTGCAGGGAGAATATACATGTACAAAACTCTGTGTCAGTCAAGTTAAACTGTTTTGTAACAAGAGTATTTCAGTCAATCTAGGTTAACATTTTCCCACACCTCCCATATCTATACAGCATGCCTTGACTTGTTTTTAATCAGTGGTTTAAACCTGAAAGAGCGTGCAGAAGTTCTTCCGTGTGACTTATGCCTCTCAGTTGGGGTGGATTTCAGATGCAATGCCTCCTGCTGCACGTTAAAGCTACTATCAGTGAGGAAATTGGTTTGTCTTCCTCTTCTGTGATCTACATAACCACAAAGTGGTGAGTGAGTCTAAAGAGAAGCTCTTTGATTAGAAGGAACCAACATTTGCGCCAGCATTTGGCCAGCCATCAGCACCAGTGATGCACAGTTTTCCAGTTTCCATTATAAGTGCATGAGCTAAGGAGAGGTATTCTCACCAAGTGTTGATTTCTAATGCGTGGACCCAAAACCAGGATGAAAAATTGTATTCAGCAGGGAAATCTCCATGTATGTAAACATAATCAGTGTTGTTGAAATATTCACAGGATGAAAAGTTGAGTTCTTGTGGTCGACGTGTGATCTCTCTATGGGGTCTGCATATTTTGCCCTGCAATTGCTTCTGGTAAATGTGTACCCCGTTGAGAGATAAGACTCTCATCTCCTTTCACATTGCTCTCCCTTTTCCCAATACTCTAACTGCTGGAGCACACACACACATACACACTCACAAACACATGTGGCTGGCCTTGTTGCCATAGCAGGTTAACGGGTTGCAGTAGTGGCAGATTTGATTGCCTGCCTTGCGCTGAAGTGAAGAAGAGGAGACAGGACTAAATGAAACTCCATCCATCTTAATGAAACACAATTATTTTCCACTTATTAATCATTGAAAAATCAATATGTCTCTTCTCGGCCCAGTGTCGGCTGGATTTGTCATTTGAAGCTGAGCTGTTATGTATCATCCTCTGACGCCAGGACAGTCATGGGTTCAGTCACCTGTGTCCTTTAGGAGAGAAAGTGGTGGGAGGGGGGTCAGAGAAGGGGAGGGAGAGAGAAATGAGCATGGCAGGAGATATGGACAAATACTGAGTGGAGATGTGAAAAGGAAAATAATCTGAAGCAGAGGAAAAAAAGTGGAAGCAAGCAAAAGAAGGAAAGAAAGAAAGAGAGAGAAGAAGGATGAAGGCTGCTCACTCTGTCTCTTCCCTGCTCTCTGAGAAAAATGGGAACTCATTAGTGGCTGTTGGTGATTGTGTGTTTCTTCACAGATCAATTTACAAAACACATTGTTTAATGGGTCATTATTAAAGTGTAAGGCCTTGTATTGACTTGGAGAAAAAATTCAAAAGTAGAAAATGGAGGTTATGAGACTCATGGAATTTTCTCTATATGCAATTTATGTCATTAGTGTTTATTATCAAATTAGTCTTTACTTGCCAGGATATTGCTTTGTGCCCAAATACTATAGAATCGTGTACGTACTCCATCATATACTGCACCTAAACACTAATTTTCATGTGCCCAAACACTGGCTTTTACATTTAAAGTAAACTCTAATTTAAATGTAGGAACAAGTTTGAACTTACCTAAGATCAGATAATCCATATTAAGAGGCTACATGCATAATTACATGCATAATGCATGTAGCCTCAAACTAGAAGATATGACCAACATGATCTATTCCTTTGTCTTCTGATATATAACGTCCTCTTTCTTTTTCACGAACATGGCAGGAGCAGTGTTTTGAAATTTTAACTTTACCACGAGAGGCAGCTATATTCCTACAAGATTTCCAAAATCGCAATCAAAAGAGAGTCACTCTTGCCAAAACTCCAAGTTTTGTGGCCAAAGCACGAAAGTGAAGCACGATCAGAGTCCCAACCGCTGGTAGTAAGGGGCAGGTGTGGTGACTGTCAACAATGACACTTCCCCTTATTTTAATGACCACCATGAGAGTTAGAGAACTGATCATCAATTCATGCGACATACTTCTTTAGTTAGGTTAAGGCACCCAGATCACAACTTTAGGTTTAGAATTTATAAATGACTTTTTCATTGTTTGCTTGTATCAGGATTGACTATGAGACTGGGCTTATATACATATCACAAAAATGCTCAGAGAATTCTTTTAATTTGTGTTTTACATAAATTCCAGTCTTCAAATTGAATACCCTTGCTTAGTTACTAAAGGATGGCTACTCTCTGTTTCAATTATATGGTAAAATTGGGGAAAGATTCTGATCTTACTATACTTCTAAACCCCAGTTGTTACTTTAAGCAAAACACATGACATCTTTAAAAGATATTTGACTGAAACCACAACACGTTCCCTAAAGTTGGCCAAAAAACAAAGAAAACCATCCAGCTGATCACATATAATCTTAACCAATGAGAATCTACAGAGCATGCAACTCTCGTCTCCTCATGTGTCTGACATGTGTCCAGCAGCTTCAAAGATCAGCAAGTGCTACTGCTACTACTGTAACTAAAACTACTTCTGCATGAAAAGCATGAAGGCAAGCATCTTCACCAGTCTCAAGTTACTTTCTCAAACTCTAAAATAAATATAAAACTCATGTGCATCTCTCTTGCCTTTTCTCCTCAGCGGAAGAATGAAATCCATCAATCTGCCATTCATCAATTTTATCGCCCGTTTTCTCTTCCTCGGCCACCCCAAAACCCCAAAAGGGAAGCTTTTGGTGCTGTTTTGAAAAATTGTTCTGAGAAAAAATGATTCCAAGCAGCTCAACCCTTTGTTTTCCCTCTCAATAAAGCAAGCGACAAGGTCGGCGCTTGATGTACGAGCATCGTGGGCGCCTGGGCATGCAGCAGAGTGCATAAGCAAAGCCATGTTTCACGTCAAACGGAGTGTTCTTTACAGTCACCACGCCACCCGGATGAGAATATTATGTTCTAGAGCACATAACTGCTTCAGGTCAATACTTGATTTGCTTCAGCATGTTGCAGAGCCTCTGCACTAGAAGGGGTCTGGGGATGCATTAGGGGCACCAGGAACTGGGCACATAGGTGGAGGGTTGAGGAGAGACCATGAGGTTGCGGGGATTGTGAGACATAGGACTGCTTCTCTGTCTTATAACAGAGGTGTCGGTTTGAACTCATTCCCCTGAGTTCTGAGTCCCTGAAATCGTTTTCAAGTAAGTTGGTCTGCATGTGTGGGTATATATGAGAATGATGTGTACTGCATGAGCCATGCACACATGCTGTAAATAGACACGAAAGATGAAAAATCTTATCATCATACAGTCCATGTAGAGGGGAAATCAACACAACGGAATGAGTGACAGGTAACTGCATTTCTCATGTAATAAATTTCTGCCAAACTATTTGCTTACATTTGAAGATCCCCAGCAGGTCACAGGCTCATCAAACAGGGAAGCAGCAGAAACTCCAGAGGGAATAAGTGTCAATATGAGCATGAGCATTTCTGCTATTACACTGTAAGGGCTAAGATTTGGATGCTGCCTGTGTCACCCACGGACAACAATCTGTGAGTGTCAGAAAACGGCCCAATAATGGATGAGGGTGAGGCCAGCAGCTGAGGTCCCTTAAATATTAATGTTGTTGAACTGCAGTCCATCTCAACCCTGACAGAGCTGTGAAAGAAAATCACTTGCCCTTTCAATGAGATAAAACATACTGTACGTACCCGTCTCCATGTGACCCTATATATAGATGCATGAATGAAGATGGCACAGGTGCTGATTGACATTTTGCTGCTGAAGGTTTACCAGCAAGTTACAAACAAAAGGCCAGAGGCGTATTGTGGCTCTGCAGGAAAGGATGCATGCCGTGGGACTGCAATGGTTTCAGACTTGTGTTGCTCATCATTCCTTCTGCCTTCCATCTTCATATACTTTTACTTTACTTCATCAAGATAATATTAACTAAGCATTTTACTTTTTAGTTCAGATTAGAAAGCAGAAAATCATGTTTGGGTCAGTAATTCAGCCTAATATTTTGAATGTGTGTCTGATAATTCATTCCATCCTAAACGTTAAATTAATGAGCTTCTGGAGGAAGCTATTAATTTGTGGTGTTGGCCTGTGATTTTTTATTTTTTTCCCCATCAGCTTTTCTTCTTAAACTAAAAAGCCTGTCGCAGTGTCAGGCTTGAGGCTCGCTAAACCAAGTGCGGGAGCCTGTTTTTATCATGGCGTTAATCCAGAGCCCCTGGGTCTCTTTGCCACATTGACCAGATGAAAGGCCTCGCCCAGATGTTTACAACCTGTGAAAGTGGCAGGGAGCTGGTGTTGGATGCTGGCACAGTGCACCAGCAGACAGAAAACAAGGCAGTAAAGCCCCATGCTGTTTATGGAGAGTTTGGGGGGAAAAAAATCAGTGAAGAAACAGTGTCGAAGGGAAATGATGGAGTTGATGGAGAATTTGAAGAGCATGTAAGTATGTTGCTATTTGTATATGTGCACAATTTGAGTTTGTTTTTGTATGTTATTAACACTGATACAAAGCAAATAAAAGCTAGAAAATATTGGTCCAGACTGTAACATTGCTGCACAACAAAATCCAACCTGCTCAAAAATACAAATTACCCTGTGCAAGATGTAACCTTGACCTCAGTTTGCCAGATGGCACTCACAGTGGCAGAGCCATACAAAGCACATTGACCTCTGTGACACTGTGGAAAATGTGTGTATTTTGGGAGTTTACCTGCTTGAATGAGTTTGTGTAAGTGTGTATGTCTATGTGAATGTGGCACTGAGAAATCTATCTATGACAGCGTGTCCAAAGCACAGGCCATCTGGTGCCCTCTGACAGACTGCTTTTATTTAGCATTTGTAGCTAAAGCCCCAGAAATACTGCGTGCGGGAGCACAGACTGTCGGTGGCAAAGCCCGGTCACAGCAGTGTTCATTGCAGCATGAGGTTATTACTCATTTTTACCTGCTATGCAGCTTTTTTATGTTGAATTATCTTTCGAGAATTCAGTTTGAATGATAAGGTGTGTCCAAACTTGTGACTGGAACTGTGCATGTATTTGTTTACATGTATTTGATCTTAGTCTATATCAAAGGAATACTTTAATGATGCAAGACAACTTATAGGACCAGCTTAAAATATGTGACTGGTAAAAGAAAACCACCTTTTTTTTCTTTTTTTTAAAAAATATTCTTTAAATATTCTTTAAATGTTCCACATTTTATTTCCAAATTGAAAATATTGGTCCTTGAATATAGTCAAATACAAAACAGATAGACAAAGTCAAATAAAGTGGACATTCTTTATCCAAATCATTTATTTTCAACTAACATTTTAGTCACTGGCAGCAGGATTTTTTGCTAGATGCAATGGAGCAACATAGCAACAATAAGAACAAAAACCTTCTGATATGCAGAGAGAGGTTTTGATTGTGTTGTTTCTCAGCAAGAACTCAAAACAGATAAGAGGTCTCCACCTTTATTAACCTCAAAACTATTGACCTGATCCTGTGTTTGAATATTTGAGTAAAGTTTGGCCTCGGGCTGCTTTTGTTAAGCGTGGAATTATGTAGATGTCACCTCATTATTGCAGTGCTGTGTTCTGTGTGCACCGAGATGCTAATAAACGAATGAATAAATGGTCTCAAGGAGGGTGACGATGACTTGAAACAAAGCAACATTCACACCTCCTGGCTCCTCTGCAACAACCCCAATTAGAAGGCCACTCTAAATGAATGTGCTGTGTGTTTGTGGAGCCGCGCTGTCTCGTGACTTAATCTGGATTGAGCAGAGCACTCTTTTATTGGGTTACGCACGGCCGCAATGTGTCTTGTCACTTTGCAGAGACAGCGGCCGATAAAATGCGTTGAACCGAATTAGATTGTCATTGATGTGTCAGTAAAATCGCGAGAACAACAGATCGATGGCCGAATCAGCGAGCAATATTTGGAGACGCAGACGACGGATAAATGAACAAAAGGAATTCAGCAGGGAAAGTTTGAGCGCACATCAGCCTACATCTGTGTTTCCCTCACACACACACGCACACAACCCCACGCATGTGGAAACACACACAGGTTTTTTTTTTTCTCACACTCTAGCTTGAAGCGATCTCACAACGCTGAGCAACAGAGAGTCGGTGAGAAAGGGAGAGAAAGAAGCCAAACCAATTCCAATACAGCACTAATGGGCCACATCATGCCAATACAATAAATAATGGCCCTTTCAGCTCAGTCAATAGTGAGTAAATGAAAATTTAACCTTTCATTAAATGTGGTTGTATTATTTCCCCCACTTGCTTCCCGGCTCTATTTCCTCCTGACACTTATTTCCATTGTGTACAAGAGCCCTGTGCAAATGTTATGATGTAGGGCTGTACTCTGGTGTTAAGTGTATTGTAATATAGTTTAGAATTCCTAGTACATACAGTGAAATCTATAGATCAGAGAGTCAATAAGTTACAACAGTGTGGTGGTTTTCTATTAAATCAATTGACAACACAGACAGCTAATGAGCTCACAAGAAATTTAACAGCCTTAATACAAAAGCTAGTGCTGACTCCCCTTGCTAATTCACCTGTTCCTAAATCTCCACTGATTTCTGTAGGCTGGATAGTGGCATTATTCGTAGAGTAGGTGATAAGTCTCTTGGCATTTTGTCTGGTGGTTTGATGGTAGATGAAAAGGCTCTGGGCCCGTTTTCCACTGTGGCCAACCTGCCCTCTTAATTAATTAGCGCTAGCAGGAAGTGGTGCACTTGGGATTGGAGGGCCCTCCAGAGGACTGGTCAAGGTGATAATGTCCTAAAGGGGAGACCAAGTCCTCTGCGCTTGGTTAGCTAGCAGATCCTACCCAGCAAAATATAGTGATAAATGTACGGAGGCAATCATAGTTGATGTCTCGTGTCATGCGTGTGTTTTGGCAGGCTTTAACGAATGCGGACAGTTTTCTATCAAGTTGTGCATTTGTGCTTGTGATAAAACAGCCTTGTTAACTCACAGTACAGTGGTAGATATGAAGGAAAAGGTTAGTATTTTGGGAGATGAGTTTGTGTTTTGCTAGCAGTTAGATGAGATACAGTTACGCTCTTCAGCAGTGTCTCACTCCCAGCACGTCAGACACTGCTGCTTTCATCGAGATCCCTTCGGTACCAGTGGGCAACATACAAGATACTTTTAATTGTTGCTTTTCAGCATTTAAGGTAAAGGTTGTGAAAAAGTCAGGACAGAATTTAAAATAGACATAGATCATGGAATCCAAGGACAATTGAAGTAATAGAAACAATCAAAAAGAATTACAGTCTTGTGAGCTAAAAAAAAAATTGAAAACAGCTCAGAAAAAAGTTTTTAACAGTTTAAAGCATATGGATCACAAACAAATAGCATAGGTTTTCATGGAATAAGTTTTCCAATATTACCATAGACAAAGAATAGTATGGCGATCTTGTCACAACCAAGAGATTTACTGTAGTTTTTCTTTTTCTTTAATTAATTTAAAATTAAGCATATCAGAATAGCTCTGTTTGTTTTTTTATACTAGTGGTTTTACCTCCATGCTAAACAAAGCTAACCGGGAGCTGGCCTTAACTTCAGTGTGGCAGCAATCTTGTCCTCTAACGCTACAAAAATAAGCATTTGCCATATGTTTCCTGGACATGGACTAAATTAGCAAACGGTGTGCTTGCGATGTCTTTGCAGACAGATCAGAATTTTACGGGGACATAATATAGAAGTTTATAAACTCTACTCAGTTTATTTGTATGGTTCAGTGTACTGTTAACCATTGACTTGTCCTCTTAACATAAACGTTGACTTGGAACAGCTTGCCCACCCAAATCTATTTCAGTAACATTAACGTTTTTGAGAAGATCTTACCCAAAATAATGTCCACACCAACACAACTGTTAACCTGTTAAATAATAAGTGTCGTATTTTGACTGAATGCAAAGCGTTTAACTGACTTCTTAAAACTGAAAGACTTCTGGTGAAAAATGTCCTAACAAAGCTTTTATTATAAAAAGTTTGCATTTATACTAGGACATACCATGAGCAACAGCAACTGGAAAGGAGAGTGTTGCATTTTCTTGTTTAGTTCGTTTGTTTTTGGCCTTCATTGGCTCATGCTCACCATGCAGTCATGATCAGATACTGTCATTGTAATCATTAACTGGATCAAAGTTCTCCAGAACAAACTCTGAGTTTAGGCATCCATAGAAAATAATTGTGAAATATGCTAATAACAAATACTATCATAGTTATCTAACCCTCACTGAAAATGTCCAGGTATGTAAGTTGGATGACCATAAAAACACTACAATACTAAATTTTCATACACAAAAAGAAATGGAAGTTGCGCTCAGCCTTTAAATTTTGTTGATCCTGTGCATGTATCTTTACTGAATCACAAATTCTAGGAACAACAAGTTGGTAATACTGCAAATAATGTTTACTGTTATACAAAAAGTGAATTTGTTTATTCAAAAATTTGCTTTATTGAGTAAAAGAAAAAAACAGCAGGATTTTTAGTTCGGCCATTAAAAACTGAGCTTCAGTACCTCAATGGTATTCATTTGCTAATTTAACTTTGACAAATTAGGCAATACAATAAATTCTATTTATTGGTGTGAGTAAAACAACAAAATAAAAAAAAGCCATTTTGACAGTTCTATGTGTCCATCTTGGATGGGTTTGGATTTACAATAAGTAAAATATATCGAAAGGTGTGTGATGTAGTGATCCTGAGTTGACTTCAAGACTATTTTCATCTGTTATCCTTTGGTAGGTATATTACACAGTGGAAAAGGCAAATGACTGCTAAAAACGCAAATTGGAACTCAATTTAAAATTCTCCAAGCCCCTTTGCCTCTGTATAAATGACACACATGAACAAAAATCATGTAAAAAAGTAAAAAAACAGGTGTTTATATTGTAGAGCAAGAATTTGCAATAGGAAATTCAAGCCTGTTACAAAAAAAATGTTATATGCACAAAGGGGTTATAGAATTTAACTTAATAAATAAGTGTATACTTAATTTTACCACAGCATCTGGTTGCTATAAATAATTGTAGCCGCTGTGATGGTGGTGAATTAGGACTGCATTTGTGGTTCTACCATTTATTTCTACCCATTTGTTGTAACTCACGGAGTGAAAATGTTTTTCTCACATTTTTTCTAGAGTTTCATGTGTGATTCCACAGCTGAGAGAAGCAAAACACATTTCCTTTATTCCATTTCTTCGAGTGTCTCAATTTTTCATTCAAAGAAACTGAAGTTTTTCTTTGCTTTTTTTTTTTTATTACTATGGCTGATGACTTATAGTGCTGACAGAGTTTCTGCATGTAAATGATTCATTTCAGAACTGGAGCCATTAACCGGCTATAAGAGTGGAAATAAGGCTCAGACTTGTAAGTTTACTTAAGGTTTATGCATTTAGTTCCAAGAAACAATGCTCCTTAAGTAACTCAGACTGGTGATACTGAATGAGCTTAATAATGTACACTTTTATGCACTTGTTTTTATAAAGGCAGTTTGGGATATTTTTCCAATTTGGCAAAGCATTAACGTGCCAATATTTTAAAGTCAATCTTAACGGGCCGAGGCTACACTGGTTTTTGAAACTTGTCTTGACAACTTTAAAACAAAAGCTAAACTGATCGAGCCACCGAGGGATGGTCTCCATGGCAGGTGTGACACTGTGGCTTTCACTGACAAAGACGAGGTTGGCTGATTAAATTAGCTTTGCGTTTGCATTGATTCGAAGAACAGATCTGTTAATCTAATTTTCACTTAAGTGTGAATGCAGCATACCATACCAAATAACTTGTGCATGTAATAAAGTCAGACATACACACATTTCAACTTGATACTTGTACTAGATAGATCCTCGTGACCTATGGACTCTTAGCATATGTGTGGTGCGATTCATCCTTGTTTTGTTTGTGTGTGTACGCGTGCTTGTGCTTGAGTGCATGTGTGCAAACTTTACTCTCTTTCTCTCTCTGTCTCCAATAATGAGCGTGTGCACCTTTTCCGCCTGAGGCCTTCATACACAATTTAGCCAGAAAGCCATAGCTGATCATGATTTAGCTTTTGACACAGCTCGCCCTGAGGCAGGGGGGACTAATACAGATATCTGACTCCCAGACCGCGATGCAGGGAAGGAGAGAGAGAAAGTGAGAGGCCTTTTATTGACTAAATGATAAAGAGGTTGGTAATGATAAATAACAGTCATTTTATTGTGGAATTCCCAGAAAAGACACATTCCACACGATATATATAAAAAGAGAAATAATAGACGAGGAAGTTGCTGGCCAGGGTCTCGGCACACTCACTCCCTACCGAGCTGCCCATTGTTAAACTCCCAATATTCTTCAGCGAGGGTGGAGGTCACAAATTGTGTTAGAGGGACCTGCTGCTATGAATACTACATAGGGCTGATGCTGAGTGGCAGCGTCATCCCTGTCTCTGGCACTAGGAGGAAGGCGCAGGCAGGACAGAGCCAGTCTTGCCCATGGGCATCGTTCACTCACTATCTCTATTCTGTGATTCTCTCCCTTTCTTAGTGCACTTAATCTCACTCTCTACCATCTCTCCTCTTTTCTTTTCTTCCTCTCTTTTTCATTCCCTCTCTCTCTCTCTCTCTCTCTCTCTCTCAGCGTGGTCCTTGCACTGTTTTCCCAGCACATCAGGGTGGCAAGGGAGCTTGTCTCTGCTGCTTTTCTTCTCTGCCGCCACCAAGTCTCTAGGCCTCAGCTATCAGTGAGACAAGATGGCTGACACTCTAAGGACAGATGCCTACATCAGTGTAATTTTTAATGAGCGATTCAACTGTTTTGGTGTAGAATAGAGAAAACATTAAACTTGTGTATCAACACATCTATGACGGATAGTAGTCTGCACTAATCTTATGTAAGCTCAAAGCTCTTAACCTTTGCTTTTATCTTAGTAAGAGTTAGAGTTAATACAAGTCCAACGTATACCCAGAGTACTTACATTTTCAGCTCCAGATACCTTGCAGACAGCTCAATGTGCCATCCTGTGTAACCCCTGGTTCTGAAACTGTTCCAAAATGTCTGTTTTGGTGTCAGCACTATTGAATAACACTATACAGCAGCTGGCGATGCACTTCAGAGACTTCAGAGAGTGACCATCAACTCACATATAAAGAGCTGTTAAGCTTTGGCTTTAATCATTTCTGGCCCTATATATATTCCCATTCAAAAGGCATCAACCTCTCTGGTGAAATACTAACTCATCATATTTTGTAAGCAGGTTACTAAGTAAATTCAATCAGTGAGCACTAAATGGTAAATGGGCTGTATACTTATATAGTATATTCCAGACTAGTTTACCACTCAAAATTCTTTTGTAGTATAAGTCACATTCATCCATTCACATACTCATAAAGCACATCTTAGTCAATACGGTTTATAGGCTCCATCATGCTTTTTCTCTATCACACACATTCACACACCAATGGATACATCAGAGACAACATAGGGTCCCACAGACACTTAGATGTGCGATCTAAGCCAGTAATTGAACCACAGTCTGTCCGATTGGGAGACAACTGCCGTCCCTCCTGAGCTCCAGGTGAAAAAAATACCAGTATTGTGTGAGTCCATCCTAAAGCCGACTTAAAATATATGTAAACATGTTGAATTCATACAGATCTCAACTTCTCAAACTCGGACCAACACACCCAGATAATGCGCTTGTGATTCATATCATTCATTTCACCAGTCGCTGAAAGCATTTCGTCATTCTGCTCTAATAAAAGTCTGATTTTATAACTGCAGCGTCACCTGTCAAAAAAAACACCCATCAAGTAACTTACAGACAACGTCTGTGCAGTGAATTAGGCTAGAATTATGTGTACAATGATCCACCATAGAGAAAGTTAGAAGCTTCTTCATCAAAGAAGAAGAAGAATGTCTTGAACAATTTTTCATGCAGCTCACAACATTCTGACACTTCTGTCAGTAACTGGAATCCCCTCCCATACATGCATACTGATTCTGACTAGTTTCCTTGTGGTCCTTTTCTAAGTAGATATCGGATTAAAGGCCTAAAGGATACATATTTTTGCCCAATAAGGTTTATAGAAACACTCCAGCCTAATGCTCTAATTCAAATATGGTCACTTCCACCTCCAAAGATGGCAAGACATAACTTCGAAAACCAATAAGATGTCATGGTGGCTACAGTATATCCACTGCTTTCATCTGGTATATGGTTGTTACTATAGACTGTATAGCTGATACCAAATGAATCTGTTGATGAGTGTTAGATGGTACTTCTCCAATCTAAATGTCACAACTGATTTGCAAATCTGAATCAGACACAATTTATCCAACTCTATGCAAGAAAAGGATGGTCTTTTATCCTACTTTATGGGCCTCTAGATAAAGCAAAGACACATATTTTTGCTTAAAAGCAATGAAAGAGTGGATTGCATAAAATGTTCCCTTCACCCACAATTAATGCATAATGTCCCTGATCTTATCCAGCTATGCCATCGAGCAGGAGGTCCTCAACTCTGTTGGAATGAAGAACTGGTGGCAGCTAGTGTGTGTTTGCCTCAGGATACCACTGCAGCTCTGCAGTTCTTGGATGCTGAGAGGAGAGTGGCCCAGAAATGAGCAGTCAAATCCAATTAAATTACTCAAATTAAATTGTACAATGGTTATGGAATACCTGATCGAATTACTCACATTCTGGGGATTTCGACAGCAACCAATTAGTTCAAAGTATAAAGTTCACACGCTCAAATTAACACCAAGAGAGGACAGGGCCTTTATTTGAGGGAAATGATACATCATAATTACATCATGTTGGAAAAAATCACAAATTATATACCAGGCATTTAATAAGAAAATGGAAATGGTTAATAGGTCTTGATAAGACAAATCTAGCCCTGTCAATGGTGAAGCATGGCTACGTTGACTAAATTAAAGAGGAGAAGTTATTATTGTTTCAAAAGAGCTTAGGGGCCAATTGTTGCTCATTCAGAACACTGGGCACTGAAAAGCTGTTCACCTTGTAAAATCCAACCGTCAAAACCAACATGAAAGAGAATGTGCAGGGAAAAAAACTGTCACAAACTGTATTTAATTCCTCTGGTAACCAAGATATGATCAAGAGGCTGGTCTGTCAGTCAAGAGATTTAATTTTGTGGTGGGTTTTTCTTGTTTAATTGGCCAAAGTAGACACTTTGTCATTTCTTCACACTGATGGAATTCTTTAGAAACTCTGGCTTAATTGTATGGGGGGACTTCCTGACCTTTTTTAAATTTTAAATTTAGCTTCTCAAGGTGCCTTTCCAAGGTGAAACGTGAGTAATGAGATACAAAATCAGCCTGTTAATTGACTTTCAGTAAATTTAGATCCACTAGACCAACGTATACATTTCCCTCTTTTAAAAGTGAACCATTTTAGCTAATAAAGTTATTAATCTTGCCCATACAGTAATTATCTCTGCAATTATGCTGTAATTGCACATACATCAAGGACACCTCATGCAGTGGGCAGCCTTGAGCCTACTGCTGAAAATTTTCCTCATATCATGTAAAGACATAACTCACAAAATGGATTTTTTTTTTTTTTTTTTTTACATTTCATGTAAACATATCCACGTAATAATTTCTTAGAATAGACTGAAGAATGAAGACATATCAACAGGATACCTTGAAATTTAAATTGCTTGAGAGCAAGGAAAATTAATCACGTGATACAGCCAGGCTGACCTTAACACCCCAGTAAAAGCCTTCAATCTATTTTTCCGCTATCTCCTGTGTTACTTGTCACCACAGTAGCTGCTACATGCATCCCTGCTTACTTGGACAGCATAGAGCCTCAGTAGTACCATAAATGCCGTAACATGATAATGCTGCTTTAATTACCCCTTGGTCAGCCCACTTACAAACCTATTGCCGCTGCAGTCAATATCCCCAAAGATCCATTCACGCCTCGGCTGATGGTTAACTTGGGAGCCTTTGCCGAGTGCTTTAGCCTAATTGATATCCTTATTTAGCAATGAGCCAGTGGGAGTCGGAGGGGAGTTAAATGGAGCAGTTTACCAGACAGTGAGCAGGCTAAACCAGATCCCTAACTCCACTACCACCATGGCTTGCTGCAGCCCAAATGATGATTAATATCAACTCATTAACTATTTGAAACTGATTAACACCACATTTATTTTGTGGTCACGAAAAAACTGCTTTCACTGTTCACCCTTTTTTTTCTTTATTTTTCAATAATCACACAAAGCAAGTTTTGCCATGGATATTGTTTTACGTGCTTTGATGACAGTTGACTGCTCCCAGGCTACTTACACTGGGGTCAGGTCATGGACGAGAGCGATCAGCAGCTTGATTTAGGTGTTTAGGCCGACCCAGCAAACACACAAGTATAGAGCTACACATGCATCACAGTATCAAACGATAACAACAGGATATCCCAACAGGACACACGGTTTCCCATTTATCTACACATGATGTAAAATTTGAGACATGGTTGCAAACAAATTCCACAAGGGCTGTGAATCCTTTCTCTGCACGGAAAAACAACAGGTTGAATCAAACTTAGAACCATACAAGACAGAACAATACACATCCAACAGGTCAAACAAAGCCATCGGGAGCAATGGGAAAATCAGATTCTTCTTTTAAACTGGGTTTGTAGGTCTCTCCCTCCTGCCTGTCTCCCCAGATATGTCTCCCTTAACAGCTCAAAGTAATTAGCAACGACCACATGCCAAAGGTAGGGTAGCTACTGTACACAGAGTAGGCAGACCTTATCTTTAATTTGAGACACTGAGATGCTCTGTGGGGGCTTGTAGAGAGCTGGGAGCTATGAGGTAGGTACGCAGGCTCCCCCTCCCAAGGTCGCATCAGTGAGAAAAGGTATTCAGGGGACAAAAGATACCTGCTGTACGCAAACTCGTATTATGACAGTTTAATTAGATCTTTTTTTAACCACGATTCCGAGACTTGTTTGCAATAGAAAGACACATTCTAAAAACTGTTGAGTACTTGCTGCCAAAGTGCAACTGTAAACAAAGCTCCCTTTCTTACTGTTTCAAACTTTTTCTTTTCCTTTTTTTTTTCTTTTTGAGTGATACCACTGAAATTCCTGCAGGGCTTCCCATTAGTCACTTTGTTCAGCCCAGGCCACAAAATGGCCTCCAATCTCGGAAGAACGTCGTCAGCCCATTCTTTATACTGTCAGGATGAAGAAGAGTATAAAAACTCAGAGTCAATAAAGTCATATAAAATGCCTGATATCGCAACATGGCACGCCACAATGACTGATTAAGCTTCCAGGTCCAATTGCGATGCTCTCACACTCTTAAAAGACAAAAGGCAGAGGGAGAAAGGGAGAGAAAAAATAATACAGAAGCCACTAAAACTACTGTGAAGAATTTTGCCTCATTTTCTGAGGCTGTTTTCGTTTTCATGCTGTGACAATCCATTTGGCTGGTCCATTTAAAAAAAAAAAACTAACTGATAAATTTGTACTGAAGCATATTTTTGTCATTTATTATATCTACTGGAAAATATGTCATTTGGTATCTTTATAATATGTACATTTGTGCAGATTCACATACCAGT
This sequence comes from Leuresthes tenuis, assembly GCF_036924035.1. NCBI lineage: Eukaryota > Metazoa > Chordata > Actinopteri > Atheriniformes > Atherinopsidae > Leuresthes > Leuresthes tenuis. The sequence continues at coordinate 16,494,471 of NW_027325378.1, forward strand.
TACTTCAGCTTCACTTACTTTGTCGGGAAATGTGTGGAAAATTATTTCAGTACCGATGAGAAAAGAGAGTGACAGATAAAAAATAAAAGACAGAGACACTTTCTGTCCAGATATTGCCTTTATTCTATAGAACCTGGCTGGCTAAAATTCTAGCTAAAATACTCTTGAATCTTTTTAAGAAGCTGAACGTTACATCTACTTCATATTTGACCCAGATCAGACAAGCGTAAGACATCTACCAGTCATCGCCTAAATTTCCACAAAGAAAAGTTTAAAGTTTGCAAAGGGACTTTAAATTTTCCTGACACACACTGGCTTAATGACTGGAGTTTTACATTCTTATTACTAGAATAAACTGACATATCTGCTGGGCCCAAACATGACAGGAATTTTACTGTTTTAATGAGCCTGGGTCAAATTGAATTCCTGCCACAGAAAGTTGGAAATCACAACTATAATCTATATCAACAGAACAATCTGATGCCAGGAACTGATAGCTGAGAACTTGCCATCACCTTTGCTGTGCCCCACCCATTATTTGGATGGCAATAAACTTCTCAGGGTATTGTATACAAACACTATCTGTCAGGCTTGCAGCTTCAATTTGACATTAACACACAGGAACATTCCTGACTTGAGTGAACCTCTGACTTGACATGAATGTTTTTTGCACATGCAGAAGGAAAGAGAGAGGGGGGGGGAGTGGTGCGGTTTTGGACAGACCGCGTTAAGATCAGTGCTTGGGGCGAGGCAGGTTGCTATGCGCTGAAATGCTAAGAAGCTTCCTGGCTCTTGGTGCAGGTCGGCTAGCCTGTGCCGACTCGTCTTGACACTTCGCACACATGCTGTCTTCCACCCTTTTTAATCATTTTTGATAGGCCTCCCCGGGATGCCATCCATTTAATTTGAAAGGGTTGAGCCACCCAAACATTTTCACCATCTTTTGAATAGCGGTGTGCCTCAACTTGCCTGCTACAGTGCGACCTGACAAGGTGGAGAGGTGGAAAGAAGTGTAGTAAAATGCTGTTTTCTGTTTAAGAGGATAATATTAGGCCAACGCTCTTAGCAACTCACAGGAAAGATAGGCACGTGATGTAGTGGGTAAATAAATGGGATGTGGGAACTTTTGCAATGCACAAGCAGTAAACACAGGTGTGGATACTAGAAAAGAAAACACAGTAGTTGGAGTAGAATTCCAAATTCATTTGGTATTATTTTACCAAAGTACATTACATTGTGAGTACAAAGAGGATAACTTCAAGAAATAAGGGGGAAAAGGGATTCTCATATTAACATCAAGGTTTGTAGCTAAATGATTGTGATGAAATGTGAAAAAAGAAGGCTTGGTCCACCCTAAATTCTTATAATCCAAGAGAGAATAAATACAAAATGGTTCAAATATAATAAAGCAGCTCATAGCATCAGTTAAGCTGCCAAATCAGTTTAGAAAATCATTTTTTCTTTAGATGAATTGTATGATAACATGTTTTCCCTAACAGAGTTTAACTCTATATATCTTATAGCTCTCTTTGAAAAATGTCAAAGCCTGCAGCCAGCACAGCATGGTCAGAAATGAACCCAGGCCCTACCGTATGATTCATAGGGATGAACAACATATCTTATTGGAGTTTGAGAGATTTATTTACTGAGGTTGTGTTGGCTATGTTCTTTGAGGGCCACAATCACCAAGGGATTTCAACATCCAATTTACCATCGTACTCTTCTATAAACATCAGTCAGAAGAAATGGGACAAATTCTACAGAAAATAATCATAAACAAACCATTACGTCGCATTTTGGAAATTGTCAGGAGACACTTTTGACGATCCTCTCAGAGTCTGAGGCACAAAAGCCCAAAAGGCAAGTGGGGATGTCTGTGTGCTATATAATATTACCATGCCTCTCAAGATAAACATATCAAACATTATTGGTTTAGACTAGCAAAGAAAGAGAGAGGGTGAGACCAGTGAAAAAAAAGAAAGTGGGGGCAAGACAGAGACATGTAGTAAAAGAAGAGAATTTTCAAATATACCGCCTCTTAGCAAAAGCACTGATAGCTTTGAGCTTCTTGATGTCCTTCTATACGAAACAGCTGGACCTCTGGATGGAAACCTCACTCAACAACAAGGCTACTTTGAAAAGAGACTGATCTTGTTTCAGAACCTCTGCGCTCCACTTGAGCCCTGTGCAACATGTACAATAAACCATCATTTACTCCAGTCTAATCTAGCTGTGTACACAGGCACACGGAGAGGCACTTTTTTAGGTTGCAGCAAACAGAACAGTTGTGTAAGCTTTCATCAAAGAAATAAATAGATAAATGAATAAAAACGGTTGTGATCATGGCCACAAACCAGCATGTAACCAAAAGCTGGAGAGGGGGAGCTGACATAATTATTAATTAGTCAATATTACTGAATGGAAAAAGTCTGCCTTTGGTTTCCTCCCCAGAGCTTAATCGAACACAGCCAAGATGAGGCTAAGCTAAACAACAGCAGAGAGTTAATCTCCACTACCATCCACTTCACATACTGATAATGTCCAGGGGTTTCAACCGAGCGGCGGGGCCATGTTTTTTAGATTTACTTGTTTGCTGTTGTTTGCCATCTTTAACTGGTCTTTTATTAAAACCAGCCATCTTCCATAGAGCCTTAATGTATTTCACTACTCCAATGCTAATGAAGACCTAAGCTCACATTATTCAACATTACTTTCATTTCCCTTTGAGCCCCAAATGGCGACAAACTGTCTTGAAACCAGAGATTTAACTTGCACAAGGCACGCTACCCGCATCCTTTTAGACAACACATAGCTAAAGACGTTAAAAACATTCCGACTCACTCATCAGAAGCAAGAGAACACGTGTTCAAAAGAACACGTGATTTGTCAGATTGAAAAAACATGAGAGATGTGACTTTTATGAATGTTTGCAGACAATTCCATGAGAAAAAGTACCGTAAACAAATAAAAAGTGTTCAAACTGAATCAAAAGCTTGAACCTGAACGTTATCGTGTCTTCTGTGCTGGTGCACAATAAGTTTGTATGTATTTTTTTTAGTTTTGGTGTATTTGAATGCACCTGTTGGAAAAGTATCTAACAGGAGTCTCCGTGGCATTCGTAGTGTGCATTGCTTACAATTTGCTTACAATTTGCCTTTCAGAACAAATGTGCATTTGTGTGTGGGTGTGTGCGTGTAGGTGTGTGTGTAGGCTGAGGATTCCTCACAGACCTGCTGTTACTCTACAGACAGAGTGGAAGTAGCCATATTACTGTTCTTACCCTGCCATCTGCTGGCTCACATCATTTCAGGCCTCGCATTCATCCCTCCATCATAACTAAACCCCCACCTCTCTCTCTCTCACACACACACAAATCTACCCCTTGCTATTTCTCTCTTTTTCTCTGCTAAGTTTATCTTTGTCTCTTCCCTTCTTTCTCATTTCTCTGTCCACAGAAACATCGTCTGGCTTGCATGCCCCTTTACATCGCCCCTCCTCAGAGAGAGGAAAATGTGAAAGCAGAGGTGGAGGAGACAGAGGGGGCACAATTGTTATCGAAAAATAAGCATGGTGTTTGAAAGGGATTTTAATTGAGGCATTTGTTATATTTGAAAAGGTGAACTCCTTAGGGGATGGAGGGAGAGGAGCTGCGACCCTATTCATATTCTCAGACATTCATAAAGAATGGCATCTTTTGACTTTCCTTTTTAAACCATGCAACCTTAAATGGCCTAAATATAGAGAGGAGGTAGACAGGGTAATTCCCTGGACCTTGGGGGACGCCACCAGAGTACGGGATGGTGGGATACAGTTGAGGACTTTTTTTTAACAATGAGGGAGGGTCCAGTCACCCCAAAATAGAGAATATTGTCCTCCCAGCAAACCCCCAAAAGCGATGTTAAGACATCTCTTTTCTTTCTGAAATCCTCTCAATCTGCCTCATTTTCAGTTGTTTTATTTTTTTGCATGATACACTCACTTCTTTCCATCTTTCACTCTGTCGCCTCATTTTTCTCCCTCACTCCCGGCCTATGTAGTAATTATGTCATTAATAATGTGAGGGGCCAATGATTGTCCTGCTAAGACCAGTTGTCCGGCCTGTATTTCTACAGCTTAACTCAGGAGGAAGTCAACAGGGAGCTCATTCGCAGTTGTTTGGTAAGGTCAGACTTTCACAAGCCCCTCTTCCTATGAAGCAGACGATCCCTAGTGTTTTCTTTACTATATTTCGCCTATGACCACTGAGTCAAACTCAGCTCCTAAGTTTATTGTAAAGTAATTGTACATGAACAACATCTCAGGGCGATGTACTTATATATCCAAATGCACCATTTTGGAGAATCTGGGGCCTTACCGAGAGCGATGTCATCCACATGAGAAGTCCTGTAAAGATAACAGCTATAACTCTAAAGCATCAAACGTCTTTATCCTGTCATTTGATGTCTTGTGCAGTTTTGCTAAGACTAAGCAATGAAGTCTTCCAACATTATTAGTGAAAAGGTTTATCCTTAAGCTTTTGGAAATACCCTCAAGCCCTCCTTGATGATTTATGTAAATGAAACTAGGCCACCATTCTTTATTATAAAGTTGTAGAACTTTGTTTGAAGTAACCACTGAAAGCATTTTTCATAAAAAATGAATTTATCATTGCAGGAATGTCAGCAGCGTCAGTCTGCATTTGTGAACTCATAAAATAACTGTATAAGGTGCATCTTGTTCTCTTGTCTCTTCTGGGTGGGTATACCAAACTATTATGAGAGCTTGACTGCTTGATAATAGTTATGAATCAAATTTGGATCAAATAACTTGATTATTTAGCATTTTTATTTGCTGCTGTCAGAAATCTGTTGCATACTGTTTGGCTTCAAAATTGCTATTTGACATTTTGCTCTGAACTGGATCGGGCATGTTCACCTTCATGACTGAAGGTTTGATTGGTTTAATGGTGAAGTGTCAAAGAGGATGAATGAATAAATGGCAAATCATAAGACCATCATATGATGATTAGTCTGGAAAATACATGAATGTACATGAAAAACAATGTACAGTATGAAGCTTTCACACACATTTATGTGCACAGGAACAAAGCACACATGCAAAATATATTCAGGTCTTACGAGATAACCTTAATCACAGCTCACTCACAATCTCCTTTAAGTCCTTGCCAAACAAAATCCAATCTCTTTTACATTTCATTTCGACATTTACAGTGAGTCATAATAACCTTGAGTCAGAATCAGAGGCAGGCAGGCCAAATCTAACATCCACTAGTATTACTGCTTGTGTGTTTGAGCTTAGTGGGATGCAGTTTTAAAGTGCATGTCTTACAAAAGGTGTAAAGTGTTAGTTAAGTTCTATATCATTATGATTATAGGATTATTTGATCACTTTTTATCTTAGGTTGTGCACTCATCTGGAAGAGGAACAGCAATCCTTCAGAGTCCTTCAGTCTAACTTCTTGGGATAAGTGCAGTCACAAGCTGTAGTCATGCAACACGACAGAAAGAGATGTATGTGCATGAGGCATGCAAAAACACCACGGAATGCATGCTGAGACATGTGCGCACCCACCCCAACCTATCTAACAATTCATTTGTCTTATATTTATGCAAATGGTGCTGACTCAGTAAACTTCAAATATGCAGTGGGGAAACTGATGATGCAGGGTTATCCCCATGTTTAGATAGACATTCATATGTACAAATCTATACTATGTAGTCATTTAACTTGACATCATCAATATTCGTGCAGAATTTTTTGTTGAAATATAAACATGAAACAAGTCTAACTTAAATCTATAACACTTTTACTTTTACAGCAAAAATAAGCCGCTACTCTGGTTGCACAGAAATACTCATTTGCAATAAAGGCACATTTCTAATATCAGAGCGTGCGTTCTGAGCAAGTGACCAAGTTGAGGTGTGATCTGTTATTTAGACAGGTTGGATGCACTTCCTCACAGCCTGAAATTTCCCCCGGGGGCTCTCTTCCATTTCTCACTGTCATGGATTTGAATCTTTTTACCACTGAACTCTTACAATTACTGAACATTCATCACCTGCCCACCCTCTTAGCCACCCAGATACTGTATGGAGACCAGAGATATGGCAGAGAGTGGTGCAGTCGGGAATACCAAGTAACACTGCCACTCACATAGTAATGAACTCTTATATCCAGAGATAGCAGATGTGGTTTAAATGTGTTTTCAGTATTTCAAAAGTTCTGTGGCTTGTTCATATATAAACTTAAGCTGTGTTGTCCATTTCGTCCCAAACAAGACATATTTGTCATATCTTTTTCTAACTGTACTGTCATGCACTGTGTTAACACACACCTGAAAGCTCCGGACCAGCAAACTGACAAAATGTATTTTATAGAAGTGGCCATACTTGGTAATAATGAATCAAATGCGTTTGATAAGCAGCACCTGACTGCAACACACCCTTTCAATTCCTACAGACACAGTCATGGTGGACTTAGTTTTTCACACACCGATTCTGCATTTTGGCTCATTTATTGTTGAAGAAATAATGTCATGTGTTGTTCATCTGAGATTGCATTTACCTCAATTTAAGCCCCAACGAGAACCAGATGTTTTTTGTTATCATGTCCTGATACATAAGACCTTACAACTGAAAGAGGGTGTAGTTTCTTTTTCACGTGACTACAACCCACCAGGACCCAACAGTTTCGGGTTGTAGTCTGTCGGTTCAATAGAGACACAAATTAAACGTGTTTTGACAGGTAAATTAATCTTATTATTGTTGCACATGGGCGCTCTATATTTATCATTCTGCAGTTAATTGACCTAAACTGTAAATCCTCTGACCTCAAATAATTCTTGGTCTCATGCATACCTCTATATAGCCACAATGACTTATAACCAAATGCCAGTGTATATCTGTGAAGCCTCTCCCGTATGAATAAAAGGTCTGATCTTTGAGGTGAAAGAATTTACTCCCATGGCTCTCCAAGGCACCTCCTCCACTCCCTTGTGTTACTCACACTCACTTGTAGGAGTCCCTTAACACTAACCAAGAAAGCATAAATATATTATAATCTCATCACCTGTCCATTTATACAGGTGTCACCCTGCCACGCAACTTGATTTCCAGAAGGGCAGCACTTTTTCCTGTGGCAGCGATTGAAGTCACAGCATTATTATCAGGCAAAATGTATTCATGATAGCAGAGGTCCGAGTGCCCTGTGGGCTTTGTAATATAATACCAGACCTCTTTATCAAATTTAACAGTTTATTGGAAACAGCTTGTACACATGATTTAGGCACCGAGTGCAACGGCAAGGCTCCGGGTATCCTCTAAACACACCTCCACACACTCCTAAATACACACAAACACACACATTATGAAGACTCACAAACACATGCACTTGCTCACACTGACAGTCAAACATGCACGCATTTAATCACACACCTCCCTCCTCCTCCTTCACTCAGCCTAAGTTGTCCTCCTCTCCCCATCATATCTAATGCAGACCTCACACTGGATGAGACGGCGTTATTCTGTGGAGGTCTTTTATGCGATTTTCTGTTTGTTTTCTCTGAAGAGAAGTGTGATAACAAAAGCGTGACGTGACAAATGGACTTTGTGCCCCGAAGCCAGATTTAAGTGATACAGGAGGTTACTGCATGGGAGCTGCCCTCCCTCCTAATCAACATATGCACTTACAAATGGACATACATGTGAATGAGCATCGAAATTTGTGTGTATGGGAATACTTTTTAAGATTGTAAGCAAGTGTGGATGCTAAGACTTTTGTTCATAATATCCCTTGATGTCTACTTTCTCACCAAAGACTCCATCAGTCTCCCTATCATACATTATTACTCCAGTAAAATATGGTTTTAACTTGTTTCTAAGTATATTATATTGTTTCTGCTGTTTTAGTTTAAATAGTCTGGGAACAAACTAAATACAAAACATTAAGTCAGGATCACAATTTCATCAAAAATAACAAGTCTTCCTCTCTTAGATCTTCTATGAGGACAGTAAATAGAAACCATCAGTTGACCGGCTAATGATTTAAAGGGACGGTCAGAGGTCATACCCCACTATTAATGACCCCTCTTAACAAAAAGCACGTGCAGGATCTGTCCAATCATAGACAGTCTAGACGTCACCTGGGGCCTACACATGATCCGTCTGATTAAGATAACACAGAAGAAGAGCGGAGGCTGAGAAATCAGATGTGTGTGTTTATAAAAGTCTGCAAGTGCATGTATTAAATTGTGAACAAAATTTGATCTTCTATAGTCCCTGGTTAGATTTCATTTTTGACAATTTTTTTCTATGTTGTGTTTTGGTATAATAAAACAGTTGCAGCTATTTCAAAGGCTTGCTGGATGTTGTGTTGTTAATTTCAAAACATGTGTAACATACACGAGGCATGATGGTTTGTGTCTGAATCTGCTGTTTGTCAGAATAATAATAAATGCAATAAAGTTCTGAAACAAACCTGTGAGATGGAGAACAAACAAGGGGATAGTTCATGCTGTGACTAAAACATCTGTTTACCTCATCTAACACGTTCAAATTTGAAAGCTCTCTTCTAAAAATGAAAAATAAATAAATAAATAGATAAATTACTGTGGCTCCACATTTACCAGACTCTTGCCTCTGGATACATACGTTGACGCTCCATCCTGCTTAGATTTGTTGGCAACGTTGCCACATTCAGAACGCTGGCTTAAAATGTTGCAGGCGTGCCACAGCTTAAAGGTTTTTGATGTGTTCTGCAACTGCACAGCTTTAAGTATAGATGCTTATTAATCCTTTGAGCCATTTCTGCTCTCGACAGGAGCTTGTCTGATGGAGGTTATCTGCACAACAAGGAACAAACTTTCAGCATGGCTGACCAAAGACCTCTGTCTGTCAAATGTAATCTTTTTCAATCTTGTGTCAGACTATATTCTCTTTTGTTGTCTTCTTGTATCATTTTTCCTCTTATTCTCTATTGTTTTTCATTAGATTCTATTCCTGTTGCCTCTGACTAAGGCGCCCATCAGTCCTGTGGAAGTTAATTATGGGAGCCAAGCTGTTGAGAGGTTGAAGAGACGCTTTTTGCCTGAATACTGGATATACACCAAGTCTGGCAACGCCACCGAGCATTGTCTGCCGTGATAAAATATGGACGGAAGTGCTGCTAGGCAAATCGTTTATCAGCCAGGTTTAGCATGCACATGTGAAAATGAAAGACTGTGCTATCTGCATAGGTTGTGTGAGCTTAGTTTAGTGTAGCCAACCCTGTTTGTTGTGTATAAATGGCATGCTGGCTGTCGCCCCGATGGGACGTGATCAATCACACATTGCCGGCTTTGCTCTCTAGCAGCTATAGGCAAATCTATTCAAAATATTCTAACATCTCAGTCCCATCTTAACTGCATGCTTTGTTGCTTTGTACTTTCTGTACCTTCGTTTGGTGCCTGTGTAACACCTATAAAAGCCTGATTTTCCACTTTTCCACCTCAACACTCAATTTAACTTATCTTTGAACTCTCGTGGCGCAATAGCTGTGACTTCTTAAGTAACTTCAGCACTAAATAATTTATATATGATTCTTGAATCTAGCTTATTTCCTCCAACCTGGACATAATTTAGGGCATGAGCTGACATGCTCATAGATTTGTTTACTCTGTTGCCAACATATAGGGGTGTTTGACATGTGAACAGAAATCTCTTTCTGTAGATAAACCCCGCTGGCTCTTTTTCATCCTCTATCCTCCTCCTGCAACGATACTCCCATTCCCCCCAATTCTTATTTTAAAGCAGCCTTTAAAACAAGTCCATGCACAGTTTACTCTTCCAATTTCCCAATTTGCCTTAATGAGCCAGTTCAGGCTGTCAGACAGTCAGGGAGAGGAGCTCTGATAACTGTCCGTCAGCAGCTGTCCGACTGGAGATGAGGACTGAGATGAAGGGATAATAGGAAGGAGGGAAGAACAGAGAGAGGTTTAAGGAGGTGGAGAAAGGTTAGGAATAGATTACACTAGCAGTCACCAGAGGTTAAGGCTTAAAAAGAAAAAAAGGATGAAAAAGAGACTGAAAGAGGTTTCTGTTCACATGTCAAACACCTCCAAATATACGCAACAGAGTAAACAAATCCATCAAGGTGCAACAAATCTACATATCACTTTAACATGTGTTAATGATTTAACTAGTGACCGAAACAATGTCATTCTCATACAGCAAAATTTTGTCAAATCAAGAGGAAGACCTTTCACCCATGGCTATTAACAAGTAATCACAAGAGGTGTAATAATGAAGAATGCCCTTCATTTTTGCAGAGGGCAAGGTAGACACCGGTGTCCAGCCCTTGTCCTTAGAGGAAAATACGGAGGGAACTTAAGTGTTTGATGATGCGTTTAATTCACACAGGAATACATTAATATGATAGTCAGTGGAGCGGCAAAGCCCTCAAGTAAGGTTCTCTCATTAGTATGTTTCTCTATTTCTTTTTTTAATTATTCAACAAAAAAATGAGGAGCCGTGTGACAGATGTATTGGCTGTGTCAAGGAGGAATGATTTGAATTTGAATTGTGTATAAAATCGTGCAATTATGAGGCCTCATTTGTGTGTGTGAACAAAATATTTGTCTCTAATGAGTGTTGGCTCTGAAGCAACAGTCAGATGACAGGGTCTGTTTTAATGCAATATTTATTCACTTTTCAAGTGTCTCGTCACGTGTTTTGTGTTTGAGTGTCGTGAATGCTGAATGTTCACAAAGTCTGAGAGAGTGCATTAGTCCGGGCATACGTAGTGACCTGGTAATGCAACACGGTGAGGTGGACCAGACAGTCTACCACACCCGGCAGCTTCTCTGACTTCAAAAGCATACCATGTAGAGTGTGCAATGCACCACACAAGCTTGATGCTTGTACAAGTCACTCTCAGCTCATCTCAGAGAGCTATTATCTCATTTTTTGCCATTTGTCATAAGTGGTTGGCTTTCATCATACTCATAAAGTAAACACCCGATCTGCACACAGTGGTGTATTGTCTTCGGGGGCCCTGCTCAGACAGAACACAGGAGCCAACTGTGTGAAGATAAAGAGTTATTGGTGGCAATGCTGCACTTTATCACGCCACAGAGAGGAGTAAAATATCAACAATGAAGTGGACAAGAAAGTTTTTTTTTCAGCTTTATTTTCTGTGCCTAGTCGAGAAGGTTTCATAAATCAACACATGAAAAAGGCTCGTGTGCGGAAACTGTTTTGCCTGAATATTCATTTCACAAAACAAATGTTTTTTCATATATTTTGAACACTTTATCTACAAACACTGAGCTTTGTAAGCTGTAGGGTACATTGTTTACGGTCTCTAACCTAGTGCACCGATTGAAACACTGGGTTTTTATTTCAAGCTATTTTTACATGATGATTGGCTTTTACTTTTAAGAAGTGGTCTTTCACTGATTCTCATTAATGTTGCATCTTGATTTTCTTTGACACAGTTAACTACTCTGGGTTCCCCTGCTTTCACTTGAGGTTAACACCAACCCCCCGCAAAAGGTTAGGCAGGTAATTCATCGCTTGATTAGGCTCACACTGCAATTAATCATGCTTAAATGAATCCCCTTACAGAGTGATCATTTAGGAATGATGATTAATGAAGGCGTCAAATAATTTGCACAGTGCTATTATTGGGCAGCTGCATTAATGTGTGTCGCCGCTGTCAACAAAGCAGAAACTGCTGAAACAGGGGTGAACGTCTTGTAAGTGGATTCTTTCTCTTGCAGTTTTGTTCTCGTGTTTTTTCATTCCTCTTTGAAAAGCCAGCTGCAGTGCAGCGGAAGCGAGTTCTGGGAACCAGCACATACCAAAATACAGGTGCAAGGTCGAGAGGACGAGCGACGCACCTCGTGGGCATGAGGGACGACGTGTGAGATAGCTGCACGTCAGTGATTGTCGAGTCAATTAATTACCTAACTTGGCAAGAGATCAATCGTTCCAGTAAGGTGATCCCATTTCCAACTGGCAGCATATTGAGATAGTAACCTATGAAGATATTAATCACTAACACAACAGCAGGATAATTCCCACATGTAATTAGTCTATGTTTTAATTCATAGAAAAACTAGCACTTTTCTAAACTTGCTTAATTATGTACTTACACTTAATTATAGACCCCCCCACGACCACATCGTCCCCCTCCCGAGTTTGTTTTCAGTGCCACAGATGGAAAAACATTTATTTTGGGGAAGAAAAGATAAAATGAAAACTCCACCTGGGAAAGGAGAGGCAGGTCTCTGCTGAGTTGAGCTGCGTCTGGTAGGAATTTACTGGATTAGCTCAGTCACAAAATGTGAGATGAACCACATTGTCAATCACCCTCAGGGCAGAGCAGGAGAGGAAGAGCTGTCAATCAAAAGCGGGTCTTCAATCGTCCCATTCACATCGCCTCCTGGAATCAGTCTCTCCCGCTGACTGCTCTTTGACATTTAACGCACTGGGGCCACGAGGATAGAAAGGAGAAAACATCCTCAGATCTTCCCTTTCTGACTTTTTTTCCCCCTTCTTTTTCTCTCTGTCTGTCTGTCTTCTGTCTTTTTGCTTTAGCAGAAGCAGATATGTGTGTTTAAAGTAATGACACTGTTCATTTAGTGTGCAATAGCTGTGAGAGATAACTGTAAAGTGGAGAAAAAGTTGCAGGAATTCTTTCAGTGTGGTGACAATAAACAGTGCCGTGGAACACACAATAAAGGAGAGATATGTTGGACTTGAAGAGCAGAGAAATGTATTATTTTCATTCAGATAAATTAATCATATTCCACGGTGATGTTGAAAACGTACAATAACTGTTTTTAAGGCTTCTGCTTTTCATGTGATGCATTATAAAATTCATACAAAGCTCATCAATAAAATACATTTGCTGAGGCTCAAGCAGTAAAATGCAATCCATTTACCCACAGAGTCCATAAAAGACAAGAAAAAAGCAGCATCTAGAAAGTGCTAATCTGCTCAACTGATAACACCCTCTACATCTGAAAGATGCAGCCCGATGATAAGTCCTGCTGCAGTTTGTTGTCGTTTTTATGTGTTTTCTCTCCCCTTGTTTGTATTCTGGGGCAGTCGCCTGGCTCCGAGTGAGGTATAAAGAGTCATTGCTCTTTTGGCTCCTGCTCTGACACCTCGTGCCCTCAAGTGTGGACTCCTTAGCCGCGATCTGATCAGCATCTTTATAGTTTATCAGCCTTGGGGTTCAATTTTGGCTTGGATGCTTTTACAAATGAACGCAATCACTGGTGAGCCTTCGCATCCTGATTGCATTGAGAGAAGCGGGTGGAGGAAAGTTTAGTGGATTATCGTGCCACTTGAGGATGGAGCACAAACACGGCGAGGCAGCCGCAGAGGGGGCCGCCTGTGCTTCCCTCCCCTGCCTGGGCTATTGGCACTCGCTGCTTGTACTCTGTCTTATTTCACTAAAATAATATAATTGTCTCCCATCTTATTGCTTGTAAAGCCATCTTCTGTCCGCAGGCGATGTGTGTGATCAATGTACTATCTAACAGAATCAATTCTTCCAGGAATACCTTGTGTTTGTGAAATGATCCCAGGCAGCTGCAGCAAAAGACTTGGCTGAAAGTGGGATCTTGTGGTACTAGGATTAGTTTAGCGACTTGGACCCTCCAGTTCACACTGAATAGAATGGCTCTTTGCCCATTTCTCATGTTCCTCACAGTGTCTGTGTGTGTGTGTGTGTGTGTGTGTGTGTTGGTGTGTGTGTGTGTGTGTGTGTGTGTGCATGTGTGCAAAGGAGGCTTCCCAGGGAATTCACATTCATATTGCCAGTTCTGTGCATCATCCCTTGAACATCTTCTAAGCAGTTTACTCCACTTGTAACAGCTTCAGTACTGCGCCTCTTGAGAGGTTTTCAACTGTGCTGGAATATGGTAATAAATGTCATCTTATCTGTTGGGTAACACAAAACAGATTTCTTGAATTTTACCAGAAAAGAGAATTTGATCTTATCACTCGTGGTATTTACAGTGTATGTCTGTGTGACTCCAAGTATTTACTTCATTTATCAGCAGTGACATCGCCGACACTGTTGAATACTGCGGTGTCAAATATCATATGTGTTATCTCGAAAAAGAAAAAGACTGCCCTAATTGTTAAATTTGTGCACTGAATGTGGTTTCAGCAATACAACATTTTCTAATATTTTACGGTTAAAAAAAAACAAAAACACACTTTTACATAAAGAAAAGAGCAGGTGCCAATCAGATCATAATAGAATGAATGGATTAATGCCCCACTGGCAATCCTGATAACCTTATCCAAGTGTGTACCTCTCTCTAATTCTACAACTACACAGTGATATGCCGTAAAATCATTGCAGATGGGTAACTATGTGAAAGGGCCTCTTTGGAAGCCATAGGGAAGGCTTGCTTTTATGGATTGTCACAGGAAACCTCTGTGATGTTACCAGTGTCTCAACCTTTCCACTTAAACCTAATACCTCTGCAGATTCCTCGACATGAAAGTCAGAGCATTTACTGAAATAAAGCCTTACATCTGAGAAAAAGGCCTGGGAAAAGCCCATGATAGACATTTTGAGCACGTTGTTTCTAACGTGTGTAAACTACCGGCTTGGCAAGCCTTTAGCAAAAGTGGTATCTGGGTTAATAAGCATGGACAAATTCCAAGGAAGAACCAGAGCATATTGAGTTACTTCCATATGTGCTGATAAAAAAAAAGGACTGTTCATGCAAACTTAGGTGTGCCTTACCAATTGTCATTCAGTTGTTTAGTCCTGCGGTTTGATTTGATTTAGGGGAAAACAGCATTGCCAAATTGTGTCTTTTGATAACATCGCTGCAATGATTGAGTTATGCGTTATTGCATTTGTGACTTGGGTTCACTTGGTTGCTCTGCAGTATCAGCCTTTAGCTGAGAACAGCTCAACCAGCAAGAGAAGTCAGGTCTAAAATCCTTTCATTTCCTTTGTGAACCTCATGTTGTGTCCTTTATTAGCTGGATAAAGGACCTATGTGCCTTCATGTCTCTGCACCTTAGATTTGGCTAGAGATTTCACCCTCTTTTTTTCTTCTTTTTCTTCCCATTCCTCTCTTCTGTTTACTTTCCTGCAGACTCATCGTCATGTGTCTTGTTTCGTCCTTCTCCCTCTATCTCCTCTCTCTCCGGCCCTAATCTCCCCCCGCGCTAGCAGGCTCTGCATCGCCGGCCTCAGTCCATTCTGTGGGTAGCACAGGAAGTGAAACTGTAACACAGAGTTCACTGGTAATTGGCCACGGTCACGCTAACCAAACAGGAAGGAATCTGCAACTGATTAGAATTCTTCCTCCTGCAATAATACCCCCCACCCACCCAACCCTCCTCTTACCCCCCACCCCCACAAAATTAATTACATTCAGGGGACTATTCCCACTATTGGTTTTCCTGTTTTGAAGCTGCATTATAAAGGGACAAATCCCAAGACAACATGGCCCAACTAGTTTTTCAATTACACAGAGACAGACTAAATCATAAAGAGTTGAAGAAGCACAGTCTGCCATCCATCTATCCATCTCGACATCCAGACAGGGAGTTACTGGCTGCTCTGATCTGTCAGTGAGACAGACTGTTGAATAATCTCTTCCTAACCCAGTCACACGCTCTGACCTCCCTCCCCCTCTCCTGGTCACAAAAAGTTGCCGATGTCTTCCTAAAAACGTTTGACTTTCTGTTTGTAGTATGAATTAAAGATTGGTCATTTAGAATGACATCTATCTGTGATCCTCCTCTCATTTTTGACCTTCTCGTTTAAGTTGATGAGAGATGAAAACTTTCTTTCTTTCTTTCTTTCTTTCTAGACATAAAAAAAGAAAAAAGATTTCTAAATGACAGTAAAAATGTATGAAACAGTGTATGGAAATTAAATGTAATATATATATTTGTTATGTTTTTTTTTTCACTTTTCACTGTAATATATATCAGTAAAGCAGTATACTGTACATTTCAGTAATAAAATAGACACAATTTCAGAAGAATCTTTTTCATCTTTCAAAATTTTTATTCGAAAAATATAGTTGCATTCAAACACATGACTGAATGTGTGAGGAGCCCAAAGCCAACCACTTCACAATCCATTTCTGCAGAAATGTAAAGCCTGCATGAACGCAGCTCAACTCCAGTTGTCTCTGTATTACATTTTATACAAGAGCATTGCTTAATGTGACATACTCATTTTACAAAAGAGGTTAAGCATACGAGAGCAGCTGGATGCCGTGATGCTTGTGAAACGTGGAAATACTCTAGTGTTATGCGCCTTTTAAAATAAAGTGGAAATAAAATGAAGGAGATGCATTTTCATCTCATCTTCACAGAGAGCGACACAGAGCCAGGGCTGCTTCAAAAATAAATGAATGCCTAACAATGTTTTTGATGTCCTATATTTAAATTTGTACGGTTACTTACATTACTCCTACTTCCCTGGTCTTGGAACTAATCCGATTGATATGGAAATGGTGTGCTCTGTTTTTATGACAGAGTTGGGAGAGGCAGAGAGAGTGAATTTGCAGGTTCGCTCCTACTCAGAATGAGCTGAAAACAGATTTTCAGATTGCTGTGGCTTTATGCTATAGGTTTTAGGGGATTACACAAACCACTTAAAGCTCAACAATGAGCCACTCCTTTCAACAGAGAAAAAGAGTTCTTTATGGTTGACACAATCTCCTCACTCAAAAGGTTAGTCAGGAACAAATTAAGTCAATTCCATCAATGCTCCATCAGCACATAGTTATACATAAATATATATATATATATAGATTACACATATAAAGTGATTATTATTATTGTTATTATTGTCTTTATCATTATTTTTTGTTTCTTAAAGTCAAAGTCAAATAATTGAAATTACAAAACTTGGAGTAAACAAAATGATTTATTTGAAACCATAAATGGAGCTAATTAAATATAAGATGTTATCAACTATTATGTTGTACACTTAGATTGTGGTTTATTTCAGAATGTCTCTTTTGAAGTAACATTTAATTAGAGTAGCAATATGATTTACAGATGTCTCACCATGTAATAGTAACTTTTTCTCCCTTCTAAGAAACAAAGTAAAAAAAAAAAAACACAAACGGTAAAATAAAAGCCCTTTCAGCGTAAGAATGGGATACTTCTCGACAATTTGTTTTCTAAAGCTAAGTCGCATAATTCAGACATGTGGTGTGCAGCCACTGTAACGGCACATTCAAACTGGTATCTCCATGCTTCCTGCTCTCTACCCAGGCAAGTCCTTATCTGCCGCAAACTAGCCTTTTTATCTTAAACGCCATTTAAAATCGTCACTTACCAATTCCCTTCTTTAGCTAAACAGCCATTCCAGCGTGTGTTGTCTGTCATTGGGGTTGAAAATTGGGGAATGGGCTGGAAATTGGAACCATCGAGGATGCCGTCCTGGAAAAGGAGGAAATCAAAGTCAAATGAGATCATGCATGCCAAGAGAATGTTTAACCAAAGGGCAAAAAGGAAGCTGGAGATAACAGAGAAGAGAGAACCGCTTAATGTTGTGTTTCTGCAGCCTGTTTGGAGTCGTGCACACTTGTGTGTGTTTGGACGAGAGAGAGGGCTGTCACTTGTCAATACTCAAGGATTTCATACATCTGAAAATATATGTGCAACTGCACCTATAAATACACAAATCTTAATATAGTTGGTCATTTGTAAGGCCTACAACGTGCATGTGTGTGACAATCCGCACGTTTTTCATCCCCACACTGTTAACGTATAGCATTAAATATTTCTACTGTGCAAGCATGTGCAGGTGTGTGTACAGCTGTTGATGTGCAGTGCAAAAGCTCATCCCATAATGCGCTCTCCCAAAAAAAAAAAATTTTTGAAGTGGTGCACCACAAACAATTAATCTTGGGCCTGTGATTTTAGAGAGCTCTGGTGATGCAGATCTCCCGTGACAAGTTCACTTCAGAAGACTGGAATCCTGCCCCACCCAGAGCGCCAATGGTTAGATGATAGACAGGTAGATTCTTTGTTTTAACATGAGAGGACATCGGACCATTTGAAGCGTAAACAGGTATGGGGGGTGGAGGGGGGTCTGTATATGGGTGTGTCTGTGTGTGTGTGTGTGTTTTTTCTAATGTAAATTTTAGGCATTGATGAAACAATCCATCACGCTGATGAAGAAAGATAAGAGACAAGTCAAGTGATACATGTGGAGAATTTTCATTTACATTAGAGATACCAATAAAGCTCAAGTTTAACCCATGACACACCTGTATTATATATTTCTATCAGTCATCTGATGATAACAAAGGAAGCTATTAGACTGGTTCAGTAAAATCAGAGATTATCTGATGTTTGATTAAACTTCTGTTTGTCACGAGAGCTGTGAATCTTTTGTCTGACAGGGGCCTTTCAGCTGACATCTAATCTTTCAGCCTTCTTCCCCGATGGAATCATTGGTCCCTGTGTAAGTTGGCCACAACAGACAAGCAGGAATGGAGCATGTCTGGATTATGTTTATTCAATTTAACTGAGCATTTTTTCCTCCCAGGTATTGTTGCTAGTGTGTGCAAGCGAAAGGAAGCAGAGTGATCATGAGAAAGAGACGGAGAGAGATGACAGGATCGGGGTTTCCAGTTCATGAGCTGGGAGTGCAGTGAGAGGGAAACATGCAGCCAGCCTGCACATGTCCAGGTCAGAGGACACGTTCTTCCAAGGAATGAAGACAGAGGAAGAGAAAGATAGAGATCTTCTTCTCGTGTACTTTCATGTGGCAATGACATGCTTAATAGCAAAAGATTTTAAAACATCTAATGCAACAAAAACTCTCTGAAATCAATAAAAACTCTCAAAGCAGAAGAAATCTTACACATGATGTCATGTGAACAGAATACCTACGGGTGCGTGCCATCTTTTCACTGAAACATTTGGCACTTCTTAATTCTGACTGCCATGAAACACTTCAGAAAGAATATCAACCCAGAAGCGACATCTTCTGCAAGCAAAAACTAGTTCAAAGACATTTTTTTCTAAACCCCCCCCCCCCCCTCACTTTACTGTCCTGGCATATAGTCAATTTCCAATTTGCAATGACTTTTACAAGATTTTTTTTTTTTCTGACTTTGTTGCAGCAGTAAAGCCCCCAGGCCAGGAGGTCAAATAATTATCATGTGCGGGAAATGATAAGCATGTTTTAAAAGTGAAAATTAGCTTTAATTGTGCTGTACTGTTGCAATGTGAGTGTGAACTCACAAAAGCCGAACTTATGACACTTTTGCATTATTTAAACAATTTAGGCAAGTTAATCTGCATTCAGTGTGATTCCTAGTGAAATTTTTTATGTCTGTAATAATCTATGGTTGAGATAATTGGATCTGGATTTTTTTTTTTTTTTTTTGCCAACCTTACTTACTCGGCATGTCAACGATATACACTGTATAATTTTTAGGTGTATTTCAGACCAAGTAAATGTAATGAAAAGGTTAATTTTGTTTTCAGTTTCTAGTCGATCCTTTATTCACATGTGTTGTAACTATTTCCCGTAAGCATATCAGAGTGTGCAACAGAACTCATTACAGATAACTTTAAGGGGATATAATACTGTATCTTGGCTTCGCTGCTGTGCAGAACTTCACTGTCCTTAATACAAATTGTTTCAAAGCTAATGTGCCACATAAAGATAACTTCAGACTTCCATTAGCCCCTGACAGATCGCCAAGTTTCACCCTCACACCCTGCACTCCTTCACTCGTATGTCAGAACCAATCAGAAATCCAGGTCAAAGACAGGAAATAGAAACGAATGTGCAAGGTGTCCTTGGAGTAACCAAAACAACTACGAGTCCAATTTCCTCCTTTGTCACTTTTTGTGGGCTTCCACTCGAATGTGAGCGAGCTGAGCGAAGAACACGTTGCCAGGCCGACTGTAACGTTGGCAGTGCTCCTGCTCGTGTGCAAAAGCTGACATCCAGTTTCCTGAGTGAAGTCATTTCCTTAGTAGACGCTTTGCACAAACACAGGACTAATAACCAAAAGGGGGGTTCAGGGGAACTTGCCTTGAAGAGGGGGGTTGACGGCAAGCATTCACCTTTAAATTTAACTTCATCCTCTCATCACTGAGCACAGATAAAAGATTCAGTAGCCACGGTTAACTTGGAAAATATTATGATAGATGGATTTTATTCATATTTTTCCCCATTATTCATGACAATAACAATACTGTGTTCTCTTGTGTGTTTGGCTGCATCACTGACAAAAGCAAGAGAACTTATTATGGAAACAGCACTATGATGAATGTGTTAAAACAACTCAAACTTAATCTAAACTGCATTACATGTTGTTTTGAATATACCTCCATGATGTGCCCATCTTTAATGTACTATCAAGTGTAGGGAGCAGAATTGCTTTAGTCTTCAAATTCGGAGCAGTGGGGAGAGGGAGAGAGGCTTTAAAACACTGTCTGTGAGAAATGCAAAATTTATGAATACCCCCCTCACATCTCAGCTTGATTTATGTGAAATAATAATACACTATTTAATGCTTAAACATAGCTAGGAGCGATCCCTGGCTATCAAGATGTACAATGGAGTAATGGGGCTGGAAGACAAATCACCTTGTGGACTTGTGATGCTTATTTAAAGGTGCTCAGGCAGATATATTAAACTATATGTAATTGTACACTAACTCTGTGCTGTAGGCAGAGGCGGCAAACACAGGAGGAGGCCAGTCATGATGCAGATGGAGTGGTGTAATCAATTTGACTCAAGCAACCACAGCAGTGAGGAGGGAGAGGCGAAGAGGAGGGAAGACTCTTCAATCTACCATACTGTCATCATGTTTGGGATTACACCTTTATTCATATTCCAACATAGAGATCAATTCAGACTTTTAAAGAAAGTTTTTGGGGTTTTTTTCAAACTTTTTAAAAGAAGTTTGAGACATGTAGGATGTTATTTTGTAAAGTTACAAATGCGTCTCGGCTGATAATAACTAAAGTGGAATTACGATTCAAACAGGTTAAAAGGTTAACTCTGAGTGTCAGCTTTAAGTTTTAGCACAAGCTGTGTCACATTTAACATCTAGGTTCAAACAGAGCCAGTGGTCACACCACCTGTGATTTATGATTCACTGATTGCCTCATTTAATTAAAGTAAATGGCAAACCCAAAGCCATGCCAAATTGTCCTGATCTGATGAATTGGCCCCCGTTTTACCACCAAAACCATGTAGGGTAAATAAACAGGGTAATTACAATGGTAAATGAAGACTCTGTGAGCGAGCCGTGTGGGCTGCGGGTGGCTCACCCAGGATGTGCTGAAGAAGTGAACACCGGGTGTTCCCGTAACTTTCTTTTATCATCTTTCTCCTGTCTCTAAAAATCCAGCCATGCCAACAAAAACATACTCACAGATCCCATAAACACCCACTGGGTGCACATGCTCGCTCACAAATTCAGCGACACACAAACCGCAACTCTCCACCCACCTTCATCCCTGTGCATTCATGTACAATTACAGCTACGGTGATCCACAGGTGTTGAATTCTTCTGGCAAGCCATAAAACATGATATGCATGATTTGTGCAGTCAGCCAGGTCTGTAATTTCATTCTCCTTTTCTTTCATTTTCCCTTCCTGGGCCACACGATCCATTTTCCTGCTTTATGAGAGTGCAGACACCAAGAGAGACTTTCAGGATGATTACATGCCCCGTGCCATGGGGGGGTCTTAGGAGCCAACACAGCAGCCCGAAAGCCGTGTCAAACCTGGGTGAAAACAGCTATTTGAATAAATCTGTGAATATTTGAACTGCTCGAGGTGTGTTTCATTTATTCTAGACATTAACCAAAGTGAAACTATCGACTTCCACACAAGCTCTATCAAGGGCCTCTAATAGATATATTTTTGATCTACTTAAGAATTCAATATAAACACATATTTTACAGGTATGCCGCATGCTGACACAGGTGCAGCACTGATTTAAGATCAGGACACATGCCCTCACAGTCCGTGAGCGTCTGGCATCATAAATCATGTGCACCTCACATGGCTCATGTATTTAAGGTGATATTCTCAAACACAGTCAGGCCTAGTGTCACAGAATGTCTGTTGGCAGAGAGCTGCAACGTCCTCCGGGGGAAGCTAAACAAACTCTGCCTTCTACTTTCACGAGGAAGCCAAGACGTGATGAGGCTGAGAGGTAGTTCCTCTGCTGTGGACTGATTCAAACACACACTCACGCACACACCAACACCATGGATTATATTTCCACACATGCATGCCTAAAGTACAAACACCAATTGAGGAATACTATAAATTGGGTTTGTACATATTAAAACTGAGTCATTATTCTAATCCAGTCCAAGATTCACACAGGTATATTTCTAATATTACTCAGAGATTTACCATGGCTTCCTGTTATGATAAAACCAGTTATAAGCTACATTTAAATAATGGCCTCTCGTGGATTTAGAATTAGGCTATGGTAAAAAAAAAAAAAAAAAGTTTCTATGAGGTTAAATTAATGTGAAAAGCTAAATAGGCCACAGAACGGAATTTAGAATAGTTTGCAAATTTTGGTTTTTTTTGCAAACCTGTCAACCAAAAAAAACTCCTCCAGCATCGACCCATAAGTAAATAATATTCAGCCATAAAGCGTGTCATTAATACCAGTGTGTGACTGACATTTCATACCAGTGACAATAAAGCAAATAATTAAAAACAGAAATCTTGAAAGGTAATAGCTTCTCAAATCCATTAAGTAGTTAAAGGTTATGAGAAAAAGCTGGATTACTGCTCACAGCTAAACTCCTAATTAAATGACACTGCGTAATTTGTTTCTCAATCCTTTTCTCTCCATAAGCGTGGTGCAGGTTAAATGAATGGGCAATGAAACATGCGTGTCATTTACCATCATTCTAAGGAGACAAAAACAATCTTTTTTTTTTTTTTACCCACCCAATTTTTTGTCTGTCTGTAAGCAGCAAAAGCGAGTATGGAAGATTGGATAAGAAGACACACAATTGCTGTCAAATTGTTTGCTTAATTACTTTTTGTCCCTTTTCTTCTAAGCACACTTGCAAAGAGAGATGCTTCCCTCTCCTGGCTGCTCTTAAGAAACTCAAAGACTCCTTGGTCTCTTGTGTCTGCCCTCGCTGCTTCTCCCGTTACTACTGCTTACGACCTCTGGACAAGTCCCTTAAAAGACAGTAACGTGTAGTGTGTGTGTGTGTGTGCGTGTTTGAATGCAGGCATACAAATAAAGGCTGAGTGTCACTTCACTGGGAAGTTTGCGTTTCTTCTGGTGCTTTTGCGGTCACTTGACAACTTTGTCTAAAAAGTTGTGCATCATCTGCTTCAGGGAGCAATCTGATGACCTCGAGGTTAAAACTGTAATATCCCTGGTTTGATTGTGGATGGTGACGATGAATGAAAGAAAATAAACTTTCGTCTTTCACCCAATATGTCCTGTCTCTTCATTCTCAGCTGTCAAAAAAAGGGGGAAAATATTTAATTGTTCCTAAACCGTGCTTTACAGCATGTATGGAGGCTATTATATTGTGTCCCTGTACATTATAAGGTGCTGATAAGATGCACTTCACTGGGTCA
The DNA here is from genome assembly GCF_036924035.1 of Leuresthes tenuis. NCBI lineage: Eukaryota > Metazoa > Chordata > Actinopteri > Atheriniformes > Atherinopsidae > Leuresthes > Leuresthes tenuis. Next base: position 16,518,060 of record NW_027325378.1, read on the forward strand.
GCTGTCCAACTATGATGCATAGAGGTGCCTGAACTTGCTTTGTGGCGCTGTAAAAACAGTACTTTCATACTGAAAAATCTTTTAAGATTTAGCAAGTGTACTGGATTGTCAAATTAGCTGTCGTCCAAACATCAAATATCACAAAACTGCAAGGACAAATCACCCATCACATCTTCTTGAAGCTCAACTCGACCGACCAAAGTGACCGACCAATAGTCAGAAGTTAATAAGTTAATATTTCTAGGAATAAACAAACCAGCCCTTTTGCTTGAAATCATTAAAACAAGTTGTTGATAAATCAGTTGATCAGTTGTCACTCTCAATTCATTGTATTCAGGAAAAGGGATGTCTTTTTTGATAGGAGATATTTTAGGAATTTAAATTCCTCCTCTAACACGGTGTTTACTGAATGTCAATTCCTACTCGACCCTGATGGGACCTGCCTCTCTGATGGCACAGGCATACTAAATGGAGAATGTAAGAGGTCCGACCCACCGTGCACCTCCTGGCCTCAGATGACAGAGAACAGATGAGCTGAATTTCAAACGTCCACAGCCACCAAGAACCAGTGTGTCTGGTCTGTCTCTGGAAGAGAGGATAGAGGAGAAAAAAAACGAAGAGGGGAGCAGGGGTGGGATGGGGAGAGTTCTGGGGAGGGAGGCGGTGAGAGCGTGAGAGGAGGGGGGGGTGAATGTAAGAGCAGCAAGCCTAGCAGATCAAAGAAAATAACATGGGAGAGGATATGAGTGCTTTGAGAAGTAATATAGCCGAGATAGCATCTGTTTTCTGTAGCATGCAGGAGGCTTGAGACAAGCCCAGGAAAAAGACAACGGAGAGTGGCTGCGCTACAGCCGAGGATAAGGCCAAACACAAATGGGTTATTAAGAAGCCCTCGATGTAATATCTGGCTGACATTAAAGTGTCTCTTTTGAAATGATCCGAGGCTGAAGATAGGGAGCTTTTTATGATGCTGACTGTGATAAATACATCATATGAGGGACGGTTTTCAGGGTAGGGTGTTCATATGAGTTGATTTCTATTTGTTCAAGAGATTAAAGAAAGAAAAAACAAATGATACTTAGACACTGCTGGACAGCTTACAAAACCCCAAGAAGAACTTTTTTTTGGTAACAAAAAGTTCACAGGCTAACACTACAAAAGTCTGCTAAAGGTTAACAGGCCCATTTTAACACCAGCTTTTAGTTATGTGTTGTTTTTTATTGGAAAGTTCTAAAATACGACTCATGACGCAACGTTTTAGTAAACATTTTTAAACGCTTGAAGGAAATCAAAAGATACATGACAGCCTTGAGAAAAGACGGGTACCGCGTTGTCATTAAATCTGAGACACGAGCTTTGTTCCGAACTCTGACACAGCTGACCATTTGCGAGGTTAAAACGTCTCAGAGGTCGCACTCCCAAATGTCCCTCCTAAACTGCAAGAAGCCAGAACTGGATTCAGATTTCACTGGTTCAAAAGTCATTTCATTCCATTAATTTTTTTTCCCTCTTCTCGGTTTTCTTCCTCCCCGTCTCTCTCAAGCCCTCTCTCTCTCTCTCTCTCTCTGTCTGCTTTATTTATTGCAGGTCCAGTAGTGTGGTACAAAGCCATTACCCGCACATATGTAGCTTTTTGAATAATCAATAAATAATTATTTTATTATTTAATAAAATCGTATGGGAAAAGGAAATGGGTTTTATTACATAAATCTATCACATATGATGAATAGGTGCACTTGTGAAGTTGGACGGGGAGAGAAGGAAAAGTGGTCGGACAGGCCTGTGCCTCTACTATGCATTGCTGAGCACTTTCTCCATGCCAGGTTGTAAATATGGCACTTTTGTCTCTTTGGGACTGTCAATTGGAGTGCATGGGGGGAAGGGGACTGTAAATTCAGAGAGATTAATTAGCCTCTTACATTTGCCATTCTGCCCTGCATCTCTTTCTGTATACGGTGACCCCTATGAGCAGAGAGGTGAGAGACCTGGCCACAGTCGAGAGTCTCGACGGCTCATTCCAAATGAGTTATTAACAGAATTTTTTGAATAGATGGAAAAATTGTAGCCTGGCCATTTAGTGTCATAAAGGCTGGGTTGGCGAGGCGGCAGGGGCCTCCCAGGGACAGGAGGCAATACCATTACAATCAAATCTGAGATGGAAGAGGGATTGAGCTGTCCATTCTGAATTTTTATATTGTTGGAGGGCTGGGGAGGAAATAATGCCATCCTGGAGTGTATTAACCTCTGGCTGGGGAGAGAGGACAGGGAGAGTGTGAGGGTGTGCAAGAAAGAAGGCAGACCGAGGGAGGGATCTGAGATTGGACAGTGGAGAGAAAGGAGGAGGGAAATGAAGGGGCAAGACTGGGTTTCATGCCGTTTGCTGGGGAAGCCAAAGAGGGAGAGGCAGGGATATGAGATGGCCAAGAGACAGAGCCGGAACAGAGAATGTTGAGAGAGAAATAATGCAATATGGGGAGGGAAAGAGTGAAAGCAGTGTAATGGGACAGAAAGCTCATATGATTGTGAAAGCACAGCAGAGGGGAGCTGATGGGAAAAGATATAAGACTTAAGGTGGAGGAAGAAGGAAGTCTGCAAGGAATGTGGGAATGAAAGAAAAAGAGGAGAAATGCCAGCCAAGGTGGAGGCTACATAGAAATACTTTTTTTGTGGAAAACAATATCAGGACAATACCTACAAAATTATGAAAGTAAAATGCCATATATGGCAATACCCTAACCTGCAAATGCTCAGGTTTGAGTTTGAATCGAGAAATATTAGGAGCAAAACTACAACTAAAATAGTACTTAATGTATCTATTGTTAATGTGCAGAATGACACAAATACTTCAATACATAATGATTACTTAAGAACTGACATGTAGGCATTTTTAAGTTGTAGCTATTTTACATAATGGATATAGGCTATATTTTGTTGATTTGATCAGTAACAACACATTGTAAAAGTTTGCTGATAACCTTATTGACATATTAATCTGCCCAGATGGAAAACCCTTAGAACTATTTGGATAAAACTGACATGTGCAAAAGAAAGCTTTGCAGGGTGAAAAGACGTATAAAAGGCAAATGTCTCCTAAAATAAGGAGTCAAAGAGAATTAAAGATGCCCAGTCCAGCAGACTTTGAATGTTTACATTTTTGACTTGAGAAACAGGAACCTCGAGTCGAATGCTCTTGGCTGACTCATGATAGTGGGAAGAGGGCAACTTACTCCTCATAATATAGAAAGGCAACCTCTGAAAACTGCACAGGAGTAGTAACAAATGATGTGCAATAATAGGGAGGAGTAAAGCAACATGATATGGACATAATTAAATATCCACAAACTGCTTAGGTTACATTCCCGAACTTGATGTTGCCTCCAGGGTCCGGTTTAAACGAATAAACGACTGTCCATGAAAGTAGCTCTAGAAATATTTGAATATGACATTGTTTGCATTTGAATGCAGGCAACGGTTATGAAAGCGGTTTTACCGGACACACTTGTATTTTGCCTTTTTATGTAGACGGTCACAGCAAACGTCAGCTCCAGATGGACTCTTCTATACAGGTGAGTTCAACGTGCAGCCTGCCTGTTATTTCTCGAAACAAAAACATTTATATATTTTATCTATTAATTGCTACTGCTCCTGTCTTCGACCAACATGAACAAATCTATAGTTACGTAATAAAGACCGAGTATTTCTCGACTGAATTATGTGCAAGGATTCACCTGCTTCAGCGCCTGTCTACGTCGACCAATAGCATCACAGTTCAGAGGTCGGAGCGGGGCGGAAGTTGTTGGCTCCTATGCCACTGCAGCAAATGCTTGTAGCCTTTAGCAGGCTAACAGGCTTCTCATCACGTTTTGGCTGTTTGTCACTGAAAAGCAAAGACATGGAAAGGTGTGGGTCGTACGAAAGATGAAAATGGAACGTCCAAGGAAATGATTTTCACGGGTATTGCCTCTGAAAAGGAGGATAAGCACACGTAAAGAAACCCGGAAGTGTTGTTGAAGGTAACAAGCTCGCTATTGTAGCTTACTTGATTGGCTAGGAGCGGCATATCTCGTTAATAGCAATTACAGTGATAAGATGACATTGAATATTGCGATTGCTGCCGATCTTCAAACTATTCCACTTAGTCAAATAACAGCCTTTACTTTGGTCTGTAAAAACCAGCTACTTCGTAGCCTTGCTAGCGTTACTGTGAACCACACTGTACTTTATTAAGCACATGTAACAACAGTTACTTACTATTTCAGTTTAGTCATATTAGAGCTGCAAAACTGCAGCTGAATCAGTGTTTAAAATGACACAGTACGGTGGTTTGATATAGTTTGATAAAAAAAACAAAAAACAAAGCCCCATTAAATTGTAATGAATTCTTTAATCGGAGGCAGTGTCATAACACTTGTTGAACGTATCCCCGATATAAAATGAGCACCGCAAAGTAAATTCTGACTCAAAAGAAAGGTTCTGCCTCTATATAAGAATTAAGAACCTAAACATATTTCTAACCTGGGACTCAGCACATCTGTCTGTACGTGCATTGGATGTTTTCATAGAGAGATTTGTTTAAAAAAAATAAATAAAAGAAACTCATCTGCAAACGCTTGAATGTTGATTTGGTTGCATTGATATTAGAATGAACTGACAGTGTGGTGTTCGTTTTGTAAAAACATAACATGAAACAGATGCAGGAAGAAAGAAGATGTTTTATTGCACTAAAAACAAAAGCTCTAAAGAAGTGATTTTTCAGAAGTGCTGGTGGCAGCTTAGGTCACAATAGTGAGGTGTTTCTTTGTTTTTTTTGGTGTGCTTTTGCACTGGTGCACATTTAAATGATCCTCCGCTGTGGCAACAGTTGTAAGGCTGTGGCCTCAGCAGATTTTGTGATCAACATTTCTGCATACTAAATGCTTTTGTACAACTGACAATGTTTTCTTTCTGCGACCAAATCTGTATTTTCTGTTCGCTACCTGATGCTAGTTTTGCAAGTATGTGTAATGCAGGGTGTATCAATCAAACCATTACCTTTCTTTACGTTCCATGCAGCTTCCAGCAGCCACAGACACAATGAGTGCCAAATACGGCGTGGTGGGCTACAACAGTTCACGGAAGCACATTTCCATCTCCATCCCCTCGTCCACGGAGGTCATGTCACCTCACATAAAGTCTGTGGAGGAGCTGAGGGTTCTGGGAATCAACCTTAGCAACTTTAGTGCCCCCACACAGTTCTTCATCTGTGTGGCTGGAGTCTTCCTCTTTTACCTTATCTATGGATACTTACAGGTATTGCAGAGAGAAAAAAAAGAACAACACATAAAGACAGTTTAACATTATTGCTGTTCATTCGTTCTTCTTTTGGGGGCAGGTGTAAATGTACTCTTGTCTGATAAATTCAACAAAGACATTCATGGCACAATTACAGTTGAACTGCTTGTAAGAAGAGGGTTTTTCACACATGCTTTGTCTTTCTGTACTTGCCTGTTCTCGTAGGAGTTGATATTTTCCGTGGAAGGATTCAAGCCTTTCGGTTGGTACCTCACTCTGGTCCAGTTTGGCTTCTACTCCATGTTTGGACTAGTAGAGCTTCAGCTCACACAAGACAAACGCAGAAGGTACGGATATATATATTTGATGCCGTGCTCCCAAATGGCAGCTCTTCCTCTCTTCTGACCTGTAGAATACACTTTGCAGCTGATGCTTTGTATTTGTATTGGTTTCTTATCTGTTTGACTTTTCTGTTCTCCTCCAGGATACCGGGGAAGACCTATATGATTATAGCATTTCTAACAGTGGGCACTATGGGCCTGTCCAATACCTCTTTGGGCTACTTGAACTACCCTACGCAGGTCATCTTCAAGTGTTGTAAACTCATTCCAGTCATGATTGGAGGAATTTTTATACAAGGTAAGCTGTCAACCTGCATGTTTACTTTGGCTGTGTTACTGTTCGTTGAGTTAGTCTCAACTTTGTTGGTTAAGATCACATTACATCTTATTTACAGTGTTGTAAATCATTTGATTATGTATTACCAAGAAAATGGGAAATAGGAGCAGTGATTTAATGACATCTGTGCTTCAATAATGTTGAGGTCTGGACTCTGTTGACGTGTTGTGTACCTCAGCCTCGTCGTCTTGTTTTTTCCCCTTAAGAATGCCTTCTTGACAGTCACCCTTCCATCGAGACCATTTCTGATGCAGCTTCTGTAACCAGTAAACGGATCAACTGACAGTCCAGACGCGTCTCTCAGATCCTCCGTCAGATCTTTGTCTGACATCACTTTCAGATACTGTTCATCTGCCGTAGATTATTTTTAGCCCTGCCACTTCTTTTTTTTTTTCTTTCTTTCTGTTCCCCTCTTGTCTACTTTTCTCAGATTTTTAAGTACACTGTACACCCTGCTGAGAAATGTCAAATTTTCAGCAAATGGCTGTTTGTAATCAAACTATCTTTGGCATATTTTGTAGATGTAACTAAAGAAGCCAGAACAAGTTTTGTGTCTTTGCAACACGCTGCAAGTAACAAAATGCTTAAAGATGCAGTTCATTTCTTTACTTTATTATTAGTTTTTTGTTTTGTGTAGACACAGCACTGGTTCACCCCTTCCACTTTGGTGCCCTGTTGATGCTGGAATCATGGGTCAGGAAAACACATTCCTCTTAAAATGGTCAGGGAGTACGACTGTCCTGAAAAAGCAGTCCACATCCGATTAACTTTAAGATTACACGAATGTCTGGCACCTTGAAAACAAAATGTGAAGAAATAACAGTTGCCTCAACACTCACACTCACACTGTATTGTAGTTTTTTGGATTACATTAACTCAAACCTGGAACATCAGTTGAGGGCAGATTAAGTCCATATTGTAAAAATCCATTTGTTCTGATGTGATTTTAGCCCAAATCTGTTTGGGCTTTGGATGGAATCAGGAAAAGCATTTTTTTTTCCTTTCATTCTTTGCTCCTGTATTGTAAACATAAAAGCTTCTTTTTTTTAATTTTTTTATCGGAAGATAATGTTTTGCATCATTAATGAAAGAAAAACACTTTTTCTTCTTTCAACTTGAAACAGTTTATCCAAATCCAGTCCACACAGGGAGACTTAGAAGAAGCACATTTCAGTCATCACAGGATTCCTTTGAAGGATCTTTTAACTTTCAGTACAGTCTCTCTTTCTTTTCGGTCATCAAGCACGGTCGGCGGTACTCGCACTTTCTCCATGCTCGTGGTTCTCTCCGTCCTTTCATCCTCAAACTGGCCGTCTCAAGGTTCTGTGTCCTGAACGTCAAATGGTTTTTTTTTTCCTTTTCTCTCTCTGTGGATGAGCAGATTGGAGGGACCGTGGTCCCTCAAGGGGTAGAGTGGAAAACATTTGTTCGCTTAGAATGCAAAGAGGAAAGAAAGTGTGAGAGAAGGGTGGATGAATGATGGGAGGGGCTGTTGGGGTTGCATCTGATGTGAGGCCCTTCAAAGGCGATACGGGGGAATCAAAGCCGACCACAGCCAACCTGATGCTACGTCGCCTTGTCAACCTTAAGGCATCCATCCATCAGTCTGTTTTCATCTTGTTGTTTTTCTCCCCCACTTTTCCCTTTTCACACATTCTTTTTTGTATGTGCATTGTTTCACGCATGTCCTCAGAAACTTTGAATTGTGGAGAATGCTTGCTGCAGAAACTTTTAGTAGTTTCATTTCTACCTTTCAGTCCAATTTCAACTTCCTCTCGTCATCAAAGTGGGTCATCTTTTAAAGTTTTCTTTCGAAAAAGCTATGTATGTCGTGCTGTAAAGGGTTTTAAGCTGCTTTGCTTCTGTGTTTGTGTTCAAGGTAAACGGTATAATTTGGCTGATGTGTCTGCCGCCCTCTGCATGAGTCTGGGACTCATCTGGTTTTCTCTAGCTGACAGCAAAGTGGCCCCCAACTTCAACATCACAGGTGATTCCTTCAGGATCCAACTGCAAACCTCAGTGGTTTTTTACAGGAACTCTTTTATACTGTTGCTGAACTCCAGCAAGGGCAAAGATCTCAGAGTGGTGTTGCCTTAAAATTGGATGGAAAGCTCTATCTAAAAAAAGATGGACGTGGGTATTGTGACAATCCATATTGATCTGTGGGCTCTCGTTTATACGCCTTGAGTTCTGAAGCTTGATCTTCATAGTTCTTGTGCCTTTGAAACTGGTTGTTTTGGGCGAGTAGTAGATCTAACTGAGAGGTGTGGAAGCCTCACACATCCATTGGACATTTAAGGCACGAGGCAGTATCATAAGGTGGCTTCAGCCTACAGCATATCCAGCTATATTGTCTGTCTCTGTCTAAATGAGGCCAAAATGAACTGTTGTACGAAAGAATAACTGAAACTGGGGTGAAAGGAGAGTTGTTCTGTAATATATCCTTTATACACACATATATATATAAATATATATAACTCCTGCAACAATGAGCACGTCCTCCTGCGTGTCATTTGACCCAGAACTGAATAGTGACTGCGCCATTTGCCTCTGATGGTAATAGTTAAATATTAGTAGGTGCTACCAGGTTGTTTTTCTAGCATACTAATGCGCTAATTTCTTTTTGTAACTACAGGAGACGCCCCCTACTGGATATTAGAAAGAATGCAGCTTTAAGACGCTTCTGCATTGGCGTAATTTCTCAGCTCTATAGGCCACGTTCGTCTTTCATATGCAGTGAAAAATGTGTTCATTCTTATGGTGAATTGGACATTTTATGATGCTCAAAAACAGTGAACAGAAAAACAAAACCCCATCTGATCTTTGAATATCCGCAGGATAACTGAAGTGTCCGTGTGTAGCTGACGACACTTATTGCACGTCTTCCTCTTTTATTAGTGTTCAAACATCTACTCCCTCTCCTTCAGCTCACAACTTCGCTGTGTTTGTGCGGCATACAGGTGTTCTCCTCATCTCGCTGGCGCTGTGTGCAGATGCTGCAATTGGAAACGTGCAGGAGAAAGCCATGAAACTCCACAATGGCTCCAACTCTGAAATGGTACGCTGTTAATCTGGTGCATACAGGGACTTTTTGAAGTATAGAGGTTTAGATCTGTAGGCACATTGGAAGTCAGTGAAACAAGTCAGAGTTTATGTATGTAGCCGTTTTTTTTCAACAAATGGCACAAACTGACTCACATTGTGACAATAAAAGGAGTTAGATCAGCTTGTGTAGCCCTGCTTAGGCATTTGTGCTCCATGTTTTGACAGTAGCGAGTGAGTTATCGGAATTAAACACAAGTCTGATTTTGTGATGGTGCTGCACAGGTGCTGTACTCGTACTCCATTGGTTTTTTCTACATACTGACAGGCCTGCTCTGCGTGGGAGGGCTGGGCCCAGCGGTGGCATTCTGCTCAGAGGTGAATATACTTTTCGATGACATGAGTGCATGAGTATGTATATTGTGTGTATTGTCAATTGTTCTTGAGCTAATGTATTAATATTTGCGATAATAAATGCGCCTTTTCATCCTCTCCCATTAAACGTGTCTTGCTGCGTTTTTTTTAATATTCTCTTACTGGCTTACAGAAAACTGGTTGATTAATTTTCACATCTACTGCCTTGCAGCATCCTGTGAAGACATACGGTTATGCCTTCTTCTTCTCTCTTACGGGTTATTTTGGAATCTCCTTCGTTCTAGCCTTAATCAAGCTCTTCGGTGCCCTTGTTGCAGTGACAGGTCAGAGACACAAGAACAGATTTTTTCTGTCCCTTCGGAATGTTTTTCTTTGGATAGCGTTGCTACTGTATAATCTTCACATTTGTTCAAATATATTTTAAAATGTAATGTGATTACATTTGTAACTTAATTATATGGAAAATCCTTCTCAGCATATATGTCCCGATTCTTATTTGCATTATTGTGTGGAACGTGTTGACTCTTTGCAGTGACCACCGGGAGAAAGGCCATGACTATCGTACTTTCCTTCATGTTCTTCGCGAAACCTTTCACTTTTCAGTAAGTATCGTCACCTTTTGACTCTCTGCACTTCTCTTCTTGTTTAAACTAGGTCCAGAGCCTGACCACCGACCTCTCCTTTGACTAATGAAACTTGATTCTGCTTCTGTGGCTTTCATCTCCTCAGTCCACTCTCAGACTCTCACTGTTCTGCTGCTCTTTTCTCCCCCGTCCCTCACTCTTTTTTCTCCCACTGACTTGCCCTCTAACTCTGTTGTGCTGTCAGAAGGGACTCGTTTTCAGTGTACCTCTCCAGCTCTGTTTCTCCGTTGTGACATTTGACATGCATGCATGTATATCTTCATACAGTGAACTTTTGTGCTTCATGGCCAGATTCACCCCCCCTCCAGCTGTTGTGTGCCCTATGCCTTCACTACACTCACAGTCCCTTCTAATGGCTAGTGCTGAAATGAACCAAAAGACTCTTTTATTGGTGTGAGTTGTGGATTTAACTAAACCTAATTTTGTTCTAACTTCATCAATTACAGCGTTGAAAATATATGCAAATAGGATGGGACGACCTATTTGCAAATATTTGATCATGCAGCAGCGTTAACCGCTTTCACTGTTCAGCACACAAATGAAACTAAATGAACTTCAGTTGAACCGTCAAAAGGAAAGAATAAATACATCCTTTTTAAAGGTGCCCTGTGGAACTTTCTTGTACACAAAGTTTCACTGACTGTTGCTCATTAACTCGCACTGTGTGTATCCTTGGGGTCTAATGCACTACTTTTCATCCTTTGTCTTTTTTGTTTTATGTCCATCTTTGCTTGAAGTTTTCTCTTTCACTTACTTTGCAAGGACATTGCTCCATTTCTTGCAACTTTGCCAGGATTCAAGTGCAGCTCAGCCCCACTTCCAAAAGAAGTTGGAACCCTGTGCAAAATTTATATTTAAACACGAGCCAATATTCAGAATGAAAAAGAAAACGTGAATATTAAAGATGAGACATTTTACTGTTTTTATTCAAATATTGGCTTATCTTCAGTTTGATGCCAGCATTTTGTTGGGTAAAACTGGGAAAACTAAGTGGTACTAAAAGGAAACAGCTGGGGGAATATGTTGCAACTAATTGGGTGAATTGACGACAGGTCAGTAGCATCATTGGGTGTAAAAAGAGCACCATAGAGAGGCAGAGTCTCACAAGTAAAGAAGAGAATCTGGAGACATCTCTGTTTACAAAGGACAAAAGTCAATATTTGCTGCCTGCTTTCTTTGGGGCTACAGGCATTAAAAACTATGATGATTCTGTCTGGGAAATGACTGCATGGGCTCAGGAAGAAGACATAGTCTGTGAACTCTGTTCCCCAGGCATGGAATACTACAGTATACTCAGCAGTGAGGGACCATCTAATTTGGTATCGGCGCTCAGATGAAAAGCCTGCATGTCCATGGGAGCACACTGGTGCTTTCGGAACAGGCAACTTTTACATTTGGAAAGGCATCGTTTATGTTGAAAGGTACATACAAGTTTTAGAGCAACGTGTGCTCCCACCAGACAGTGTCTTTCTCAGGAATGGCCTTACATATTTCAGCCAGACAATGCCAAACGGCATTGCAATGCAATGATTGCAAATTTCATAAACCAATATTTTACACAGAATCCAAACTCTTTTGGAATTGGGGATGAAGGAACACGCTAGGTCACGCACACAAAAAAGTGACCCATTCACAAAATCTTCACGGGGCATCTCCAAGCAGGAAATCTAATTGAAAACTACTTAACATTAGCATCCTGTTTAAGCTTGCTTTCCTTAATGCTGAGTCTACATTCTCTCATTAACAGTGTTGAGCTTCTTTCCTTGGATGATCTAACCTTTCCGTCTTGCCTTTATCAGATACATCTGGGGCGGCCTCCTGGTGCTCTTCGGCATCTTTTTGAATGTTTACAGTAAAAACAAAGATAAAATGAAGCTCCCCTCAATCAAGGACCTCAGGAGCTTGCTGCTGACGGGAAAGAAAGTCCGATATCTCTCGCAAAATGTATAGGAGGCACCGCAAGTATGACGGAAGTACTACATGAAAGACTGCTTCAGTTTGCCGCTTCTGGGGTAACGTCGGCCTACATTTTACAGGGGATATGCTGAAGCACGTGCCTGAGCTACGGGGCTGCATCACCTCCAATATTGAGCCAAGGATGGGTATACAGGGTTTGAGCTCCAATCAGCCTTACAAACGGCTGACATGATTAAACCGTGGGTCAGGGAGCTGTTGGATCTCGTCTGTATCTACCACTACAACACTGGTTAACTTAAAGTGCTCTATCAGCAGCGAACTGAAGGAAGTGTAAAAATGTTTTTTAAAGGGATCAGCGCCTTGTGGGACCTTTAAAAGCAATGCTTTAGAGCCCCACAGTAACATTCCGAACTTGGAGTGCAACACTGAGGACATATAAGAGTCTCTGAAGGGAAGCCAGCTCCTTAGCTAACCAAATTGCACACTTTTGCACTGGAATCGACTCTGAAACACTTAAACCCTTGAGTGGTTGGAAGAAGAATTAAATGTTGGAAGGAAAGAGTACAGAGAGATGTGTTAATGTGTGTCATGTCTAAAATGATTGACGCCCACCCTAAAAGGAATAAATACATTTTGATAAGAAGAATATTTGCCCCCGCATGTGCCAGAAAGATGGAACTAAATGGTGTTTTTACATAATCATTGTCTTTAAGTGGCTTTCATAGTTTATTCATAATTCATATCTGACTAATTAATGGGAAAAAATGTGGTATGTGTGGTCATGTGATGAGATTTCTGGAAGAAAAAAAGGGTCGTTTGTTCCCCTGTACATCAACAGTGTCAACTGCCATAACTTGCTAAGCATATTGTGGGTGAAAGGGTACAGCTCTTTTTACAATAAAGTATGTATTTAGTAATTACAGTGGTTTGTGTTTGAGTGAGTATAGTTTTTCAGCCAACCCTTACTCTCTCCCCTTACTCCGCTTGAGAGAAGAGTTGAATTGTTGCCAAAATCTATGTGTGTATGTGTTTATCCATCCAGTTGCCTTAGGCATGTTTGATTAGGAGTCCTGAAAAAAGACTGCTGTTGGACAAGAAAATAAACAGCAGTCTTCAGTGTTCGGAAGCCGTCCCATTCATTCGGAGCCCTAATTTTTTGGATGTGTCAGTCACAGAACTGCCAGTTTGCAGTCTTTAAATGCTGACGCAGTGGAGCTCGTACTTGGTACTTTCTTTGTTTAGCCAGTCAAAGATCGGATCACCAAGTCATATTTATCAAGTGGTTAAATTCCGTTCTTCAGTGGCATCTGTTTCTATCAGCGATGCATTTACAGTAATGTATTACAGTAGGTCATTTGGATGCCGTCTTTCATCCATACATCACCCCCAATGAAAACCCAGCTTCTGCTTTAAATATCACTCTGCGTCTGCTTTCAATCCAGATGGATAATCTATTGGCGAGATTGTCATTGCCTTAGAGATAGAGTTCTTCTTCTGCTCTGCACCAGATATGATCGGAATAGTGGTGGATGATTTGACAGACTTTGCATAGTTCAAGAGTAGGTTTCAACTACTGACGCACCAATCAGTAGTATAAATGCTTTAATGTTTACAGAATGCCTTAGACACTTTTAACCTCGGACCTGAAAGAATTCTCACTTTACCTTGGACTGAGCACTGATGATGCAATTTACCTCTTACTAGTGGCATCCAGGTAAGAAAAGAAATCTATTAGAGATCTGGGTTTTATTAAATCAAGAAAGATGACTACAGAAAATCTGATGGAGACCATTTTTTAAATAATTTTGAAATAAGAATATGCTAGAGAGGTCTTTTGTCCTTGATTTTCATTTTCTATGATCCGTGTGTGTCACTGCCACGCTGTGAAATGGTAGACACTTGCCAGCACAGCTGGAGACAGGCTGAGAATGTCTCTCTCTATGATCCTAATAGAGGCCTAGATATTACACTCTCACTTCCAGCCAGGAAACCTAACGCTAGCCCAATTAGTAATTTGGTATTTCATAAAATTTGGCAGCTTGTGTGTGATGACAAAGTGACAGAGATCCTCTCTCCTTCAGGGAACCTTTGGCACTGCAGCACACACATACACACAAAAGACTTTCGTATTTCTTCCACAGCTAAATGACAAGAGCTGCACAGATTGGGAGGATGTAACTCAATTTGAAACAGAGAACAACTTTGGATCCCTTCGTGCGTAGCTGCAGAGTTGGGTTTCATACAGGCACAAAATGAAAAAAAAGATTTTGTTCGAGATGCCTTTTAACTACCATTTTTTTTTATGATTGATGAACAACAAAACAGTCCATTAGAGGTTGAGGGTCATACCGAGGTACCAAAAACATTAGTTTGCCATTACACACATTTGATGTGCACCGTACAATACTGCTTTATCGCTATGGGAACGGCTGTTCTCTTCCAGCTCCCTGAAAGGTCATTATGGGATGGGAAAGCCCAGTTGACCCGAGGCAAAGTACATCATTTGTCTTTTAGCACCAGGAGAACACACCTAACAAAGCAGGCTGACCCCTGTTAGAACACAGAGAATTTCAGCCATTTTTCAAAGCCACACAGGAATTTTCTATCCAATGAAGTTGGTTTTCTTTTTTTCTTCCATTGTTAAAGACAAAGATTTTTCTCTGCTCTCTAATCTTTTGGTCTTCAGCAAGGCTGTAACATTAAGAGTGTTTGAGCCTGTAAATTGTGTGACTATTTTAAAAATTGCATGAATTCACAACTGATTTATGCTTAAATAAATTCAGATAGGCCTTTCCCAGAGGGTGCACTATTTCATCTTTACTCTCCTTTTACCTCTTCCTTTGTCTTTCTTCACCCTTTCTCCCTCCTCATCCTTCAACCCCCTCTTCCTAACACACACACCTAGAGACATAACCTAGGCCATCCAACCTCTGGTCTCAAATGGCTGCGGCCCAACCTAATAAATAATAAGAGGTGTCCTGAGCTCATCATTCCAGCAAATAGGCTGCTATATAATATTCAGTCTGCTTCAGATAGGTTGCCATATAATATGTGTTCAGACCTTGGACGGCCACAGCGGGGAGGGCTGGCATCCCATTCATTATGGGTGCAATCAGTTCGGTTAGGGCAGGAAGGTGGCAAGGTGAGGGATGTGCAGTCACTCTCATAGAGATGAGTACGGACATGCTGGCTCTCTTTATCAAACATACACATACCCTGAAATCTTTGGTAAAATGGGAGATGAAAACAAATACAGACATTGTGCTCTGTATACCTTTTTGACCCAAAGATATGTAGAATTTTAAACCTTAATCTCATTGTTGAACCAGACAAACTGATTGAGATAAGTAATTGGAATTCACTACATATATTTTCCTAAAGGTTTTAACATTTTAACTTTTAACTGCTGATGACCTCTTTGAAATGCTGAGTTTCTGCCAGTTTCTGAGAAAGTTTTAAAAACTCAACATCAGTTAGTTTAACTGTGCTGTGTGCTGTTCTTACACTGTGCATCTTTGTGGGAACTTCCCATTATAATCAATATTTGTGCTAATCTCTGCCAGCAGGCTGCTTGTTATAGCTTCATATTTGTTATTAGACTTAACAAACAAACTTGTTTCTCAGACCATTCCCCTGTTGTAAATACTTAGATGAGCTGAATTTCATTTAAGATATTTTTGTCCTCTCTTCTCGTGTTATGGTCCATTTCCTTTTTCAGCACACTCTCACCAGAAATCATGACATAGGAATGCTTGTTCACATGTCCAATGTTGAGTAATTTCACATCCCGGCTTAAAATTAGTGACATAACAACATTTTGATTGCACCATGTGATTGAGTATTAAACTGTGTAGTTCCTGACGATGTAGTTTTTCGAACATCAGCCATGTGTTTTAACATGAAACCATGTACACTGATTCTAACCTTTACCCTAAACGTTTAACTCCAAGCCCTAACCAATAACGAGTGGGAGCAATGTAAGTACAGCAGAAGCCGTAGCGTGATGGGAGCTGTATCGCAATGCAGAACTGAGGAAGAAAAATATATCTATTGTACAATTTTTTGGGGGGAAATTGCTACAAATTTTTCCATTGACCAACGTTCATATTTTACAATGTCATTAGATCGAGTTGCCTTTCTTTATTCATCTATCTGTCCTTTTACCTGTCATCTCCTACCCTCCCTCCCTCTGCACAGCTGCCTCTACACCTTTTCCTCTTCCTACCTCATTACACTCCACCCACCCGTACTTCAGCCTCTGTGAGAAGCTCTCCTCGTATAATATGATGGCCATCTGCTAGGCTGAGCCACGCTTCCCAAAAGCCCCGGGGCTAGATGTTTATCTGCCGTCCCCCGCTTTCCAACTCCTTTAAGGATGCAAAACATATCAGCAATCATTGCAGCCACAATTAGCACACAGGTGCCGCTGAGCTGTAAAGTGATCAGGAGAAATGGGAGGAAACATAATTGAAGTGGATTAGAGCGGAAAAGTGGGAGGGAAGAATGAAATAAAAATTCTGCTGGTTTGGACAGCAGCCCTTTTCTATACTGCTGTTTGAAATTCACTGTGCTGTGATTAAAATTGGAGCAGATCGGTGGTGGAAGTCCTGGCAAAGAGTTTTGGTTTTTAACAGCTGTCCAGTATGTGATCCTGTCAGGCTGAAATATGGAGTTGGAGAGTGCAAGTGTCCTTTGTATAACCAAGATCAGGGCTTGTTATGCATGAACTCTATCTATTTTTCAGCGTCACCTGAGGAGCTTGTGCAGCTGTGTGCCTGTGTGGTCTCTGTGTGTGTGTGTGTTACTGTGGAGTCTAATACATGGCAAACGAAGGCCTCTCGTCACCACCTACTGACAACATGGCAGCAAACATTTGGGCATACACATGCAAACAAATACTGTACTGTACAGACACGCACACCTTCACACACGCATCATTTCAGTTGCTGGAGCTGGGCTGAAATATTCCACAGCAGTCACTCATGAAGAGAAATTCTTAATAATAAATATCCAGCCAATAATGAATGTGCTGCTGGCTGCAGTTGTCTTGAGGGCATAATATCTAATTTCCTCCCAATGTTTCATATCCCTACTCCTGCATGTCGACACAGTCCATCATTACACCCCAATGCAGGTTCCTATCACTTTTATTTATTTTTCAAATCAATATATAAATCAAAGCCTGGACAGATGAGATCCAATAAATTACAGAGTGCCGGACAAATGCAGAATGTTAACTGTGAACCAGGAGAGGAGATTCCTGTGGGTGCCTGGTCTACGCGCTGAAGCAAAATCTACTAAATGTCGCAGTAAATCATGGAAAACTTGAATATTACCCAGTGCTGTTTTTAATACAAGTGGAGAAACTCCTCCAAGATTTTATATGAATAAATTTTGTGAAACTTCTCATATCAATGCTGATTATCTTTACATTTTTCTCATATCTTATTGGGTTAGATCTTTAGTTTTTATTCCAAAAGATCAAGGATGAGTCAAGCAAGTCATATATGCCCCGTATGGTTTAGCAACAGATATTAAAGTGGAAATTGTAGCGAAGCAGAAGAATTGTCCAATTAAAAGTGGCACCATTTTCCATCCCTTCCCACCAGACATCCATTGAGATTGAACTGGAGAATTCAAAATAGATCAGTAATGCAATGATCCTCTGTACATCAGCCAATGCGTGAGTCATCCCCTTCTGTTCCAAGCTCAGCCACGTGGAAAAATAGGAGGGCCAGCGTACAATGAGGAAGAAATGGGGGCAAGAGGATGCTGAACCTGGTGAAATAGAGCATAGAGAACAGTGGAGGAGACTCAGCAGGCACATGAACCTGCAGCCGCCAGGCTGAATCCTCACTTAGGGCTCACATAGGTACAGGGACCTAACCAGTCAGCTCGGGCATAGACCCATAACGTGAAGGGCGGGCTCGCAGGGCACATACACACAGGCCCACACACAAACTCAGAGCTTTACCTGAGTGCAGCAATCATTGCTATCAGCAGGGAATATGCTACCATCAGGCCCCATAACGTCAGAGAGCACCTTGGCACTGACACCATATGACATGCATATGTGCGGCGGCAGCGTGAGACGATGCCAGGCCAGGCAGCGGCGGGGGTTTGAGGGAAATTCCCACTGACAGTGGTCCAGGGGGGGCGGGGGTGCCTACTGCTACACGATGGGAAGACAAAGATAGAAGCAGAGCCATATGGGTAATAAAAATGAGTTGCTTGTTAATATCAATGTTTGACCAGAATCTTGCACAATGCTTAAGTTTGTTTCTTTAAACAGTTAAACATTTTACTCTGATTATTTTTCTCTTTGCAGTATAAGAAAGGATAAGAAATAGAAAGAATGCATAGACATATCTATTCATGATATACATATTTTTCCCCTCACAGGGGCCTTGGAGCATATCCCAGCTGACACTGCAAGAAGCAGGGTAAAGCCCTGACAGATTGCCACTCCATCACAGGGCAAATGCAAATACATACATCCATTCCAGCTCACATTCACCACTACAGCTTATGAAAGGAAACAGGACCACCAAGAGAAAACCCACATAGGCATAGGGAGAACGTGTAAATTCTACACAGAAAGGCCCCAGTCAGCTAGCAGATTTGAACCAAATCCATCTTGCTTTTAGGAAACAGTGCTAACCACTGGACCACGTGCTGCCTTGATTGGAATGTAAAAAAAAATAATGTTTTGGTTCAAAATCTTTGCAGCAGCATTTAATGAATTAAATATTTAGGGCAATGCAGTTATGATAGCTCACCAAACTTCTTCTGCCTCTTCTTTAGACTCTAAAACATTAGAAGTCAGCATCATCAAGTATTTTCTTTTAGATATTTAGCATTATGTCAGTGTGCTGATCAAAGGCACTTTGGAAGGACGGATCATTTGTGACATAGCTCTTTTACTAAGTCCCCTGCATAGTAAATTTTCTTTCATTTCTGATTGTGAAAAATCTCATTTAGAGATGTAAACTACTGTAAACGCTTGCAAAATAAAAACAAGGACATTTCACTTCTCGTTGGAGTTTTCTCAGAAGATGGAAATTCTGTTCCCATTTGATGCAGCAAAAACAGCACAACAGCCAAACCTGGAATTATGAAAAAAAAAATTGCAAATGTATGTGAAATGTTGCCAACATAAGTAATGCTTCCAAACATTTGCCTGAAAATACTTATAAGGTGTAACAGTGAAGGCTGACAGTGAAGCCTGGTATTTATTGTTGTATGTGAAGAAATAATTACAACGTAATTTTGACCTACTGCCAGCTGGCCATTACTTTATGTCAGATTCCTATTTCAATATGGTTCCTGGATCGATTCAACACATAACTATTGATAGAGCGATAAGCACTAGTTCTCTGTGGCCGAAAAGTTGAAAATATAAATCATAGTATTTGAGCATCAAATTGCTCATAAAAGAAAAAGCATTTTTCTGTAGTCTGGTGCGCGGTTGTGTGAACTCACAGTAATTACTCTCTCTCATGCCATAATAGCATGATTTAGGGGTTACTGAGACTTCACCCCCTAAAACCAGCTGCTATGAACAGTTTTAAAAACATTGTTGAAAAGGGAGCTGGTGTACTGTTTTCGTTTGGTACTTTGACCAAATCATGTCACTAAGTAAGGAAATTGTGTCAGCATGTGAAAAAAATGGTCAATAAACGCACTTCCCTGCAGACACAGTGCCATTTACGCTTAAGGGCTTTTTTTTTTAACTGAACACCTTTGTTCATCTGATATCTCAAAGTGAATAAGCAAACCCTCATTTAATATCCAGCAGTTAGATTTTGAAGTGGGAACAGAATTTGCCTCGACTTCAGTCTTGATTTTATACAAAATAGAATATTCCTATTCAAGAAGCAAAAGAACATATTTCTTCAAATGTTATAAGACAGAATGCCAAACTTCCAACCATGTCATGGTTTGAGACATTTGCAGACAGTATCTTCTTACGCTACCCTGAGAAACAAGATCTCATTTAAAAACAATAGCAAGGCAGAAGGCAGTTGTTCTAATATGGTGCATATAACAAATAAATAATCCAGTTGTCTGCAATGCCCAATGCAAAGCAATTTAACGCATCAGTGGCAGCTGCCTATTAATTCCCTGTAGAAGGAGAGAAGCGCCTGGAAGCACTGATTGGCGGGACAACGTAGCCACATCATGTATCACTTCATAGCCAACCAAGATACACGCATGCAAATAAATGCATGTCATAATTGTAATCATGCTGCCGTGTCCTCACACCATCACAGGCCTTATGGGAGCAAGGTGGCACTATATGTTCAATGATAGTGAATTAATAAGAGGAGCCCTCAGATAGAGAGGCCCATATGTGACGCTTGTCCTTAGGGTGTTGCATCAGCGATAACCCCCGCAGGCAGGCTGCCTTCGCTTTTGTTTTACATTCATTGAAAATCTCTGTCCACTTTAATTAGGTACTCAGCTTCTGATCTCTCCGTTAATTTGCAAATTACCAAAGACGGTGTGGCAGCACCAATATCTCTAAATGGCATTGGCCCAAACAACAACAACTCATTCACAGTGGGGGAGGAAGAAGGGGAGACAATGGGGCTATAAATCCAAACGTATTTGGACATGAGCCACTACCAGTAGGAAAGCCCAACTGTAGAGACTGTCTCTCCAAAAGCAACCCAATGAGTCATCTGTTCAAGAAGCCAGCAATGGTCTGTCATCTTGTTCAAAGAGTATGTGACTTCTTGTGGTCATGAGAGCAACTGCATGTGAAGTGTCAAACTGACTTCAGTGATGTCAAAATGATGTTGGTGGAGTAGCAAAGAATATATCTCAGTGTGAACCATGATGTTTTTACCCAAACCAAAGAGTTTTGATTACTAACCCTAATCAAGGGATGCTACAGCAACCAAAAAAAACAAAGTCTTGTTGTAACCTGTTACTGCATTGAGGCAACCAGCAAAATGGTGTCCATCATATCATGGGGGCAAACTTGCATCCCATAGTTGAAAGCAAAGCATGTATTTCTACTTTTCTTCCTAAAGATGACTCTGTGGCTTGTTAAATAAGATACTTCTCTTTTTTTTTTCACCTTTTCTCCGATGTGGAAATGCTCTTAAGGGTCATATTTCCTTCCTGCTGCGTGTAATTTAGAGGATGCCTCCGATGGTTCATTTTAAGGCGTATGAACAAACAACATACACTAGATAACTGAGCTGTGTTTTGAGTTTCCTCCACAATATTGACATATAACCTCCTACATAGCCTTCTCCTCATTCCCAATTTTTGCCACCGACTTCTCAAGTTATTCCAATAAAATTTACCTTTACTGAACAATCCAGTTTACCAGTAACACACACATATGCTATCCTTTCTATAGAGTAGCATAACTCGACTATCTTTCTGCTCCTCTGCTTGCTATTCATTTGACTTGTCTCTTAGAATCAATGTGTTTTGTTTGATGTGTGGTTTTTCATTATCACTATGCCCCATCATTACTTTCCTCTTATTAGCGTCTGGGGGATATTGGGAACAGTTCAGAAGAGCTGCGAATGAGGGACAACACACACACACACATTCATTTCTTTCTTTTGGGGTGGAAAAAATGTGCCCCACAGACATAATGTCTGTGTTTTCCTGCAATTAATTAATGGGTCCCCAGCTAGTTAGCAATAGGCAGCACTTGTTTTACCATGGCGACCGAATGAGGGCGAAAGGGGTTTGAGCCAGGCTCGCCTCAGTAGCTGCAGGCTTTTAGTTGTGAGCCACTGGATTTGGACTATTTTTAACAAAATCCTTTTATGGATAGATAAATCTGATTTTATGCAAGAAGAGTCTCCTGGGTTTCAATTAACTGGGGGTCATGCTGCAGATCTATCACAAAAAGAAGGAGGAAAGAATGGAGCTGGAGAAGGAAAGGAAAAAATAGAAAGAAAGAGAGAGAAAAGAGGAGAGCCTTTAATCAATACAATCTAATTAAACATTTGTGGAATATACAGTATTATCTGTACTGTTTTGTTCCTCTTTTCTTTTTTTTTTTTGTTGTTATTGTTTTTTTTTTGTTTTTTTTTTCATGATAAGCCAGAGTTGACTAATTGTCTTCTCACACCCAACCTCCCTCCTAAAAGTTATTTTTTGGTTACATCATGGTCATTAATAATGTAAAAGATACTTTAGAGTCCCTTTTAACTGTGGTTTGTCTTTTCACAATTCGGGATTCAAAGAAAATTTGTAATTGGGAATGTGTGTATCTCTGGCTCTTAAGGGGTTGTCCTCTGGGTGCCTCTTGAAAACATTTTACTAACTGCAAAGATTTGATGGTAAGAGTGGCAGTAGGTCTCTGGAAACTAATCTGATTCCTAAAACATGCAAGATAACAGATTCCCGCTGCACAGCAATGGTAGATTTGTCTTTGAATCATGTCACACTGTTTAATCACAGGCTATGAGGCAAAGTGAGGCGCCGCACCTGGGAAGAATCACATAAAAAGTGTCATGCATGCAGGGCCAGAGATAAAGAGAGGCAGAGAAAGGGCAAGAAAATCCATAACAGATTAAACAGTGTTTGGTGAAAACGCACAGCATGATATGTGCGTCTATCACCTCCGTCTCACAGTGATGCATATTTCTTCCCAGCCAGCCTGCACTCTCATTGTTAAACTACCCACAGGGCGATTCTTAATGTGAAGTTGATCTCAGGTTGTAGTCTCTTAAATGTGCATACACACACACACACACTCTCTCTCTCACACACACACACACACACACAAGTTCCACCCAGAACACTCAACCCCCATTGCTGCCATGACATTTTTCTGCCCATTCAATTCCCAGCATGTGCAGCAGTACCAAACCGTATTATGTCCTTTTTTCTCACTCTCTGTATAGTGGGAATGATTCAGTTCAGAGCACAGAAATTCTTAATACTCTTTCAGTTAAAACACTCATCCACACATGCTTGACCATCTCAATCTGATGTGATGGTAAAAAAAAAAACAAATGGTTGAATTGACATATGGAAATATGTACATAGGCATACACAGAGGGGTTACCTTGAGTATTTTCTTGATGACACAATTCTTTTTGAGCACGTTATTACCTACACCATTAATGCTGCTAATAAAGTTTTCTATTAGAGAAATCTATTGTAAACTGCTTGCGGTTACAGCAGTCGTTGTCATTCTTCCACATACATTCTTCCACATACAAAATATCAGTTCTGCAGACCTGGTTGCAACAATAAATATCCAGGATAAACAAATATTAAACATTAAAAAGAACAAGAGGCAACTTTAAACCAGCAACACCAAAACACTTTGATTCAATTAAAAGGGACTTTCCTAGATAGAACGTAGAAATGTCCAGAAGATGAAAGCAGTAATATTAACATTGATACCTCCGCTGTTCCAAAATAAAATGTAAATATAAAACAGAACGCAACGATTGGCAAATTTTAGAAACCAATATTTTATTCATAATAGAACAAAATAGATATCAAATGTTGACAGTGAGTTCATGAAAAACACAAGTTCATCTTTAATCTGATGGCAGAATTTAAATGGTGCAACAAAAGGCAAGAAAAAAAAAAACAGCTGGAGAAGCATGTTGTTCCACATCAACCTGAATCATGGTTAGATTTGTTTCTACCCTGAACATTTTTTGGGAATGGATCAGAAACCAGTGTTTGTCACACTAACTTGGAGCCTTTCAGCAGCTTATAGGAAAAGCCAATGAGAGAGAGTTCCTTCTCTGGTAGGGACAACATTACCGTTTTATTTTAACTAACCGTTTGGTCAACTACTTTGCCAATTTTAGGGAAAGAGTGTGGTTTAGCTTTAAAAAAGGCCTTTTTACAACTTTCACCCTGGACATTAGAAACATATATGTTGAACGGAAACAAGTGCTTTACAATGAGACACCAAAGGGTCCTAAAGTTTGGAGTTTGGAACAGCACTTCACTCTACAAACAGTATGGTGTTCAATGCGAAATACGAATGTCTGCACACTCTAAAAACTAATGTCAAGTACAGGGAGACGTAGCTAACATGAGGCATGACGTCAGTATATAGAAGATAGAGACGTTTTTGGTAATAACTGCAATATAATGCCAAAACATCACATCAAATGTACACAGTGTAATCAAACCATGATCCTTAGTTTGGATGTTCAGGAGCAGACTGGCCCTAAAATGTTTGAATCCGTTTCCAAATCTCTCCTTTATACTCTTCTTACTCCTCTTGTTTCATCCCCAGTTCATTCTGTTGCACCCTTACAGAACCTCCCCCTTCTCATCTGTCAGCCTCTCCTATATTAAACTTGTCTCCTCAGGTTCTAGTGTGCTCTAAGTGGCAGCAGTGCTAAGGTGACTGCAGGAATCTAGCATGGTCTGCACTGAGCATGCCCAGACAACCAACCTATCTAATTAGAGATCCAACCTTGATGGGAGCTCTCTCTCTTTCTCTATCTCTCTCTCTCTCCTAGCTTTCATTCTCTTTTCATAAGCATGTGTTTCTGGGCTCAGAAATGACTTAATATGATACATTAACATATTTCTGGCAGGAGCAGTAGGAGGAGGGTGCTAGTTGGAGACAAATTATCCAAATTAATTTCTAATTTAAAATCCTATGTCCTTTATTATAAGCTGTGGACACCCTTAGATACCAGAGACTTCGTGAGGGAAGGGGGATAAAGGGAAGTGTGAGAAGTGACATGTAAAAGAGAAGTGATGTAAAGGAGAGCGGGAGGGAAGAAGAGCTAAAATGACTCTTTATTAATGTAGCCTGCTTTAATCCATAAATCAACAAACAAAGGGTGATGTAGTCATGGAAATTTTTTTACTGCACTCGGACTGTTGAACTAACTTAATACAGTCATGAGAGAATGCTCCCAGAGAGGAAGAAGTAGAGGAAAGTGAAAATTAGTCCAAAAGTTTGAGGCATACTTTTGGATCTCTACTTTGCCCTAATTAGTGGCTTCACATCCCTAAGCCTATAAGGGAGGAGAAGCCAACAGTGATGGCCATAGCTCAGTCTTTAGAAATTGTTACAAATCTGAACAAAATAACCTGAGGTGCTCATGTGAAATGTAGGCCCTGAAGCATGTCCATGTGTAATGGTACTAGAAGTCCTCACAAGCTCAAAATGACCAATTAGAACGCCTTATTTTGACCACAGATAATGCTGCAGTCTGACAACCTCTGGTCATAATCTGTGCCTATTACTGAGGATTAGCGGCATCTCATCCTTTCAAGGACTTTGCTGATAGAAACAGTTGAACTGTTAAATAAATCACAATGCATGAATTGAAATCACTGCATCACTTTGTAAAGAAATGTCCAGATTGGTCATGAATAGTGCGGCTGTGAAAGC